>NC_139518.1:8339862-8939862 GCF_947247035.1 Vipera ursinii
GGTGCTTTGGAGAATAGCTTGACTCCCTCTTCTTTGTGGCAGCCCCTCAGATATTGGAAGACTGCTATCATGTCACCTCTAGTCCTTCTTTTCATTAAACTGGATGCACCCAATTCTAGCAACCATTCTTCGTATGTTTTAGCTTCAGTCCCCTAATCATCTTCATTGCTCTTCTCTGCACTTTCTTCTCTGTCCTCGCTTACAGCCATAACTGGGACCAGAATTCCATTGCTAAGCAAGGTAGTGGTTAAATGAATCATGCCCAATTGTACAACCTTTGCTACCATGGTTGTTAAGCAAATCACTACAGTTGTGAAATGAATCATGTGGTTGTTAAGAGAATCCAGCTTACCCCCATTGACTTTGCTTGTCAAAAGCTGGCAAGGAGGGTCACAGTGTTAACCACGTGATCCCGAAACGTGACAGTTTTTTTAATCTATAATAGAAAGGAAGTTTGGTGTGCATTCAGGTCAGCTGACAGCATACAGTAAGTCTGAGGTTTCTCAGTCATTGTTTCTCAGTAGGTCAATTTTAAAATCTATGGACTTCAACTCCCAGAATTCTCCACTCACAGAATGTTGGCTGGGGGATTCTGGGAGTTGAAGTTCACACATCCTAAAATCACTGAGATTGAGAAACCCTGTTTCTCAACAGGGCAAGAAGCATCCACACTGCAGCAGCCTCCTTCCAGCATCTGGGAAGAGAATAATTAGATTTTATTAGTTTTGTCTCTAATTATTAGCTCCTAATTTCAGATCTGGTCTTCAGATGTTCTTCCCTCTACTTCCGCTCCCTGCTTTCACCTAGCAATGCCTAAGGCAAGTTCTATTTGGAATCTCTGCATTTTCACAGCATGGATATCAGACATGCATATTCTCATACAATCTGCAGCCAAGCCAATTTATTTCTAACTTGACTGTATCTAGAACTGCAGAGAAGACATATTTCCATGTGCAGCCCTGAAGATCTGAGAGCTTTTTTTAGTAGGCCATTTTCATGTCAATGGAAACTCATGCATCTGTCTTCTAAATATAAGATATTCCTTCTTTTCTGCCTCCATCCTTCTAACCCAGGGATGGGAACTATGGCAATTTTAGGACCTGTGGACTTCTACTCCCAGAATTCCTGAGCCATCCATGCCATAGTTGCCCACCTATGTTCTAACCCAGGGGTCTTCAAACCTGGCCCTTTTATGATCTGTGGACTTCAACTCCCAGAATTCCTCAGCCAGTGTGCCTGGCTGAGGAATTCTGGGAGTTGAAGCCCACAAGTCATAAAAGGGCTAAGTTTGAAGACCCCTGGCCTAGAGCATTCCTTTTTGGTTTTCAGGTTTTCAAGACCAACAGATGTGTTTGTACGAGGTCAATTCGGAAATAAACCTCCATTTGGTTATCAATGACAGACACTCGCAGAAACAGAACTTTTATTATACATATTAGAAAACTACATTACTTTTCAACATAATTGCCATTCAGATTGAGACACTTGTCTTACACAGTTTGAAATTCCTTGGTAGTCGTCGCTCAGCGCCAGATCCCAACAGAACTGCTTCAGAGGTTCTTGGGTGCGTCTAGCGGTGTGCGGGCGAGCATTGTCATGAACACCATACCAGAAGTCAGCATGCCCCAAGCTTGTTATGGATGGCTCATCTGAGTTTTCATAATGTTTCACAGTAGACGTCTGAACTGATGGTTGAACCACGTTCCATGAACTTCACTAGTAGTTACTCTTTTGGCATCTTCACATTTGGTGGGATTTTCTATGGCACCACTTCTGGTCTGGTGTGGGCTCACACCCGCACACCACTAGATGCACCCAAGAGCTTTTGAAGCAGTTCTGTTGGGATGTTTTTGATCACACACACCCCACAGCCCAGATTTGGCACCAAGTGACTACTACTAAGGAATTTCAAACCTTGTAAGGCGTTAAGACAAGTGCCTCAGTTTGAAGGGCCATTATGTCGAAAAGTAATGTAGTTTTCTAATGTGTATAATAAAAGTTCTGTATCTGCAAGTGTCTGTCATTGATAACCAAATGGAGGTTTATTTCTGAATTGCCCTCGTAGATCAGTTTGAAGTGCTCTGTGAGTAACTGGGGAGTGAAAGTTCCCCAAGTCTTTAATCTATGTCTGGTCAACCTTATCTGTGGTCCTGGCCAATCTCTTGTCTCTTTTCTTAGGTGGTTCTTGTCACACAGGAAGGAAAAAGAAGAGGATGACCAGCATCAGAATGGACAGACTTACAGTGAAGATGGGTGTCCTGTTGGAAGACCAGGGGGGGGGGGGAAAACCAGATTAGGGACAACTCATTAAGGAGAAAATCTATGTATATGGCTACTAAGGGTCAACAACAACTTGATTGCATATAATCAATACTGACCCACAGTTCTGTATAATTCAGTATGGGTTGAGTTAGCAACCAAATATCTTTTGTGCCTATCTCCTTAGTGATGTATCCTTATCTTTGAAAGTGTGCAGATAGCTCTGCTTCCACATCTATAAAGAGCTTCACCTCCTTGGTGAAGAGCGGAGCTTCAGATGGAGACTTGTCCACCAGGGCTGCGTGGTGATTTGGTCCTAAGGTTGCATTGCTCCATGAATCCTGGCAATCTTGCAGCCATGAGGCAACAACAAGAACTGTAGTGTTATCTCAACCAGTCTGGTTCCCGGTGAATCAGCATTTATTCCCCATCGTGTTGGAGAACAGCCAGTTCTAACAAATGATTTCCAATACTAAGGGCTTGTGGTCAGGCTGGATGTCAGCAGGATTAATGACGAAGGCTTTGTTAGGGCTGGGGCTGGGATGGGGGTGGACAGAGATTGAAAGGATCTGGATCTAGTTAAACATAATACATGAACAAAGTTTGCAGCCCAAGAATGCTTTTGGATTAGACACCAGAATGAGGTGTCTCTCCAATCTCATCTTCAGCCCTGGTTGTGGGAAGCAAGGCACACTCTGATAGAGAGAGGTTCCATGAGGATAGGCTCCAGCACTAGTCCAAAACTCGGAAGACTAAACCTCTGGTCCGGTGACTAAACCAGACTGGCTCCTGCAAAAATGGAAGAGTTTGGGAATGTTATAAAATTTATTCTTGGTAATTCTGGCATCGTAATGGACTTCTTCTATGGAAGTAGGAGTCATAGATTTAGGAAGACATTTTTCTCAGATCGTAGAAAATTACTGGAGAGATGTTTTGTCTCTGAAATTGGGTATGTCTAGTTTAATGAAGAGAAGGGTGAGGTGTGACATGATAGCAGTGTTCCACTATCTCAGGGGCTGCCCCAAAGAAGAGGGAGTCAAGCTATTCTCCAAAGCACCTGAAGGCAGGACAAGAAGCAATGGGTGGAAACTAACCAAGGAGAGAAGCAACCTAGAACTAAGGAGGAATTTCCTGAGAGTTAGAACAATTAATCAGTAGAATAACTTGCCTCCAGAAGTTGTGAATGCTCCAACACTGGAAGTTTTAAAGAAGAGGCTGGTATAGGGTTTCCTGCCTGAGCAGGGGGTTGGACTAGATGACCTGCAAGGTCCCTTCCAACTCTGCTATTCTGTTATTCTTATGGTGTGATCACCCGTAAAACATGAGTCACCACCTATTCAAGAACTTGCATGATAAACAAAAATGAAATAATGTTAATGTTAAAATGGGATCATGAGCAATAAAGGGCTTGAAATGGCATATGGAATGCACCCCAACTGTATAATCACCTTGTTTATTTAAATAAACATCTATTCAGACACATCATGAGATAAAGTGGACTACAAAATGTAGGCATTGAAATTAAAATGCTGGAAGAAGCATTGGTAATGCTAGATGTGCTGATGGTATCGTTTTGATGGCTGATAGCTGGAAAGAACTTAAAGAATTTAGTACTGAAAAAAAGTTGGCCTGCTGATCAGTCTTCTTTTGTTAAATAATAATAATAAACCTTTAAGATTATTTTGATCAGCCGTGCCAATCCGATGCAAATAGGTAAGGAAAAGCAGAGGCAGTAACAGATTTTATCTTTCAAAATTTGCAGGGGTGGTGATTGCACTCATGAAATTAAGAGATATTTGCTGCTCAGAAGAACTACTTTTTCACCTGAGGGAAAGATCTAGACAAAATATCAAGGTGCTGAGACATCACACTGACAACAATGGTACAACAACTGTCAAGGCCATCGGTTTCCCTATTGTAATATATGTCAAAGCTGGACCATCAGAAACACTGAAAGGAAAAAAAAATCAATGCCTCTGAACTATGGTGCTGAAGGAAATTGTTCAGAATATCTTAGACCAACAAAAGGGGAAAAAATCATCAGGTAAAACCAAACCATTCTTTGGAAGCAGTAATCAGGATCAGGATCAATACAAAGACCGGAGCCATTGGAGAAGACCCTGATGCTTGGAAAAGAGAAGGCAATTGTAAAAGAGACACACAAGATGGCTAAAGACCATGATTGATGTCACAACCACAATCTTACAGGAACTCAAGCAGTGATTGACCAACAGTCCTGGTGAAATGATATGTGTTGGATCACAGAAAGGCATAGAGGTTAGTCCTCGGTTTATGGCTACCTGGAAAAAAACAGATAACAATTTAGTTCTTACATTCTGGTGGTCCTCTTGTGCAGTCACAGGATTACACTTTCTGGCACTTGGCCACATTTATGGCTGTTTGCAGTGTCCCGTGGTCATATGACTGCATTGTATGACAGTTTGGCTGAAAACCAGAAGTTACTTCTGGTTTTGCGCAAAACCACACTTTAGCAAACAACGGGTTCACCTGACAACCACCACACAAAAGTTCATAAAATGTGACTGATCTGACTTACAACTGTCCTAACATACAACTGTAATGAGCAGGCTCATTACGGTCATATGTCGAGACTACCTGTATGCAGCTGTGTGAGAAGCAACAAAATTCCAGTTGACCACTGAATGACAGCAAAGAGATCAGAGAATGCTACTTCTTTGTTGCCGTGTGATGTCGTTCAGATTAGTGCAGCCAGATCTGGTGGTCCAAGTATAGGTGACTTCTTCAAGTCAATCTCCATTCTTGGTGAGTTCATGCCAGAGCCATGTAAGGATCTTTGCAGCAATATGGAATTGGTGGGTCTTCTTCTAGGACTTATTTTCTTGTTTTATTTACTACCTAAATTTATTGGGACTTCCTGGTGGCCCCTCATCCAAGATTTAACCAGGTCCTATCTAGTGTCAAGATCACAGAATCCAATCTCACTCAATCACCAGAACTGAAGGTAGTGGTGGGATTCAGCCAGTTCACACCAGTTTGGCAGAACCAGTAGCTATTTTTTTTTTTGAGTTTGGAGAACCGGCTGGAGGAGGAGACCTAGGTCTAGAACAGCCTGCCAGAAGTGCATGGATGCCACTTTTGGAAGTCCATTCTAGGCCTCAGAGGCCTGGAGGACACCTCCCAGGCCTAGAACAGCCCCCAGAAGTGCCTGGATGCCACTTCCGGAAGTCCGTTCGAGGCCTTGGATGCCCAGGCCTGCATCCACATAGAGAACCAGTTGTTCAGGTATTTGAATCCCACCACTGACCAAAGGTTTATTTCCCCAAGCTTTTGGGCTCATGCTGGAGCCGGTGGTGGGATTCAAATATGTGAACAACTGGTTCTCTGTGTGGATGCCACTTCCAGAAGTCTGCTGTGGGCCTGGGCAACAAAAAATTAGCTATCGGTTCTGCCGAAGTGGTGTGAACCGGCTGAATCCCACCACTGTCTGGAGCCCGTCATCAGAGAACTCTCTCTCTCTCTCTCTAGCATATACCTCAAGATTAGCTAGGTGTTGCCATCTGCTAAGAACTGTTGAAGACACCGATGAGAAATCAAGGTTCAAGTTTGTACCTTTTTACATAGGAAAACTCAGGGTAAAACTATCACCAGGAATTGAAAATGACTTGAGGGACTCTTAATGTTCTCTCCTGGGTTACCAAGAAGGCAGGCCTGACGTAGAAACTCTGTATTCAGGTTGGCCAGCAATTGTTGCACATTTCTTGATGGAAAGTTCTGGAAAGTTCTCCTTTATATGCAGGAAGGGTGTTGGTATCCCATCATTCACAGATAATTTCTATTTGTTTAAAGAGATTTTTATTTAAGGAAGCTGCATTATTTTCGAGTCATATTACAGCTTGCTATATTTTGAATGTACTGGATTTGGCTTGGTTTTTCAAACACAGTAGGGACCGTTCAGAGAATGCGACCCTGGACTATGTTTTAAGGGTTTTTAATGACAAATTATCAGCAGAAGGAAAAGAATGACCTGTTTGACAGGGCTAATTTAAGGCAGAAGGGAACAGAAATACAACTAAATGATCCGTCATAGATCAACAAGTATTCGGACTCCAAGTGTGCTAATAATTTTTTTAAAAAGATGACCTACTGCTATCTGCAATTGTAGAGCAGAATTTTTTTAAAACAAAAATCTGTGGTAAAACCAGGGGTAGATTTTATTGTGGAACAATTAAACTTGTGTTCTGTGGTTTGCAGTAAATTTACAGCAAATTTTTGGACTCAGAATTCTTCAATTGTATATCTGTTTTATACCAATCTCCAGTTGATACCATAGCTTAAAAATCCATTGCTTTTAAAATCTGGACACACACCATCCTGGTTTAAGGTTATTCAACCCAGCCTTTTGATGCAGACAGCACAGCATAACACCACTTTTGACCAAGCCTTGCAGAAGATCTTTTAAAAGATGAATCACTCTTAGGATCAGAAGACTTGTAATTTAAGAAAGGCCTTGAAATGCTCATAGGTGCAGACAATGTCCCCAAATGCAGTGAAATGGCTCCCAATTAACTGAGATGGACTAAATCCACAGTCAGGAGTATCTAGAGAAGATCAAAGAAGTCAAGAAGACGGTTGCAACTGCACAATTGAAGCCCCACTCCTTCCATGTGTGTTGCATGTACAATGCATGCAAAAAGGGAGTGGAGCTTTAGTCATAGAGTTGTGGCCACCTTGACTTCTTTGATCTGTGGATATTCTTGTCCTTGGCCAAGTCTCATTTATTGCTCAAATCTCATTTAGCTGACCATTATTGTATCCTTGGCAGATGTAAGAATCTAAGATGCAAGCTCCTTTTTATCTCTTACATTCTATGATTCTGTGAAAATCTAGAATTTTCACATTTGGGCATTAATTCAGCTGAGTCTGTTCAAAAGAATGTAGTATTCTTCAATACAGTTAAGGGTCAACCCAGTCAAGTTACGCCTATTTTTTTTTCCCCATCCAGCATTCTTCTGCAAACAGATCTGATGCTAAAAGGAAAAGGTTTCTCTGTCCGGTCATGTCCAACTCTAGGCAGGGTGCTCATCTGCGTTTCTCAGCCAAGGGAGCCAGCATTGTCCAAAGACAGTTTCTGTGGTCAAGTGGACAGCATGGCTACGTGCCAGAGGTGCATGGAACACTGTTACTTTCCCACCGAAGTGGTACCTATTAATCTACTCACACTTGCATGCTTCCAAACTTCTAGATGGGCAGGAGCTGGAGCATGGAACAGGAGCTCACCCCATTGGACAGCAGTTGGATTTCGAACCTGGGCTGTCAACTTTCAGCTGACAAGCTCAGTGTCTTTAACCGCTGAGTCATTGCCCCCCCTCCCCGATCTGAAACTACCAGCGGAATATTTGTAATTCAGGATTGAATTGTGGGGTCTTTGGTGCTCTCTGGGGAAGAGAGACAGTAGGCCAAAGTCATCTTAGGGGACTAGAACCTGGCCTTACTCATCCAATTCTAGTGAGGTTCCCAGGCCATCATATATGCCTTGTATCAGGATTAAAGGTGATCCTCAATTTAGGACCACAACAGGGAACAGAATTTCTATTGCTAAGCAAGGCAGTAGTTAAGTGACCCAAAACTGATTTTATGACCTTTTTTTTTGCCACGGTTGTTAAAGAAATCACTGCAGATGTTAAAAGAATCACATGGTCATTAAGCAAATTCAGCTTCCCCTGTTGAGGTTGCTTGTCGGAAGCTGTCTGGGAAGGTTGCAAATAGTGACCAGATGACCCCGGGATGCTGCAAGGGTCATAAATACATGCTGGTTGCCAAGCGCCCAAATTTTGATCACTTGACCGTGAGGATGCTCCATTGTTCGTAAGGATGAGCACCAGTCATAAACCACTTTTCTCAGTGCCCTTGCAATTTTGAATGGCCACTAAACGAACGGTGGTAAGGCGAGGACTATATGTAATTCCTTATCTGAGCAGCTTTCAGAAGAAGTGTAGGGAACCAGGGACTGATTAGCTGTTCAGCACTGAGCACAGAAGTGACCTAAGTCAGCCTCTTTCCGAACAAACCGATGAGGAGACGTAGAAAGATTTTACGCCCTCTCCCATAACATTTCCCTCGATTGAATTATGTGCTGGCTGCCTAGCCTTGAATTGGCAGAAACCCTGTCATGAAATGTGCTGGCTCCACTCCTGATCCCTAACTTGCCTCAATGATTTCTCTAGCCATTGCCAGCTGTGACTCCCCCCCCCCCAAAAAAAAAATAAGGGGCAGTCAAACCCAGCAAGTGTTTGCCACCTTGAATGTCCAGGGATACTGTCTGAATAAGGTGGAAAATGCTGGACAGACTCACAAGCAGAGGAGAACGTGAAGGTGACATGAAGTGTAATGAAGAGAAGGACGAGGGGGGACATGATAGCAGCGTTCCAATATCTCAGGGGCTGCCCCAAAGAAGAGGGAGTCAAGCTATTCTTCAAAGCACCAGAAGCAATGGATGGAAACTAATCAAGGAGAGAAACAACCTAGAACTAAGGAGAAATTTCTTGACAGTTAGAACAATTAACCAGTGGAACAACCTGCCTCCAGAAGCAGTGAATGCTCCAACACTGGAAGTTTTTAAGAAGAGACTGGACAGCCATTTGTCTGAAATGGTATAGGGTTTTCTGCCTGAGCAGGGGGTTGTACTAGATGACCTCCAAGGTCCCTTACAACTTTATTATTATTATTATTATTATTATTATTATTATTATTATTATTATTATTATTATTATTATTATTATTATTATTATCGTTGTTGTTGTTGTTGTTAGGGTTCCTCCAAGGAACCTTGGAGGTCTTCTAGTCCAACCCCTTACTCAAGCAGGAGACCCTATATCATTTCAGTCAAACCTCCAGTGATAAAGCACCTACAGCTTTTGAGGCCAAGCCATTCCACTCATTAATTGTTCTCACTCTTAGGAAGTTTCTCCTTAATTCCAGCTTGCTTCTTTCCTTGATTAATTTCCATCCATTAGATCTCGCCCTTCTGCTGTGATTAGATTCGAGGAGAAAGACCCTCACCAGCTACTAAAATAACTCCCTGATCCTCTTGAAAATGAATGCTGAGACTCTGGAAAGAGTGCCGAGAAGAGCAACAAATACGATGAGGGGACTGGAGGCTAAAACATGCGCAGAACAGTTGCAAAAATTGGGTTTAGTCAGTCTAATGAAAAGAAGAACTAGGGGCGAAATGATAGCAGTGTTCCAATATTTGAGGGGCTGCCACAAAGAAGAGGCGGTCAGCTTATTCTCCAAAGCACCCGAAAACAGGTCAAGAAGCAACGGATGGAAACTAATCAAGGAGAGAAGCAACCTAGAACTAAGGAGAAATATCCTAATAGTGAGATCAATCAACCAGTGGAACGGCTTTGCCTTCAGAAGTTGTGGGTGCTCCATCACTGGAAGCTTTTAAGAAGACACCAGACAGCCACTTGTCTGCAATGGTCACTGTCATGTGAAAAAAAAAGTTCAATCAATCAATCAATTTCAACTTCTCGCTGGGAAAAAAAAAGATCTCGCAAAGTTGGAATTGATTGATTGAACTTTTTAGTCTCACCCAGTCTGCCGTTATCACCGCAGTCACGCCCACCCAATGGGCCATGGCCACCCAATGGGCCACGGCCACCCAATGGGCCACGGCCACCCAATGGGCCATGCCCACCTGGAGCCCAATGATACATAAGTGGGTTTTGGGTTGCAGTTTGGGCTCTTGATCCCTAAAAGGTTCGCCATCGCTGGTATAGAGTCTCCTCCTTCTGCAGGGGGTTGGACTAGAAGACCTCCGAGGTCCCTTCCACTCTGTTATTCTGTTATTCTGAATCTGCTGATTTGGCTCCAGGGGCTTCTAACTTGGCTTCTGTTCTCTGCCCTCCGGCTTTCTGAGGAAGCTTTTCTCTGCGCAAACATCTGGCAGCTGGATGCAACGAACAACATACCTGAGAATCCAAGAGATAGCCCAACTTGTTTCTGTGTGGCTCCCCGGCGAATGTTTGCAATTAAGGGTTTTAACAAAGAGTAAGGTAGATTTGCTCCATATCCGTTTGAAGGAAAACTGCCAGCCTGAACTAAAGCTTTAGGGATTTATTAGCAACATGCCCTTTTATATATTACCACGGTTCCCTCCCCGTCCCCTCCTTATTAATAAAATATTTTCCAAAAGCAGCATTTCACCAGATTGCTGTATTTTTTGTTTTTGTTTTTTTGGAGGGGAGAGGTTGCTGTGTTTTTAAAAATAAATAAATAAAATAAAATGAGAATTTGGTTCTATGACCTCATTCCAAGCTCTACTGTCTTGAAGATCTTAGGTATGACCACACCGCCCCCTACAGGCATTTTAAACTTAGGGGTTTCCCTCCTCCCCTCCTTATGGAAATTCCACGAAGGCGTCTAAGTTCCCGGCTTCTATCCACCCCTCCCTGAAGACTCTTTGAAAGCCAGGTCTGGAAGGAAGAAGAGGGGGGAGGGGAAAAAAAGGCTAGCAATGCAAGCTTGGGGATTTTCCATACCCTCCTGTCCAGGAATCAGAAACCTAAACAAATTCTTCGCATTAACCTTTTTTTTTAAAAAAAAAAGAAATCCTTGTAAAATTCTAAATGCAGCCTAGGGAGGCTAAGAGCATGTCAGAGAATACTAGCCACCTTGTGAAGATCAGAAGCATTGGCAGTAGGAAATACAAAAAGGATAGAGGGCAGAGAAGAGCAACAAAGATGATCGGGAGACTGGAGGATAAAACATACGGAAGAACGGGTGCAAGAACTGGGAAAGTCTAGTCTAGTGAAAAGAAGGGGTAGGGGTGACATGTCCGCAGTGTTCCAATATCTCAGGGGTTGCCCCAAAGAAGAGGGAGTCAAGCTATTCTCCAAAGCGCCTGAAGGCAGGACAAGAAGCAATGGATGGAAACTAACCAAAGAGAGAAGCAACCTAGAACTAAGGAGAAACTTCCTGACAGTTAGATTAATCAGTGGAACAACCAGCCTCCAGAAATTGTGGGTGCTCCAACACTGGAGGTTTTAAAGAAGAGATTGGACAAGCATTTGTCTGAAATGGTATGGGGTCTCCTGACTGAGCAAGGGGTTGGACTAGAAGATCCCCAGGGTCCCTTCCAACTCTTGTTATTCCATATTCTACATTCAGTTGTATTAGTGGGATTGGGAAAAAAATCTTTGCTCAGTACTTACTTTAAAGATAGTTAAACATCTGGGGGTTGTAGGTTTAAGGCAGACATGTCAAACACAAGGCCTGGGGGCCAGATCTGGCCCGCGAAGTGGTTTCATGCAGCCCGCGAAGCCATCCTGGAAACAGTGAGGGAACGGCCCCACTGCCTTGGCCCTGGCCCAGAGACCCTCCTTCTGCCAGTGACCCTCAGATCTGTCCCACTCCTGCCCAGGCCCCCATAGGCACCCTTGATGCGAATGATGTAGAGCTGGCCACGCCCACCCAGTAGGCCATACACACTTCAGCCACGCCCACCCAGTAGGCCACGCCCACCCAGTAGGCCACGCCCACCCAGGCCACACCCACTCGGCCCCCTGAGGGCAACCGCAGTGCTGATGCGGCCCTCAATGAAATTGAGTTTGACACCCCTGGTTTAAGGGGTTTGGCCACCACTTCGTAGTAGGGAGAATAAGTGTATCTACAGCATAGCTAAAATTGTTGGCCTTTGTTTCACTCTAATAGGAACTACGAGCATCATATACAGGTAAATGTGGGTAGTCACTGCCTGTGGTATTTTAGATATGGTCCCATGGATGCTTAACCTCTGGTGCCCTTCCTTCAATGAAATGCATCATTTTATAGGACTGGGCAGGAGTTACAGGGGCTGGTTATTCATTCTTAGGGAAAGACATAGCTGGGTTTGCACCTCCGTGAATTTGAAGTCTGTTTGCTTTTGGATCCAAAATGAGGCAGGGCACCAATATTCAAGGTAATAGAACAAGCGGTCTTTCCTTGTTGTGAACATTTAAGGGTTGGGATGTCCCAAAGGTGCTTCTTCAAGAGGCAACTGGACTTTCTGGTTTTTCTTTGAAGACGTTTCGCTTCTCATCCAAGAAGCTTCTTCAGCTCTGACTGGATGGTGGGGAATGGAAGGATTTATATTTATATTCCTTGAAGGCAGCTGGACGTTTGCCTTCTTTTAGAGAGTCATTGAGGCCACCTGGAGGTTTCAATGACTCTCAAAAAGAAAGCAAATGACCAGCTGTCCACAAGGGATATAAATCCTTCCATTCCTCACCATCCAGTCAGAGCTGAAGAAGCTTCTCGGATGAGAAGCGAAACATCTTCAGAGAAAACCCAGGAAGTCCAGTTGTCTCTTGAAGAAGAACCTTTGGGACAACCATGACTTGGATGGCAGAATCTACATAGACATTTTGCTGTTTAAGGGTTAGGATGTTTCTAAATAGTCTACCTCCAACCCTCAGCCCCAAAGTTGTCTTCTAGTGGTCATACTTGCAAAGGTGGGAGGCTGCCACAAAGAAGAGGGGGCTCAACCTATTCTCCAAAGCACATGAAAACAGGACAAAAAGCAACGGATGGAAACCTATCAAAGAGTGAACCAACCTGGAACTAAGGAGGAATTGCTGGACAACTAGAACAATTAATCAATGGAACGACTTGCCTCCAGACATTGTGGGTGCTCCATCACTGGAGATTTTCAAAAAGAGCCTGGACAGCCACTTGTCTGAAATTTATTTATTTAATTTATTTATTATTATTGGGATTTATATGCCGCCCTATCTTCCGAAGGACTCAGGGCGGCTAACAACAACAAAATACAACGATGCAAAAGTTAAAAAGAATTAAATTAACAGCCCCAACAGAATAAATTAAAATTGGAGTTAAAAATTAAAAAATATTTTAAAATCCCTGTTGTCAGTCCAGGTCAGCCTGATGGAAAAGAAGTGTTTTAAGGCTGCGGTGAAAGGACCGGAGATCCGGGGCCATCCGAAGCTCAGGGGGGAGCTGGTTCCACAGGGCTGGCGCTCCCACAGAGAAGGCCCTCCCCCTGGGGGTCGCCAGCCGACATTTTCTAGCCGACGGCACCCTGAGGAGGCCCTCTCTGTGTGAGCGTACTGGGCGATGGGAGATCGTTCCTGGCAGCAGATGGTCCTGCAAGTATCCCGGGCCTAAGCCATGTAGGGCTTTAAAGGTAAGTACTAGCACCTTAAATCTCACCCAGAGGACAACCAGTAACCAATGCAGCTCACGCAGGAGGGGTGTAATATGGGAGTATCGGGATGCTCCTATCACTAATGGTATAGGATTTTTATTTTATTTTTTTTATTTTAATTCCATTTATATCCCGCCTTTCTCCGAAGACTCAGGGCGGCTTACAAGCTTAGCAGTAGCCTTCATTCTATGTATATGCCTGCTTATTAGGGCTTTCACACACACCCCAAGCGGCATTATTACAAAGTCAGCTTAATTGCCCCCAACAATCTGGGTCCTCATTTTACCTACCTCGGAAGGATGGAAGGCTGAGTCAACCTTGAGCCTGGTGGGACTCGAACCTGCACTGATTGCAGGCAGCTGGTGTTACTTAAGGAGGCATTAGCCCACTGCTCCACCAAGGATCTCCTGCCTTAGCAGAGGGTTGAACTAGAAGACCTCCAAGGTCCCTTCCAACTCTGCTTTTCTGTTGTTCCTGCATCATGAAGCAGCTTGAAAGGACCTAGGAGAAAAATGTAGTTTCGAAAAGTCTCTTTGCACTAGTACAGCCATCTCGATCATCTTCTTGTATTTTACTGATCATATTGGGGGTGAGGAAAGTGCACCATCCACCTGGAGAGGATCAATAGCAATGTTTCTCAGCCTTGGCAGCCTTGGTGGCTGGAGAATTCTGGGACTTCAAGTCCACACCGTCTTAAAGTTGCCAATGTCAAGAAACACCGCTTGAAAGAGTCCCCGGTGTTTAAACCTGGGGTGATTTTGACGCTCCTCCCATGGATCAGGCCTTATGGAGTATCCACGTTTTGCCAAACTGAAGACACACAAAAGCTGTGCGGCTGACACTGTTAATAAAGCAAGCCATCCTCTGTAACCCATTGATTTTAACTTTTACAATCTGGTTAGGGATTGTGGGAATTGAAATCCAATGTACTTGGAGAAAGGCTAGCTAGACAAATCTTCACTCTTTCTCCACATGCACCAGTCCTCTCAGGTTGCATTCACACTAGACGCCTAACTCGGTGGAACAAATTAAATTCAGTTTGCAGCGTGCCTCACGAAGTAAGCAAAAAAGGCAGTGTTTGCACAGCCTGCTTAAAAGAGCTACAAAAATTAACTGAGGTTAACATGAACCAAGATAAGCAATTGGATAGGCAGCCACTAAGCCATTTATTAAATTACAGTACATGGACAGTTTGTCCTTGGCTGACAACAATAATTAAGCCCAGAATTATGTTTGTAAATCATGCCGGTCTTTAAGCGAGTCACCACATGACCATGTCATTAAAGTCAGACACTGTGATTGTTAAGTGAACAGGAAGTTCATCAAGTGAATCCTTCCCCCCCCCTGGAAAGCAGCAAAAAAACAACATTTTTTTCCTGCAAACCCCCCCCCCCATTTTAATCACAGTTATGTGATAGCGGGCCACTGAAAACGGCTGTAAATGTACACCCAAAATAGCAATAGCACTTAGACTTATATGCCGCTTCACAGTGCTTTACAGCCCTCTCTAAGCAGATTTTTCACAGAGTCAGCTTATTGCCCCCAACAATCTGGGTCCTCATTTTACCGACCTCAGAAGGATGGAAGGTTGAGTCCGCCTTGAGTCAGTCAGGATCGAACTCCTGGCAGTTGGCAGAGTTAGCCTGCAATACTGCATTCTAACCACTACCATCCTAAAATGGTATCAGTCATCAGAACTTCAAATCTGTGGTGTACTGTATATGCAGCCCTTAGGGAAGTCCATCATAGCTTCAAATGGTAGCCAAAAAACTGGTCATAAGTCAAGAACGGCCCATAGTTATGAGAATTAACTGTATGAGAATTGAGAATTTGTCCCTCCAGAGTCTGGAACTAATGCATTTAGTGCAAGAGTTATAGCCCAGGGGGCATAATTGTCTGTACAAAACAACTGCTGTCTGAATCAGAGAATCTGTGAAGTAACTGGGGGGTGGAGAAAACGTTTAACAATTAAAGGCTGCTTTCATACAACACATTTTCACAGGTTGCTAAATTAACCCTTGTTTTGTATTTGCCATAGTAGATTGCACTACAAGCTAACTAGGCACGTGGGAGGAACACAACATACTAACATGGTGGTGGTGGTGGGAACAACATTAAGCATAACCAAATTTAGCATGAGGTGAAAATGCAGCCATTACATTTTTAATTGATCTGGTTAAGCAGGTTGTATAAATGCAGCTGAAGAATCAAAGAGAAGCTAATCTTCTGGCTCTGTTTTTTGACTTTTCAAGCCCATAGACTCTCTGCAGAGATCCAAGCAGCCAATTATTCTTCTTCTTCTTCTTCTTCTTCTTCTTCTTCTTCTTCTTCTTCTTCTTCTTCTTCTTCTTCTTCTTCTTCTTCTTCTTCTTCTTCTTCTTCTTCTTCTTCTTCTTCTCCTCCTCCTCCTCCTCCTCCTCTTCTTCTTCTTCCTCATCCTCCTCCCCCTCTCCCTCCTTCCTCCTCCTCCCCCTCTCCTCCTCCTCCTCCTCCTCCTCCTCCTCTTCTTCTTCTTCTTCTTCTTCTTCTTCTTCTTCTTCTTCTTCTTCTTCTCCTCCTCCTCCTCCTCCTCCTCCTTCCTCCTCCTCCTCCTCCTCCTCCTCCTCCTCCTCCTCTTCTTCTTCTTCTTCTTCTTCTTCTTCTTCTTCTCCTCCTCCTCCTCCTTCTTCTTCTTCCTCCTCCTCCTCCTTCCTCCTCCTCCTCTTCTTCTTCTTCCTCCTCCTCCTCCTCCTCCTCCTTCCTCCTCCTCCTCCTCCTCCTCCTCCTCTTCTTCTTCTTCTTCTTCTTCTTCTCCTCCTCCTCCTCCTCCTCCTCCTCCTCCTCCTCCTTCCTCCTCCTCCTCTTCCTTCTTCCTCCTCCTCCTCCTCCTCCTTCCTCCTCCTCCTCCTCCTCCTCCTCCTCCTCCTCTTCTTCTTCTTCTTCTTCTTCTTCTTCTTCTTCTTCTTCTTCTTCTCCTCCTCCTCCTCCTCCTCCTCCTCCTCCTTCCTCCTCCTCCTCTTCCTTCTTCCTCCTCCTCCTCCTCCTTCCTCCTCCTCCTCCTCTTCTTCTTCCTCCTCCTCCTCCCCCTCTCCCTCCTTCCTCCTCCTCCTCCCCTTCTCCTCCTCCTCTTCTCCTTCTCATCCCTCCTCCTCCTCCTCCTCCTCTTCCTCTTCTTCTTCTTCTTCTTCTTCTTCTTCTTCTTCTTCTTCTTCTTCTTCTTCTTCTTCTTCTCCTCCTCCTTCTTCCTCCTCCTCCTCCTCTTCTTCTTCCTCATCCTCCTCCCCCTCTCCCTCCTTCCTCCTCCTCCTCCTCCCCCTCTCCTCCTCCTCTTCTCCTTTTCATCCCTCCTCCTCCTCCTCCTCCTCCTCCTCCTTCTTTCATCCTCTTAACTAGGGCTCTGAGGATAAAAGCACCTTCCACATGTGGAACAGATGTTCTCCCATGCTGTCCATCTTTGCTAGCAGATGTAATACTGGTGAACCAGATATATTTATATGTGCATGCAAGGGGGGTGTTGAGCATTTCTGGGGGAAACCCAGCCTGGAAAATCTCCTGCCTACCAGGTTGATGGTCGATAGATTATTCAGGGGTGATTAATAGAAAAGGGTTAGTGGGGAAACAGGATACATGTGTGTTCAGTAAAATACATGCAGAAAGACAAGACCTGTTTCATTTGAGCCTCTGTAACTCTTCTAAGAGCCAACATTTTGCAAGAGAATGTAACCATGCAGGCAGCATTTGCCTTACAATCCTTCGTTCAGGGACTATTTGAAGTTAACAGCGCTGGAAAAAGGTGAGTTATAAACTGTCCTCCCACTGATGACCATTGTAACATCCTCACAATCATCTAATCAAAAGGTCCGGTGCTTGGCAACTTGCATGCATTTATGGTAGTTGCAGCACTCCAGGCTCATGTGATCGCCATTTGCAACCTTACCAGATGGCTTCCAACCAGCAAAGTCAGCCATTGGCATGATATAAACTAGATGTTGAGGCTCTGGAAAGAGTGCAGAGAAGAGCAACGAAGATGATTAGGGGACTGGAGGCTAAAACGTATGAGGAACGGTTGCAGGAATTGGATATGTCTAGTTTAATGAAAAGAAGGACCAGGGGTGATATAATAGCAGTGCTCCAAGATTTGAGAGGCTGCCCCAAAGAAGAGGGGGACAACCTATTCTCCAAAGCCCCTGAAGGCAAGACAAGAAGCAATGGATGGAAAATAGTCAAGGAGAGTCCCAAACTAGAACTAAGGAGAAATTTCCTGACTGTGCGAACAATCAACCAAATGGAACGGCCTTCAGAAGGTGTGAATGCTCCAACACTGGAAGTTTTTAAGAAGAGACTGGAGAGTCTGAAATTTGTCTGAAATGATATAGAGTCTTCTGCTAAGCGCAGGGGGTGGACTAGAAGACCTCCAAGGTCCCTTTCAACTTCATTGTTCTCTTGTGAGGAAGGCTGGACTGCCTTAACCACTGTGTGATTCACTTAACAACCATGGAAAAATCAGGCAGGACTTAACTACTGCCTTACTTAGCAATGGAAATTCTGGTCCCAGTCAAGGATTACTGGTACGGCAATCTGTCACTGGATCGGTCATGATCAGGGTTATGCTTTCCTTCCAAGAAGCCTCAGCGTAGGCCCCTTGGCTCCCCCTTGGAGGTATCAATCCTGTTCTTGGCTATGGATGGACCACGCAGGTTGCAAATCATGGCCCTGTTGGTTGTTGGCAGGTACCGAAAAGCATAAAAGCTAGAGAATGTTCCTCCAGTACTCAATGCTTAGGCAAGCTAATGGAGATTCATGTACAGAGAAAGCCAATGCTATCATCTTCATGATTATCATTATTTACTATATGGCGCTCTCGATGGTTGCCTGGCACAGCACCAAGTGAGATCCAGGGAAATAAATCTTTATCCTTGCTAATACACACAATACCCCAAATGGTTTTAGTGGTGGCTATAAAATGTGATTTTCCTAATGATCACGTTTGCAGCACTTAAGGTTATGTACTTCGTAACAGCTCACTATTTGCACCATCTTTAATGTTCGCTTTCATTTCAGGCTGTAATTAAGGCAGCAGCTTTGCAAGCCGTTCCCTCCTTCCTTTTTTTTTTTAATATCATTTGCCAGAGGAGGAAAGAAAAAAATAATCCATCCAGTGGCACACAGCTGGGTCTGGAATATCTCTGCCGCAAGTGTTTGGGTTTTGCAATTGATGTTTATGATGTGTATGCGTATATAACCTAAGTGCTGTGAAATATATACATTTTTCTACTGTAGGAAAGCTGCTTAACCTCTGGGAAAAAAAACGTATAGCTGGATGTAAGTAGCACTTAGTAGGGCTGTTAAAGGAAGAAGCTAATTCATCATTTTTCAAGGATTTTAGAAGAAGCCAGGAAGAACTATGGCACTTGGGAATTGGAGAATATCGGATGAATTCAGAAAGAAATCAAATGAAGATTCCTTCAAATCCAGTAACAGCAACAGACTTGGAAGGGACCTTGGAGGTCATCTAGTCCAACCCGCCAGTCTCGTGCAGGAGATCTATACTATTTCTGATAAATGGCTATCCGGTCTCTTCCTAAATCCAGTGATGGGGTACCCACAACTTCCAAAGGCAACTTGTAACACTGGTTAATTATTCTCACTGTTAGGAATTTTCTCCTTAGTTCTAAGATGCTTTTCTCTTTGGTTAGTTTCCATTCACTTGTTTCTTGTCCTGCTTTGGTAAATAAGTTGGCCCCTCTTCCTTGTTTTTGGGCACTCGGTCTCTAAAAGGTTTGCCATTTCAGACTTCCAGTGTTGGAGCATTCACAGCTTCTGGAGGCAGGCTGATTCAATGATTAATTGTTCTCACTGTCAGGAAATTTCTCCTTAGTTCTAGGTTGCTTCTCTCTTTGGTCAATTTCCATCCGTTGCTTCTTGTCTTGCCTTTAAGTGCTTTGGAGAATAGCTTGACCCTCTCTTCTTTGGGGCAGCCCCTGAGATATTGGAACACTGCTATCATGTCACCCCTCACCCTTCTCTTCATTAAACTACACATACCCTATTCCAGCGACCGTTCCTTATATGTTTTAGCCTCCAGTCCTCTGATCATCTTCGTTGCTGTTCTCTGCACTCTTTCTAGAGTCTCGACATCTTTTTTGCATCATGGTGACCAAAACCGGATGCACTATTCCAAGTGTGGCCTTATTAAGGCACTGTAGAGTAGTATTAACACGTCACGCGATCTTGATTCTCTCCCTCTCTTAATGCAGCCTAGGATTGCATTGGCTTTTTTTGACAGCTGCAGCACATGGCTGGCTCCTATTTAAGTGATTGTCCACTGGGACTCCGAGATCCTCTCACAGTTACTACTATCGAGCAAGTTACCACCTACCGTATACTACGCCTGTGCATTTGGCTTTTCTTGCCTAAATGTAGAACCTTACTCATTCACTGTGCTCACATATCCACAGGGGGAAAGAAACAGCTATGAATACGGGCTTGTTGCCAAGTGCCCACAATGTGGTGGGCAACCGGAGGGGCCCAATGTTGGAAGTTCAAAACTGGGTTGTAAATCCCTTCTTTGTGTGTGTGTGTGTGTGTGTGTGTGTGTGTGTGTGTGTTGGTGGTGGTGGTGGTGGGGAGAGTCTATCATCACTTTAGTCACTAAACGACTTGTCATAAATTGAGGACTACCTGTAAGGGCATAGTGGAGTGCCTGGACCCTATCTCTGGATCACAGGTACCTGAGGAAGGACTTTGTGTCCTCAAGGGAGAAGTTTAAGCTGAACGTTGTTGAGTTTTTCTAACTTGCCCACATGCTTCCAGCAGACTTTTGCTTTTCTGCAGAGGGTTTGATCCTCTCTGCCCTCAAAAGGCTGCTTGGAATTCAGGCTGGCTGGCTGGCTGGCTGCGCTGTGATCATATCGAAATTAGAATCAGGCCTAGCAAAGCTTTGGTGCAGCTGCCCTTCCGAAGAGAGGAGAGGGCGGGCAGACTTAATTTAAAAAATGGGCTTGTTCCTGACTTGCTTTGGACTTCTTTCATCCTCCTCTCTCAATTTTGTGAGGGGTCTGCAAAGGTTATTGAGCACAAAGCTTCCGTGAGGGAGAGGAAAATCAGACCTATCAAATGTGCTGAAGCCGTCTTAGGACAGGGTGAAAACTCTTCAGTTTCACAACATACAGACAGACTTAACCAGAGTTTCAGCTGGGGAAGGGTGACCCTCCAACATTAAGTCAAATCCCAAAACAAAACAAAACAAAACACGGAAATTCTAGGGAATTTCTAGAAGCCTGGCACTCTGACAAATAAATGAGCCATCGATAGACACAGACATAAACAGCACCCGCATACTAAAGTAGTCCTTGACTTATGACCGCAATTGAGCCCAAACTTTCTGCTGCTCAATGAGATAGATGTTAAGTGAGTTTTACCCCATTTTATGACCTATCTCGCCGCAGTTGCTAAATGAATCACTGCAGTTGTTAAGTTAGTCACATGAACGTTAGGTGAATCTGGCTTCCCCATTGACTTTGCTTGTCAGAAGGTCGCAAAAGGGGATGACATGACCCTCCAGGACACTGCAACCATCATAAATATGAATCAGTTGCCAAGCGTCTGAATTTTCATCAGCCCCATGTGACCACCAGGCTGCTGCAACTGTCATAAGTGTGAAAACGGTCATACGTCACCTCTTCCAGTGCTGCTGTAACTTTGAACGGTCACTACATGAATTTGGACCATAAGAAAGGCTGAGCAACAAAGAATTGAGGCCTTTGAACTATGGTGCTGGAGAAGACTCCTGCGAGTCCCTTGGGCTGCAAGGCGATCAAACCGGTCAGTCCTAGAGGAGATCAACCCTGACTGCTCTTTAGAAGGCCAGATCCTGAAGCTAAAACTCAAATCCTTTGGCCACCTCATGAGAAGGAAGGACTCACTGGAGAAGAGCCTAATGCTGGAAAAGATTGAGGGCAAGAGAGGAAGGGGACGACAGAGAATGAGGTGGCTGGATGGAGTCACTGAAGCAGGAGGCGTGAGCCTAAACGGACTCCAGAAGATGGTAGAGGACAGGAAGGCCTGGAGGAACATTGTCCATGGGGTCGCGAGGGGTCGGACATGACTTCGCAGCTAACAACAACAACAACAACAACAAGTCGAGGACACCCTGTATGCAAAAAAGACAATCCACAAGCCGAAAGGGGAACAAAAAGATCAAAATATCTCACGCTAGCAATCAGCACCCAGATGAGCATAGATTAAATCCAAGATTCACATCAAGTCGACAGTCCATAAGCAATACCTCATTCAAGGATCTGCCAAGCAAGATAACAGTAATTTGCCCAATCAAAGAATCTCTAAGGCCACTAGAATATAAACTGACAGCAAACCCCACACCCTGTCAGCACTGATGATGTTACCTAGTTGGGTAATGAAAAGTCTGCAAGAAAACAAGCAAGCTCAGAGAGCACCAAGGACCCGTCATTTCATCCCTGAGCTACATTTTTTTTCTCCTTTACTGGTGCTCATCATCTGAACGGGGACTTGAGACTTGCACAAGCCGGCTGGGAATCTGGGATCTTGTAGTTCTAGCCCATCTCCAAGGGGGCCTCCCACTTAAGAGACAGAGATTTTAAATGAATATTTATACATATAGGGAACATCAACATGTTTTTAAAGGAATATGGAATTAGAAAAAAAAAAGAAAGGAAACAAAGAAGAAAAGCAAATTAAACACAGACCCACATCTATTGGCAACCCACACAGGATCTTGTGCAAACTTAAGAGAGAAAAAAATACAGCAATTTTAAACATCTACATTCTCTACTGAAATCAATAACACAGTGGTAATCTCTTAGGAAAAGTGTATAAATATTGCTAAGATCCAGTGACTAGATTCGAATGACCCTATCCATAACTATAGAGTTCTTTGAAGCGCTTTCCATTGTCTTAATGATTCAGGCAGGGTAAATTCCACCGGTCTAAAGAAAATGTATTTTAATTTTCTAGCATTTCACCATCCTATATATATATAGCAGCTCACAACAATAATTGAATCTATTATTTTATGGAGTAGCAATTTATAAGTCGTAGGAAGACACACAATAAAGCCGCAGCCAGATGTTCCTTCATCTGCAAATAGCTGAGAAAGAATTAATTTTTCAATGATGTATAGCTAAGAGAGCCCTGGAACCACCCTGACTTTTTCTCACCTACAAGCGCCATAGGGCTGTGCCCTCTCCTCCAATAGGCTCCTCCCCTAAGTCAAGAGGTCTAGAAACTTGAACTCATATAGCCGAACGCAAGTGTTAGTGCCTTATAATATGGAATCAGATTTCACTTCATCCCCCTCTTTTTCAATATTCAGACAAGTTCTTTTTTCCCTGCGCAGGTAGTCCTCAATTTACAACGGTTCATTTAGTGACCACTCAAAGTTATAACGGCACAGAAAAAGAGTGACGTATGACCGTTTTTCACACTTGCAACCTTTGCAGCATCCCCCGTGGTCGGATGATAAAAATTCAGACGATTGGCAATTGGCTCATATTTATGACGGTCGCTGTGTCCCAGGGTCACGTGACCAGTTGCTGTGACCTCCTTACAAGCAAAGTCAATGGGGAAGCCAGATTCACTTAACAACCGTGTTACTAACCTAATAACTGCAATGTGGCCAGTAAAATGGGGCAAAAATTCACTTAACGAATGTTTCACTATGCAACAGAAATGTTGGGCTCAATTGTGGTCACAGGTTGAGGACTACCTGTACTGAATAGCCTTATGGGGTAGTGTGGTTACTAGATGGTTACCATATATACTCAAATATAAGCCCCTCTGTGGATAAGCCCTTGAATTTTTAAGCAAAATAACATGGGAAATGCCCCACTGCAGATAAGCCAACCTACCTTTTTTAGGGGATTTTGGTTGAAAATTTGAGGGTCTGTTATTCTGTGGATGGGCTTACATTTATTTATTTCATTTATTCAATTCATAGCAAGCACTGTGTGCATAGGAAATACCGAAGCTTTTTAAAAAAGCATTACCGCATATACTCACAAATAAGCCCATCCACAGAATAATAGAGGAATCCGATTTTGGAGGTGTATTTTAGCACCTAAAAATTCTTGGCTTGTCCATGACTATATACGGCACCTGGATCATTTTGGATGAAAAACATGAAATTCATACAGTACTAGCTTTCTTTAGGTGCCTTTCCTTGCTGTTCCATTCTTTACAACCCCTTCGCTACTTCTGATGCTGGAGACATTCACAAACAATTGATTTAAGGGGGAAAGAAGAAAAATGACATACCTTGAACTGCAGGCTAACATTTTATTAAAAGGCGTAAGATTCCATGAGCTGCAGTTTTGTTAGTCTGAAAATATGCTGCCAGACTCCTGATAAAACAACACAGCTCTCCTCCTGCAATACATACCAACATAAAGATGTCAGAACACCGGCAGGGTGGAAAAAGTCAAAAGGGTGGTTACAGTTGTGCAACGGAAGCCACATTGTGACTCTCCCCCCCCACAGGTAAAAGGTAAAGGTAAATGTTCCCCCGCACATGCGCACTAGTCGTTTCCGACTCTAGGGGCCGGTGCTCATCTCCGTTTCAAAGCCGAAGAGCCAGCGCTTGTCCGAGGACGTCTCCATGGTCATGTGGCCGGCATGACTAGACGCCAAAGGCAAACGGAACGCTGTTACCTTCCCACCGGAGTGGTCCCTATTTTTCTACTTGCATTTTTACGTGCTTTCGAACTGCTAGGTTGGCAGAAGCTGGGACGAGTAACAGGCGCTCACTCTGCTACGCGGCACTCAGGATTCAACCTGCCAAACTGCCGACCTTCTGATTGACAAGCTCAGCGTCCTAACCCACTGAGCCACCACGTCCCTTTCCCCCCCACACACAAGCCCGCAGCAATTGCCTCTTTATCAGGATAACAACAGACTTGATTTTTGCTCTCCTGCTGCCGAACCCATTTGCTTGTAGAGCAACACAACCTTCAAATGGGTAATGTAGACCGAAGGGGAAAGAATAATTAAATAAACAGGCATTTTTAAAAAGCCACGATAATGTAACCTGACTTGCAGCACCATTTCCTTCCTTCCTTCTTCAGATACCCATCAGCGTTGCAACGCTACAGGTGCTCAGCTGCCATAAAACGTAAGGGAAACCAGGTGACATCCTCAAGACCTACAGATGTTGTTGTTAGCTGCGAAGTCATGTCCGACCCCTTGCAACCCCATGGACAATGTTCCTCCAGGCCTTTCTGTCCTCTATCATCTTCTGGAGTCAGTTTAGGCTCACGCCTACTGCTTCAGTGACTCCATCCAGCCACCTCATTCTCTCTCGTCCCATTCTTCTCTTGCCCTCAACCTTTCCCAGCATTAGGCTCTTCTCCAGTGAGTCCTTCCTTCTCATTAGGTGGCCAAAGTATTGGAGTTTTAGCTTCAGGATCTGGCCTTCTAAAGAGCAGTCAGGGTTGATCTCCTCTAGGGCTGACCGGTTTGATCGCCTTGCAGTCCAAGGGACTCGCAGGAGTCTTCTCCAGCACCATAGTTCAAAGGCCTCAATTCTTTGGTGCTCAGCCTTTCTTATGGTCCAACTTTCACAGCCATACATTGCAACTGGAAAAACCATAGCCTTGACTATATGCACTTTCGTTGGCAGGGTGATGTCTCTGCTTTTTAGTGTGCTGTATAGATTTGCCATGGCTTTCCTCCCCAGGAGCAAGCGTCTTTTAATTTCTTGGCTGCAGGCCCCGTGTGCGGTGATCATGGAGCCCAGGAAAATAAAATCTGTCACTACCTCCTACTACCTACAGATAGTCCTCGACTTAACCACAGATTGGATTTTCGGTTGCTAAGCAATGCAGTCATTAAGTATGGGATCACATGACCAGACCTAATATTGCAATCATTTATACTGCGGTCATGAAGTGAATCCAGCTTTCCCAATGGTCTTTGCTTGTCAGAAGCCAGCTGGGAAGGTTGCAAATCTTGATCATGTGACTTCAAGACCCTGCAACTGTCATAAATGTGAGCTGGTTGCCAAGTGCCCTAATTGCACTCATGTGACTGTGGGGGAGGTGTGTGTGTGAGAGAGAGTTATGTGACAGAGGTTTCGTCAGGGATGGCTTGTAAGTCACTTTTTATGAAGCTGTTATAACTTCAAACCATCTTTAACAAATGGTAGTTTATGCTTTACGAAGCCTTAGTAAGACCACACCTGGAATACTGCATCGAGTTTTGGTCACCGCGTTATAAAAATGATGTTGAGATTTTGGAAAAAGTGCAGAGAAGAGCAACAAAGGGGACTGGAGACTAAAAGATATGAAGATCGGTTGCAGGAATTGGGTACGACTAGTCTATTGAAAAGAAGTACCAGAGGTGACATGATAGCAGTGCTCCAATATTATAAGGGCTGCCACAAAGAAGAGGGAATCAAGCTATTCCCCAAAGCACCTGAAGGCAGGACAAGAAGCAACAGATGGAAACTAGTCAAGGAGAGAACCCATCTAGAAATTAGGAGAAATTTCCTGACAGTGAGAACAATTAACCAGTGGAACGGCTTTTCTTCAGAAGATGTGGATGCTCCATCACTGGAGGCTTTTAAGAAGAGACTGGACAACAATTTGTCCAGAATAGCATAGTCAGGGGATTGACTAGAGTAGAGGATTGGACGAGAAGACCCCGAAGGTCCCTTCCAACTCTGTTATTCTGTGGTAAGTCAAGGAATACCTGTATTTTAGCAATCTAGAATGTGTTACAGTTGATTTTCTGTTCCATGCATGGCATATCCTGTAATCCTTGTAAGAAATAGTGACATTGTGTTCATGAAATGGGAACATACAATTTGTCCCATTGCTATTGCCCGGGGTTCATAAATGCCTCCCTTGACCCTGTAGACTTTGTCTACGTTCACACAACCCATTTTTGAGGTCCATACAATATATTGAGCCATCAACGAGCCAAAACTGGTTCAAGATTACTACGAACCACTTTGAAGTTCTGAAGGCTGTAAATTTAGAACAATATATTCCAATCTAAGCCATGTCATTCCCAGAATTCAGCCAGCCAGCCTGGCATTTGGGGAAAATTCTGAGGATTGGTTCCTATATATCTGTATATTGCCCAGACTGGGAAGTAGTGCTTGAGATCTTTGACCAGGTCCAACATGTTGTGAAAACCTCACTCTTGCACAGAGCTTGAAGCACATTGAGTCAAAGAAGTCAAGGAAACTTGGAGGAACCTTGCAAAATCAGGGAATCTTAGTTCAAATCTTTTAAATATGTTCACACCATCAAAGCTGACACCAGTCAGAGCACAGAAAAACTCAGAGAAGTAGTGCAAGATCAGAAGATGTGGAGAGACCTGACCCATAGAGTGGTCAAGATTCGGACACAACTGAATGGATAACATTATCATCCAATACAGATAGTCTTCAACTTATGATCAGGACGAGAGCCCAACTTTTCTGCTGCTAAGTGAGACATTGGTTAAGGGAGTCTTGCCCCATTTTACAACCTTTCTTGCCACAAGTCAATCACTGCGGGTGTTAAGTTAGTAACATGGTAGTTAAGTGAGTCTGGCTTCCGCACTGACTTTGCTTGTCAGAAGGTTGCGAAAGGGGATCAGATGACCCCAATACACTGCAACCATCGTAAATATGAGCCGGTGGCCAAGCGTTTGAATTTTGAACACGTGACCAAGGGCAAGCTGCAATGGTCATAAAGTGTAAAAAAATAACTGGTCATAACTCACTTTTTCCAGTGCTTCTGTAACTTCGAATGGTCAATAAATGAACTGTTGTAAGTTGAGGACTACCTGTATGTTTAGACCAGAATGCTGATATGCCTGGCTGCTCTGAATCGGTTGAAGGATCTGGCCAGCCTTCTTACTCGTGGCCCCAAGTCAACACTCCTTTGTGTCTGTATGTCTTTAAATGGATGTATATTTTGTAATGGCATGTGGGAATGGCCTTGGGAGGGAGGAGGAAGAGCTGCCAACTGGACAAGCAGCGGGTAAAAGAATCTCAGCCCGCAGAAAAAGGGGAGATATAGGAGGTTTTTTCAGAAGGGGTTTTCCCTAGTTCTCCAGAGAATAAAAGAAAAGGAAAAAGGAATATTTTCACTCTTGCAAGATGCTACTCATGTAGCCTTACAACAAAGATAAAGATAATATCCATGATTGTGTTACTTGTCTAGACCACCCCGAAGGGATAACTTATTTATAGGACATGATGCATTCAAACACTCACCAAAGAGGCATCTCTTAAGGGAGGGATCTCCAAACTTGGCCACTTCCAGACTTGTGGACTTCAGCTCCCAGAATTCCTCAGCCAGCATGGCTGGCTGAGGAATTCTGGGAGTTGAAGTCGACAAGTCTTAAAGTGGCCACGTTTGGAGACCCCTGCTTTAAAAAGCAGTTAACGTCCAGCCTGTTGTTCTCTGATTTAGGGGTTCAGCTCCCAAAATTCCCAGTCATTATGCCCATTAGTACTTCTGGGACTTGTAAGCACAACACCCAAACTGGAATGAAAAAAGCCATTCCCGTGAGACGGGAGAAGAAAATGCTAAGAAATTCAAGCTTGCCCAACTAAGGAAAAAGTTTGCTTTAATCAAGATGCTGAGATCTTTGCTATGACTGCCAGGGGGTAGGAAAGACTCAGTATTTGGGGAGGGGTACACTCCATAAATGCATTAATGTAAGGGATGGAGAGGTAGCCCTCTCTCAGAGGATTTCAGAACAATGGAGCAGAATCTGGGTTTCATTCAAGAGGAGGCACAGTGGGAATAGATCTAATCAAATGAAAATAAAATTAAAAAAGCTCTTCCCCTCTAACGGTACTAAAACTTTAATGTTATTAATCATATTAATGGGGGGAAGGGAGAACAGCCGAACTATTTTTAATACTCTTTTTTTGGAAGGAGAGAGCCATGCTTGAGGATATAGAAATGTTGGCCTTTGTGCTTAAAGGATGTCATATCTTCACCCCATTGTGCAAAGGGGGGGGGTGCCTCCATTTCCTTTGTTGGTTTTGCCAGTCAACTTCCAGGCATGTGATGAGGCTCTGCTTTGAAGGCTGTGGTCTCTGCCTCTTGTTGAACTGAATATGGGACAAGATCCGACTGTTCATGGCTCTGTACATTTTCCCTTTTAACCAATAAGAGATGCCATGTTCTTTAGGGATTTGAATGACCAAGACTAGATTCCTGTATCCCTTGCAATATTATGAGCATCTGGTCATCATGCAAACAATCAAAAGCTGTAGTAATAAAGAGGAAGGAGCACAGTGGGAAAGGAGGAGGAGGAGGAGGAGGAGAGGAAGAAGAAGGAGAAGGAGAAGGAGAAGGAGGAGAGGAGGCAGAGGGGGAGGTGCGGGAAGGGGGAAGGGGATGATGATATTGACATGGTACACAGCTTCTGCCTTTTAGGTTAACCATCAACACTTAAGGAACCAGCAATCAAGAAATATGCTGCAGACTAGTACTTGGTAGAACATCTATGAAGGCCTTGTAAAGAGGAGAAGGGCGAGGGGTGACATGGTAGCAGCCTTCCAATATCTCAGGGGCTGCCACAAAGAAGAGGGAGTCAAGCTATTCTCCAAAGCACCTGAAAGCAGGACAAAAAGCAACGGATGGAAACTAGTCAAGGAGAGAAGCAACCTAGAACTAAGGAGAATCTTCCTGACAGTGAGAACAATTAACCAGTGGAACAACCTGCCTCCAGAAGCTGTGAATGCTCCAACACTGGAAGTTTTTAAGAAGAGACTGGACAGCCATTTGCCTGAAATGGTATAAGGTTTCCTGCCTGAGCAGGGGGTTGGACTAGATGACCTCCAAGGTCCCTTCCAACTACTACTACTACTACTACTACTACTACTAATTATTATTATTATTATTATTATTATTATTATTATTATTATTATTATTATTATTATTATTATTATTATTATTAAATGCTATGATGTTTCACTATATACAATGCAATTCATGGTGTTCCCTGTGATGCTCTATGGACTTTGAAGAAGGATAACAAGAGTGTTGATGCCTTTGAACTTTGGTAGTGAAGTCTCCTGAGAATACCATGGAGAGCCAAGAAAACAAACCAATGGGTCATACAGCAAATCAACCCAGAGTTCTCATTCAAATTATCCTACTCAGACCCCACATACTAAAACTCTGCAGTCTGGAGAAGCTTCTGATGCTAGGATTGATGGAAGTCAAGAAGAAGAGAAGAATCGGCAGCAAGGTGGGTGGAATCAGCTAGCAAAGAGTGTGCTACTCAGACATCTGAAGGACCCTGTTGGGGCAAATCCTCCTGAAGAAAATCTGCGGTTGCTAAGAATCAACACTGACGTGGTGGCCCATAATTAATCCATGGAGAAGAAACACAGTATAAGCTCTTTTTGTGAACTGACTGCATGGAAACACCTTATATTACTGAAAAATAACTGCAAAAATGTTTATACAGTAAGATAAAATTATGTGGGAAAAAGATTTTTGTGTAATGCGTATATTCTGTGTAAACCTTCATGTGTAGTAAGATTTGTGTGAAACTAGAATGGAAAAATCTCAAAGGGAAGAAATGAGGAGAAGAAAGAAATTGACAAATGCGGTACAATATCAGCATTCTTTTTCCTCCCTACTTAAAAATCAAACCATATGAGAACAAATATTTCAAATAGATATATTCAAACAGATGCCCATTGAGTGGGTGATCATTGTCCATTAAATGAACAGATGCTCTCCCCCACCAAAGCAACCGTTGAAAGGCAAAATAATCCAGACAACTACACCACAACTACACTACACACATAAAAAGGGGGGGGGTAGGGTTTTGACTAAGTATTTTCAGTCAGCACTTTAACCTTTTTGATGCCTGTATCTCACAGACTCCTCTGCCACTGGAGTTCACGGCTAAGACAAGCATTCAAAAGTGAAATAATGCACTGACAATTTGTGCATCCAATTAATTTTTTTTCTGCCCACAAAGGACTTAAGATCGCCATTCTTCTTTTGCAGGAAAGCCAGTTTGAAGAGCCTCTTATCTCGAACTGAAATTGTGCTGTTTTTTTTTTTTAGCGAACAATGCTGCCTTGTCTGTCAGAAGATACTTGACATGTTTAATAGAAACATGGGAGTCCAGTTTTCAAACATTAATTTTGTTTTCAGACCCACTTTAACCAACATTCCTGGACCAATTTCCTTATGCGTGAGCCTTAAAAAAAAGAAAGAAAGAGAAAAAAAAAGATTCTAGGGTCATGTGTGGAAAACTAAGTTTGTTTTCCTTAGCTTCATTTCCCCCTTTTCATAACATTCTGACTTCATTACAAGTTGTGGGGTTTAGTCCCACTATTATTATTATTATTATTATTATTATTATTATTATTATTATTATTATTATTATTATTATTATTATGGGGTGTTGTATAATCTCCAAGCACCTGGAGCCCTAATGGTAGTTTATTGTATTTTTGAAAGCCCCTTAAGCTGCAGCTGCCAAAAGAGACACTGTAAAAACAAAATGTCGCTCTTTATCATTTTAAAGCTTGTTAATTACCTTACCATCAAAATGCTGCAAGTGATGTACAGCCATAAAATCATGCAAAGCCACATATTGTCAAGAGATTAGCAAGGAATGAGAAAACAACCAGAAGTGGCAAAGAGATCAGACATCTACAAAGCCTAGATCTTGAGGCATGAGAAAGTTATGTTTTTAAGTTAAACGGATTTTGTAAAAAAAAAAGAAAATAAGGGTCATCAGTAGATCTTCCGGGTTTCTTAAGGGAGATAGTGGTGCTGCTACTAAGATGTTTCAAATCTGTTTCCTACAATCTGCTGCCATCCAGATATTTTGGGATTGATTGAATTCTCTGCCCATCAGGGTCTCCATGCGGGGCTGAAGGTCACCGATTTGAGAAGTCAGAAATTAGGTGAAATATCCCTTGAAATTTTGGGCTCAGTTGTCGTAAGTTGAGGACTGCCTGTACGAAGAATGGATGTAGCTACAATCACACCATCATTGTCACCATCTTGACCTTCTGACCACAGTCTAAAGACACTCCCTGGAATGGTTACAGCCTGTAATGGCATGTGGGGAATCCATTGGAAGACCAGGCAAAGAGGCGTTACCAAGGGAACTGACAGATAAGAGACAGCATATACTGTAGGTAGTCCTCAACTTACAATAATTTTTTAGCGACCATTCGAAGTTACAAGGGCAACAGAAAAAGTGGCTTATGACCAGTGGTGGGATTCAAATATGTGAACAACCAGTTCTCTGTGTCCCTTCCGGAAGTCCATTCTGTGCCACCTCCGGAAGTCCATTCTGGGCCTGGGCAACCAAAAATTAGCTACCGGTTCTGCTGAAATGGTGCGAAACAGCTGAATCCCACCACTGCTTATGATCATACTTCACACTTACAACCATAGCAGCATCCCCATGATCACGTGATCAAAATTCGGAAGCTTTGTCAACTGGTTCATATGTATGGCGGTTGCAGTGTCCCGAAGCCCTTTTGCGACCTTTTGACAAGCAAAGTCAGTGGAGAAGCCAGAGTCATTTAACAACTATATAATTTAACAACTGTGGCAAGAAAGGTCAAAACTCACTTAACCACTGTCTTACATAGCAACGGAAATCTGGGGCTCAATTGTGGTTGTAAGTTAAGGACTACCTGTAGTCAGCAGCTGTATAATGGACAGGGCAGGAGGTTCAGGAAAGACCAGGGCTTTTTTTGTCATAGAACGCTCAGAACAGAGTTCCGGCACCTTTTTTGGATGGAACTTTGTATGGTAGGCAAGGCAGGTTGTATGACATGTGTGAGTTCCGGCACCTTTTTCTTTTACCAAAAAAGCACTGGAAAAGACCCTTCCTAGTTTCTTAGGAGAAGGGGAGATCATTGTACTTTCAGACTGAAGAGAATAACAGAAGGGACCTTGGAGGTCTTTTAGTCCACCCTCCTGCTCAAGCAGGAGACCCAATATCATTTCAGACAGGTGTCTTCTTAAAAGCCTCCAGTAACGGAGCACCCACAACTTGTGAAGGCGAGTCATTCCACTGGTTAATTGTTCTTGCTGTTAAGAAATTTCTCCTTAGTTCCAGGTTGCTTCTCTCCTTGATGAGTTTCCATCCTTTGCTTCTTTTCCTGCCTTCTGGTGCTTTAGAAAATAAGTTGAGCCCCTCTTCTTTGTGGCAGACCCTCAAATTATTGGAACTTGGTAGACTGATGTCAGCTTCTCTGGATAAACCAGATGGGAATCACAATGTGTTGAGTTCATTCCACCTTATTGTAAGGCTACATCGACACAACCTTGCACTTATAATAACCGCAGCATCTCTTCACAGAGTCTTCCAAGGTCTTTCGCACATGCCACTACACAGTCATTCAATGAACTGGGCAACTAATGTTCACCGTGAAAGGATAGGTTAAAAGAGCTGGAGCTAGACACACACAAACAATTAGCACTTGGCCAGACGAGGCTTAGGAAGGGGGGAAAAAGGAAGAAGAAAAAAAATCTGTAAAGAAAAAGGTCAGAAGAACTCAGGCAATTTTTCCCAGATGCTGAAAAGATGAGGAAACAAGAGATCAAGCAAACCTCTCTCAGGAGAACATTCTGTGGCTAGACCACCATCATAAAGCAGGACTGATTTCAAAGTCCTTGCCTCACCTCTGATGGTGCGTAAGCTTTTCCTATAAAAAGAAAAAAGAGAAAAGAGAAAAGCGTGTACAAGAAAAGATTGTACAAACCTGGTTCCAGTATGGGCAGTTACAAGCAAGATGGAAAGAAGATCAGAAAGTTGGCATTTCGATAACTGATGGAAATTTGGTAAAACAAATTAGAGATCAAGGTCAAGCACATATAAGAAGGATATATAATGCATTGATAGAAATTGACTCAGAAATGGAACTTGTTAAAGACTGTATGATAAAGTGGGCCCAGAATTTTCAGGAGGTGATAACAATGGATACTTGGGAAAAGATTTGGGTCAGAAATGTAAAATTTACACAGGCCCAAAATTTAAGAGAGAATTTTTATAAAATGTTTTATAGGTGGCACTTAGACCCAAAATGATTAGCAAGTATGTATCCGAACTGTCAGCCTAAATGTTGGAGGTGTGGCTGTGAGGATGCAACGTATTATCATATATGGTGGACTTGTAAAAAAGTCAAAGCTTTTTGGATTAAAATTTGGTGGAACATGCAAAAGATATTTAAGAAAAAGATAAGGTTTTCTCCACAGTTGTTTTTGTTGGGTATTATTACAGAATTTACTGTTATAGATACTAAATTAATGTTGAATTTAATTACGGCAGCAAGACTCTTAGTAGCGCAATATTGGAAGAAGGAGGGACTGCCTACTATAGAAGAATGGACTTTGAAAGTTTCTAACTTGGCAGAAATGGCAAAGATTTCAGCATATTTGAAAGAACAATCACAACGGAGATATATTGTGGAATGGAGAAGATGGATCGAATATATTCAGAATAAATATGGGACTAAAAAGTTTCATTTAGCATTTAAATAAGTAGTAGTTTTATAAGATGTATTATTAGTTATTTGTTATTTGTTAGTAATATAGTTATGTTTACGGAAAGTTAAAGTGCGATAGAATTTAATGTTTTATTTTTGTTGTTAGCATATTGTAGCTTAAGTTTGTAAGTTTATACCCTGTATTCAGCTCTGGGAAGTTGGGGAGGGAGGAGGGGAGGGGAGGGGAGGGTAGGGTTGGGGAGGGGAGGGGGAGGGAGTTTTTTTCTATTTAAAAAATGTACTGTAAAACTTTTCAATAAAAAAGAATATATATATATATATATATATATGTGTGTGTGTGTGTGTGTGTGTGTGTGTGTGTGTGTGTTTGTTAAGTATTTAGAATACCTTGCTAGGCCCCAAACATGGGACAAATCTTATTTCCTGTTTCAGCCTAACCCAAGGCCATACACAGGCAGTAGTCACAGCAGTGACAGCTCATATTTGTGTAATTTTTTTGGATTGCTAACAAAGAATTAAAGGGAGACTGATATGCATTTCAAACTTATTTGTTCTCATCGGTCAGCCATACCCTTCTGAGATTCGAACCTGGGTCTCCCTTTAATTCTTTGTTAGCAATCCAAAAAAAATTATATATATTTAATTTAATTTGTGCTTAGATTGTAAGCCGCCCTGAGTCTTCGGAGAAGGGCAGTATATAAATGGGAATAAAATAAATAATATATGGTGTTTTCCCATGTAGGATTGAATTTCGACGAGGTCCCACTCGTCATCTTCAGGCTGGTGCACAAAACCGAAGACACCAGCCTGAAGATGACGAGTGGGACCTCGTCGAAACGTCGCCAAGACACCCTCAATCCTACACGGGAAAAGACCCGAATACACCTATACCCATGAAAATCTACGAATATATACATATACATATACATACATACATATATACATACATACATATATACATACATACATACATACATATATGTGTGTGTAAATTTAAATTGCTAACAAAGAATTAAGGGTTAATTAAGGGTTTAGCAATTTAAATTTACACAAATATATGAGCTGTCACCGGTGTGACTACTGCCTGTCGATGGCCTTCAGGTTAGGCTGACACAGGAAATAAAGATTTGTCCCATGTTTGGGGCCTAGCAAGGTAATCTAAAAATAGTTAACAAGCATTTGACATAAGGCAGGCTTCCTTCGCCCTTTTGCTGTTCCAATCTGATATCAGGTGGTTGGAAAAGTGCAAAATGGCAGGATGATTATTTTCATGGCAAAGCCTTCAAAACAAGATTGCTCAGAGGGTTTCTCCCTTCTTTTCCACCTCTCCACACACACACCCTCCCCCATTTGCCTGGAAGGTACACAGCTGACGAAGCAAAGAAAGAACATTTGACTTGTGGATGCCAAACTTAAAATCCTTCTCATAAATTGTACTTGGGGCGGTCATGAAGGCTGTGCCAAAACCACCCTTGTTTTTGTCGGGATCAAACCTCATTTGGCAACCAGAAGCAAAAGCTTAGATCCTACTCTACACATTTAATCCAGATTCAGTCATTTTTATGAGGGAAGTGGGCGATTTTCTGACTAATTTCCATAGTTCCTTGAAGAAACCTTCCCCCCCCCCATGGGAATGTACAGTATATATTCATAAGGATACGAAAAACATATCTGAAGTCAAAAATAAACCCATTTAGTCTAACACCTCTTTTACAGTGGGCCACTCGAGACTTCTGGGAAATGTCTCAAGCAGGACATCAAATTAATAGCTTTGTTCATTACTGTTTCTCAGTAGGTAATCTTCAGAAGAACGCCTCCTCTAATTGTAGTTTTATCCTGATCTTCCACGATTTTCTTGAGTTCTCTTTTAAAGTGGAGCTTGGCTAGACTTGACTGATCTCAACAGTCTAAGCAAGACCAGATCTGGTTAAAACTTGGATGGGAGACCATTGTAGAATCCCAGGTCTATAGCAAGTTTTCCCAACTTTGGCAACTAGAAGACCTGTGGACTTCAATGCAGTGGGGCTGAGGAATTCTGGGAGTTGAAGTCCTCAAGTCTTAAAGTTGACAAGTGTGGAGATGGAGAAGTCACAACACAGCCTAGAAGAAGGCAGTAGGAAAGCACTACTTGACAAAAGAAGCTTGGGTGTTTTTCTGAAGTTACTTTGGATCCCTTTTTGCATGCCAAGTCTGGATTCCTGAACTATCAATACTTCCATTAAGCAAAGGTTCCCCAAGCCCAGTCCATGGACCAGCAATGGGCTGCAGCATGCCAGAAACCAGGCAACACAAACAAGCAAAGCCCTACCCATGGCAGCGTGCAAAACCACACCCCTTCTGGTCCGTGGAAAAGTCTCTCTCCACAGAATTGGTCCCTGGTGCCCAAAAGGTTGGGGGCCGCTGCATTAAGCTACCACCAAGATCTAGAGAGAGCAGTGGTTCTCAATCTGTGGTCTGCAGACCCCTGCGGGGCTGTGATGTCATCACAAGGAGTCCACGAAGGCTTGAAGAAATCTTATTGTAATGTATTGGGATTTTTACTTGTACTGATTCACGTGTCTGTTTAAATGCTGCTTAAAGGTTGCTCAATGGTTTGTCTGTGTAACGGTCACTGACTAAGCCAGACTTGTTGTCTCCAAGAAGATCATTGGTAGATTTGGGGCGGGAATGAGTTTCTTTAAACTATTGGCCACCGCCTAGTGGCCAACCGTATAAGTAGCTGCACAGCAGCCACTGTTTCAGTTCTGTTCTGCTTGACTCAAATAAAGCATGTTCCTGTTTGCAACCTTCCATCTCGCTTATTGCCTGCAAAGAACCGGCTACACAACACTTACATTTTGAATCTTAAATCTTGGTGGTCCATGGCCATGGTGCATGGCCACAAAAGGTATTTAAAGGGGATCCATGGTGAAGAAAAGGTTGAGAACCACTGTTCTAGACCTTAATTTGAGTACTAGATGACCATAAGACATGTTCCTCTGAGTATGTGAAATCATAACTTGGAGAGGGTGGGTCTTGATCAGGCAGAGGGTTTGAAACATCCCTATACCTGTGTTCTTGCACCGAGAATCAAGGCCGCCTTTCATAAATGTCAACATATCCCTTTGAGTAGAATGGGTGTTCTATATTGTCAATGGAGAAGATTCTAGACTGGTCCTACTTCCTAGGATCCTGTAGGTACCCACCTGTTTTAACTTCCAACATGCACTTCTTAGAATTTGGAAGGCAACAGATATTTGCCACCATGGCAAGCCAGAAACATATGGAGAAATACTAGTGGTTTATTTCCTTTAGTTTTGCAAAGAGGAGAAGGTTCAGGCACAGAATAGGATAAGGATAAGGATAAGGATAAGGATAAGGATAAGGATAAGGATAAGGATAAGGATAAGGATAAGGATAAGGATAAGGATAAGGATAAGGATAAGGATAAGGATAAGGATAAGGATAAGGATAAGGTACTTACCTTTAAAGCCCTACATGGCTTAGGCCCGGGTTACTTGCAGGACCGTCTGCTACCGGGGACGACTTCCCATCGCCCAGTGCGCTCACACAGAGAGGGCCTCCTCAGGGTGCCGTCGGCCAGACAATGTTGGCTGGCGACCCCCAGGGGGAGGGCCTTCTCTGTGGGAGCACCAGCCCTTTGGAACCAGCTTCCCCTTGAGCTTCGGATGGCCCCGGACCTCCAGTCCTTGCGCCGCGACCTCAAAACTTTTCGCTTCCATCAGGCTGACCTGGATTGATGATGGGTTTTTAAATATGTTTTTAATTTTTAACTGTAGTTAATTTATTTTGGGGCTGTTATTTAATTCGTTTTTTTTTTTAATTTTTGTATTGTTGTTTTTATTGTTGTAAGCCGCCCTGAGTCCTTTGGGAGATAGGGCGGCATATAAGTCCCAAAAATAAATAAATAAATAAATAAATAAATAAATAAATAAATAAATAAATAAATAAATAAATAAGGATAAGGATAAGACATGCCGAGTCTTCAGGGCAGGCAAGCAAGGCCTGATTGGATGATAGTTGTCTTTGCTCAGCTATTGGCTGGAAAAGACAAGCACTCATTAGCTAGCAGTTCTTGGTTACCTCTCAACCTGCCCATGTTCATAGCCTCTTGAAAAGATCCAGATTGAGCCAAAACAGCCAGATCAATCTTAAATGGATTGATCTGGTGATAAAGATGTCTTTCCTGTCTTTTAGGGGGTCTCCAAACTTGGCAACTTTAAGGCTTGTGAACTTCAATTCCCAGAATTCCTCAGCCAGCCATGGGAATTCTGGGAGTTGAAGTCCATATGTCTTAAAGTTATCAAGTCTGAAGACCTCTGTTTTAGGCGGTTGCGCCACAACAATCCAGCCTCCATCAGCACCTTATTTGCCACTTTTCTTTGCTTTTATAGATGGAAAGTGAAAGGGGTTGAGTGTCCTACTACTTTCCATTACAGGCCATCAAAGTATCTAGCCTGGGTCTTTCAGCCATTCTCACTCCTGTCTTATAATTCCAGGCCATGTTGGTTTTTCTTCTATCCAAGGAAATAACCTTGTGCTGCATTTCAAAGCTTCTATTTTTTTAGGGCATTGTCAATTTGATCTTGGCTGCACCTAAGCCTTTCAAAACAAAAACAAACAAAATAACTGTATGTGTACAGCTTAATCAAGACTTTTAGGTGCCAAAATCCTTAGAATGGTCAAAATGAACTCCTTAGCCTGGCGGGGCTGGACACAGGCCAGGCCACACACTCTGCCTTACTGTCAAAACATGTCCCTTTCTCTGAGACATTTCGTTATTAGCTCAAAGAGAGCGCCATATTATCTTCAGCCTTAAGCAAAACTTTCTCCCAAATGCAGTCTGTGAAAATTACCCCTTGTTTCCTTCGCCTAAGAACCCTGTTTGTGCACCTAAGATTTTCAGAACGGTCAACTTTTTCCTCAGACTTTGGACCTAAATGTAAGGAGGTCATTAAAATAGGCAGCGTAGTAGAGCTAAGCCAGATTTGCTTGCAAACACCAGATTCGCAAATCTGCAGAACTTGGAACCCATCATATTATCTACCAACCACAAATGATATGCATTGAGTCATTGAAGATGCCATCATACTTGCTGGAGATGATCCATAAAGCTCTGAATCAGCTTGATCTAAATGGGCGTCTTCCAGATGTGCAGATTTGAAATCCTAGAAGTTGCCATCAACTCCCAGAATTCCTAGCCACCACGGCCAAATTTGTCACAGTCCTGAGAATTCTGGAAGTTGATGTTCCTGACATCTAAAGGATATCAGCATGGGGATTTCTGATATACAGTATATCCCATGGCTCCTCTTAGCAGGATTTTTATAGCCACGTTTAGTACCTTAAATATCTAGATAAGCATTAGAGCTCTTTATTTCTGTGAGAGCCAATACCAATACTTCTTTCATATGAATGGGTAGAATAAATATATACTTTGCAGAACTACAGGTAGTTCTCAACTTATGACCACAATTGGGCCCAAAATTTCCAGTGCTAAGTAAAACAGTTGTTAAGTGAGTTTTGTCCCATTTTACGATCTTTCTTGCCACAGTTGTTAAGTGAATCACTGCAGGTCCATGGTTATTAAGTGAATCTGGCTTCCCCATTGACTTTGCTTGTCAGAAGGTCACAAAAGGTGATCACATGACCTCAGGAGACTGCAATCGTCATAAATATGAGCCAGTTGCCAAGCAGCCAAATTTTGATCATATGAGCGTGGGGACGCTGCAATGGTCGGAAGTGTGAAAAACGATCGTAAGTTACTTTTTTCAGTGCCGTTGTCACTAAACAAATGGTTGTAAGTCGAGGACTACCTGTATGCAGATATTTTCAGAAGAAATAACCAAATGAGGGCTAAGTATGCTCAATAAAACAGGATGTTACTTTCTCTCAGGGAAGAACTGGAGGAAATACTGGCAGGAAAATACAGTCTAAAACAGGGGTTGCTGGCTGAGGAATTCTGGGAGTTGAAGTCCACAAGTCATAAAAGGGCCAAGTTTGAAGACCCCTGATCTAAAATCATGAACTGCAATCATCAACCAATCCAGCTGCAAATCTTATCTACCTTTGCGTATACTAAGTATAGTAAAACATGAAGATTAAACTACAATACTGAATATGAGTGGCACTGCAAAATCTTAAGATCCATCTATTCCAGCCCCTTGTAATGTCCTGATTATGCACCACTATTGTTCCCAGTTTCTTGAGTCCTACCCTTATCTGGTAAACATCCCATCCCATCTCGTTTTTCTTATTCTTTTTTATTCAAGTCTGGAGCTCACCCAGGCTTGAAAATGCCACTCTCTTGCGGTTAAGATGTCTTCCTGTGGCTCCATAAACAGTTCCCCACGGTGTCTGCAAAAAAGGAAGTGGATCTGATTTTTATCTCTGAGGTATTTAGGAAATTTGTGTGAAGGAGCAATTTAATAAATGCCCTTCCTTTCACCTGCACTCTTTAAAATTGAGGATTGATGTGGAACTCTTTCATGGCACACCACATTTTTATCACCACGATTTTTATCTCAGGAAATCCCTGAGGCTGCCAGAAAGCAGAATGTAAGTCATGTCAACTGCCTTCTTGAGGAAGGTGACAGAGGTAGAGTTGCCGCTGATGGTACCCACCAGGAACCAGCATGGACTGAAGCAACCTATCAACCTGGTTTTCAGAAATAAATCAATCCCAATCTTGGTACCTTCCAGCTGTGCAAAGGTCAACCACTTGTTGCTTTCCCAAAGCAAGTTATACGATCCTCTTCCACTAGGAGTTCACCACTTAGTTGTCATCAAGCACCCACCTAGGTGGGTTTGTTATTATTACTCTTTATTGTTTTTAATTTACTTCTGTTGGAGTTCTTGATCATGACCCAGAGACTGCATACATTGGGGCAGCCTATAAATACTGTCAATCAATCAACGTATTCCCAGAATTCTCTGCAATGGCCCTGCTAGCTGGAGAATTCTGGGAATTGAGGTCCACCCTTCTGAAAGCTACCCAGGTTGAACAAATACCAATTTAATTGAAGACAAGGCTGAAACCTGTATCTCAGTTTTCAAATGGAATAAGCTTCTCTGTTCTAGCATGGAGGAAATAAATTCTTTAAGATGGTGGTTCCTTTATTGTAACTGAATTCTCACTCCATGTGTACATAAGGAGTGGGGGCTTTCTAAATGGTATGGTGTTCCCCTCTCTTGCAGATTTTAACATACATATATATGTCCTAGGGACGTGGTGGCTCAGTGGGTTAGGACGCTGAGCTTGTTGATCAGAAGGTTGGCAGTTTGGCGGGTTGAATCCCGAGTGCCACGTAACAGAGTGAGCGCCTGTTACTCATCCCAGCTTCTGCCAACCTAGCAGTTTGAAAGCATGTAAAATGCAAGTAGAAAAATAGGGACCACTACGGTGGGAAGGTAACAGCGTTCCGTGCGCCTTTGGCATCTAGTCATGCCAGCCACATGACCACGGAGACGTCCTTGGACAAGCACTGGCTCTTTGGCTTTGAAACGGAGATGAGCACCAGCCCCTAGAGTCGGAAACGACTAGCACGCATGTGCGGGGGAACCTTTACCTTTACCTTTATATGTCCTAAATTTAGTTCCCTCTCTGATTCCTTTAGGGACCCAAATATCCCTTCACAAGAGCCATGGTGCGCAGTGATTAGAATGCAGTACTGCAGGATAACTCTGCTCACTGCCAGGAGTTCGATCCTGACTGGCTCAAGGTTGACTCAACCTTCCCTCCAGATTTTTGGGAGCAATATGCTGACTCAGCAAACCACTTAGAAAGCGGTATATAAGTCTAAGTGCTATTTCTATTGGCTACAATTAAAAGGCCCCCTTTTAATAGTCTGCTGAGGGCTACTATATACTTGAAAATGGAATTCAGGCAATGACAAAGAGGAAAAGGCCGCAAACTGTAAAATGGGCTAACTGCCATTAATATGCCTAGTCCTTGTATTTTAATCGTTTTCTGGCATGGGTCACAGGGAAAAGACCTAATTTATACGCAACGTTTGGAAAGCACTATGCCCCCCAAAGTTGGGATATGGCAAACTTCTGCTTTAAAAGGTTATTAGGATCTATTTTTAAAAAGTCTCAGTTTTTGTGAAAATGTCACTTCTTTGCAGATCAGTTTCTCAACCTGATCAAGTCCAGTGCGGTGATTTTTCTCAGGATACAACGGAAACATAAACTTTGATTTTGGGGGGGGGGGTTACCCAAAAGATGAGATAGGTTTGTTTGTTATAGAAATGGCTGGTTTATACTACTTATGTAAAAGTAAAAGAGTTGAGGTTTGATGCTATTATCTTATTCTACTGCACCAAAGGGAGTCGGTCGTCAATGCCTTTTTTTTCCCCTTTCCCCTACACTTCTTCCCTTCCCTTTTTCCTCCCTTAATAGCCTACTATTTTCTTTTGTATTTTTGTATTTTATATTATAAACTAATAATGAGCCTTGGTGGAGCAGTGGGCCAATGCCTCCTTAAGTAACACCAGCTGCCTGCAATTAGTGCAGGTTCGAGTCCCACCAGGCTCAAGGTTGACTCAGCCTTCCATCCTTCCGAGGTAGGTAAAATGAGGACCCAGATTGTTGGGGGCAATTAAGCTGACTTTGTAATAATGCCGCTTGGGGTGTGTGTGAAAAAGCCCTAATAAGCAGGCATATACATAGAATGAAGGCTACTGCTAAGCTTGTAAGCCGCCCTGAGTCTTCGGAGAAGGGCGGGATATAAATGGAATTAAAAATAAATAAATAAATGATAAAAAAGGGATACAACGGAAACGTGAGAAGCCAGGGAGACTATAAATCACAGTTGTTTCTCTGTCCATCCACAAAAATGTTCTCTGCTGGTTGCATGTGAGAACGGTTAAAAATGAAAACTCTGTAATGTACTGAAGCGGAATAGTAAGAGAAAGTGCAGAAGAGATTCCCATCAGCACAAGGCTTTCAAGTTGTGCGTGCTTTTTGGCTGTAATCCCAGGGTTTGGAATTTATCAAAAAAATAATCAAGATATTATGGATTTTTCAAGCAGTGAAGTTCACTAGAGGAATTATCACACAGCACTAGAAAGAGGAATCTACCTCCGATTTGCCGGAAAGGGTTGTTAATTTGTACCGTTTGCCAACATTTAAATAACATGGCTAAAGTTTGCTTCTGAAAAACAAGACAAGACTTTTGAACAATAAGAGTCATTTTGGGAGTTGTTTTTATTGATAACATAAGTTGCCAGCTGGGTTTTTCTTTATTATTAAATTATTATTGCCATTAGGTTTAGTATGTTTCAAAGATGGATGGACTTCAAGTCCCAGAATTCCCCAAGCAGCATGCTTAAGGACCGCCCATCTTAAAAGTTACCAAGTTTGAAAAACACAAACTTGGAAGTCACTTAATTTCCTCAACGCTGTTGTACATAATAGGATAGGATAGAATGGGATGGGACGGAATAGAATAGAATAGAATAGAATAGAATAGAATAGAATAGAATAGAATAGAATAGAATAGAATAGAATAGAATAGAATAGAATAGAATAGAATAGAATAGAATAGAATAGAATAGAATAGAATAGAATAACAGAGCTGGAAGGGACCTTGGAGGTCTTCTAGTCCAACCCCCTACTCAGGTCTTCTAGTCCAACCTTATACCATTTCAGACAAATGGTTGTCCAATCTCTTCTTAAAAACTTCCAGTGTTAGAGCACTCACAACTTCCAGAGGCAGGCTGTTCCACTGATTAATTGTTCTAACCATCATGGAAATTTCTCCTTAGTTCTAGGTTGCTTTTCTCTTTGATTAGTTTCCATCCGTTGCTTCTTGTCCTGCCTTCAGATGCTTTGGAGAATAGCTTGACTGCCTCTTCTTTGGGACAACCCCTAAGATATTGGAAGACTGCTATCATGTTCCCCCCTCGTCCTTCTCTTCATTAAAGTAGACATACCCCATTCCAGCAACCGTTCTTCCTATGTTTTATAGGAAGAAGTCCCCTGATCATCGTTGTTGCTGTTCTCTGCACTCTTTCTAGAGTCTCAACATCTTTTTTTATATCGTGGTATTGACCAAAACGGGATGCAGTATTCCAAGTGTGGCCTTACCAAGGCACTGTAAAGTGGTATTAACACTTCATGCGATCTTGATTCTCTCCCTCTCTTAATGCAGCCTAGAACTGTGCTGCCTTTTTTGGCAGCTGCATCACACGGCGGGCTCACTGCTGGCTTTTGTTAACTAGTTCAACACAATAGCATCCTTCTTTTTTTTAAAAAAAAAAGTTAAAAATCATCGAAACACAGTTTGAAATGTACCTCCTGTATTCAACAGTGACTGATTGGCACCCAACAAATCTGATTACAGTTTTGACACTAAGGGGGGTTGAGAGCATTCTGTCTTCATTAGTAGGCATCAGTTTCTTCCTTAAATCAAGATGTCATGCCAACTGAGAAACAAATTATTATTGTTCCAATTATACCGGGATAATTAGGAAGGAATAATCTCTCTATCAGTGCTATTGGGGATGACACTGACATTCTGCATGTATGAACACCCCACCCAATTCCAAAAATGGTTGGCCCAGAAAGTTGAGCAAAGACATTCTTGAGTTTTTGCGTAATTCATAGATGGGGCAAATGATGGACAGAATTGGAACTAGATCTCTTTTTGGCGGGGGCGGGGAGGGGGGAGAGGCTGGTCTCATAATAGAGAGTGTTATGGATTTTTTTTCCCGCAGGGCGCAATCACAAATAATCACAATCATTAATCTGCCTGTCTAAGCCCATATAAATAAAAACCGGTGGTCCTGAACACCTTCTGAATGTTCGAATGCAGTTCTCGACTTAAAAGATGCAGGGAAATGCCCCAGGATTCAAACATATTATTTTGAAAAATCAGATTTTGAGAGAAAACAAATTTGAAAATGATGCATTTCAGCTGGGTGAATTTGCACCTTTGGGGCAAATGGTTTTTGGTTTTTTTTAATAAAATATACATTAATTTTAACTTGCTCTAAAAAGTCCAGATATGCCAATCAGCTCAAAATAGTGTCCTAACCTCACACTCTGTTCACACAACACATTAATCCAGCTCAAGTAAAGACCTAACAGATGGAATTATCCAATAGGCTAAACTTGACTGAGAATTAATTCTATTTAAGTTTAATAGCTTTTTTTTAGCATAGGGCAATTTGTTTGTGGGTTGATATATTGTGCTAGCCAGTTAAGGCTCCAGGCTAGAAAGTGGGAGACTGTGAGTTCTAGTCCTGCCTTAAGCATGAAAGCCAGTTGGGTGACTTTGAGTCACTCACTCTCCCTCAACTCAGTCCACCTCACAGGGCTGTTGTTCTGGGGAAACTAGAAAGAGGAAGGAATATTAAGTATGTTTGCTGCTGTAAGTTACTTATAGGCCCGAGATATTTGCAGGACCGTCTGCTACCGGGAACGACTTCCCATCGCCCAGTGCGCTCACACAGGGAGGGCCTCCTCAGGGTGCCGTCGGCTAGACAATGTCGGCTGGCGACCCCCAGGGGGAGGGCCTTCTCTGTGGGAGCGCCAGCCCTGTGGAACCAACTTCCCCTTGAGCTCCGGATGGCCCCGGATCTCCGGTCCTTTCACCAGCTAATTGTACCTGTACAGAGCTCTTAAGGATGCTTTTTGAGTTATGCTTGTCCCAATTATGGCAGCCCCTCGCAATGGCATTGATTGTGACATCTACTGTTATGTACTGGGCTTTTGGTACATCACCACGTGCGTTGCTGGAGAACTAATGGTTCTCCAGCAACTCAGACAGGACGTCTCCGGTCCTGCAATTGGTCAGCTTTGGGTGGCAAGCATAGGTTCAATCTCATTGGTTGCTACCAGAGGGTCTGGCTATATATTGTGGCAAGGTGCACCCAAGTTCTCAGCACAGTTCCAGCTTAAATAAAGAATGAGTTTCTCTGTACTCAGCTGTGCGTCTTCATTCCTGCTCATCAGAGCCCACGACATAATATCTACTTTGACAAATTTCCACCCCTCCTGAAGGCTCCCCTTTTTGCATGGAGGTTTTTATGCTCTTTTTCTGCTGCCTTTTTGTGTGTTGCTATCTTCTCGTCAGTGCAAAATGGTTTTAATCTGTCGAATCTTGGAGTGCTTTGATTGCTTTTGTGTCTGCAGTTTTAGATGGCTTTATTATCCCTTTCTGATTATTTTGTTACGAAAAGCTAGGCAGGAAACGTGTGTCGCACTATACCAGGCAGATTGTATAGCCGTAGGTGATCACGAAGCTGACCACCAAAGAAGAGAGAATGTGTCTTGCATTTCATCCTCTTTACAGCAGCCCCTTCTTCTCGGTTTAGCAAGTCAGGCAGAATTTTGGAGGAAGCTTGGTACTCTCAGAGCATAAAAAAAAAGTACAATAACTATTATTTCTATTATTGCCCACGATTCTCAAAAGTAAATCTTGAGGTTTTCAAAGATAAAGCCACCCATGACTTACAGACACATCGAAGGGGCGGAAAAATCTTATATCATTTTTACATTCTGTCATCAAGCCAACCCATTCAGTACAAAATTAACAGTGCAGTTCTCTGCAGTAAAGGTCATCTCAAATTGCAGCTAAACTCTAGAATAATTCTCAGCTTTCCATCCTTCCGAGGTCGGTAAAATGAGGACCCAGATTGATGGGGGAAAATATCCTGACTCTGTAAACAGCTTAGAGAAGGCTGTTAAGCACTGTGAGGCGGCATATAAGCCTAAATCAGGGCTCTTCAAACTTGGCCCTTTTATGACTTGTGGACTTCAACTCCCAGAATTCCTCAGCCAGGCATGCTGGCTAAGGAATTCTGGGAGTTGAAGTCCACAAGTCATAAAAATGCCAGGTTTGAAGACCCCTGGTTTAAGTGCTATTGCTAATTCCACCATTTTCCAAACTGAGCTGATACACCCAGATCCTGCCTCAATAGATTTATGGAATAGCGTTCCTTACTCTTATTATTTTTTATTAGCAAAAAGAACAGTGAGACTGTTTTAAAAAAAAATTCAAAAGGCTTCTGAAGGATGCAATGCAAGCTCTGTTGGTGGACTAAATTGTTGTTTATTTGACTATGAAATACATTTAAAGGTCTCAGTTGCCACTGGCCCTCAAGCAAATTCTAATGAGCTCCAGCTGTCCTGGCATTCATCAGTTTGAATGACCTCTTCACTAACAATTCTGTTCATTGGTTTCAAACTTTGCTCTTCTGAGACACCAACCTTAGGAAGGGTTGGTAAGCTGATAGTACCAGAGGAATGATAAATGTTCATCTTGCAAGAGACAGACAAACCTTGTCTAGAAGAGTCAGCTCTTATTTGAGATCAAGTGATCAATAATTAGCTCTGGCAAAAATCTTTGCATAAAAATCCATTTGCATAAAAATGCCCTCTGCTGGAATTCTTCTCCTCCTCCATCTCCATTTAGAGTAGTTAATTAGCCAAAGGACAACACAACCTATTATTATTGTGGGTTGTCACACATTCGGCCAGATCTTATAGAGTGGATTTAGCATTTTGTCCATCTTCCTAAGGACCTGGGATAAGCAGATGTTGATGTTTGACGGTGTTAGAGGTATCATCACAGGATGCAAGCTGTTTTGAGTAAAGCTGCCTTTTGAAATTGACTGATGGTGAACTCATCAATGCTGATGGTGTTCAAGTGGTGCTCCAGATGTTTTGGAATTGTATTCAAGACACCAAAGTCTTTAAGAAGAGACTGGACAGTCAGTCTGAAATGGTATAGCAGGGGTCTTCAAACCTGGTCCTTTTATGACTTGTGGACTTCAACTCCCAGAATTCTTCAGCCAGGCACACTGGCTCAAGAATTCTGGGAGTTGAAGTCCACAAGTCATAAAAAGGCCAAGTTTGAAGACCTCTGTGGTATAGGATCTCCTTCTTGAGCAGGGGTCAAGGTCCCTTCCAGCTCTATTATGATTGATTGAAATGAATACTATTGGCACTACCTTTACTTTCTGTTATTATGTATGGTTAATCTACAGTTAAATGCCCAATCTAAGAGTGGTAATAATTCAAGTCCTAACCAAGGACTAAGAACTATGAATATGTTTAAGAATATAAGCAATTCCAAGCGGGGGTGGGAGGGTTGTTTTTTGTTTTTTTGTTTTTTGTAAAATGAGGCTTTTCAAGTTTGACAAATTCAGCATTTCAAGATATCAAGGAAGTCTCTTCCATATCACTCTGAGGGATCCAGTCATAATTTTCTTTTGTTATTAAGGTGGGTTGTAGAGTAAGTACATGTTCAGACTGGATTTGCCATTTTTACCTACCTATCAAGTTCTTCTCAAGGATTTGAAGTAGGCGTAAGTTGATCTTTGATGGTGTTAAAGATGAGATGAGATGATGAGATGAGATGAGATGAGATGAGATGAGATGAGATGAGATGAGATGAGATAACCTTTGTTGTCATTGTCATTTTTTACTGTGGACACAATGGCACACATTAAAAATGAAATTTGGTTGCTTCCTCTCAAAGTGTACAGATCCATAACACACATTTAAAACATATTATATACAACATAGGTACAGACCTACACCCTTACATATAAGTAACAAATAAATATTATTTACTATCCATCTTGAATACATAACAGAAGAAGAAAGCTTTAGAGTTCATAAGGTTAATATTGTGTGGAACAACGCTGTGACTGAATCTGGGGTTCTGCTTCGGATTGTTGCAGTGTGTAAGCTGTTCCAAGCAAAGCTGCCTCTTGCAATGGACTGATGGTGATTTTTGTAAATGCTTTAGAATTGTACCCAGGGCCTGTTGGCATTGCCATGGCTACTATCCAGACCTTTTTGTCTTTCTTCTTAACAATTGTTAAATCTGGGGTATTATTTTGTATGAGGTACTTCGTACTAAACCCTCATAAATATTACTTACCCTTCTTGTCATAGAACTGTTCTTTTTCTTATAAGGACTCTTGAGTTCAAGTTGAGTTTAAAAACTCTGGGATATTTTAGACTTGCCCATTAACAGTTTGCTCCCACGTTGTGGAAACATTTCCTTCTTTCAAGCCATCTTCTGTTTGAAGAGTCATTTAGTCCAAGTTCATATCTGAAAGATCATGAGAAATAGACATACTTTCTGGATCAGGAGACTGATTGGTAGCAGCCCCCAAGTCTTCATCGAATGGCAACAATGTCCTTCAGCCCAGAAAATAATCTGCATTCTTATTTTCTAGAGAATGGCATTTTTCTTCTTTCTTGATTTCTGTTGCTTTGATTGCTAGAGAGGCAGATCAGTCTGAGATGTCCAGCCCACTGTACAGAAAGTCCTTGAGTTTCAACAGTTCCTTTAATGACTGTTAAAATAGCAATAGCACTTAAACATGTACCACCCCATGGTGCTTTACAGCCCTTTCTAAGCAGTTTACAGAGTCAGCATATTTGCCCCCAACAATCTGGGTCCTCATTTTACCAACCTTAGAAGGATGGAAGACTGAGTCAACATTGAGCCGGTCAGGATCGAACTGCCAAACTGCTGGCAGTTGGCAGTCAGCAGAATTAGACTGCAATACTGCATTCTAATCAGTTACAACTGCACTGAAAAAAGTAACTTATGACTCATTTTAACACAATCATTGCAGCATCCCCATGGTTACATGATCAGAATTCAGATGCTTGGCAACTGACTCATATTTATGACAGTTGTAGTGTCCTGGGCTCATGTGATCCCGTTTTGGGAACTTCCAACAAGCAAAATCAATGTGGAAACCAGATTCACTTAACAACCGTGTTACTTACTTAACCACTGCAGTGATTCACTTGACAACTGTAGCAAGAAAAGTCACTTAGCAACTATCTCACTTAGCAACAGAAATTTGGGGCTCAATTTGGGACTCAACCCTGACAAGACCGAGTGGCTGTGCGTACCGGCATCTCGGGATATTCAGGATATCCCATCTCTCTCTATGGGGGGTGAGTTATTACCCCCCGTAGATAGGGCTCGCAACTTGGAAGTCTTCCTAGATTCACAGCTTTCCCTAGAAGACCATATAGTAGCTGTGACTAGGGGGGCCTTCACCCAGGTTCGCCTGGTGCGCCAGTTGCGGCCCTATCTAGACCGGGATGCCTTACGTACGGTCACTCACGCCCTCGTGACCTCTCGTCTGGACTAATGCAACGCTCTCTACATGGGGCTACCCTTGAAGACCACTCGGAGGCTCCAGCTGGTACAGAATGCAGCTGCGAGAGTTGTGTTGGGAGTTTCCCGACACTCCCATGTTACACCTCTGCTCCGCGAGCTGCATTGGCTTCCAGTTGTCTTCCGGGTGAGATTCAAGGTGTTGGTAATGACCTACAAAGCCCTACATGGCATGGGTCCGGAATACCTTGGGGAGCACCTGCGGCCGGCGTCAACTTCCCTCCGCCCAGTACGCTCCCACAGAGAGGGCCTCCTCAGGGTGCCACCGGTCAAAGAATGTCGACTGGTGGCCCACAGGGGGAGGTCGTTCTCTGTGGGTGTGCCGGATTTATGGAACCATCTTCTAGTCGAGCTCCGGATGGCGCCTGACCTCCGCTCCTTCCGGCGCGATCTCAAAACCTACCTTTTCGAACAAGCTGGTCTGGCCTGATGGGATAGGGTTGGGTTTTATTAATCTGTTTTAATCTATGTTTTAATGTGTTTTAATTTATTCATGGGCATTTGTTTAATCGTTTTTAATTTTTGTATCTTGTTTTTTAATATGTATTGCCCTGTTTACCGCCCTGAGTCCTTCGGGAGAAGGGTGGTATACAAATAATAATAATAATAATAATAATAATAATAATAATAATAATAATAATAATAATAATAATAATAATAATAATAATTGAGGTCGTAAGTTGAAGACTACCTGTAATTTGAAGATAGAGGCCCGGAACCAAAGAGGACATCACTTTGATTTATTTGCGTACAGGTGGTTCTCGACTTACAACAGTTGATGTAGGGACTGTTCAAAGTTACAACAGCACTGGAAAAAGGGACTTATGACCATTTTTCACATTTATGGCCATTGCAGCATCCCCCATGGTCATGTGATCAAAATACGGATGCTTGGCAACTGGCATGTATTTATGACTGCTGCAGTTTCCCAGGGTCATCACATTTTGTGACCTTTTGACAAGCACCCTAAACCTAACTCCTTTGGGACCGGCTAACAAGCAAAGTCAATGGGAAGGCCAGATTCACTTAACAACCGTGTTACTTACTAAACAACTGTATTGATTCACTTCACAACCATGGCAAGAAAAGTCGTAATATGGGTCAAAATTCTCTTAACAACTGTCCCATTTAGCAACAGAATCTTGGGCTCAATTGTGGTCCTAAGTGGAGGACTCCCTGTAATTTAAAGAAAGAGGACCCAAATCAAAGAGGTCATCTTTTTTTATTTATTTGTCTATTTATTTACAGTCATGGCCGAAATTGTTGGCACCCCAGAATTTTTTCCAGAAAATCAAGTATTTCTCACAGAAAAGTATGTGTGTCCAATTTGCTTTTTTTCCTCCCTTTTTTTGTTGTGTTCCAATACACACAAAGGGAATAAACCTGTGTATAGCAAAACATGTGTTCCTGCAATACTTTTCTGTGAGAAATACTTGATTTTCTGGAAAAAATTCTGGGGTGCCAACAATTTCGGCCATGACTGTATTTGTGAAATGTAGACACATCTCTTTGAATGAGGAACGCGATGTTCTAACAACCCTTGGAAGTTCTCAACTGAGAGGCATCTCCCCGTCTTATCAGGAAAGACTGGGTCTCTTTTCCATCCTACGAAGCATCCGAGTTCCACATCCATCTCCCCATCCTTTTCAGCGGCTTTCAGATTTCAGAAAAGAAAAGAGAAAGAGATTGCAAGAGAGAGAGAGAGAGAGCCTCCGGCTTTTGAAAGAAGGAGTTTGAAGTAGGTAGCTGACTTATGCACGGTGCAGCCATTGATCATTTTTAATGTAGCCGTTTAGATGTTTGGCAGCCGTTCTCACAGACGAGGGCCAAGCTTACCTGGCAAGGTGAGCCCTGTGATCTCAGGCCTTTGGACATGCCAGACACGTGCTTCGCTCTTCGCTCTTTCTCTTTCAGGGAATGCTTTATCTTCTTGGTTTTTATCAGGCTGCAGTTTGAAGTCTATCCTGCCCAGGTAGCCGTTACAGCCACATAAAAACTGGCAGCCTCATGTGGGCAATATCAGGCTGGCCCAAGATATTTTCCACACCGCCGGCGTGAAGCACATGACAAAGAGGCCTTAAATTCCTCACTTTTAGCACAGGAAAACTCTAAACACAGCCGAGATTGAGAGCCAGGAGTGGACAACACAGGCATCCATTGGTCTTGAGTCCCTCTGGAATGGTGGAGACCGTATCTCCCCTTTCCATCTTTCCATGTGAGAATTCAAGGACCGGTCATTAATCATACAAGCCGTCTTTTCCGCGAGAATACAATGACTTTCCTTATCCAAGCCCTCCACATCTCTGACACATGCAATAACAATCAGACTTGACATATCTATATTACCCCCAAGAGATGGTATGTGCGTGTGTGTGTGTATGAGAGAGTGTGTGTGAGAGAGAGGGAGAGAGAGAGTGTGCACATGTGAGCCCGTTTTAAGAAACCTTCACGACGTACCAGTCCATTTATTTCGCGTTAATGCAGCAGGACCTGTATTGTTCCAGTCATAAATTCTGAATTGTTCCAATTAAATAGATGTGCTTCTCTTGGGGAGCCCTGTCAAAGTCAGCCAGGAGACGTCCATATTTCATATTAAGACATTGCGACTGAGCAGATCTTTTTGGCCAGATGAAATGGACTCGCGGCGGTTTTACCTGGGTTACTGCTTCCAAATTTCTGCATAGGAGAAAATGGATGGCTTTTCCAAGATTGCTAATCGAGGCAGAGCAGATGTTTATACTGCGCTGCCTATAAAGCAGAGGAGAACGCTTTGTAATCCAGTAGTCTTGATTGCCAGGAGCCATGGTGGCGCAGTGGTTAGAATGCAGTATTGCAGGCTAATTCTGCCAACTGCCTGCAGTTTGGTGGTTTGAGTCTCACCGGCTTAAGGTTGACTCAGCCTCCCATCCTTCGGAGTTCGGTAAAATGAGGACCCAGATTGTTGGGGACAATATGCTGACATTTGTAAACCGCTTAGAAAGGGCTGTAAAGCACTGCAAAGGGATGTACAAGCCTAAGTGTGACTGCTATTAAATCTTACTGCTACTTTTTGTCAAAAAAAAAAAAGTGATGGCCATGGAGTCCAGCTCCTTCATCCGTAATGACATTATGAAGTTCGAATCACAGGATTATTGTAGCTTGAGAACAATAGGAGAATTAGGAAAGTAAAACTAGTCCTTAACTTACAACAGTTCATTTAATGACCGTTCAAAATTAGAACAACCTTGAAAAAAGGAACTTACCACTGTTTTTCACAGTTACGACCTTTGCAGCATCCCCTGAGGTCATGTGATCAAAATTCAGATGCTGGGCAACTGGTTCATATTTATGACTATTGCTGTGTCCCGGGGGTCATGTGATCCCCTTTTCGGACCTCCTGACAAGCAAAGTCAATGGGGAAGCCGGATTCACATAACAGCCGGATTACTAACTGATCAACTGCAGTGATTCTCTTAGCAACTGTGGCAAGAAAGGCCGTAAAGTGGCTAAAACCCGTTTAAAAAAATGTCTAACTCACGGGTATCAAACTCATTTCATTCCATTTCATTTATTATATTTGTATACCGCCCTTCTCCCGAAGGACTCAGGGCGGTGAACAGGGCACATATAAAAGTACAAAATACAAAAATTAAAAAAGAATTAAATAAGAGCCCGAGCTAAAACAGTAAAATAATATAAAAATCCCCAATAAAAACCCCAGCCCATTCCCCATCAGGCCAGGCCGGCTTGTTCAAATAGGTAGGTCTTCAGACCGCGTCGGAAGGAGCTAAGGTCAGGTGCCATCCGGAGCTCAACCGGCAGCTGATTCCATAAATCCGGGGTGCCCACAGAGAAGGCCCTCCCCCTGGGGGCCACCAGCCGACATTCTCTGATCGGTGGCACCCTGAGGAGGCCCTCTCTGTGGGAACGCACAGGGCGGAGGGATGTTGACGCCGGCAGCAGGTGATCCCTGAAGTACTCCGGACTCGCGATGTCACGTGATGTGTTGCGACGTATCGTGACTTTTTCCCCATTGCCAACCATGGGGTGGCGCGGTTTTGGCGTGACATATCCAACCCGCGGGCCAGCAGTTTGACACCCCTAGTCTAACTTAACAACAAAAATGTTGGGCTGAGTTGTGGTCGTAAGTTGAGGACTCCCCTATATCATGCACTTGCCTAGCTAACACTTTATTGCAAACTATCATGAATTCAAATCCTACCTTAGGCCAGGTCACTCCCTCTCAGGCCAACCCACCTCACAGGGTTGTTGTTGTGGGGCTAATAAAAGGAGGACGGTGTTGGGTATATTTGTTGTCCTGAGTTATTTGTAAAAAATATTAAAGACAGGAAACAAAAAGTTTTATTTGTTTGTTTATTAAACTTATATGCCTTTTTTCCTTTGTGTTGTGTGTGTAATTAAATTTGATATTTTCAAATAAGATATTGAAAAAAACATTTGGTAAAGATGATAAATTTATTGAAATTATCATAATATAAAATACAAATGAAAATAAAGACAATGGGGAAATGGGGAAAGAGGAGAAAAGAGATGTGTGGGTTAAAGAGAAAAATCATGGCTGGCTGAGGAATTCTGGGAGTTGAAGTCCACACAATTTACAGTTGCTAAGCTTGGAAAAAACACCACACTAGAACACAACAGCCATCATATTACAAATCTGGGTATCAAAATGCCAACCTGTCAAGTCCAACAAGGGGATCAATATTCAGTCTGATCTCCTTCATTAACACATTTTTATCCTCCAACCTGTTTATGATCTTGGGGAGCTTTGCATTTCTCTCCCCTCCCCCCCCCCCAAAATAAGAAAGCATTACAAAAAAACTTCTTTATTCCAGCTTTTGAAAGAGAGAGACTAGGAAGTGACATAAGTGAGATAAACCTGCGAGAGCTGAGCAGCTAGATCACAAAATAACAACGGTGACATTTACCAGAGCTTCTTGGCAAGAGATTATCTTGCTGTCAAGATGAAAGAGGGCGGCGGGGGGGGGGGTGGAGAGAGACGCTAAGATGCAAGCTGGTGGATTTGTGAATTAAGCACAGCCTTTTAAAAAGCCCTGCTTGAACTTTATTTTTTCAGAGGGAGAGAGGACAGCTTTACTTGCATCCTTATGCTTTTAAAATATTTACGCGTTTATGTACTCGATCGGCGGAATTTATGCCTTGCCTTCCTAGCTTCAAAAAAACGTATTCCCGGAAGGAAGATTTGGACCATTTACTGAAAGAAGAGAGGAGAGAAAGAAAAGATTTCAAATAGTGAACACAATGAACTGAAGGCCACCAAAGATGATTAGGGGACTGGAGGCCAAAACATATGAAGAAGAGTTGCAGGAACTGGGTCTGTCTGGATCTCATAGTGGAAAGAAGGACTAGTGGTCCTTTTTTTTTCAATACAGGTAGTCCTCGACTTACAGCATTTCCTTTAGTGACCGTTTGAAGTTACAACAGCACTGGAAAAAGTGACTTCTGACCATTGTTCACACTTAGGACTATTGGCGTGGTCACACCTGGTCAAACTTCAGATGCTTGGCAATTGGTTCATCTTTATGACGGTTTCAGTGTCCTGAGTTCATGGGATCATCTTTTGTGCAAAGCCAATGGGGAAGCCAGATTCACTTAACAGCCGCGTTACTATCTTAAGCAAGAAAAGTTGTAAAATGGGCCAAACTCACGTCACAAGCATTTCACTTAGCAACATACATTTTGGGCTCAACTGTGGTCATACGTTGAGGACTATCTGTGCTTTAGGGGCTGCCACAAAGAAGAAATGGGTCCCACCTATTCTCCAAAGCAGCAGAAGGCAAGACAAGAAAGAGGCAACGGATGGAAACTAATCAAGAAGAGGAGCAACCCAGAACTAACGAGCAATTTTCTGACAGTTAGAACAATTTATCAATCAAATGGCTTGCCTTCAGAAGTTGTGGATATTCTATCACTGAAGGTTTTCAAGAAGAAATTGGACCGTCATTTGTCTGAATTGGGATAGCAGGGGTGTCAAACTCAATTTCATTGAGGGCCGCATCAGCATTGCGGTTACCCTCAGGGGGGCGGGTGGGTGTGGCCAAGGTGGGCGTGGCCTACTGGGTGGGCGTGGTTAGAGTGCGTATGGCCTAGTGCAGGGGTCGGCAACCTGAAAAAGGAAAAGAGCCACTGGGAACCGGTTCCATCACACATAAAAAAAAGTGGGAGCCGCGTGCATGCATCCATGCACGCGCATGTGCAAAAAATGTTTTGCGCATGCGCAAAATGTTTTTTCTTGCGCATGCGTGGACGCACGCGGTTGCCATTTTTTTATGTGTGATGGAACCGGTTACCGGTTGCGCGACGGCGACGGCCCGTCTGCAAAGCTGCCGCTTTCGGCAGCCTGCAAACGTGCCGCGGCAGCTTTCTCAAAGAGCGGCACCGCTGCCCGTTCGTGCGGAGGTGCGCACGCACCTCTCCAAACGGGCGGTGCCACTGTCAATTTGGAGAGGTGTGCGCGCACCACTGCCCGTTCGAAGAGGTGCGCGCGTACCGGGCGGCTGGGAGCTGCAGGAGACGGCTCAAAGAGCCGCATGCGGCTCCGGAGCCGCGGGTTGCCGACCCGTGGACTAGTGGGTGGGCATGGCCAGCTCTACATTGTTCGCATCAAGGGTGCCTATGGGGGCCTGGGCAGGATTGGGACAGATCTGAGGGTCTCTGGGCCAGGGCCAAGGCAGTGGGGACTGTTCCCTCATTGTTTCCAGGTTGGCTTTCCGGGCTGCATGAAACCACTTCACGGGCCGGATCTGGCCCCCGGGCCTTGTGTTCGACATGTCTGTGGTATAGGGTCTCCTGCTTGAACAGGGGATTGGAGGAGAAAACCTGCAAAGTCCCTTCCAACTTTGTTATTCTGTATTCTGTTATTTAAAAATATCCCCGTGGCTGTTCCTCGGGGCTCTCCACTCTATCTTCAGAAAGAAATAAAATATGAAAAAAAGGCTTCATGGATTATTTGTATGCTTGCGTACACTTGATGATTGTTTAACATTTATGGAACACAAGTGATCTGTTAGTTGCCATATAACAACGCTTCCCAAATCTTGTTCTGAGAAATGCCAAAGGCTCCCTAAGGAAGACTGTACAACATTCCTGAATAAGAAGATCCGTACCGAAAGGCAGATGTCTCTGCGAAAAATACCAAGCATCACTCACAGCATTCCTTGCAATTCCAAGTTGGAGATGGAGACAAGGTCTGGGTAGCATATTTAATCCATGCACAGCTGTGCCCTGATGACAGAGAGAATAATAGATTCATAGCAATAGCACTTAGATTTATATACCACTTTGCAGTGGTTTACAGCCCTCTCTAAGCGGTTTACAGAGGTAATATATTGCCCCCCCCCCCAACAATCTGGCTCCTCATTTTACCAACCTCACAAGGATGGAAAGCCGAGTCAACCTTGAGCTGGTGAGAATCAAACTGCTGGCAGTCGGCAGAATTAGCCTGCAACACTTCATTCTACCCACTGCACCACCACAGCTCCATCACAACTCACAGAGTTGGAGGAGACCCCTGACGCCATCAAGACCGTTCCCTGATCCCTTGATGACTGATTATTATGTGCCATCAAATCAGCATTCAGTCTTAGTGAACACGTAAATTTCCTCCTTGATCAATGTCGAAATCTAAAACATCTCAGAAAGACAGCTGTCCGGCCTACTTGAACTCATCAAACATTGGGAGCTACACGTCTCTGGGTACAGGTTGTTCTCGACTTATAACTGTAACCGGGCCCAGAATTATGGTGGTAACACATAATTAAGTGGGTCATCACATGAACATGCTTGATTTTATGACCATTTTTGCAGGGGACTTTAAGGAAGTGCGGCATTCCTAAAGTGGAGGTGATGGTTGTAAAGCAAGCACGGTGGTCTGTAAGGGAATGCTGCAGTCATTAAGTGAACCCATTGTTTGCAATGGGTATTTTTTTTTGTCAGAAACCAAAAGTAAAGCTTCTAGCAAAAATAAATAAATAAATAAATCATGATCACAGGACTGCAGGATGCTGCCAATGGCCATAAATGCAGGCCAGTTGCCAAGCGCCCCAAATTCAAACATATGACCATCGGAACTTCAAATCTGGGTTGTAGTGTACCTTTTTTGGGATCCCTCGTAACTTCAAAAGGTCGCTAAGCAACTGGTTGTAAGTTGAGGACTACCTGCTCATTCATTCCACTGTCAAACTACTCTTATTCTTTAGAAGTTTAGAATCCATTTTCATTTTTGTCAATGGAAATAAAGCCAAAGAAACAGTGGCAAATAACAGAAAGAGCACAGGGAAGAGCAACAAAGATGATCAGGGGACTGGAGGCTTGGTGGAGCAGTGGGCTGATGCCTCCTTAAGTAACACCAGCTGCCTGCAATTAGTGCAGGTTCGCATCCCACCAGGCTCAAGGTTGACTCAGCCTTCCATCCTTCCGAGGTAGGTAAAATGAGGACCCAGATTGTTGGGGGCAATTAAGCTGACTTTGTAATAATGCCGCTTGGGGAGTGTATGAAAGCCCTAATAAGCAGGCATATACATAGAATGAAGGCTACTGCTAAGCTTGTAAGCCGTCCTGAGTCTTCGGAGAAGGGTGGGATATAAATGGAATTAAAATAAAAAATAAAAATAAAAAATAATACATATAAGGAATGGTTGCTGGAATCGGCTATGTCTAATTTAATGAAGAGAAAGACGAGGGAGGACATAATAACAGTCTTCCAATATCTCAGGGGCTGCCCCAAAGAAGAGGGAGTGAAGCTATTCTCCAAAGTGCCCAAAGGCAGGACAAGAAGCAATGGATGGAAATTAATCAAGGAGAGAAGCAACTAGAACTAAGGAGAAATTTCCTGACTGTTAGGACAATTAACCAGTGGAACAACCTGCCTCTAGAAGCTGTGAATGCTCCAACACTGGAAGTTTCTAAGAAGAAACTGGACAACCATTTGTCTGAAATGGCATAGGGTTTCCTGCCTGAACAGGGAGTTGGACTAGAAGAAAGTGCCTTCCAACTCTGTTATTTTATTTTTATTTCTGTTTCAAGTGTTGAGTTATCCCGTGTGCAATTTTCCATGGCAAGTGGTCCCACAGCAACATGGCTGCAGTGAGATGGCCACAATGAGTTGTCCCATTCCACCTTGACCAACGCCTGCAGTTTTCTCAGTAATATTTCAAAAGTGGTTTTCCATTGCCCTCTTCCAAGGGCCAAGATAGAGGGACTGGCCCAAAGTCATCCAGTTGGCTTCATGCCCAATGTGGACCTAAAACGTGTAGAGTCTCTAACCTGATGCCTTTGACCACTATAACAAACTGCTACGAACCTTGGGAAAGGATTGACCCGACAACCAGGTTAGGTATATTGCACAAACATAGTCACTAAATAACAATAAAATAATACACATTAATTAAACTATTTCTTCCAATTATATTCAACATTACCATTTTGGTGGTGCGTTTTGAGGCGCTTTGGGGAAACCCTGGGCCATTGTGGGTCTTAACACTCCTGCCCTGGAGGGATAACTTTACAAGGCATAATTTTACAGTGGAAGACCTGCAAAACCCACCTTGGTATTTATCTTAATTACATGCCTTTAATAGCATTTCCTATTTAATTGCTCCCATTCAATCTCTGATGTGGCACCTCAAATAATTGGTCCTTGGTGTTTGGGCTGCTCATCTGTTTAGTGGTTGTTTGTCATCCTTTTGCTAAAGCACATGTATCCTGCTTGCTAAATCTTTCCTTGTAAATCTCTCCCGTCTGACGCTTAATTATTCCTGCTTGCTCTTCCCCATAACTCTCACAGATTTGTTTTATGGCTCTCTGGCACATGGAAATGGATATGATAGAGCAGAGGGCCTAGGATTCTCTCCATTTGGCGAATGCCTGCTGCTCCTACAGATGTACCAGTGCCGTACCACATCATAAAATCGTATTTAATTTTCCTTCCGCCATAGAGGGATAAAAAAAAATAATAAAAATCGATCGGTGTTCTTAGGCAGACAGTGTGACCGTTTGTATCCCGCTCAACAACTCACAAGCAATAGCAAAGCTAAAGGGATGTTCCGGTGGTTAAGCTTACATTATGATTACGATTATTATAATCATTATCATTAACTCGATTATTTTTACGGCTTAGGATTGTTATTGCTGTACTTTGGGAAGAATGAGGAATGCCTGTAGATGGCATTTGACAGAATAACAGAATAATGAGTTAGAAGGGACCTTGGAGGTCTTCTAGACCAACTGACTGCTCAAGCAAGAAACCTTATAGAATTTCAGACAAATGTTGACCAATCTCTTCTTAAATATCTCCAGTACTGGAACACCCACAAATTCTGGAGCGAAGTCATTCCACTGATTAATTCTATCAGAAAGTTCTCCTTATTTCTGAGTTGCTTCTCTCCTTGATTAGTTTCCATCCATTGTTTCTTGTCTTGCCTTTGGGTATTTTGGAGAATAGCTTGATCCCTCTTCTCTGTGGCAGGCCCCTCAAATACTGGAAGACTGCTATAATGTCACCCCTAGTCCTTCTCTACATTAAACTAGATACACCCAATTCCAGCAACCGTTCTTCAAATGTTTTAACCTCCAGTCCCTTAATCATCTTTGTTGCTCTTCTCTACACTCTTTGTGGAGTCTACTGTATTTAAGCCATTCAGAGATTGAAGAATTAGTGAGAATGCATCTACTCAGAAAAATGGTCTGTTTGTTTTGAATGTGGGGTTTTCAGTATGAATCTATTTGTACATTCACAAGGGAAGGGAGTGAATATAAATCTAAAAGCACAATTGATTTTTTTTAGGATGATGCTGAAAGATTAAAATAATTAATGAAGGATTCAAGGGTGATGAGAGGTTTTGAATGCAGTAGCGACTTTTTTTGGTAATGTCAAGAGTGGATCTTGCGGGGGAAAATAGACGTGGAAGAAAATGAAATCAGTTAAAGAAATACGAATAAAAGAATAACTGCAGAAAGAGAAAATGTGATTCCTATTTGGGAAGAAATATTAGAAGATAAATTAATCTCCCAGCAAAATGAATGGAAAAGAAAACTAAGAAAAGGGATGTGGAAGCTGTTATATACTGGGTTCTTTGCTTGATTGATGAGACGACTCGAGTGAGTTCAGCAAGAATCATTATTTATTTGCTAATAGGAACTGAACTGAGAAACAGGGCTGAGAATGCAGCTATTTATACCCTGGCCTCTAGGTGGCGGCCAATAGGTTTAAAGCAACCTATTGCCACCCTAGAAGCAGCCAATGGCGGCACTGAAGACGAGTTGTCTGAGGAGCTGGGAGCCGTTAGCCAGCTTCCCTGCTTAAACAACCTTCCAGCAGTTAACACCATGTGATACTCTTTAGTAAGACAAAAACCAATACATTACACCCCTCCCCCCTAGAATGTACAGACATTATAATAACAAAAGGAATGATTACAGCAATTACAAGTTTACAGAAATACAAAAAAGAAGTATGCAAAAGTACACCTTTTTCTATTTTTGCTAATACAGAGGCTCTCCTGGCTAGCAGCAATTCAATGACACATACAACATTATAGTTCAGTTATTTTGGAGCAAAATCTTCTAAATATTCAGGAGGCTTGTGAACCCTTGTGGAATGCCTGGGAGAGCCGGGAACTCCCCAGTCTACCAGCTTGCCCACCGGGCTGGGTAGACCAGGGTCCATAAGTTGAAGCAAGTCTGGCTGACTTGGAATTCTCTGGCTGGCTATTCCAGGTCAGCCCACCCCAGAATCTAATTCTTCCACAGAGTTAGCACAGTGGTTGTAGTGTTCTGGTTGACTTTCTCTGTCAGGGGCCCCATGTTGCACTCCCAGGCTTTGCGCCTTTACGACCACCTCCCTGTTGCTCTAACTGCTTGGGAACTCAGAGCATATGATCGGCCTGTCTGCCGGTTTGAGGTCCGTGGATGGGACCTGGGACGAAGTCCTCGCTTTGTGGCCATTCTGGAAAACACTTCTTAAGCTGATCGATATGGCAATGGACAACTTGCCCACCCTCTAGGCCCACTTCATATGAGAGAGGGCCTGACGTTTTGGTGAAGTTCCCATGCCCATAGTTCTGGGCCCACACCCTGTCACCCACTTGCAACCCCCTCGGGGGTCTTGGGCGAGAGGCCTCTGCTGCCACCCGGTCTGGGTGCAACCTGTCCAGTTTCATGATTAGTCGCCTCTCCCAGAGCAGCTCTGCTGGGCTTTTGCCCATTGCCATGCATGGTGTGGAATGTTGGCAGAGCAAAAAGTCGGCCAGTCTGTGGTGCCAGTCCCCAGTCACTATGCGCTTCAGTTATTCTTTCATGGTGCGCACCATTCGTTCAGCTTGCCCATTACTAGATGGATGAAATGGAACCGATGCCGCATGCCTAATGAGGTTTGCCCTCAGGAAAGCCTGAAATTTTGCCACAGTAAATTGGGCCCCATTATCGGACACTATGATGTCCGGTCACCCGTGCGTTGCAAAGAGTTTCCTAAGCACCTGGATGATCCTAGCAGTAGTCATATTTGCCATTGGTATAACTTCCAGCCATTTAGAGTGGCTGTTGACCACTATAAGAAATAACTGTCCCTGAAAGGGCCCAGCAAAGTCTATATGAATCCTCGACCGGGGGGGGGTGTCTACTCCCATCTATGGGCAGGAGCATGCAGTATTTCAGGCCTAGACTGCTGACACATGTAACACCCATATACTTGAGCTTCAATGGCTTTATCTAATCCTGGCCACCATAAATAACTTCATGCCAAAGCTGTCATGTGAACAATACCCGGATGACCTTCTTGAAGCGATTGCAATATCCTCTCCCTTAATGAGGTGGGAACAACGACCCTGTTCCCCCATAAAATACAACCCTTATGAGCTGAGAACTCATGTCTCCTTGTGAAGTAGCTCTGGAACTCAGGTCCAGGGCTTTTTTCTAGCCACCCCATGTGGACCCAAGACAGTGCTCTGCTTAAAGTCTTGTCTGCTGCTGTTTCTGCGGCTATGTCTCCCGCGTGGAGGGGAAACTCCAGCAAGTCCTGAATGGACAAAACGTGGGCCGCTGGGGCTGGATCTGGTTTGATATGCAGCAGTGGAAGCCTGCTCAGGCCATCTGCATGGTCCATATCCTTGCCGGGTTTGTGAATTAGCTTAAAGCTGTAAGTGGATAAAAAGATGGACCATCTTAACATTCTAGGGGATAAGATGTGGGGTGTCTGTCTGTCTGTCTGTAGTGAATAACCCCAATAGCGGTTTATGGTCTGTGAGGACCGTGAAGTCCCTGCCATACAAGTAGTCATGGATTATTTTTACTCCAGCTACTATGGCCAATGCCTCCTTATCAATTTGTGTGTAATTACGCTTTGCAGAGGACAGTGTCCTGGAATAAAAAGCAATCAAGATTTGAGTCCCATCACACTCCAAGTGACTTAGGACAGCCCCCAACCCTTATGGGGACATGTCACATGCAAGGCATACCAGCATCGATTCTTTAAAGTGAGTGATCGTGGAACTGACGGACAGAAGAGCCTTCAATTCTTGAAAGCTGCTTTTGTGAACACTAGTCCACTTCCATGCAGTATTTTTGTCCAACAGCTGGTGTAACAGCTCTGCCACTGCGGCCTTGTTAGGAAGGAACACATTGTAAAAATTTAGGAGGCCTAGGAATGCCTGAAGCTCTCCCTTCGTTTTGGGGCTGGGTGCCATCTGAATGGCTTTTGCTTTTGACTCAGCAGAGTGGATACCATCGGCATCAATATGGAAACCCAAGAACTCAGTTGAAGGGACTCCAATACTACACTTATTCTTCTTAAGCTTAAGGCCTGCTTTGTGCAGCCTTTGGAGGACAGCTCTAAGCCTCCTTGCCAGCACCTCAGTGGACTTACTGGCGATGAGCACGTCATCGAAATAGGGGCAAACCCCTGGAATGCCCTTGAGCATTCTCTCCATAATGCCTTGAAAAATGCCACGGGCTACGCTGACTCCAAATTGCAGGCCTTTTACTTCAAACGCCCCCCTGTGGGTTACAATTGTCTGTGCCATGGCTGTGGCCTTGTCTATAGGAAGCTGTTGGTAGGCCTGAGCCAAATGTAATTTTGCAAAAATTGTACCACCTTGCAAGGACTCCAGGATGTGGCTTACTACTAGTACCGGGTACGGATGCTGTTTGAGTGCACGATTAATTGTGCATTTGTAATCAGCACAGATTCTGACCTCCCCGTTGGCTTTTAGTGGCGTGACAATTGGGGTCTCCCATTCACCTTCATCTACAGGCTGAAGTATTCCCTGTTCTACGAGTTTATCTAACTCAGCATCTATCTTGTGTTTAAGAGCAAATGGCACTCTACGAGGTTTAATCCTGACTGGCACTACAGTAGGATCTAGTTTAAATTTTATTGGTGGGCCCGTGTATGTCCCCAGACCTGAGTCAAACACATCTGCGAATTCCTCGCATACTGTCGCTAGACTTGCGACTTGCGTCCGGTTGATTCCAGTTACTTGGATGCCTAGTGCATCAAACCAATCGAGCCCGATCAGGCTCGTTCACTGACCCCCTACTACAACAACATCCAGGTGCCCAGAAAACCCCTTAAATTTGATGGCCAGCGTGGCCTCACCCTTGACTGCGACTCTGGCATTCTTGAAGTCATTCAGTATAATGTCAGATGGCCTCAGCTTGGCCCATCTCTTGTTGCAATTGCAGATGAAATTAAATGTCTCAAGTGATATAATGGATATGGCTGAGCCCGTGTCCAGCTCCATCTTGCAAGGGACCCCTTGCAGTTCTACCTGAAGTCTAAACTTCGGCTTAATAGGGCGGTAAGCTCCCATGTGGCAAATGCTTCTGTGGCTGTAGGAAAACCCTACGCTATACTGCCCCGGGGCCCCGGTACCTCTCCTAATCGGAATGTCTGACTGGCAATTCGATTGCCAGTCTCTCTGGCAAACTTTGCAGATGGACGCGATGTGGCTGGTCTTCCCACAGGCCCAGCACATGGCTGTCCAGAACCTACAGTCCATGTGTTGGTGACAGCCACCACACCCTGGGCACCTAAGGAAGGGATCTGCCTTGTAAGTTGCCCCTTGTTGCTTGTTGCTGTGACGTTGTGCCTTTGTAACTTGTCAATTTCTGTGTTGTCTTCAGGGTCTTCCACATGTTCGGCATCCTCATGGTGGACAGCTTCCTCATGCTGTGCTCTTTTGGCAGGCTGCATGGCTCGTACGGCCCCGCCAGTGGCTTTGTCCGCCATGATCTCTTTCAGCGCATCTGGGAATGACAGGGACTCTTTGGCTAAGAGTTTTTGCTGTAACTCTCGATTCTGGAGGGCGCAGACAAGCCGGTCCCGGAGCCTCTCCTCTACATCGGAGAACTGGCACAGGCGTGCGGCCTGTCTCAACACTGCAATGAATTCAGATGCTGTTTCGCCTTGCTGCTGAACCCTCTGTTCAAACGTGTGGCACCAAGTGATTACCAACAGCTTAGGCTGGAAATGGTCACCGAGCCATTTCTTCAAGTCCACAAACATTAAGCACTCCAATGGCGTTGGTACGAACAAGTTCTCCACAATGTTGAACATGCCTGGGCTGCAAACACACAGGAGCGTAGCGGTCTTCAGGCTGACCTCGGTGACTTGATTCACGCGGAGATAGTTCTCGACCCTGGATAGATATGAAGACCATCTCTCCGGGTGAGCTATATCAAATTCTTCCAGCTTTCTGACCTTTCCCATTTGTGCTGGTCTTTGCGGCTGGGGCTCATTGTCTTCTTATCCTGCTCCTCCGTATGCCCAGGGACTGCTCCTCTGGGCGTGTGTTCACTAGCGTGGCTGTGCTAGGCCGACCGGGGGGGGGGGAATTGCTTTTCCCACCAGGCACATTCCGGCCTCTCCCCTAGTAACTCTCAAGTGTCTTGGAGAAGCAGGATCCCACCTTCGTCACCATTGGGTTCTTTGCTTGATTGACGAGACGACATGAGTAAGTTCAGCAAGAATCATTCTTTATTTTCTGAACTGAACTGAACTGAGAAACAGGGCTATGAATGCAGATATTTATACCCTGGCCTCTGGGTGGCGGCCAATAGGTTTGAAGCAACCCATTGCTGCTCTAGAAGCAGCCAATGGCGGCACTGGAGACAGGTTGTCTGAGGAGCTGGGAGCCCTTAGCCAGCTTCCCTGCTTAAACAACCTTCCAGCAGTTAACCCCACATGATACTCTTTAGTAAGACAAAACCCAATACATTACAGAAGCTACTTGGAAAAGAGTGAAAATAATTATCTACAGAAGTGTGCAAAAATACATTAATGGGATGTATGGGGGGGAAAAGTCCACCCGTCTTAAAATTGCCACAGTTAAGAAACACTGCCCTACACCATTTCAGACAAATGGTTGTCCAGTCTCTTCTTAAAAACTTCCAGTGTTGGAGCATTCACAGCTTCTGGAGATGGTTCTCTGATCCTGGTCCCTTTATGATGGAGGTGATGTTTGTCCCACCAACGGTCATCTTCCAGAAGCAGGTGAGGATGCAGTTTTTTGTTTCACCCATTGAATTATTTCCTTAAAATAGCACTTCCAATGTAGTTTCAGTTACAATAAGTACTGAGAATAATAAACTAAAATTACTGAATGTGTGGCACGGCTGGTTACATTTTACCTCAAAATGGCTTCCCAAAAGAGGGCCAATTTTCCCCTGTTCCTGGATGGCTATTGAGGAGAGGGGGGCATTGTGTTTCCCCAAGCAAGCTATTCCAGTGGAAGGGGGCTATTACAGGGAGTCCTTGACTTACGACCACAGTTGAACCCAAAATTTCCGTTGCTAAGCAAGATAGTTGTTAAATGAGCTCTGCCCCATTTTATGACCTTTCTTGCCACAGTTGTTAAGTGAATCCCTGCAGTTGTTAAGTTAGTAATATGGTTGTTAAGGGAATCTGGCTTCCTTATTGACTTTGCTTGTGAGAAGGTCATAAAAAGGGGATCACGTGAACCCAGAAATCAGTAACTGTCATAAATATGAGTTAGTAGCCAAGAGTCTGAATTTTGATCACATGAGCATGGGGATGCTGCCATAGTCATAAGTGTGAAAAACAGTCACAAGTCACTTTTTTTCAGTGCCATTGTAACTTCGAACAGTCACTAAACAAACTGTTGTAAATCAAGGAATACATGCAGAATTCACAGAAAGAATTCAGAGGAGCCTAAATTTTTCGTTGCTAAGTGACACAATTGTTAAGTGAGTTTTACCCCATTTTATGACCTTTTGTGCCACAGTTGTTAAGTGAATCACTGTAGTAACACAGTTGTAAAGTGAATCTGGCTTCCCCATTGACTTTCCTTGTTGGAAGGTCCCAAAAGGAAATCACGTGACCTCAGAAAACAGTAACCGTCATAAATACGAGCCAGTTGCCAAGCATCTGAATTTTGATCACGTGACCATGGGGGATGCTGCGAAGTTGATAAGCTTGAAAAATGGTCACAAGCCACATTTTTCAGTGCCGTTGTAACTTTGAATGGTCACTAAGCAATATGTTGTAAGTGGAGGACTACCTGCAATGGCATGCAGAATTCACGGAAAGATTTCAAAGGAGAAAAACAGAATGCCAGAATGTCCAAATCATTGGACAATTTGGCAGGAAAAGGCTAGCTGGATGACAGCAGGTGGAACCAGAATGCACCCTAAAGCAGATCCTGAGGGAAGAATTTACCTCAGTTTGTGGCTGAGAGGATGTCAAAACAGTTAAGCATATTTTTTGCAATTCTGCACATTTTATAGGGATCTACCTAATAAAACCATTAGCAATATGTCCCAGACTGCCCAGTAAATTCCTCTAAACCTTTTTTTATAGTCTGCTACCTATAAAATGGTCAGAGGGATGGCCCAGCAAAAGAAAACAAAGGGACGTCAGCGAAACTGGTAACCTATCTCTCTATTTCCAGTTGTGGAACGTATTCTTTTATTGCTTTCGTGTCACCATCTGCTTTGCTGCAGAGTGCGATTTTGCTAGACTAGTGTTTTTCAGGCTTGGCAACTTTAAGATGTGTGGACTTCAATTCATGCTGGCTGGGAGATTCCGGGAACTGAAGTCCACATAGAGTATATTAACATTGCCAAGTTTGAAAGAAAAAAAAACTTGTCTAGATGTTTTAGTATGCTGGTTTAAGTTGCTGATCTATAGCAATAAAAGTAAAGGTTTCCAGTTGTGGCCAACTTTAGGGAGTGGTGCTCATTTCCGTGTCAATGCTGCTAACATCGAATGTTATTGCTTGACAAGAGATAAAGAGGTAGCTGCCTACTATAGAAGAATGGACTTTAAAAGTTTCGAACCTGGCAGAAATGGCAAAAATCTCAGCATATTTGAAAGATTATTCGCAACAAAGATATATTTTGGAATGGAGAAGATGGATTGATTATATCCAGAAAAAATATGGGACTAAAAAGTTTCGTTTAGCATTTGAATAAGTATTAGATTTATAAGATTTGTTATTATTTAGTTATTTTTAAGGAGAGTTAAAGTGCGATAGGACTTAAAGTGTTATTATAGCTAGTTAGCATATTATAGTTTAAGATTGTTAGGGTTAATACCCTGTATTTGCTCTGGGAAGTCGGGGGGGGAGGGAGAGGGAGGGATGGGTTTTTATGTTTAAAATGTATTTGTAAAACTCTTTAATAAAAAAGAGATGAAGAAGTAGCCATTTCATATGTTAAACTTGTGTATTGCTTTAAGAGATTGGATTAAGATTGGGAGGGGGGAAGAGGAGGATTGTTCCTCAAGGCCATCTGAAATTAAAGAAGATAAGAGCTTGGCGGGTTTTTTAATGGAAGGGAAACTGATTCTTTAAATTAATTGGAGAATATGTTTAATGACAAAATTACAAAGGTGGAGAATTGTGTTTTAATATATTGTACAAGGTGGCGGAGATTTCAGATTCCAGCTTCCTTTGAGCAAACATTTGCCGGTGTATTAGGCTAATAAAGGACTTTTAAGGTAAACAATGCCTCAGAGTCACTTGAAAAGCCCATATGTGGGAAACTTGACACTCCGTTTCTTAGCCAAGAGAGCCAGCATTGTCCAAGGATTTTTCCGTGGATTCTTCTGGCATGGCTATATGCCAAAGTGCATGGAGTACTGTTACCTTCCCACTGAAGTGGTACCTATTCATCTACTTGCATTTGCATGCTTTCGAACTGCTAGGTGGGCAGGAGCTGGAGCAAGTGAATGGAGCTGACTCCATCACATCCCACTTGGGTCTTGAACCCAGGCTATCAGCTTTCCACTATGTCTTTGCGCCGCACAATTGTGCAATAACCACAAAGAATTCAACACAAGGCTGTCAAGAGGAAGACTGCAGCATGCAAGGAAAAATATAGCCACAATGTGGTCAAGAATTTCCACCAAGGGGGCTCCCTGGCTGCCTTCAGACAACACATTACAGAACTTACAACAGTTCACTTAGTGACTATTCAAAGATATGTCACTGAAAAAAGGTGACTTACGACCGTTTTTCACACTTGCAACCATCACAGCCTCTCCATGGTCGCATGATCAAAATTTAGATGCTTGGCAATTGACTCATATTTATGACAGTTGCAGTGTAATGTGATCACCATTCACGACCTTTTGACAAATCAAAATCAGTGGGGAAACCAGTTTCATTTATTTTATTTATTTATTATTATTATATTTTTATACCGCCCTTCCCCCGAAGGACTCAGGGCAGTGTACAGGGCAATAAATATAAAAAACAGAATATAAAAGTTAAAATACAATTAAATATAATGCCCAAATTTAAAATTTAAAACAATAATTAAGAACATGTTTAAAACCCCTGCCCTAACCCATCAGACCAGGTCAGATTGCTCAAATAAATACGTTTTTAGATCGCGCCGGAAGGAGCGAAGGTCGGGGGCCATCCGGAGCTCAACCGGTAAGCGGTTCCACAGGTCTGGCGCGCCCACAGAGAACGCCCTCCCCCTGGGGGCCACCAATCGGCATTCTTTGATCGGAGGCACCCTGAAGAGGCCCTCTCTGTGGGAGCGCACTGGACAGAGGGAAGTTGACGCCGGCCGCAGGTGTTGCCGTAGGTAATCTGGACCCATGCCATGTAGGGCTTTGTAAGTCATTACCAACACCTTAACAATCGGGTTACTAACTTATCAACTGTAGTGATTCACTTAACAACTGAGGCAAGAAAAGTCATAAAATGGGGCAAAACCCACTTAACATATGTTTCATTTAGCAACAGAAATTCTGGGATCAGTTATGGTCATAAGTTGACCACAACATATCCTGCTTACTGTATATCCTGTTTACTGGATTAGCACCTTTGCTGGATTGGCCCAATGACTTGAATTATAACCCAGCCCAACAAGTTAGATTTGCACGACTGGCTTAGCCACAAAATACATTAACAAAGCTTATTATTTGCACAGCCTAAGTTTTGTCTGTTGGGCAAATGCAGCTGCTACATATTTATTTACTAGGTAAAGGTAAAGGTTCCCCCGCACATGCGTGCTAGTCATTTCCGACTCTAGGGGTCAGTGCTCATCTCCGTTTCAAAGCCGAAGAGCCAGCGCTTGTCCGAGGACGTCTCCGTGGTCATTTGGCCGGCATGACTAGACGCCAAAGGCACACAGAACACTGTTACCTTCCCACCGGAGTGGTCCCTATTTTTCTACTTGCATTTTTACGTGCTTTTGAACTGCTAGGTTGGCAGAAGCTGGGACGAGTAACAGGTGCTCACTCTGTTACGCGGCACTCGGGATTCGACCCGCCAAACTGCCAACCTTCTGATCGACAAGCTCAGCGTCCTAACCCACTGAGCCACCGCGTCCCTTCCCCCACGGCGTCATTAAACATCTTGTGAGACTACAGGACACTGCATGAGTCATTTTGCACAAACAAACACTTTGTTTAAGGCATTGCTTTTCAACCTTGGCAACTTTTAAGATGTGTGGACTTTAACTCCCAGAGCCCTCAGCCAAAAAGGAAAATTTTGAGACTTAAACTCCATTTATCTTTATGTTGCCAAGGTTGAAAAATAATGCTTTGAAGCACGGTGATGCTTTATCAATGCTTCATGATATCTGAAGCTGTGCATTGCTGTAAGTAGCAAGTGTGCAGTGAAATAACATTGGGACACATTTGAAGTGCCAAGTCATAAGAGGACTGGACACTTAAGAAATAACAGATTCAACAAAATATGGCGGGTTTTTTAAAAGGATGCTTAAAGGCTGCAGAATTTGTGCTGAATTTGAACCTCTAAGCACCACACCAGTCTCCTGCAGCCAGAAGGGCCCCAAAGTCAGTGACAGGAATAGGTGAATCTGTCCAGTACCGTTTCTTTCCTCTTTCAGGTTTGCAAATATATCCAGTTCACTTGTTTCTCGGTTTCTCATGCTTCAGAATATATTAAGTTCAGATGGATGGAGGGGAGAACCACAGAGCAGGCATGGAGTCTCTCAGCACCTTTCACTTCTCAGGAACCTCTAACAAAACTTCCACTCACGAAAACTTAAGTCCTAATTAAGTCGATTGGTCTTCAAGATGCAAACAAACTCCAAATCTCTCTCTCTCTCTCTCTCTCTCTCTCTCTCTCTCTCTCTCTCTCTCTCTGTTAAGTAGGGTTCGCGGATCGATGAGACGCAGGCGTTGGTGTGTGTATAATCTTTTATTGGAGGTAGCGTGGTCTGAACTGCCAGACAACGGTTACCTGGGCATGCTTTACACCTGCCCAGGTGAATGCCTGACCAATAGGTTTGAACCTTGGTTTCCCACCGGCCAGGCGGCCAATCCCTTTAAATCTGGCTTTCCCGCCGAACGTAGTTCCTGCACAGAGCTGTCCAGCTCTTCGCTTCCTGATGCGGCTGCTACACGTGTATGTCAGCCCAGCATACACTACTCTCTCTCTCTCTCTCTCTCTCTCTCTCTCTCTCTCTCTCTCTCTGTGTGTGTGTGTGTGTGTGTGTGTGTGTGAGAGAGAGAGAGAGAGAGAAAGAGAGAGAGAGAGAGAGAGTGAGTGAGTGAGTGTGTGTGTGTGTGCGTGTATCTGTCTGGCTCTCTGTCTGTCTCAGTGTCTGTGTGTCCGTGCATATGTGTGAAGAACTGAACTGCAAAGGCAAGCACTGGGAAAGACTGAACCCCAGTTAGATTTTCTTTCTTATTATTTCCACGTTTAGAATATGTTTTTCTAACATCCAATTAAATCCTTTATTCTGTCTCCTGCATTTTGTTCTGGACAAAGCCTTCCTTGGCGGTGATGTCTCCTCAAGTATTTGAAGAGTGTTATTCACAGTTGTTTTCTTCTCAAGGCTAAACCTGCCCATTTCCTTCATTTACGAGTCACGGCCATTCTCACTGTGGGACCACTTGAAGTACTTGGGGGGGGGGAAATGCCATCCTTCCTCAAGAACAGTTAAATCAAAATAACAGGTAATTGAAGCCCCTACCTATTCTTTTTTATATATAAACATTTTATTAATTTTCTAATTTTACAATCATAAGTACTTAATAAGCAACATGTTGTCTGCGTCCATTAGTAATTCAGTGGTACATATTAAATTTCTCAATCTAGTCCAATACTACACGTTCCAGTGCTTCCTTGTTTCTCTCTTCTTCCAGTAGTATGCATTTTTAGATAGATAGATAGATAGATAGATAGATAGATAGATAGATAGATAGATAGATAGATAGACAGACAGACAGACAGACAGACAGACAGACAGACAGACGGGTGGGTGGGTGGGTAGGTCGGTAGATAGATAGATAGATAGATAGATAGATAGATAGATAGATAGATAGATAGATAGATAGATAGATAGATAGATGATAGATAGATAGATAGATAGATAGATAGATAGATAGATAGATAGATAGATAGATGAATGATAGATAGATAGATAGATAGACAGACAGACAGACAGACAGACAGACAGACAGACAGACGGGTGGGTAGGTCGGTAGATAGATAGATAGATAGATAGATAGATAGATAGATAGATAGATAGATAGATAGATAGATAGATAGACAGACAGACAGACAGACAGACAGACAGACAGACAGACAGACAGACGGGTGGGTAGGTCGGTAGATAGATAGATAGATAGATAGATAGATAGATAGATAGATAGATAGATAGATAGATAGATAGATAGATAGATAGATAGACAGACAGACAGACAGACAGACAGACAGACAGACAGACAGACAGACAGACAGACATACAGACAGACAGACAGACAGGTGGGTGGGTAGGTCGGTAGATAGATAGATAGATAGATAGATAGATAGATAGATAGATAGATAGATAGATAGATAGATAGATAGATGAATGATAGATAGATAGATAGATAGATAGATAGATAGATAGATAGATAGATAGACAGACAGACAGACAGACAGACAGACAGACAGACAGACAGACGGGTGGGTAGGTCGGTAGATAGATAGATAGATAGATAGATAGATAGATAGATAGATAGATAGATAGATAGATAGATAGATAGACAGACAGACAGACAGACAGACAGACAGACAGACAGACAGACAGACAGACAGACGGGTGGGTAGGTCGGTAGATAGATAGATAGATAGATAGATAGATAGATAGATAGATAGATAGATAGATAGATAGATAGATAGATAGATAGATAGATAGACAGACAGACAGACAGACAGACAGACAGACAGACAGACAGACAGACAGACAGGTGGGTGGGTAGGTCGGTAGATAGATAGATAGATAGATAGATAGATAGATAGATAGATAGATAGATAGATAGATAGATAGATAGATAGATAGATAGATAGGTAGGTAGGTAGGTAGGTAGGTAGGTAGGTAGGTAGGTAGGTAGGTAGGTAGGTAGATAGATAGATAGATAGATAGATAGATAGATAGATAGATAGATAGATAGATAGATAGATAGATAGATAGATAGATAGATAGATAGATAGATAGATAGATGATAGGTAGGCAGGCAGGCAGGCAGGCAGACAGAGATAGATAGATAGATAGATAGATAGATAGATAGATAGATAGATAGATAGATAGATAGATAGATAGATAGATAGATAGATAGATAGATAGATAGAGCCACCAAGGAAGAGCCATGGTGATGCAGTGGTTAGAATGCAGCACTGCAGGCTGACTCTGCCCTCTGTCAGGAGTTCGATACTGATTATATCAGTCTTCTGTCTTTCTGAGTTGGTAAAATAAGGGCCCAGATTGTTGTGGCCGATATGCTGAACAGCACACACTAGAAGCCAAGATAGACTTCTATACATCTAAAATGAATAGCAATAGCACTTAGACTTATGTAGCGCTTTACGGTGCTTTGTAGCACTGTCTTAGCGGTTTACAGAGACGGTGCTGTAAAGCACTATGAAGCAGTATATAAGCCTAAGTGCCATTGCTATACATTTTACAAAGTCAGTCCTCTTTTGTCCTGTTTTTATTTCAGGTCAGGTCAGACACAACCTAGGCTCTCTTCCAAATCGCTTGGCCTGTCCTGGAACAGGATGGCAGTTCAAAATCAAATTCACTCTGCTGTGGAACTCTTTTTTAATCCTTATCTACAGGCACCCAGAATGCCGTAGTGGAGCTGAGCTGTGATCTCTGCAATGATGGCTGGACTGAAAAGTGGGCTATTGGCTGCCTATCTTGGCTTCTAGTGTGTGCTGTTCAGTTACTGGGAGACAGGGAGGCAGACAGAGCAGAATAAGATCAATGGTGCCTTTATTCTCAAGCCTGTTTAAGCCTAGTGTCAAAAGCCATGGCTGACAGCATCTGAAACTCCATTCTTCTTTTTTTGTTTTATTTGCTTTGGAGAGAGGGGGGAGGAGGGAGGTTAAAATGAGTTCTGCAAGATTTGCATCTGTGTGTATTTGGTGTAGGCTGTCAGAGTCATATCAAAGGTTAAAATTTCCATGGAAATAGCTCCTTTCTGCATTAATTTGATTTCCCAGAAATATATTTATTTTACAGGAGGAGAGTCAAGTTATTTTACACATCTAGGTGTGTTCACAGAGGGACAGAGTGCATACATAACCACTTACAAGCAGATGTTAGTTTGCAAAAAGCTCTCTATAGTCCTTATATATTTTTTTCCTGCTGCATTTTGGACCATTTTTCCCCCCTGAAGTATTAAGTAGAACTCTTTTCTGGTAAACAATAAAAACAGTATGAAGAAAGCAAGCCTTTGATTTTTGTTTTTTAGATATGTTGCTCAGTTGAGAGGGCTTTCTTCTCTGTTGTCTCAAACTCAGGAAGATAAAAAGAAAAAAAAATCACTGCTAGCCTGTAGATGTGTTCACAGAGTGTGGTTAAAAAATTCAAACTGTTGACCACCATGTGCATGTCCATATTTTATCTCCGTCAGATATGGGGACATTCAAGCTGACTCCCACTGTTACCAAGGTCTATCTAGTTTCTGTCTTGCTTTGAAGTCTTTCTGATCTGATCCTATCTGGAAATACGAATATCATGGAGACTAGACACATAGAATAAAGCGCTGTGGTTCAGGGGTTAAAGGTGATGAGCTTGTCAGCTGGAAAGCTGACAGTCGAGGTTCGAGCCCCGAGCGCTGTGCAACGGGTGAGTTCCCGTTTCTTGCCCCAGCTCCTGCCCGCCTAGCAGTTCAAAAGCATGCAAATGCAAGTAGATAAATAGGTACCACTTCAGTGGGAAGGCAATAGTGTACCATGCACCTTTGGCAAATGTTTCCAACCAATACGATCTTGAGGTTTGCTTTGCTAATTGGGCACACAATACTTGCTGATGTTGTTGATCCATCTTGTTTTAGGTCTCTTTCATGGATGCTTTTTATCAACTGTGATCCATTCTATAACTTACTTAGTTCTTCTGCCATCAGTTCTTCTTGCTATGTGACCAGCCCCATTTCCATTTCAATTCTTTTACTCTCTTGAAGGCATCATGTACTTTTGTTTGTGCTCTAGTCCATGTGCAGGAGATATATAAATCTCTCTCTCTCTCTCTCTCTCTCTCTCTCTCTCTCTCTCTCTCTCTCTCTCTCTCTCTCTCTCTCTCTCTCTCTCTCTCTCTCTTTCTCTGTGTGTGTGTGTGTGTGACTTGTGATGAACACATACATACACTATTAAATAAGTGACAATTTAAGAGAACAGCCCCCTTGCCCCCATGCACATCCTTCTCCTTTTCTCCCCATTTTTAAAATTGTAATTTATTACTGTTATTAGGACTATTTCTTGTTCATTAGCTTATTGCCTTCTTTGTAAGTTTGTAAGCTGCCCAGAGTCAGCTCAAAGTGGCAGACAAATCAAATCAAAATCAATCAATCAATGCTCTACTACAGACATGTCAAACACAAGGCCTGGGGGCCGGATCCGGCCCGCAAAGTGGTTTCATGCGGCCCGCAAAGCCATCCTGGGAACGGTGAGGGAACGGCCCCCACTGCCTTGGCCCTGGCCCAGAGACCCTCCTTCTGCCAGAGACCCCCAGATCTGTCCCACTCCTGCCCAGGCCCCCATAGGCACCCTTGATGCCAACGATGTAGAGCTGGCCATGCCCACCCAGTAGGCCATACGCACTCTAGCCATGCCCACCCAGTAGGCCACTCCCACCCTGGCCACACCCACCCGGCCCCCCGAGGGCAACCACAATGCTGATGTGGCCCTCAATGAAATTGAGTTTGACACCCCTGCTCTACTAAATAAAAGCCCTATACATACAACTGGCAGCATTTACACTCATGTTTGCATCCAACCATGGCCTAAATACATCCTCGGATATTGCTTTGTTCCCAGTCTAGATGTCAGGCAGACTTAAGAAGATCTTAAGATGTCAATGTCAAAGTAATATTTTTTTTCCTCTTATTCTGATATACTAAGACAGCTCAGGTTAGTGCAGGTTCGGGTCCCACCAGGCTCAAGGTTGACTCAGCCTTCCATCCTTCCGAGGTAGGTAAAATGAGGACCCAGATTGTTGGGGGCAATTAAGCTGACTTTGTAATAATGCCGCTTGGGGTGTGTGTGTGTGAAAGCCCTAATAAGCAGGCATATACATAGAATGAAGGCTACTGCTAAGCTTGTAAGCCGCCCTGAGTCTTCAGAGAAGGGCGGGATATAAATGGAATTAAAATAAAAAATAAAAAAGGTGCATAAAATCTGCTTGTTTTCTTCTGACCTTGGAGGCATGTCAATGATAGAAATAGAAGCCCTTAAGCCACGATAGGAATCAGCCCTGCAGAAAAACAAATTTCATACCATCCTCTGCTGACTTGAATGTTGGGTAAAAAAAAACCCTGTAAATTTAATAGTGAGGGAAAACATAATTTGATTCCAATGCAAGGATAGAACCTCAGTTTTGGCTACCTCATCAAGAAGACATCCAGCACAACGCTTCTGTTGAAAGGCTGCCATGCTTACTAATTTGACTTTAAAAGTTAAGCCATTGGCATTCTGTGGAGAAACATGGAGCAGGTATGTGTGTGAAGAGAGACGAAATATCCCCACCCCCCTCTTTCTTCACACAATAAACCGAAGAGTCCAAATTCCAGCAGCTTTTCTTGGAATTACTACAGAAAATCTTCACACTTCGGTGGTTAAAGTTCAGGTAAAACAATTGCCCTTGTAAGATGTCTTTTGGATGATATACCAACTTTCTTTGGCAGCTCCAGCAGGCAAACCTAATAACATTTGACAAATAAATCAAGAGGTATTCAGGTAAGGTAGTGGAGAAGGGAAGAAGCTTGGATGCAAGAAGTCTATGGTTAAAGTTTCTCAACTCAGTAATGAATACAATCACCCTTTCAAGTGTCTTCACACATGGAGAGCGCCGCAATGAATTACTTTTCCCTTAACATGGCACTTTCCAGAACCTTCTGCTTATTAAAACAGAAAAATATGGCTGGATGGTCTCAAAACTGACTGAATGATGCTTGTTCGTGGGTCCACTTTAGCTTGGAACATCAACTTTTCAGCATTTTTGTCAATACTTTAGATGACAAACTTGAGAAGCAGCTATCAAATTTGTCAGCAACACCCTATAAGGGGTAACCAGTGGTGGGATTCAAATACCTGAAGACCAGTTTTCTGCGTGGATGCCATTTCCAGAAGTCTATTCTGGGCCTGGGCTTCTGAAATGGCATCCATGTTCTTCGGTGTGCCGTTCTGGGCCTGGGAGGCCATCCTGGCTCAGAATGGATTTCCAGATGTGGCATCCATGCACTTCCAGCAGTCGATTCTGGGCCTTGCGAAAAAGGGCTAGGGCATCAGTCGGTTTGCCAAAGTCAACAAAAAATTAGCTAGCAGTTCTACCGAACTGGTGCGAACCGGCTGAATCCCACCACTGGGGGCAACTAATATTGTAGAGAGACAGAAGATTCAGAAAGTTCTAGAAAGATCTAGATGTGCACAGATGAAGCTTTGCTCACTCGCCCACTGCCTGCGCAGTCCAGTTCCTAACAGGCTACAGACCAATATTGGTCCATGGTCCAGGGGTTGGGGACCCATGTTTTGAAGAATTACTTAGTCTCCTCTTTTCTGTGGCAGTCCCTCAGGTACTAGAAGGCAGTTATCATGCCCCCACTCCCCAATCCTTCTTTTCGATAGGCTAGCCCAGGGGTAGGCAACCTTGGCTCTTTTATGACTTGTGGACTTCAACTCCCAGAATTCCTGAGTTAGCATGGCTGACTCAGGAATTCTGGGAGTTGAAGTCCACAAGTCATAAAAGAGCCAAGGTTGCCTACCCCTGGGCTAGAAGTATATAATTGCCTCAACCTTTCATTATACAATTTAGCCTTCTAATCCTTTATCATCCTTGTTGTTCTTCTCTGCAGACTTTTTAGGGTAACCTTATCAATCACAAGCTTTTTATTTATTTGTTTGATTGATTTTTTTCCCCTGCTCTTTATTAGATGCTCTGTAACTGTTTTCCAAGCATCCATTGTCTATATTTATTTATTTTATTTATTTATTTAATTTAATTTTTATACCGCCCTTCTCCCGAAGGACTCAGGGCGGTGTACAGGGCAATACAATAAAATACAATATATAAAAATTAAAAGAAATATTAAATACAACAGCCCAATTCAGCCAATATGTCAGCCTTATGAAGTTGTCTAGGCAAGAAGCACACTCAGAAGTACTAACTCTAACTTTATTGTAAGGTTATTGTAAGCCTTTACAACTCAAGAAACTAGAAACCACACCGCATTCCTTCTCTGAGATCAGTTGCTTATTATCTGACTGTTAACTAATCTGCAACTCCTCTTCCTATCTCCCATCATCATTACCACATGCCATTATACTTTCTTTTTTCATCTTGTTCCCTTGATGTGGTTCCAGAACATTGGCAGGTATTTATTTCAAAGTTGACCAGTTTCCTGGATGATCCAGATATTTCTTCATGAGCCTCACTCAGTAGACGCTTTATGATGGTCCAGTGCCCACACTGTTTCTCTCCTCCCTCTTTCTGCTCTTGGCCAACATTGTCATCCCATTGCCTAGAGCAACCTCATGGAAACTATTCCATTCTTACTTGCTCTGAAAAACCATACAAAGGTCAGGAAGAGCCAGAACTTAATCAGCAGTTTGCCCTGTGATGTGATGACATCACGGAATGGATGAATCAGCCTTTTACCTAACCAAATTAAGATGTGATGGTCTAACAGGAATACCACCTGGGATAAAACAGAGCCAATTTTGCATTGTGGAGTGCCTGGTTAGGACATAATCTGGGAAAGACTGATGGTGTAGATGCGATCTTTGGCTGAACAGGAAATCACAAGTCTTGATTCGAAACTGACTACCAAAAGATCCAGGTATCTCTTGAAAGGCAGGCGAGTTTCTGTCTATCTGCAGAAACGATTGATCTCAGACTTCTGCTTTGCAAAAACTATCTGCTCTCCATTCTGCATAAATCGTGCATTGCATATGTCTCCAGATATGCTTTTCTTGTATGCTTCCCAAATTTCTGTCCTCCTCCAGCCCCTCCCACCAGATGTCCTTGGAACATTTTTCTATGTTTTTAGGAGGAAAAAGAAAGAAGAAGAAAAAAAAGCCATTCTTATGCTTCTTTCTTCCTGTAATTTCCACCCTGTTCCTCCCCTCCCCCCCACCACACACACACACACACACACACACACACACACACACACACACAGACATACAAACCCTTTCTTTCAATCCCTTCCTAAACAGCTATTTGAAAAATCTGGTGAACATCAGGGACATGGACAGAAAATGGGCTGGATTGCCAAGAGAAAGAACAATGGAGGATTCTAGGAAATTATAAAGACACATGCTCTACAGGCAGACTATTGGGTGAGATTTTTCCAGCACTACTTTCTCAGGATGAAGCTGGGAGAAATAAGAATAGGTTTTCTGGCGTCGTTAGCAATGAGGTGCTACCCTTAGTCAGGGCTTTTTTTCTCATAGAACGCTCAGAACGGAGTTCCGGCACCTTTTTTGGATGGAACCTTGTAGGGTAGGCAAGGTGGGTTGTATGACATGTGTGAGTTCCGGCACCTTTTTCTTTTACACAAAAAGCACTGCCCTTAGTGCCCTCTGAGCTTGGTTGTCTTCTTGCAAACTTTTCATTAACTAAACTAGGTACCATCGTCACTGCTAGTAGGGAGTGGGATTCGATCTCATTTTATTCTGTATTCTACCAGCACGGGTGATGTTATCTAGTCTGGATAATGAAAGATCTACAAGAAAACAACCAAGCTCAGAGAGCACCAAGGATCCCTCACTTCAACCCTGAGCTACAAATGGTTCCTTTATGGTTAGCAATATTTTAAAGATTAGGAGGTGAGAGATAAACAGTGGAACCTTAATGTTTTAGAACAGGGGTCTTCAAACTTGGCCCTTTTATGACTTGTGGACTTCAACTCCCAGAATTCCTCAGCCAGCATGCCTGGCTGAGGAATTCTGGGAGTTGAAGTCCACAAGTCATAAAAGGGCCAAGTTTGAAGACCCCTGTTTTAGAAAGTCTCTCATCCTGGATCAGACAAAACGATCAGTTAGTCTCCCGTTCCCTTCTCACACTGTTTATTACCCACTGCAATCACAAGGTGGGATTTTTTTTATTTATTTTTTTGCGGCTTACAGTGACAGCTAGCCTGATGGTTCCAAGAAGCATAATAAAAATATGAGAATGGAAGCCTGGTTCTTCTCCAGCCATTTTCTATTAAGAAGCTCACACAGCTAAAAACATACTTTTTTGAACAAGCTGGCCTGGCCTGATGAGGGGATTGGGGGGGGGGGGTTGTTATTGTTATTTTATTGGGTTTTTTAAGATGTATTTTAGTATATGGGCATTTATTTAATCTTGTTTTAACTTTTGTAATCCTGTATTTTTATTCTTGCCCTGTTCACCGCCCTGAGTCCTTCGGGAGAAGGGCGGTATAGAAATATTATTAAATTAAATTAAATTAAAATTTATTTTATTTTTATTTATTTTAATCCCATTTATATCCCGCCCTTCTCCGAAGACTCAGGGCGGCTTACAATCTAAAGCACAATGTGCTTAGCAATAGCCTTCATTCTATGTATATGCCTGCTTATTAGGGCTTTCACACACACACACACACACCCCAGCGGCATTATTACAAAGTCAGCTTATTGCCCCCAACAATCTGGGTCCTCATTTTACCTACCTGGGAAGGATGGAAGGCTGAGTCAACCTTGAGCCTGGTGGGACTCGAACCTGCACTAATTGCAGGCAGCTGGTGTTACTTAAGGAGGCATTAGCCCACTGCTCCACCAAGGCTCACATCCTCCAGTTGACCCTTATGTGCCATCAAGACATGTTTGACAAGTAGCAACCGTGTAACTCCACGTAGCTCTACCTCTCCCTAACGTGGTTTTTGAAGACTTCCAACAGATACACCCATCACCACTGTAACTGAATCCGCCCATTTTGCTGCAGCTCATCTTCTTCTCTTTCTTTTCGCTTTGCCCAGCTTTAGAGATTTCTCCGGACAACTCGGTATTTTCATAAAGTAGAGCAAATTGAGGCCTTGACTGAGAACTCTGGATTTGGTGATTTATTTTATTAATTTATTAAATTTCTACGCCACCCGTCTCCCCTAAAACTTCACTTGTTTGATGATCCATCTGTTTGCCATCCATGGGTATCCTCAAGTGTCTTCTCCAGTTCAAAAGTGGACTCCCTCTATGATGGTGCTGGAATAACAGAATAACACAGTTGGAAGGGACCTTGGAGGTCTCCTAGTCCAACCCCCTGCACCCTCAGGAGACCTATGTCACTTCAGACAAATGATTGTCCAGTCTTTTTTTAAAAGCCTCCAGTGATGGAGCACCCACAACTTCTGGAAGCAAGTCGTTCCACTGATTAATTGTTCTCACTTTTAGGAAATTTCTCCTTAGTCCTAGGTTGCTTCTGTCCTTGATTAGTTTCTACCCGTTGCTTCTGCCTTCAGGTGCTTTGGAGAATAGGTTGATTGCCTCTTCTTTGTGGAAGCAAAAGCTAGCACTATCATGACTAATACATAGCTTATATTTTGAACGTGTTTTAAATCATACAGATTGATTGACATCACCAGCTCTGGGCATAGCAATTTCCACTCTTTCATGTGTTTGACATAATGTTTTTCTTTGTCCCATCACTCAGCTTTAGACTCTGCCATATAGGACTCAGGGATGGGCAGGGATTATATTTACTTTATCTCTTTTATAAGACATCCATACAAGCAACCAACCAATCAATCAATCCAATACTTCTTGGAAAGATGCTTCTCACAATTGTGCAAAGCAAGACTGCAACACTATCCTTATTTCATTTGATTCTTCCCTTATTTCAAAGTCATTATCAAAAGATTATCTTCCCATTCTGCTAAGGGTTATCTATCCCTGATAAATGAATCTTGAGTCGACTGACAGCAGAGAACAGTGTCTCTCAATCTTAGCCATTTTAAGATGGGTGGACTTCAATTCCCAGAATTCCCCTGCCAGCCATGCTCATCATCATCATCATCATCATCTCTTCCTCCTATTCCTTCTCCCTCACCTTCACTTTCACCTTCATCTTCACCTTCACTTTCTTTTAGCACTTTTTCGAACTGAAGGATGGCAGACATCAGTGTTATTCCTCTTTCGATGTCTGTTCACTAGCCCAATACTAATATCTATTAAATTCCTAGGTATTGGAGACATGATTGAATGCATATTGTTGTGACCTTGAAAAAAATCCCATGATGGCTGGAAAATTCTGGGAATTGAAGTCCACCCATCTTGGACTGCAAGGCGATCAAACTGGTCAGTCCTAGAGGAGATCAACCCTGACTGCTCTTTAGAAGGCCAGATCCTGAAGCTAAAACTCAAATACTTTGGCCACCTAATGAGAAGGAAGGACTCATTGGGGAAGAGCCTAATGCTGGGAAAGATTGAGGGCAAGAGAAGAAGGGGACGACAGAAAATGAGGTGGCTGGATGGAGTCACTGAAGCAGTAGGCACGAGCTTAAATGGATTCCAGAAGATGCTAGAGGACAGGAAGGCCTGGAGGAACGTTGTCCATGGGGTCGCGATGGGTCGGACACGACTTCGCAACTAACAACAACAACATCTTAAAATGGCTAAAGTTGAGAAATACCGGCAGAGAATATTAGAAAGAGAAAAATGGTGTAAAAAAGGAAGAATCGGGCACTCAGTCTCTGGCCCTGTGCTTGCTTGTTTTCACCCACTGTTGAGAAAACCCAACATTTGATAGGTTTGATTAGAATGGTCCTACATTACCTGTCAGTGGTGCATCAAGAAAACCAGGCCAAGTGCTGAGAAACAAAATGTTCTGAAATCCCTCCGAGGCTCAGAGTTTTTGCAAGAAAAATATGTCACTGAAACTATTGCTTATTAATATACTTATGTGAAACATTTCCAAGCTGCCTTTCGGGATAAAGGGCTCTCGAGATGGCTTAGAGAAAGTCGGATACAATAAAAATCCAAATTCCATTTCCAATAGTGTAGCACGGTATAAAAGGATGAAAACGGAACCGCTAAAAATAGCTCTCATCAGCAACCAAAGACGCAGATCAAATGGTGCATATATTTTTTTTAATTATAAATAAAAAAAGAGTGTTGTAAAAGCCCAGAGGAGATGGAATAAAATGATTTCTGCTGAACATCACTTGAACAAGAGGTGCTTTAAAAGGCTCTTTTCAAGGCCATCACAGATAACATCAACAGCGTATGCATTCAATCAGGTCTCCAATATATGGGAATTTAATAGATTTTAATATTGGGCTACTGAACAGAAATCAAAAGAGGAATAGCACTGATGCCTGCCAATCTTCAGTTGGAGGAAGCATTGAAAAAAAGAAGGTGAAGAAGAAGAAGGTGAAGGTAAGGGAGAAGAAGAGGAGGAAGGGAAAGGAGGAGGAGGAGGAGGAGGAGGAGGAAGAAGAGAAGGAGAAGTTGAGGGAGAAGAAAGGGGAAGAAGAGAAGGAGAGAAGGAGAAGAAAGCCTTAGATAGTGGTAACATTTAGGAAAAGACCATCCTTCTACTCAGGGCTTTTTTTTCTCATAGAACGCTCAGAACGGAGTTCCGGCACCTTTTTTGGATGGAACCTTATAGGGTAGGCAAGGCGGGTTGTATGACATGTGTGAGTTCCGGCACTTTTTTTTTTTTTTTTACAAAAAAAGCACTGCTTCTACTAACCATGATTTAACCAAGAACATAACCCAGGGGATTCTCTGCAAGTGGCATCATCTGTCCAACCTTGTCCAAGCTTTGAATATATTTTATTCATTTGGAAATATATGCTGACCACTGTCTTAAGTCATATGGACAATTCTCAATATGAAGTAGAAACATAATAATGTTTGTGCTGATAACAGAGGGTGGTAATCGTGCCCAGAGATACTGACAATATGCTAAGAACATTGTAGCTCCCTTTTAAGTTAGTCTCGTCACCGTGCTGACATGTATAACATCTTAAGCCACAGGACCACAAATATGGCTGGCTGAGGAATTCTGGGAGTTGAAGTCCACAAGTCTTAAAGTTGCCAAGTTGGCTTAAGCTATTATTTGGATAATTCCTAGCTTCCTATCTAGAAGTTAAATTTCAAAAAAAAAAATGCCAGTCAACGATATGATTCTTTTTGTTTGTTCTTGGCCCTGTGCTATTCTGTAATGAATAAAAACATAATCATAATGCATAGCGGCTGACCAGCTGACCAAGGTGAGGGCCCTGTGGGCCTTAATGGTACCAGAATCTGTGATAATGGTCGATTAGTTACTATAGGAGATGAGTAAGCTGAGCTGGAAGGTGGGGTTAAACATGTCATAAGTTTGGAATCTGTGCACCCTCACAAGAGACCTAAGCCTCCTGTGTATTCCATTGACCCTTATCTAGCATCAATTTAGCTTTATGTGTAGGTAGTGTTCCATGACCACAGAGACGTCCTTGGACAAGCGCTGGCTCTTCGGCTTTGAAACGGAGATGAGCACCAGCCCCTAGAGTCGGAAACGATTAGCACACATGTGTGGGGGAACCTTTACCTTTACCTTAGCAATAATAAACTCTTCAGTGCTTTGAACTCAGCAAAGTGTTCCTGCTTCCATGACAGCTACTGGCAGGTTCAACCACGCCAAGAACTCTTTGGCAGAGAAGCCAGATGACACAGGGACCAAGCTCTTTCTCAATGGTTTGGTTTCATTACACATAGAAAAAGATATTTGGGAATACTTGGAATTAGTGCAATGATCCAGAATTATGTCAAAAAAACCAAACAAACCATGAAAACGATAGAAAACAATTTTGATGATAAATGGCAAAGAAATTGGAAATGTAAATATCGGGAGAGGATATTCACTGCCTCTGACGCTTTTTATCATATCAATGATATCCCTCACTTATATCCTGAATAAAATAAAACTTCAATGTGAACCTTAAAATGGTTTATGGCAATCAAGTCAGCATCGATTCTTAGTGATCACATAGACAGATTTTCTCCATGAGGTCTCTCATGTCTTCCAACAGTGCAGTCATGACTACTATAGTTATATCCATCCAGCTGTTGCTGCTTGCCCTCTTCATCTCTTTCTCAACTTTTCCCACCCTAGAGCCTTCTCCACAGAGCTGGGTCTTTGAATAATGTGTCCAAAATAAATTAATTTGAACCCGGTCATTTGGGCCTTGCATGAGTTGATTTATTCAATGATCCATCAATTCGTTTTCTTGGCTGCCCACGGTACTCTTAGAATTCCTCTCCAACACCAAAGTTCAGAAGCATCAATACTTTTTCCTTCTGGCTTCTTCGAAGTTCAACATTGTCAAAATAAAGTGGGAAAAGTGATGACTCAGCAGTTAAAGATGCTAAGCTTGTCAGCTGGAGAGATGACAGTCCGGGTTCAAGACCTGAGCTCTGTGCAACAAGTTGGGTTCCTGTTACTTACCCCAACTCCTGCCCACTTAGCAGTTTGAAAGCATGCAAATGCGAGTAGATTAATAGGTACCACTTCAGTGGGAAGATGACAGTATTCTGGGTGCCTTTGGCATATAGTCATGCTGGCCACATGATCACAGAACTTGACTTCAGACAATGCTGGCTTCCTCAAGCAAGAAACAGAGATGAGCACCCCACCCTAGAATCAGGCACAACTGGACTTTTATACATGAACAATTTGAAGTGATATGGAAACACAAAACCAAAAACTGATGCATGTTGTAAGGATTGATAATGATATCAAAATGCTCTTTGGATTTGACTCAGTCCATGATCAGCATAGAAAAGAAATAGCTGATGAAATAAAAGAGCACTGCTTAAAGTAGGAAGTGTCATAAAATATTTGCCCAGAGAGGAAAGCTACAGATACCTTAGGATAATCCGTTCTAATAATATCTTGCATGGTAAAATTAAGAATAAAAGCAGTTTAAATAATTAGACACGAGTGCAAACATTGAAAATTAAATAGCAGAAATACAATAAAACTCATAAAGATACGGTTGATGCAAGCAATCAGATATATTTCTGGTATAGTAAACCAGACACAGATTGAATTGGACAACTGAGATGGAATAACCTAAAAACCGTTGACTGTACATCAAGTTTACATCCACAAAGTGATGTTGATTGACTATACCATGCCCCCAAAATAGGAAGTCATGGTTTATTGCAGATAAAACAGATAGATGAAGAAGAAAGGGTGGATTAAATTATTACATCAAGGCAAACAAAGAGAAAATGCACATGAAAACATCCTGAAAGTAGGAGAAGCAAAAAAAAAAAAAGACTATAAAAATAAATTGAGAAACTATTTAGAAAATTGGACCAGGAAATCATTATATCGCCAATACATAAAAGCAACTCAAAATAAAAACCAGGAATTGGCTGTGGTCACAAGCTGGCACAATCAAGAAAGCAACAGCAGGACTAATTTTTGCAGCTCTAGAACAATCATTGCAAACAAATGTGATGACATCAAGAATTCAACATGTATGAAGCAGCCGCAAATGCAGACTTTGTGAAGAAAAATATGCAACCAGGGGGAATTAATGGATTCAGCAAAATTGTTCAGACGGGCTATAAACAACATTATGACAGCATAACCACTATGATTCTTTGGCATCTGTGCAAAAAGATATAATTTCCAAGTTTCCTGAATGTAATATAATTACTAAATTGAAAAAGTTGCTGAAAATGAGAATGTTTAAATTGTAGGGATTTTTGCCAAGAAACTGATAGCCATCCAGAACACAGTACTAGATGTAACAATTATTTGGGGGGGGGGGTGAGAGCAGTTTTTGTAGAAATGACAATACCTAGGGACAGCAAAATCAAGGGAAAAGAATTGGAAAAAAATGCAAAAATATAGAGATATAACAGTTAAAATGGGTAAATGATGGGAAAGATCTTGCTAAATCATCTATAGTGGGGTAATGTTGGGTATCAAGATTTAGTAACCATGGTCTTGACCCAGATTTTGTGGTATTCTGCTGGCAATTGTCGCAATCACATGATTATATTTTGGGTGCTTGGCAACCTGCTTGCATTGATGGCCATTTGCAGCATCCTGCAGTCGCGTGAGTGCGATTTGGGGCATTTTTCACTGATATCTGGTGCTTACTTCGGGTTTCTGACAAAAACACCCAATTGCTTAACAATTGTGGCATTTGCTGAATTACCACAATGTACATTTAACACCTGCTTCAAAAATAAAATGAGGCACGGTCACATGGTGATCGGTTTAACGACCACCACAACTTAGCACCACAATTCCAGGCTCAGTTATTGTCTCATAAATCATGGTTTACCTGTATAGGTGACCTGAATTCTGATTGGTTTTTAACCAAACCAGTTTAGGATTGGTGCAGATTGATGCGGGCTGGCCTCTGAGTGGTGATTATTTGTGCCCAATCCTGATTGTTCATTTTGGTGGTGGTGGTGGTCCTAGGTTCATGTCAGCTTATGAAAGGACATTATTTAAAATCTGTTATCTAGACTATAATCACTAAATTCTGAAGCTCAACACTATCCAATAGATATTGGCTATAAAAGCCTGTATTAGTGTATCATCTCTTTAGTTTGGCACATTAGGCAGAAAAACAGATTGAACCATTTTTTTAATAAAAACTAAAGATTTTTGTTATACCAACACTGATTTTACCAAAAACAATGTCACCTTGCTCTTTGTACTGTCATTTTCTTCCACAAATTAAAATACAATAATGAACAGCGGTGTTCAAAGCATGTGAACAGCAGTCGACCCTTTGTAGGCTAAAGGAGTTTTACTGTATCAACTCAGGCATGAATATCAGTGTGCAGGTGTTCCTGGACTCATGACCACAAGTGAACCCAAGGGCTAAATAAAACAATTGTTCAATGAGTTGCGCTCCATTCTATGACCTTTTTTGCCACACTTGTTAAATGAGTTGTTAAGTGCATCACGCATTTGTTAAACAAATCAGGCTTCTCCCATTAACTTTGCTTGTCGGAAGCCAGCTGGAAAAGTTATAAATGGTGATCACATGACCCCGGGGGCAATACAACTCTCATAAACACATTCCAGTGGCCAAGTGCCTGAATTGTGATCATGTGACCACAGTCATAAGGGTGAAAAATCATAAAACGGTCATAAGTCACATTTTTCAGTGTCGTGGTAACTTCAGTTACTGTTGTGATTCAGGGTCAGCCTGTGGGTTCGGCAGTTGGGTCGGACAACTCAGAGGAGGAGGAGGGGGGTGTTGAAGACCTTGCTGAGGGGGTTGAAGATCTTGCTGATGAGAGCCCTCAGCCAGGCCCCTCCCACTTGGTCACCACAGAGACCCAGCTGTGTGAGCCTGACAGCGTGGATGAAGATGACCCACAGCTGGCCCTGTTCAAGGATGCCCGACGCAGGAGGCAGTCAATTAGGAGTAAACAGAGGAAGGCAATGGGGCTTCTCGGAAGGAGGCAGAGAGAAGCCATGCCCTGAACTCTATATAAGGGGAATGTGTGGGGAGGGCTGGTTTGCTGAAGGCAACCGCTTGGATAGTTCATGTTTCTTAAAGCTCCTGTTTCTTGGTTCGTGTCTTGTTTGTTTTTGTAGCTATAAATTTGGCAGGCGTCATTCCAGCCTCTTGCCGTTAGTAAAGGGGTTGTCCCTGCCTTTTCTGCAGGGCCGGTAGCAGGCTGGTACAGAACAGTTACCAAATGAACAGTTGTAAATTGAGGACTACCTGTAACCCCAATGTGCCTCTTCATTCCTTTCAAATGTACACCTTCTCTGCTGTATGGACTTCACTGCAGCACCTATCCTTCCCAAACTTGGTACCCTCCAGGTATGTGAGCATCAACTTTCAGCAGTGCCCACAGTGTTGTGATTCAGTGTTAGCCTGTGCTCCCAGCAGCTGAGTTCGATGAATCTGAGGAGGAGGAGGAGGAGGGGTTTGGAGAGCCTTTGGTGTCAAAGGGAGGCTCTGATGCACTGCAGGACTCTCAGCCTGGCCCCTCCAGTCAGGTCCCTCATGAGGCTCAGCTGTGTGAGTACGAGGTGTCTGACTCAGAAAAGTCACAGCTGAATCTGTTCAGAGACGCTAGAAGCAGAAGGCAATCCAGCAGAGCAGAGCAGAGAAAATCAATGAGGCAACTCAGTGAGAGGAGGAGAAGGCAGTGAGAAGCCACGCCTTGGGACTGATAATAAAAGCGGAAGATGTGGGCGGGGCTGGTTGCTGAAGGCAACAGTTTGGAGACATTGTAAGAGAATCCTGGTCTGTTCTTGCTACTTCTGTTTATTATTTATTTATTTTATTTTATTAAATTTATATACCGCCCTATTCCCATAGGACTCAGGGCGGTTTACAGGGAAAATTAAAAGCATAACATACAAAAATTAAAATCAGTTAAAACAATTAATTAATTCAAGTCCCCGAAATTTAAAACTAAAACCCAATAAAAAATTAAAACCCCTCAGCCTGGGCCAGACAGCTCGAAGAGCCAAGTTTTCAGGTCCCGGCAAAATGAGCAAAGGTCGGGGGCAGTCCTAAGTTCCTAAGTTCCTTGTTTGTTGACTCTTGTTTGATATTTTGATTCATTTATTAAAGGAAATATGCTGTTGCTTTTTTGTTTGAACTGTAAATAAATTTGGGTTGGGTTTTTCCAGCCTATTGACTGTAAAAAGGAAAAAGGGGTTGTCCCTGACACACAAACAGGGCCTGTCATAGGCTGGAACAGAACACATATTGGCTAGAGAATCCTGGGAATTGTAATCCATACAGCTGAAGCCAGTCCACATTGGAAGAGCTACAGAAGTCTCATCTGCACACAAGCAAGGCTTGTACAAGAGCTGTGCGGGTGCAGTAGTTAGAATGGAGTGCTGCCCACTGCCAGGAGTTCAGTCCTGACCTGCACAATATTGACTCATCCTTCCATCCTTCCGAGGTCAGTAAAATGAGGACCCAGATTATTGGTGACGATATGCTGCCATTGTAAACCAACCAGAGAGTGCTAATAAAGCACTGTGAGGTGGTATATAAATCTAAGTGTGTATTGTACAATACACAGGGGTGTCTATTAACTCCCTTCAGCAAACCTTAAGCAGCTCATCTTGGATCAATTTCTTTTCAGTCTTGTGGCAGAGAGTGTGGCATTTAGAAGTAATACATCCTGTGATACAATGCATAATCAATCTTCAGTTGCCACCGGGGATTGGAGAGAGGGTCAATCCCGCCACGGTTATTTATGTTGGAGTTTGCATCTGGACCGGAATGCCAAAATATGCTTTACGCAGGACTATCTTTGAAGCTGGTCCAGAAATTACACTTGCTTGAAAAATGCTGCAACCATATTGTTAACTAGTGTCTGTCATCTGGAATGCATAAGGCCAATTTGTTCCAGCTCCTGATTGCTTGTTAGTCCTAGGTCCAATCCAACTCAAACCTGACATCCTATCAATCAGTTGAGGTGACACCTTCCATGATGATGGAGAAGTCTGATGATGGTATTCTAGTGCATATAAAGGACATCAGGGTAGAAAGGGTTCACTTAAATATTTATGTATAAATAAAAATAAAATAGATGTTGAGACTCTAGAAGGAGTGCAGAAAAGAGCAACAAAGATGATATGGGGACTGGAGGCTAAAACATAAGAACGGTTGCAGGAATTGGGTATGTCTAGTTTAATAAAAAAGAAGAACTAGGGGTGACAGGATAGCAGTGTTCCAATTTCTCAGGGGCTGCCACAAAGAAGAAGGGGACAAGCTATTCTCCAAAGCATCGGAAGGCAAGACAAGAAGCAATGAATGGAAACTAACCAAGGAGAGAAGCAACTTAAAACTGAGGAGAAATTTCCTGACAGTGAGAACAATTAATCAGTGGAACAACTTGCCTCCACAAGGTGTAGATGATCCATCACTGGAGGTTTTTAAGAAGAAATTGGACAACCATTTGTCTGAAATGGTATAGGGCAGGGGTAAGCAACCTTGGCTCTTTTATGACTCATGGGCTTCAACTCCCAGAATTCAGCTGGCTCAGGAATTCTGGGAGTTGAAGTCCACAAGTCATAAAAGAGACAAGGTTGCCTACCCCTGGTATAGGGCTTCCTGTTTGAGCAGGAGTTTGGACTAGAAGATCTCCAAGTCCCTTCCAACTCTTTTATTCTGTTATTTTAGGACTGGACTGAAAGGTCTTCAACAAGGTTTTTAGTGGAAGGTTTGGGTGAAAGACAGAACAAAACCCTACTTTGCATTTTAAAGAGGGAGGAAGTGTTATAATTATTAAATTCACCAGAACTGTGCTGAAAAATATGCTAAGGATTATTGTTGTACTGATTGATAATACCCCACAAATTTATTTTTGATTCCTAAGAGCCACATAGACTTTCTCCATTTATCTATCCTTAACCTAGTCCTTCAGATAATAAACAATAATAACAATAACAATAACAACATCAACAAAACAACAACAACAACAACAACAATAATAATAATAATAATAATAATAATAATAATAATAATAATAATAATAATAATAATAATAATAATAATAAAGTTGGAATGGACCTTGGAGGTATCTAGTCCAACCCCCTGCTCAGGCAGGAAACCCTATACCATTTCGGACAAATGGCTGTCCAGTCTCTTCTTAAAAACTTCCACTGTTGGAGCATTCACTGCTTCTGGAGGCAGGTTGTTCCACTGATTAATTGTTCTAACTATCAAGAAATTTCTCCTTAGTTCTAGGTTGCTTCTCTCCTTGATTAGTTTCCATTGCTTTTTGTCCTGCCTTCAGGTGCTTTGGAGAATAGCTTGACTCCCTCTTCTTTGTGGCAGCCCCTGAGATATTGGAATGCTGCTATCATGTCACCCCTAGTCCTTCTTTTCATTAAACTAGACATACCCAATTCCAGCAACTGTTCTTTACAGTATATAGTTTAGCCTCCAGTCCCCTAATCATCTTTGTTGCCTTTCTCTGCACTCTTTCTAGAGTCTCAACATCTTTTTTACATCGTGATGACAAAAACTGGATGCAGTATTCCAAGTGTGGCCTTACCAAGGCATTGTAAAGTGGTATTAACACTTCACATGATCTTGATCATACCCCTCTGTTAATGCAGCCTAGCACTGTGTTGGCTTTTTTGGCAGCTGCAGCATTGGCTCATATTTAAGGGAGTGTCCACTAGGACTCCAAGATCCCTCTCACAGTTATTACTATTGAGCAAGGTACCACTGACTATACCTGTGCATTTGGTTTTTTCTTGCCTAAATGTAGAACCTTACTTTTTTCACCATTGAATTTCATTTTGTTAGATAGTGCCCAATGTTCAAGTCTGTCAAGATCCTTCTATATCTTAAGCCTATCTTCTGGAGTATTGGCTATTCCTGCTAGCTTGGTGTTGTCTGCAAATTTGATGAGTTCCCCATCTATCCCCTCATCCAAATCGTTAATGAAGATATTGAAGAGCACTGGGCCCAGAACAGAACCCTGGGGCACCCCACTACACACTTCCTTCCATGTAGATGCGGTTCCATTGAGGACCACACGCTGAGTACGGCCTGTCAGCCAGCTACGAATCTATCTGGTGGTGATGCTGTCTAACTCACATTTTTCTATTTTATCAAGTAGTAGTTTGTGATCTACTTTATCAAATGTCATACTGAAGTCCAAGTAAATTATATCCACAGCATTCCTCTGGTCCACTAACTTTGTCACTTGGTCAAAAAAGGCAATAAAATTTGTCTGGCATGATCTGTTTTTGACAAACCCATGTTGGCTTTTGGTAATGATTTTGTTTGCCTCTAGGTGTTTGCTGATTCATTGCTTGCTTATCTTTTTCCAGAATCTTCCCAGGTATTGAGGTCAGGCTGATAGGTCTGTAGTTTCCTGGATCCATTTTCCCCCCTTTTTTGAAGATGGGAACTACATCAGCTCTTTTCCAGTCCTCTGGTAGTTCCCCAGTGCTCCAGGATCTTTGAAAGATATAGTTCAGTGGTTCTGAGATCACGTCTGCCAGTTCCTTCAGAACCTTAGGGCGTAATCCATCTGGTCCTGGTGACTTGAACTCGTCTAGGCTGGACAGGTGCTCACTTACCATTTTCTTGCCTATCTTGAGTTTCTAATCTGTTTTTTCCAGTACTGTTTTTGATAGGTTGGACTGTTTTTTCCTTTGTGTAAGGATGGATGCAAAACATGAATTAAATAGTTCTGCTTTCTCCCTCTTGTTGTGACCTTCTTGCCACTTTCTCCCTAATGGACCAATCATTTCCTTAACTTTTTTTGGATCTTCAAAACATTTTATAAGATAAAAAGAATTTTCCAGAGTGGGCAGTCACATTCAATTGAATAAATTACGTTGAACTAGATTATAATCCGGATATTGCAAAGACTGTTTTCACAAGACAAACCTGCCAATAAATTCGCACTTGCCTATGGGCACCTCTGGGCAAAGCAAGAGGTCAGACAGAGATGGTATGTTTGGAGCTCAGAAGTTCAAGTAGAAAGTCTATTTTTGCAAAATGTTTATTTATTTCCTGTGTAGATTTATAAGATTTAGGACTCTTCTGTGTCCACCAGCAAGCAAGATATAGCGGTGAACATGCTGAACTAGGAGCAGAGACACTTACGTTTTAGTCCTCTTCTCGCAGCGAACCTCTCTTGAAGGATGATTGTAGTAGGGAAAAATAGAAGGATGCAACACTGGCATGGGCAGGATGGGGGTTGCGCCTCCATCTTTGCTCTACTTGATTTTTTGTGGCTTTTGATATTATCAACCATGGTATCCTCCTGGATCAGCTAAGAGGACTAGAGGTAGATGACAAGGTCTTGTTTGCCTCATTTCTTTGGGTCTGATTCTAGTTTGTGGTGATGGGGGGCAAGAGGTCCTGCCCTCAGCCCCATCTATGTAGGGTGACAGAGAGTTTGATGCTTTCTCATCTCCTACATTTACAGTATATGAGGCTACAGAATGAGCTCATCTATCCCCAAGGGGTAAGATTGCACATCTCTGCTCCTGGAGAATTAAGCAAAGCTGTGGACATCTTATCCCTATGTCTGCAAACAGTGAGAATCTGGATGGGGAATAACAGCTTTAATTGAACCCTGGCGAGATTGAGTGGCTCTGGGTTTTGGGACCCTCTAGTTCAGGGGTCTCCAATCTTGGCAACTGTAAGTCTTGTGGACTTCAACTCCCAGAATTCCCCAGCTAGGCTGGCTGGGGAATTCTGGGAGTTGAAGTCCACAAGTCTTACAGTTGCCAAGATTGGAGACCCCCGCTCGAGTTCTTGCACTAGGCCATCTTTGGTGCTGGATGGGGTTATATTGCCCCAAACAGACTCCATATGCAATCTGAAGGTCCTTCTGGATTCACAAACTTTGCTCAAGGAACAAAGGGAAGTTGTGGCTAGAAGGGCCTTTGTACAACTTGGCATTGTGCGCCAATTGCACCTATTCCTAGATTGAGTAACCCTACTCAAGGTTATAGGAACGTGGTGGCTCAGTGGGTTAGGACGCTGAGCTTGTCGATCAGATGGTCGGCAGTTTGGCGGGTCGAATCCCGAGTGCCGTGTAATAGAGTCCATGGGACTTTGGTGTCTAGTCATGCCGGACAAGCGCTGGCTCTTCGGCTTTGAAACGGACATGAGCACCAGCCCCTAGAGTTGGAAACGACTAGCACGCATGTCCAGGGGAACCTTTACTCATGGTTATTTGTGTCCAATCTGTCCAATCTCTTCTTGAAAACCTCCAATGATCATGGATATCAATATAGCCAAGAAACAGGAACCTTCACACCTTGGGGTCCCCACGCAGAGGCACAAAGCCAGGTCTTCACGCTCTTACAAAAGGCCAACAGGGTCAGCGTCATCTCAAATCTGAGGAAAGAATGTTCCTGATTCCTTGGCTGACGGGATCCATAGCATGTTCATCTTGCTGGACCCAACTGGATGGGTGGAAACCAATGGAAGCAGACAGTCCCTTGAGTAACCCGGTTCCAACCCATGAAGGACTTTAAGGGTGACAACCATTTATTAAATGATTATTTAATAATATTTTAATTCCAGTAATATTTTTAAACATTTTAAACATTGTTTTTATATATATTTTGCTTTATTTAATCACAGTATGTTGTCCACAGTCACTGCCTGTGAGATGGGCAGCCATTTACACTAGATCAGAGGTCTCCAAACATGGCAACTTTAAGACTTGTGGAGTTGACGTCCACAAGTCTTAAAGCTGCCAAGTTTGGACAGTCCTGCAGTAGATCAATAAACAAATATGTACGCCCCTTCAGCTCCTGAAGAAAAAGTGAATAGCAATCAAACGAATAAATAAGCAACTCTCTGAGGCATAAAACAAATATCTAGAGTTTCCCTCTGTTTATAGAACTCCTGAATCCAACCAGCTTCTGCAAGCCAAAACTGAGTCTGTTTCAATCATGCATTTCCCCAACCACGGGGACAGCTACAGAAACCTGCCAGATGGCGAGCAGAACGGAAGTTGCTACATCTATAATGACAAGAGAAGAATGCTATAAATGCTGTAGTCACAAAGGCTGCCAACGGTAATAGAGGATATCTCTTCAGGCTGAAGGGAAAACTTGCTAAGGCTAAGCTCATTAGACTTCATGCTTTGTGGATGGAGGAGGCTGTCAGCTTGTGGCAACACAGCTCCTGTGAGTGTTAAAACTTTTACAGTAGTGAATTCCATAATCCTCGTGCTGTGAGCTCAACACAACAGGAAACCTGAATCGACATGATCAATTGCTTCATCCATGTCACCTGCCATATCATTTTTGGATCCGAAGAAGGTTCAGCTGATTCCCATCCAATCACAGAGCTCATCACAAGACTATCTGGCCTGCCAACCTCACTGGGTTGTTGCAAGGTCGTTGTCGTTTTCTTCTTCTTCTTCTTCTTCTTCTTCTTCTTCTTCTTCTTCTTCTTCTTCTTCTTCTTCTTCTTCTTCTTCTTCTTCTTCTTCTTCTTCTTCCTCCTCCTCCTCCTCTTCTTCCTCTTCCTCTTCTCCTTTTCCTCCTCCTCTTCCTCCTCCTCCTCCTCCTCCTCCTCCTCCTTCTCTTTTACCACTGTGGATATGAGGGAGTTACAAGTTTTGGGTTTCGCACTTCTGACAGCCTCTATCATTGTTACTGATGCTGTTGTAGCATGTCTTTGATGTTGTCTCTCCATCTTCTTCTAGGTCTGCCTCGTGTTCTTTGGTCTTCTCCTCTTTTTGTATATGCCTTGTATAGGATAGAATCCCAAGACATTCTCCATATACATTACCCCTCCTGAAATCTACTTTTGCAATCTCTGTAGTCCTTTTCAAAAGGCAAATGGCACTTGGAAGCAAAAACTACATCAAACTTCCTTTGCTCAGAAATAAAAACAATAGGTTTTTTTTTTAAAAAGAGTCCCCAGCATCATCTCCTGGCCCAGAAGCAAGAGAGAATATGAACGCACGAATAAACATTTGTTTTGGGTTGTTTTTTTTTTTAAAGTGTATTCCCAATTCATCCTAATGCAAAGAAGAGCAGCCATTCACAATGGACCACACTGCTAAAGTTGGTGCATCTGGGCGTGTAGGTTTTTCCCTCTGGTGCTAATTATATTCTGTGCACTTTTTTTATATGCCTCTTTCTGCACACAGCTGGGAGACCTTGACATGGGCCCTGTCATGTCCAGAAAGAAAGCTCTAATTGCTTTCTCCTTCTGACAGCAAATGTTGGAGCCTGGAAGCTATGCTATGCTCTGCGAATGGGCTGTTTACCTTAGCTCACTGCACCAGGAACCCTGCTCCATCTGTTGAAGAGCTTAGAAGACCAAGTGCCAAAAAAATGGAGAGGGCAAAATGGCTAACAGCTCAGCCAAAAACAAACCACTGTCTTTGGGTAATTGTCTACTTACCCCATTTTTTATTTTATTTTTTTACAAGCCTGGTAGGTAAATATATCACTGTAGTTTTATATAATAATTTCAGGCAAATGGCTGTCCAGTCTCTTCTTAAAAACCTCCAGTGTTGGAGCATTCACCACCTCTGGAGGCAGGTCATTCCACTGGTTAATTGTTCTAACTGTCAGGAAGTTTCTCCTTAGTTCTAGGTTTATTTATTTATTTATTTTTATTTTTATTTATTTTAATTCCATTTATATCCCGCCCTTCTCCAAAGACTCAGGGCGGCTTACAAGCTTAGCAATAGCCTTCATTCTATGTATATGTCTGCTTATTAGGGCTTTCACACACACCCCAAGCGGCATTATTACAAAGTCAGCTTATTGCCCCCAACAATCTGGGTCCTCATTTTACCTACCTTGGAAGGATGGAAGCAGTGGCGTAGCGTGGGGGGTGCAGGGGGGGCCGGCCGCACCGGGCGCAACATCTGGGGGGGCGCGCTCGCACTGAGCTGCTCAGGGAGCCCCAAGGGCTGCACAGAGTTGGCTTGGCTCCGCTCTCGAGCTGCTCTTTCTTGCAAAGCGAAATGAGTCCGGCAGGTGAGATGGGTGGCCACATAAACTGAATAAAATAAATAGAAGCGGCCAACTCTCCGCCCAGGCTCAGGCCAACCGCAAGCGCCCCGCAGGCGCCCTGGCAGGTTTGGCCGAGCGAAGACGGACCCGCTGGCCGGCCGGCCTAGCTTCGTGCGCATGCGTGGCTTTATTTAGCGGGGCTCACGTGCGAGCTTGAATGCAGCGGCTCTTGCAGGTCGGAGCCCCGCCCAGCTGCCCTCGAGAGGGACCCAGAAGCATCCCGCATGCGCGAGACTCTTCTTGGAAAGTCTACGCCGCTGCGGGGCGCGTCTTTTCAGCAGTGCCGTGACGTCACCGCCCGCCCGCCCCTCTATTTCCGCTTCCGGTTGCCTTGCCCCGGGTGCTGACAACCCACGCTACGCCACTGGATGGAAGGCTGAGTCAACCTTGAGCCTGGTGGGACACGAACCTGCACTAATTGCAGGCAGCTGGTGTTACTTAAGGAGGCATTAGCCCACTGCTCCACCAAGGTTACTTCTCTCCTTGATTAGTTTCCATCCGTTGCTTCTTGTCCTGCCTTCGGGTGGTTTGGAGAATAGCTTGACTCCCGCTTCTTTATGGCAGCCCCTGAGATATTGGAACACTGCTATCATGTCACCCCTCACTCTATTCTTCGTTAAACTACATATACCCAATTCCAGCAACCGTTCCCTATATGTTTTAGCCTCCAGTCCCCCAATCATCTTTGTTGCTTTTCCCTGTACCCTTTCTAGAGTCTCGACATCTTTTTTACATCGTGGTGACCAAAACTGGATGCACTATTCCAGGTGTGGCCTTACCAAAGCATTGTAAAGTGGTATTAGTACTTCACTTGATCTTGATTCTATCCCTCTGTTAATGCAGCCTAGCACTGTGTTGGCTTTTTTGGCAGCTGCAGCACACTGCTGGCTCATATTGAAGTGATTGTCTACTAGGACTCTCACAGTTACTACTATTGAGCAAGGTACCACCTATGCTATACCTGTGCATTTGATTTTTCCTGCCTAAATGTAGAACCTTACTTTTTACACCATTGAATTTCATTTTGTTAGATAGCGCCCAGTGTTCGAGTCTGTCCAGATCCTCCTGTATTTTAAGCCTATCTTCTGGAGTATTGGCTATTCCTGCCAGCTTGGTGTCGTCTGCAAATTTGATGAGTTCCCCATCTATCCCCTCATCCAAATCGTTAATGAAGATATTGAAGAGCAGAACAGAGCCCTGGGGCACCCCACTACACACTTCCTTCCATGTAGATGCAGTTCCATTGAGGACCACACGCTGAGTACGGCCTGTCAGCCAGCTACGAATCCATCTGGTGGTGATGCTATCTAACCCACATTTTTCTATCTTATCAAGTAGTAGGTTGTGATCTACTTTATCAAATGCCTTACTGAAGTCCAAGTAAATTATATCTACAGCATTCCTCTGGTCCACTAATTTTGTCACTTGGTCAAAGAATGTGATAAGATTTGTCTGGCATGATCTGTTTTTGACAAACCCATGTTGGCTTTTAGTGATGACTTTGTTTGCATCTAGGTCAGGGGTAGGCAACCTCGGCTCTTTTATGACTCATGGACTTCAACTCCCAGAATTCCTGAGTCAGCATAGCTGACTCAGGAATTCTGGGAGTTGAAGTCCATGAGTCATAAAAGAGCCGAGGTTGCCTACCCCTGATCTAGGTGTTCACTGATTTGTTGTTTGATTATCTTTTCCAGAATCTTCCCAGGTATTGAGGTCAGGCTGATAGGTCTGTAGTTTCCAGAATCTATATAGGTCTGTATAGGTCTGTAGTTTCCAGAATCCCCTTTTTTGAAGATGGGAACTACATCAGCTCTCTTCCAGTCCTCTAGTAGTTCCCCAGTGCTCCAGGATCTTTGAAAAATATAGTTCAGTGATTCTGAGATCACGTCTGCCAGTTCCTTGAGAACTTTGGGGTGTAATCCATCTGGTCCTGGTGATTTGAACTCGTCTAGGCTGGACAGCTGTTCACTTACCACTTTTTTGCCTATCTTAACTTACGTTTCTATTCTGTTTTTTATGGCACTGGTTTTGGTAGGTTGGACTGTTTTTTTTTCCCTTTGTGTAAAGACAGATGCAAAAAACGAGTTAAATAGTTCTGCTTTCTCCCTATTGCTTGTCACCTTCTTGCCACTTTCCCCCACTAATGGACCAATCATTTCCTTAACTTTTTTCTTGTTTTTTATATGTTGAAAGAAGCATTTTTTGTTATTTTTGACTTTGGTCGCAAGCCTTAGTTCATTTTGAGCCTTAGCTTTCCTCACTTCATCTTTGCAGGCACGGGCTATTTGCTGATATTCTGACTTAGTTATGTGCCCCTCTTTCCAATTCTTATACTTGTCCTTTTTATCTTTCAATTTATCAGAGAGTTCTTTATGCAGCCATGCTGGTTTCTTTTGAGAGCTGTTATTTTTCTTCTTTGTTGGTATTGTACTAGACTGGGCCTTTATTATCTCACTTTTCAAAATTTCCCAAGCTTCTTGAGTTGTTTTCCCCTTTAGGATTCTCATCCTTGGAATTCTTCCCATGGTCTCTCTAAGTTTATTGAAATTAGCTTTTTTAAAGTCCAAGATTCTAGTTTGGCTGTGTTCTATTGCTTGTGCCTCCAGAATGTTGAATTCCAATATTGCATGATCACTTCCCCCAAAGTTTCCTGTGGCTTCAACATTTTCTATCATTTCATCTCTGTTTGTGAGAATTAAATCCAATATGGCTAATCCCCTAGTTCCCTTCTCTACTTTTTGGGAGAGAAAGTTGTCTGCTAGGTTTGTCAGGAATCTGTTTGATCTTCCACTTGGTGCAGAGTTTGTCTCCCAGTTGATATCAGGGTAATTAAAGTCTCCCATTACTATTGTGATGTGCTTCTTACATACCTTAGTTAGCTGACTAGCAAAAAGTTCATCTATTTCCTCTGCTTGGTTGGGCGGCCTATAGTATACACCTATGGCAATGTCATTTTCCCCCCTTTTATGTTGACCCAAATACATTCAAGTTTACAGTTTTCATCATTGTTGTGCTCTATTTCTGTAGAGATAAAGTTATTTCTTATATAGAGAGCAACTCCACCTCCTCTTTTGTTTAGTCTGTTTCTTTTAAATAGTTTAAATCCCTCTAGCTGTGTGTTCCATTTGTAAGTTTCGTCCCACCATGTTTCCGTAATGGCAACAATATCATAAGGTAAAAGTAAAGGTTCCCCCGCACGTGCGTGCTAATCGTTTCCGACTCTAGGGGCCGGTGCTCATCTCCGTTTCAAAGCCGAAGAGCCAGCGCTTGTCCGAGGACGCCTCCGTGGTCATGTGGCCGGCATGACTAGACGCCAAAGGCGCACGGAACGCTGTTACCTTCCCACCATAGTGGTCCCTATTTTTCTACTTGCATTTTTACGTGCTTTTGAACTGCTAGGTTGGCAGAAGCTGGGACGAGTAACAGGCGCTCACTCTGTTACGCGGCACTCGGGATTCGACCTGCCAAACTGCCGACGTTCTGATCGACAAGCTCAGCGTCCTAACCCACTGAGCCACCGCCCTCATTTACCTGAATTTCTAGTTCACCCTGCTTACTGTTCATACTCTGTGCATTAGTGTATAGACATTTGAGTCCTTTATGACTGACCCTGTGTTTACTTGCTGCATAACTTGTGTGGTGCCTGGCTTCCCCTATTTTCTTAGATTGCCGGGGTCAGTGATGTTCTGTATCAATTAACTCACTGTCCCCATTGTTTAGTTTAAATGTTCCTCCAGAAAAGCTGTGATTTTATTGCCAAGTAACTCAGTCCCTTTCTTGGATGGATGCAGACCATCTCTTTTATACAGTTTTTCATTGGACCAGCAACAGACTTTGTGACTAATATAACCAAAGCCTTCTCCTTTACACCACTCCTTTAGCCACATATTAAATTCTGCTATACGCTGGCCTTTTCCATTTTGCTCCTTATACACTAGTAAAACCTCTGAAAAAGTAAGCCTACAGCCTATTCTGCTAAGTTCCTGCCCCAAGCTCTGGAAATCATTCTGCACAGAGAGTACATCCTTTTGGGACAGATCATTAGTGCCAAGATGCACAATAGCCTCCACATCACAGTCCTTGCTGGCATTCTTGATTATTTTAGAAATACGCTTCTTGTCCCTACTGGCAGTAGCACCTGGAAGACACCTGACCTCTTTCAAAACCTCTGTGTCCTTTCCTAAATTTACATCCCTTATAATTGAATCACCAACCAGAAGGTGGCTTCTCTTTTTGGATGCCTTTCTGTTCTTGCATGACTGGTGTGTAATACCAGATTCACACTTCTCCCTGTCGAAAACAAGTTTTTCATCTTGGACCACGATCCCCTGCTTATTTGAGTTATTATCACAGATACCTTTACCTGTCTCCTTAATGTCCCTATTAAGGTCAGAAAGGGCACTGTATCTGTTCTGCAGGGACACAGCGAAAGCTTTGGGTTTATGGTTCACAGATCTCACCCTGCCAGATCCCACGGTTGTCCACACTGCCCTTCTCCTGCAGGATCTTTGTGGTAGAGGGGGCTGATAGCACAGAGGCTCAATAGGATAGAAGGGCTGAACTGGACACCTAATTTCTGCCTGAAGAGCACAGATTACAGACCCTAGATAAATAATCTGTTCTTGTAGACTAGTGATTTGTGAACAGATAGGACAGTTTCCAAGTTTGAAAAGAGTGCTGCGAAAGACAGCTGCAAAACAAGTGTTGGACTGAACTAAGCCAGACATGCTGAGATACAACGAATCTCAGATGCACTTGCCCTGAATGTACCGCTGCTGTTTTTTTTTATTTTTAGTTATATAATTTGCGCGCCATTAGGCACGCGGGCCGCTACTTTTTTGGTGCAGCCCTTCCAAAACTTACAGGATGTAGCACTTCCCAGCAGCTCCGAATAGTTGAAAGTCTGCTGAAAAGTGAGGGAGATTGCTTTGGTAAAGTATAAATTACTCTGGGTGTGGTAGGAATGGCTCTGAGTTTGGATGTAGGAAGAAGAAAAAGGGAATGGAGATGCCTACTGAATTGTTTTGTTTTTTCTGGAGGTTCCTGAGTGGACAACTCATGCTCTTAATCAAGCCTTGCTCATGTTTTATAAAGCACAGTCAGTTAAGAAGGGGATTGTAGGAGATGAGCAGGCTGAGCCTGAGGGAGGGGTCAAACGCATCATCAGTCATGAGACCCTTCATGTCCACAAGAGTCCCCAGGTCACAAATACAGGCCAGTTGCCAAGGGTCCGATGTTTGATCACATGGCTGTGGGGATGTAGCAACATTCAAAATGAATGTTTCTCTCCACCCAGCTGGACAGTGTCATCTAACTACACTTGGCAGAACTTGAAAAATTAAGTGGGGGTCCGTCTTGTTTAGAATTTGGGTGGGAGAACCTTAGAGAATCACAGGGTTATAGACATGACAGAGAGAGAGAGGAGAGATGACAGATAGATAGATAGATAGATAGATAGATAGATAGATAGATAGATAGATAGATAGATAGATAGATAGATAGGTAGGTAGGTAGGTAGGTAGGTAGGCAGGCAGGCAGGCAGGCAGGCAGATGATAGATAGATAGATAGATAGATAGATAGATAGATAGATAGATAGATAGATAGATAGATAGAAGATAGACAGACAGACAGGTAGGTAGGTAGGTAGGTAGGCAGGCAGGCAGATGACAGATAGATAGATAGATAGATAGATAGATAGATAGATAGATAGATAGATAGATAGAGATAGATAGATAGATAGATAGATAGATAGATAGATAGGCAGGCAAGCAGATGATAGATAGATAGGTAGGTAGGTAGATAGATAGATAGATAGATAGATAGATAGATAGATAGATAGATAGATAGATAGATAGATAGGCAGGCAGGCAGATGATAGATAGATAGATAGATAGATAGATAGATAGATAGATAGATAGATAGATAGAAAGAAAGAAGATAGACAGACAGGTTGGTAGGTAGGTAGGTAGGCAGGCAGGCAGATGACAGATAGATAGATAGATAGATAGATAGATAGATAGATAGATAGATAGATAGATAGATAGATGACACACAGACAGACAGGTAGGTAGGCAGGCAGGCAGGCAGATGATAGATAGATAGATAGATAGATAGATAGATAGATAGATAGATAGATAGATAGGAGATGATAGATTAGAGACAGAGACACAGAGAGAGATGAGAGGGAGAGAGAGAGATGAAGGAGACAGACAGACAGATAGATGATAGATATTCAGAATTTTCGCCATTCTGTAAAGGAAGCATTGTCCATTTACGTTGGTCTTCTCCTGCATTTATGTGCTAATCCCCTTGCTCAGTTTGGCCCTCTTTCCTGAACTCTCCTTTGGCCCATTTTGTGCCATCGACTCCCAGAAATGTGACATCAAAATGGATCCACCCCTGATCCAGAGGTTGTTCAACCCTCCGTGGAGAAAACACAGCCCCATGGGCCTCTTTACTCTCCCAGCTGTGATTAAGTGCAGTGGCAGCAGAAAGGAAGTGAATTAAAATAGACTTCGCTATAGGAAACCTCAGCAGCTTCTATCTCTCATCCCCACTCAGCTCCCTGGATTAGTCAGTCCTCTTCCCAGCTTCTTGTTTATAATTTCCTATTCTGCAGGCACCCAGCACAGCTCTGTTTATCTTTATTAGCTCTAATTGCTTTCCTGTTCTAATGAAATCCTGCTCTTCATCTACAGTTGGGAGGAAATGTACTCCTTAAAATGGTTCCACTGCTTAAGCTGAAGCTGTCGGCAGATTTGAGCCTTTCCAGGGGCATTTTAATGCTTCTTCTCATCTCACGGAGGAGGTTTCCAAACAAGCTCCTTTGGCTTTATATCACAAATGGACAACCTTTGGCCTTATGGACATTTGCAGTCCTTGGCTTGATTTGAAAAGCCTTCTGCAAGAGCCAAGTTCAGCGCTGTAGTTGGGGTCTCTGGGCTCTGCCTTTTGGCCTCTAGGTTGTTTTTACTCTGAGCACTTGTGCAGCTTCTCAAAAGGGGGAAAGTGCCCGAAATGTGTAAACTGGGTGGAAATGGGATGCATACTCAGGAATGTCTCCTTGGACAGCAAAGGTGACTAAAAAGCAAGTCCTGCAGCGCATAACACCAGACATGTCACCGGAAGGCAAAATCACAAAACTGCATCTCACATACTTTGGCCGTGTTCTGCAGGGGAATTCATTGGAGAAAGCAATTACATTGGGAAAAGTTAGTGGTAAAAGGAAGGCTGGACACTATCAAAGCTGACACCAGCCACAGCACAGAACAACTCAACAAAGTAATGAAAGATTGGAAGAGGTGCAGAGACCTGGCCCACAGAATCGTGAAGAATCAGACATGACTGAATGGCTAATATCATCATCATCATTATCATCATCATCATCATCATCATCATCATCATCATCATCATCATCATAACCACTACTCAGGAATGTCACTTTTCATCCAGCTCCTGCTCTTGGGCCTTTACTGGATCTTGGAGTAGATGTTTAATAGCATTTTTATAGATCAAAAACAGCCGTTAAAGACCAGATTGGGTGGATTATTTTTCTCCCCTGGTCAGCTGATAACCCTACTCACAATGATCGCTTAATAAGTGTTAGTAAATGATACTACAGGCACTCCTCAACTTATGACCACTGTTGAGACTGGAACTTTCATTGCTACGTGAAGCAGTCTTTAAGTAAGCTGCATCTAACCTGTTTTTGAAACGGTCATGAAATGAATCATGGGGTCATTAAGCAAATCCAACTCTTCCCCCCCCCCCGACTTTCTTGGTCAAAAGCCACTGGGAAGATTGCAAATGGTGACCACATGACCCACCCACCCCAAGATGCTGCAACCATCATAAATAGATGCCACTTGCCAAGCCCCTGTGTGAATGTGTGTGGTCTTGATTCTTCAGGTGATCTTGATTCTGTTGCAGCCTAGGATTGCTAGAGGAACTCATGCCAATTGGATAGTTGCAGTGGTGTAAGACACTTCCAGATGTTCATACTTCTGATTATGCGGAACGTTCTTCTTTTTTTCTCACAATTGGAAACAGCAATCTATCCTATGTACTCTGCATTTAAAGCAGAAAATATTCTTCTAGGACAGATAACATGTTTCCCCTAACTGGCCCTCCTATCATTATGTCATTTCAGCAGTCGCCAAATAGTCCAAATTTGAGGAGACAAAAGGAAATGTTGAACGTTTATGATAGTTCTCCCATTCCGCTATTAAAAAAACCATTATCAATGTATCGTATTTCATTATAACCTCTCTCTTTTTACCACTGCTTCTCTCTCTACCACCGTCACTTTTCTGTTGATGCTCTGTGGGTTCGTGTATACGTGTGTGTTTATTACAAAGTCTTTATTTTTCAAAGGATTAGAAACTGAAGGCTGAAAGGCAAAACAACTCTTTTTAATCTCAGGAAACCTGAGATATTTTCTTTTGTAAGGTTTTCTCATTCCTTCTTCTTTGTGGGTCTCCTGTCACTTAGATCATCCCTGGTTTGTATCCTGCCCCATTATTGCTAATTTGGCTACGTAACTGTTCCTTCCTTAGTGCATTAAACATTCTGTTTTCATCTGTGCTTACAACTATTGGCCTGGTGGATCTAAGTCAACATTTCATCTGCAAGCTGACAAATCTCAAGATTAAAACAACACTTAAGCTTTGCGTACATAGAGTTGGTCATCTTGGTCTCATCAAAGCCTGGAGGAGCTTTTCCCAACCTGATACCCAGTAGGTTTTATGGAGGTAACATCTTCTCTGATTTCCATCTTACGTGGTTATTGGAAGAACCCAGATTCTAGAAATCTGTTGATTTTGCTTTTTTTTTTAAAAAAAAAAAAGACTGTTGTGGTGCTAATTAAAAGAAACAGGCTCATAACTGTATTAGCAAGAAGATGCAACATCTACGTAAGGTATAACGAAAGGAAACATTACATTGAAAAGCCAAATCCAAAAAATATAATTAATTTAAGGGGTTGGCTGTCACCTTCAAAGCCTTTCATGGCTTAGGACCTGGATATCTTCAGAACTTTAACCATCTGATATTTGCCCATCCAGCTAGATTAAGAAAGGAAGTCTTTCATCAATGGGACCACAGATGGTCTCCTGAACTATTTTCCCTCTCTTTGGAACAGCATCTCCTGCCCTCAAAACAATACAATTGATCCCACCCACCTTTTATGTAGTTAGGGGGAAAAATGAAAACCTCAGCACATCTTGAAGGTGGATATGGTCTAAATTGTTCTCCCCTGCAATTGGCATGTTCGTGTGTGTTTGATTGAGAATATCCCGGTACACAATAGGGATACGTTACCATTGTGTCATTTTTTTTTCTTGGTTTTACATTGTTTTAAACCTCTTTACGTACTTACCTATGTAAGTTGGAGTAGTGGAGTAGCGTATAAAATGACAACTTCCTAGTTTGTAGATTAGATAAGATGAACAGCAGGTAGATAATATCATCACCCTGATGAGTTGGATGATGAAATGTCTGCAGGCAATGTTGTGTCATAATTCTGATGTATATGTTGTGTGTGTGTGTGTGTGTGTGTATGTATATATGTTCGGCAGTTTGGCGGGTCGAATCCCGAGTGCTGCATAACAGAGTGAGCGCCTGCTACTCGTCCCAGCTTCTGCCAACCTAGCAGTTCGAAAGCACGTAAAAATGCAAGTAGAAAAATAGGGACCACTACGGTGGGAAGGTAACAGCGTTCCGTGCGCCTTTGGCATCTAGTCATGCCGGCCACATGATCACGGAGACGTCCTCGGACAAGCGCTGGCTCTTCGGCTTTGAAACAGAGATGAGCACCGGCCCCTAGAGTCGGAAACGACTAGCACGCATGTGCGGGGGAACCTTTACCTTTTACCTTTTATATATATGTAGTCCATGATTTAAAATAATAAATAAATGATTTATGACTACAACTGAGCCCAAGGTAAGTGAATTTTGTTCAATTTTACAACCTTTCTTGCCACAATTGTTAAAGTGAATCCCTCCAGTTGTTAAATTAGTAACACGGTTGTTAAGTGTATCTGGCTTCCCCATTGAATTTTCTTGTTCGAAGGTCACAGGACTTTGCAATGATCATAAATATGGGTCAGTTATCAAGCATCTGAATTTTGATCACGTGAGCATGAGGATGCGGCAACGGTCCTAAGTATGAAAAATGGTCATAAGTCACTTTTTTAACTGGGCTGTAACTTCGAGCGGTCACTAAATGAACTGTTGTAAATTGAGGACTAACTGCATAGCTCTACAATTAGTCTAATGTTGTGTATTTATTTGATTTATATCCCATTTTTCTTTTGTAATGCCCATAATGTTCCTACTTCATGCTCAAAGGGTGTAGAAATACTCACTTTTAAGAAGAGATTGGCCAACCATTTGTCTGGAATGATATAGGGTTTCCTGCCTGACCAGGGGTTGGACTAGAAGACCTCCAAGGTCCCTTCCAACTCTGTTATTTTGTTCTGTTCTATTTCAGACAAATGGCTTTGACCATCTCTTCTTAAAAACTTCCAGTGTCGGAGCATTCACCACTTCTGGAGGCAGGTTGTTCCACTGGTTAGTTGTTCTCACGGCCAGGAAGTTTTTCCTTGGTTCTAGTTTGCTTCTCTCCTTGATTAGTTTCCATCTGTTGTTTCTTGTCCTGCCTTCAGATGCTTTGGGCAATAGCTTGACTCTCTATGGCAGCCCAGTGGTGGGATTCAGCCAATTTGCACCAGTTTGGCAGAACCAGTAGCTAATTTTTTGTTGCCCAGGCCCAGAACGGATTTCCAGAAGCGGCATCCACACAGAGAACCAGTTGTTCACATATTTGAATCCCACCACTGGTTGTAAGTGTGAATTCAGCCCCTGAGATATTGGAAGACTGCTATCATGTCACCCCTGCTCCTTCTTTTCATTAAACTAGACATACCCAATTCCAGCAACCGTTCCTCATATGCTTTAGCCTCCAGTCCCCTAATCATCTTTGGTGCTCTTCTCTGCACTCTTACTAGTGTCTCAACATCTTTTTTTTATATCATGGCAACCAAAACTGGATGCAGTATTCCAAGTGTGGCCTTACCAAGGCACTGTAAAGTGATTCTAACACGATCTTGATTCTATCCCTCTGTTGATACAGTCTAGGACTGCATAGGCTTTTTAAGCTGCTGCAGCACATTGCTGGCTCATATTTAAATGGTTGTTCACTGGGACTCCAAGAACCCTCTTGCAGTTACTACTATTGACCCAGGTACCACCTATTCTATACCGGTGCATTTGGTTTTTCTTGCCCAAGTGTAGAACCTTACTTTTCTCACTTGGATGAATAGGCTAGGTAGCCATCATGCTGTACCAATTGTGATATACTGTAGATATCACCCACCCTTCCCAAAGCATTCCCCTCCCTTGTTTTGCTCGCATCTCACTTCCTCGAATTTATTTAAGCTATTATTGGGCTGCACTTGAGAAGGGAAAGTTAGCGCACAAATCTATTCCTGAGGCTGCTTGATCATTCTTCAAGTAGCAAACAACAGCTCAAGTGTTCTTAGAGCTCAGCATGTCTGCATTTTTCCTTCTTCGAAGACACAACAGACCCCGTGAAAATAAAAGCCACATTCCTTGCTGGAGATCATTAGGAAGTGATAGAAAGGAAAAACAGCAGCAGCAAAATGCCTTTATACCAAAATGTAGGAGGATGGCAAGTCAGATATTTATACAATTCTCTCCATCAGACCGCAAAGAAGACAAGGGTAAGTTAAACAATCAAGGGGGTAGATGTGGCATCCCCAAACTTTTGTCAGGGACCCAACAGGGCCACAGATTTCTCCCTTGATGTCCCCGGCCTACTTCACTTTTACTTAAAAAATCAATATACTGTGTGTGTGTGTGTGTGTGTGTGTGTGTGTGTGTGAAGCTGACACATTACAAAGTATTCTCTGAGTTTCGCTTTTTTTTTTTGCAGATTTTTCATTACCCAAAGTAGGGAATATCATCAGTCCTCCTCCTCCTCCTCCTCCTCCTCCTCCTCCTCCTCCTCCTCCTCCTCCTCCTCCTCCTCCTCCTCCTCCCCCTCTCCCTCCTCTTCCTCTCCTCCACCCCACAAGCTCCACTCCCTTCCAGTTTGGTCATGAGACATCTGCAATAAAACAACCAAGTTCCGAGAACAACGAGGATCCTTCATTTCAACCCTGAGCTACAAATATTCTCCTTTGTTGCCAACACTACAAAGTGCATAAAACTGGGATGCCATCCTTGTGGGCCAATCCAGAGAAGAAGCACAGTCAGGAGATCTAGCCCTACCTTTACTGTGAAGTTACATTCACAGAATTTTGCCAGTCTTAAAGTACGTCTCTCCCCTCTCCCTTTTGTAGCCCAAGACACCGGGCATGGTCCCTTCTGAGATGTTTGCCACACCCCATTCATTTTGTAGGCTCATGTGCCTCTTATCTATCTGTTGCCTACTCTGCAGCTCTTCCTCGTGTCTCCCAAGCTCACTCTCACACACCATTACATTGGTGGACTTTCAATTACACCACTGTGGATGCCACCTTGGTATTTGTGTCTGTGCGTGCCCCATACACCCTAACATTCTTTCTAATAATGCTCCTGAGTTTCAAATGTATGTTTTGGGGGGAAAAATGGGGGTTGGGTGGGTGGAAATAATAAAGTGGAAAATATCAGGGGTCTATAACATCATGCTTCCTATAGCAGTGGCCCCCAACATTTGGACATGGGGGACCGGTTCCATCGAGGGCGGTTTTTCCACGGACTGGGGGGCCATGTTTTTGTGCATTGCCCGGATCCTACACATGCATGGATGGGGTTGGGGACCCCTGTTCTATAAAAAGGAGAACAGTCTTGTTCCTTTCTCATAATAGTGGGAAACGGGGACACCCCATTAAAACCCATAATGGGAGATTAAAAGGTGACCCAGCACAAATGAAAATGATAGAATTCACTCAGGAAGGGCAAAGAATTATTTCACAAATTCCACTGGAAATAAATATGGACATTCATTGGATTTTGCAGTGGCCAAAGGCTTGTATCAAACACTGCTTGTTAGTTAATTAAATGCCATCAAGTTGGATTTAACCGCTGGTGACTGAATGAGGCAAATGTTCACCATAGTTCATTATCCCCCAATCAAAAATCTGCAAATAAAGCCCCTAAGAGAGAGAATAAAAAGAAGATATATTTATTCATTTATAACATCTATATAGCTGCCCATCTTTTATAGAACAACATCAATACAGTAATAAAACCACATAATATATACATATATCTATTAAAAACTCCAGACGTTAGGTATGCTACTAAGAATTACATTTTAAATGCGGCAGGAGCTTCGTTTTAAACGATCCTGCAAAAAGGAGATTTGCATTTTAAAAGTCTACATCAGAGAAATTTATCTATTGAAGAATGGAAGTCGGGTGATTTGCATGAAGGAAAAAAAAAGTTTCTTGGGCCACTTAACATTAATAGTTATGCAAATAAGGGGAAGATGGAAAGAAAAAACCGTGCCGGTTACCAGACATAACAAATATAAATGGTTACATGATTTCTCTGATTGTTTTTAATCGTGGGGGGGGAGGAGGGAGGACAGAGTGGAATACTATTACAGCACAAAGGAAAAATGCAGAGGTTGTGCAAAAATTTGTCAGCTACCTAGACTTTGCTCGCAGCCGATGCAAGGATAGTTAACAACATGAATGACTCAAGAAGCAATAAAATAACATGAAAATAAAAGGCTTTTAAACTCTAAGTGCTGCCTCTCTTTGGAATAGCAGTTACTGGGGAACTTGGTGGAAAATTAGTACGGCGACTTTGATTTGCCTGGTGGCTCTCTCGAAAGATTTGCTTGCTAGGAAGTAAAATGCTGGAGGATCATAACCTGTTCGATTCTTTGTTGGGCCCTGGTAGCATTCCTCTGGAGGCTTGAAAGAATGCTACAGAGAAGAAAGTCACAACCTCTTTGTTCCGAAAGTGCTTTTCCAAAAAGCAACTGGACTTCCTCGGTGTGTGGTTTTTTTTTCCTTGAAAACATTTCGCTTCTCATCCCCGAAGCCTTTTCAGTTCTAACAAAACATTGGGGGATTCTTCAGTTTAGAACTGAAGAAGCTTCTTGGGTGATAAGTGAAACATTTTTTTCTGTTTTCAAGGGGGGGGGTGGAGGGAACAAGAAAGTCCAGTTGCCTTTTGGAAAAAGCACCTTTGGGACCACCATGACCGGACCGATGGAGAATCTCCATAGACGTCAAGATCTGTTCTTTCTTTGCAGAGTGCAGGACATGGAATAATGAGTATAAATTATAAGAAGGAGGTTTCTGATTGATTTTTAGAAAGAAAAAAAAACCTGCTTAACAGGAAGAGCTGTGGGGATGTAGTGGTAATGCGGAAGGCCATTGTTGTTTGGAGGACTTTAGTGACATAGTTTGATTTCTCCTTCATATTAAGAAAAGTTTAGACCAGTGGTCAGCAACCTGAAACAGTGAAAGAGCCACTCGGAACCGGTTCCCTCAAAAAAGGAAAAACTGGGAGCCACAAAAAATGTGTGCACATGCGTGTACATGCGCAGAACAGGATTTGACTGAAGAGTGGAGCCAAGGCGAGATATGCACCTACCCTGCATATTTGAATTGATTGAACTTTTTTTAGTCCCACTTTTTTTTTTTTTTGGACTGCACATGGCAGAGGACTGGGAGCCACAGGAGACAGCTGAAAGCCGTGGGTTGCAGACCTGTGGTTTAGACGTTTAGTACTCATTCTGAGCTAACATGCTTGTTTTCCATTCTTGCTTGCTGAAAAAAGAAGAAAGCCGGGTGGGGGGAGAGATCTTCACATAGCTGCAAAGCTTTTCTCCCTGTGAAATTACGGTCTTTTAATTCCCATTTCAGAGTGATGTGACACTTAGTCAAATTCAGGTCTTGCAGTCCCCTGACCATATAGCAGGGCCACAAAGTCATGGTGCCAGGTTTAATAAAAGCTTTGGGGTTGTTGTTGCTGTTTGTTAGGAACTTACAAAATGAAATTCAATTGTGAAAAAAGTAAAGTTCTACATTTAGGCAGGAAATATCAAATGCACAGGTATAGTATAGGGGGTACCTTGCTCGATAGTAGTAACTGTGAGAGAGATCTCAGAGTCCTAGTAGACAATCACTTCAATAAGAGACAGCCGTGTGCTTCAGCTGCCAAAAAAGCCAACACAGTGCTAGGCTGCATTAAAAGAGGGATAGAATCAAAATCACGTGAAGTACTAATACCACTTTACAATGCCTTGGTAAGGCCACACTTGGAATACTGCATCCGGTTTTGGTCACCACGATGTAAAAAAAGATGTTGAGACTCTAGAAAGAGTACAGAGAAGAGCAACAAAGATGATTGGGGAACTGGAGACTAAAACATATAGGGAACGGTTGCTGGAATTGGGTATGTGTTCCAATATCTCAGGGGCTGCCACAAAGAAGAGGCAGTCAAGCTATTCTCCAAAGCACCTGAAGGCAGGATAAGAAGCAACGGATGGAAACTAGTCAAGGAGAGAAGCAACCTAGAACTAAGGAGAAACTTCCTGACAGTTAGAACAAGTAACCAGTGGAACAACTTGCCTCCAGAAGTGGTGAATGCTCCAACACTGGAGGTTTTTAAGAGGAGAGTGGATAGCCATTTTTCTGAAATGGTATAGGGTTTCCTGCCTTGGCAGGGGGTTGGACTAGATGACCTTCAAGGTCCCTTCCAACTTCTTCTTCTTCTTCTTCTTCTTCTTCTTCTTCTTCTTCTTCTTCTTCTTCTTCTTCTTCTTCTTCTTCTTCTTCTTCTTCTTCTTCTTCTTATTATTATTATTATTATTATTATTATTATTATTATTATTATTATTATTATTATTATTATTATTATTCAAACAATCTAGGATTGGGTTTTGCAGAAACTGACTGCCCTTGAGTATCTCTGTTGTTGTTATTAAGAAACTCCTGACAGCTTATAAGAGATTTTGGGTTATCATCCTGCTTGGTATGGATGCTTTTATGTTATGATTTTAAATCTCTTTGCTTGAGCTAATAATTTATTTTATTTATTTATTATTATTGGGACTTATATGCCACCCTATCTCCCGAAGGACTCAGGGCGGCTAACAACAATAAAATACAACGATGCAAAAGTTAAAAAGAATTAAATTAACAGCCCCAATAAAATAAATTAAAATTGTAGTTAAGAATTAAAAAAAACATTTTAAAATACCTGTCGTCAGTCCAGGTCAGCCTGATGGAAAAGAAGTGTTTTAAGGCCGCGGCAAAAGGACCGGAGATCCGGGGCCATCCGGAGCTCAAGGGGAAGTTGGTTCCATAGGGCTGGCGCTCCCACAGAGAAGGCCCTCCCTCTAGGGGTCGCCAGCCGACATTGTCTAGCTGATAGCACCCTGAGGAGGCCTTCTCTGTGTGAGTGTACTGGGCGATGGGAATTCGTTCCCGGCAGCAGACGGTCCTGCAAATATCCCGGGCGTAAGCCATGTAGGGCTTTAAAGGTAAGTACCAGCACCTTAAATCTCACCCGGAGGACAACCGGTAACCAATACAGCTCACGCAGGAGGGGTGTAATATAGGAGTATCAGGATGCTCCCATAATGAAGCTTAAAATCCCTTTATTTACTGAAGTGTTCATTGTCTCTGGATCCAATCCAAAAAAAATTGCCTGGGCACCTGACCACTGCCCTCACACTTGGCAAAGCAGGGTGGGAAGCCCTTTAAGGTCGGGTAGGCCAGGCCAGGAAACAGATTCCATAAGAACTACTTGTGGGAGAGTTTAATAACAGAATCTTGAAAGCCTGACAAGAGTTCCACTTACACTAAACAAAATCAAGATGAACTAACCTTGAGTTTCTTTCTCATCTCATCTCTTTCGGCGCAAAGTTTATTTGTGTGTAATCAACCTTGCATTTCTTCTTCAAGATTATATCTAGCATCTTCTACAGTGGGGCCAACAACTCCAATTTTTTTTTTGTGACTTAGCATTTTGTGTGAACCCTGCCTTTTTGACAACTTTATTGTTTGATTCGTTGTAAGAACTCTAAATTGAGTTAATTTGGCTACTAAGAGGGAAAGTTAAGAAAGTTCATGAATGCCACTTCTATCTCTCTTCCTTCGGTGTGATCTGTCAACATTACATGTTTCCTATCATTTACAAAGAAAAGTAAATGAATAATGTGCACTTCTATAAACCACACAACATGTTTTATTCTCCTGCTTCCAACAATACTGTTCTAAAGACCTGAACGAGACGTTTCCATCTTTGCAACTTAAGTTCTCCAGCTTTACACAATGACATTAAACAGAATGTGTAACTCTTCACAGCAGTGTCTAGCAGGAGATTCTATTTCATCTCAGCAGTTCTCTTTTGCAAGAGGAACATGATTGGGTTTCAGTTTCATGTCATATTCATATATTTCATTTAATGATGCCATGGACCAGCATTTCTCAATCTTGACAGCTTTAAGATAAGTGAACTCCCAGAATTGAAGGTCGCCTGTCTTAAAATTGCCAAGGTTAACAAACGTTGCCATATGTCTATGGAGATTCTCAGTCATGGTTGTCCCAAAGGCAACTGGACTTTGTTTTTCTTTGAAGACGTTTTGCTTCTCATCCAAGAAGCTTCTTCAGTTCTGACTGAATGGTGGAGGCTGGAAGGATTTATATTCTTTGCAATCATCTGGTTCTTAGCACGCTTTCTAAGAGTCATTGAGGCCACTTGGAGGTTTCAAATCAGAAAGCTTGGAAGATCAAACCTCCAAGTGGCCTCAAGGAGTCTCAGAAACAGTGCTAATGATCAGATGACTGCAAAGAATATATATCCCTTCATCCTTCACCATTCAGTCAGAACTGAAGAAGCTTCTTCAAGGAAAAACAAAATCCAGTTGTCTTCAAGGAAACCGCTTCAAGGGAAAACAAAATCCTGTTGCCTTTTGGAAAAAAAATGCTACCATACATTGCAGAAAATGCCAAAATTGAGAGGTGATGACACTTCAGGTAAACTTTTACTGATGACCACAATGGAGCCTGCCACCATTATGGTTGCAAATCATGACAGTTGTAAAGTGGGTCACCACATGACCAGGCCCCATTTACAACCTTTTTTTTTTTTTGGCAAATGCAGTAGTCGAAAAGCGAATGCAGCAGTTGTAAATCAAATGCCACTTTGGTTAAACAAGTCCTTTGTTCTTTATGGGCCAGTTTTGCTGAAAGCCAGAAGTAAACCCCGATTGTCAGCAAAAACATCTTATTCACAGTTCACAAAAAACCATGGAGTCCTGCAAATGGTTTTAAATGCAGGTCGGTCGCCAAGCACCCAAATTGTGGTCACATGACCCTGGGAGGGCCAGCTGTTGGAATTGGATCCGTCTGTTGCAGCTTTGCCAAGTCATTAGTCATACATTGAAGACTAGCTGTAATTATATTTCATATCTGGACACATCCAGGTGTCCATTTGCAGCCATGTCTGTGGAGAAAATGGTGGCCCCCACCCAAGCTATCTCAGGCCAAAGGCAGATTATGAGGTTTTCAGACAAAGAGAATCAAAGTTTGAAGCTGAGGAATGCAAATACTGAAGAGGTTTACAAAATTAACGGTGATAGGGTAAAAGCAGAGAGAGAGAGAGAGAGAGAGAGAACGAGAGAGAACGAGAGAACGAGAGAGAACGAGAGAGAGAGAGAGAACGAGAGAGAACGAGAGAACTGTGTTCATCTCTCATTACATCAGTTCTTGGAACCATGCAATAAAACTGACAAAAGGGAATATTTCTTCAAACAGCACCTCGTGAAGCTACAGAATTTATGTCCTCATGGTGATGGGCCCCAATTTAAGATGCTTTAAAAGAAGGATCAGCATTTCATGTTAGGTAAGGGGCTTTTTCCCTACTTGTGCTTAATTAGGGCAGAAGCAAGTCCTGGCCACATTTTTGCCATAGTAAGGTTGCTTCAAATTTTAAAATTTGGATTATATTTCGCTTTATTTTGTATGTTCAGGTAGTCCTCGACGTACAACCATTCATTGAGTGACCGTTCAAAGTTACAACAGCACTGAAAAAAAGTGAGATATGACCATTTTTGACACTTACAACTGCTGCAGCGACTGGCAAGTATTTATGACAGTTGCAGCGTCCTGGAATCAGGTGATCATCTTCTGACAAACAAAGTCAATGGGGAGGGCGAGATTTACTTAATCACCATGTTACTAACTCAACAACTGCAGTGATTCACTTAGCAACTATGGCAAGAAAGGTCAAAAAATGGGGCAAAATTCACTTAACAACTGTCTTGCTCAGCAACAGAAATTTTAGGCTCAATTGTCATAAATAGAGGACTACCTATACATACTAGAATGTTCCTACCTCCTCTTTTCCCCACATCAACCACCTGTGACGTAGGATGGGCTGAGAGAAGGGGACTGGCCCAGGCACCCAGCTGGCTTTCATGCTTAAGGGAGAACTAGAACTCTCAGCGCCTAGCCACTATACTGAACTGGCTCTGTTATAAATTCTTGCTTATGTGTGGCACAGTAACACAGTTAAAGCCACCATTTTGACTTCTTTGGCCAAATCCTGTGGACACCCTGGGAAAGCTGATTAATCCCCTTAGGGAGTGGAGAGAAGTCCACTTTTCCTCAGGAAGGAATTCTAGGAAAAATCTCATTGCTATGCTCCTGACATGCCATCTTGGGCAGGTGTGGCCTCACAACTTTGCTTTTTGGGTCGTTCACTCTGCCGTCAAGTGGGTACAAAAATTCGCGATTCGTGAAATCATCCTTTGTGATTTACCAGGCCACTGCTCATCTGGACTTGCTTCCTTGAGGACCTATAACTCTCCACTTGCTAATCTGACTAAGATGGGATCCATTAAGATGGATAAAGTCTACACTGCAGAAAAATGTGGGTGAAAAAAACCCTGCAACTATGGCAATTCGGGGGTGGGGAGGGGAAACAAAAAAAACACAAAACACAGCCAGATCCTTTCAGGAGTCAGGCTAAGAAGACAAAATGCAATCTTTTAAAATATAATTTTATGAAAAGTTTTAAAAACCAGAGCAAAAATTAAAGACAAACTAAAATAAAGTAAGACGACAAAACCCCATAAGAGGAAATAAAAGAGAAAGCTAATGTGCAAAATGAAAAGGTTGGAAAGGAAAGGAAAAAAGGTATAAACCTCTTCTTTACAGCAGTTGTAAGCGCTATTGTAGAGTTACCTCTTCCTCTAAAATTTAGTGTGATTCTCTTCTTTCTATAATTTGTCCTAGCTAATCATCAAAATCAAAGATCATAAGTTTATTTATTTTTTCTGGTTGTCTTGAAAGCCCATGAGGGGTTTTCAGTCGGCAATAAACATAATAAAAATGTCTTTTCTCTAATTAAGCAGGTCAATCTGACCTTCCTAGCAAGTTCTATCCTGTACTACACCATTCTTTCCTTGTATGCATTGCCAAATCTTTCCATCCTTGTGCATACATCTCGCTGTGGTTATCATATACAAAAACAAAACTCTGTGACTTTTCCCCCCCAGCTGTTTATTCATCCGTCTCAGAAGGAAAAGTTCTGGTTTCACAAGATGCAGATAAAATAAAAATATAAGTAAAAGAAACAGATAAAGTCAAGAGATAAAACAAACAGATAAAAACGGAAGAAAGAAAGACGGGGGAACAAACATCACTTAATCTTATAAAACCACCTTGCAGGCTGTGCCTGGGTTCCCTGACTCTAGTTTTAAAAAAAAACAAGTTTTAAGGGCTTTCCAGAAGGCTAAGAGCTTTAATTAAAAAAAATCATGCCCTTTTTGTCTTTTCATCTTTTGTTTCCCTGATACTGTACATTTTATTCTGGTTTCCCTTTATTCTCTGTAAAAAAAAAAGTTCACCCATTCTTATTTCTCACTTAATTCTTCACAGTTTCCTTTAGCACCCATCTTCCTCACACCCGGGTCACCTCACAACTGTACGACTGCAATGTGCTCTATGTGGGGCTGCCCTTGAAGACTGTCTAGAAGCTGCAGCTGGCTCCAAAATGCAGTTGTGCAAGCAGTAACGGGCTATTCTCACTGGGCCCATGTGTCACTGCTGCTATACAAATTGCATTGGTTGCCAATTAGCTCCAGGAGGCAATGGATGAAAACTAATCAAAGAGAGAAGCAACCTAGACCTAAGGAGAAATTTCCTGATAGTGAGAACAAATAAGCAGTGGAACAACTCGCTTCCAACACTGGAGATTTTTAAGAAGAGATTGGACAAACATTTGCCTGAAATAGTATAAGGTTTGTTGTTTGAGCAGGGGGTTGGACTAGATGACCTCCAATGTCCCTTCCAACTTTGTTATATTCTGTACAAAAACCCTGTTTGCACCTCTTCAAAGTGCTGAAGTAGTACATCCGTTTGTAGAATTCTCCTCCTCAGCATTCAGAACAGACTTCTCTGAGGAACGTACATGAAATCTTCTCTCTACAAGCATCAAGAGTTGCTTATTCCTGAGACGAAATGAAGATGAGATGCTTTTGCGACAGGGACCAAAGCTAAATGCAAGGAAATAAAAGTTCTCCCTGGAAGTTTTGATAGATCATCTTAAAATAAACACAAAAACTGGGAAATCGTCCAAGAAGTAGAGCAGCTGAAGTTATGCTTACGATGGTATCGGAAGAATAAAAACTGCTGAAGCAGGGTTAAAAATTTATTACTCCTTGGGCTCTAAATCAGATCTCATAACCATTCTGAACAGTCAGATCTTTCCTCAAAAGTTATCATGTCAGACCATGCACAGTCTTATTGCGCTGAGGTAACCCAGGAGTAAATACAGCAAAAGGTGTTTTGTATTAAATGGTGGTTTATATTACAATATCTACAAATATACACTAGAAACAAAATACATACATGTAGTGATTCAGCAAACTCCAATACACAGCAATTACAGAAGGAAATGGAAGAGTGAGAAAGACTCCAGCCAGGCCTTCCCTTTTATACTCAAGCTCTTAAAGGGATACAGACTCCTGCTGAGTCATTCCTAACATTGCATCACATTATACAAGCTGGTTAGCTTCTAAATCATTACCTTGACGTATCACAAGTCCATTTTATACTCCTGGTTCACGAACATGATTAGTGTTATTGTCTCCCTTAATTGCAAACTCGCTTGTGTGTAATGTGCTTGCTTCTTTCACACAGGGTGAAAATACAGGCAGTCCTTGACCTATGGCCATAACTGAGTCCAAAATTTCTGCTTCTAAGCAACACAGCTGCTAAGTGAATTTTGCCCCATTTTACAACCTTTCTTGTCACAGCTGTTAAATTAATCACTGCAGTTGTTAATTTAGTAACACGGTTGTTAAGAGAATACATTACTGGATACATTTTTAATTTATTTCCTTATAAAACATTTAATTCTTGTATGTATATATATATATATATATATATATATATATATATATATATATATATATATATATATATATATTTCAAATGTTAACTATTTAGATTACCTTGCTAGGCCCCAAACATGGGGCAAATCTTTATTTCCTGTTTTCAGCCTATCTTGAAGGCTATCGAACAGGCAGTAGTCACACCGGACAATTCATATATTTGTGTAAATTACTAACAAAGAATTAAAGGGAAACTGAGATGCATTTCTGACTCCTTAGTCGTCATCAGTCAGCTATACCCTTCTGAGATTCGAACCTGGGCTGATTGCATATGAGGCAGTGTTATTTGCCTCTAAGCCACAAGGTCTCTCTCGCTCTGTTAGCTTTTTTTCTGCAAGGGAAGATATGTTTCAAATGTTAACTATTTAGATTACCTTGCTAGGCCCCAAACATGGGGCAAATCTTTATTTCCTGTTTTCAGCCTATCTTGAAGGCTATCGAACAGGCAGTAGTCACACCGGACAATTCATATATTTGTGTAAATTACTAACAAAGAATTAAAGGGAAACTGAGATGCATTTCTGACTCCTTAGTCGTCATCAGTCAGCTATACCCTTCTGAGATTCGGTATAGCTGACTGATGACGACTAAGGAGTCAGAAATGCATCTCAGTTTCCCTTTAATTCTTTGTTAGTAATTTACACACACACACACACACACACACACACACACACACACACATATATATATATATATATGTGTGTGTGTGTGTGTGTGTGTGTGTGTGTGTGTGTATATATATATATAAAACTTTTTACACTCTGTTTTTGCTTCTCCCCCCCCCCATTTTATTAGTGGCCTAGTACTTGTCTGAATTTTTCAAAAACAACATTAAGGTAAAACTAGCTCAACTCCTGTTGAACTGCAGGCACACATCCATACAATTTTCACGTCGTGACACAAAAATGGATTGCTTTTTCCTGAAAGGTTTTTTTTTTTTAAGTTGCTAGAAAGGCAAGAGAGACATCAAAGAAAAGAATAGATAGAACAGTGGAGTTTGTCGGCTGGCAGTGGGTAAATAAAACATTTGTGGTACAGAAATCAAAAGCCACTTTCACCCAACGTTGAAGTCCCAAGACATTGGATTCCCATTGAGTTCCTCACTGCACCATTTCAAACCTTTCTTGGTTACAAAACAGTCGCTTGAGGTGCACAATGCACTGGAAGGTAAACAATTTAATAATATCGCCACGGCTTTCTGATGCCAAATTTAAGTCCATTTATCCCTCGTGCAGAAGAAAAGGGAAGGCCACTCAACCTGCAGTACCTACTTCACACCGTGTCATTTTCTTTTCTTCTCATCCTTGTGCTGTTTATTGACTTTGCTGTTATCCTGTGTTGCCTTTTTAATCAATTCTATTTTATTGTTTGAAACTGATTGCAAGTGTCATCACTGGAGGGGGAAGTGAATGGTGAATAAATAAAGAAGCAAAACCCTAAAGACAAAGCCGCGCTTGGCTTCTGACAGCTCACCGCGTTGATCTTGGAAACTGCATATACAGTAATGCAAAAAAATGAAATGCTTGCCCACCATCTGCTTCACTCAAGCTCAGCCAGAATTCCTCTATCGAAGTATTTTGGCAGCCAAAAGCACACATCTCAAATATTACACTTCACAATCGTTTAAAGGCCTGCTAAATTGCAAATGACGTTGTCACCCCCTCATCCTCAGCCCTGCCCTACCACTGTGGCAGAACAACAATGTCGGTCTAGTGAAGACACTACGGGTAATCCTTGACTTATGACCATAATTGAGCCCTAAATCTCTGTTCCGAAGCAAGACAGTTGTTAAGTGAGTTTGGCCCCATTTTAAGACCTTTCTTGCCACCGTTGTTAAGTGAATCACTGCAGTGGTTAAGCTAGTAACAGGGTTGTTAAGTCAATCTGGCTGCTCCAATTGACTTTGCTTATCAGAAGGTCACAAAAGGAGATCACAGGACACTGCAACCATCATAAATATGAGTCAGTTGCCAAGTGCCCGAATTTTGATCACATGACTGTGGGGATGCTGCAATGGTTGTAAGTGTGAACAACGGCCATAAGTCACTTTTTCAGTGCCGTTGCAACTTTGAACGGTCAGAAAACAAACTATTGTAGGTCAAGGAGTTCCTGTATTAGCTTCAAGGTGGATTGGCCAAGAAAATAGTCTACCACCATAACATCTTGAGGTGTACATTCTCACTGGTAACACAATCTCCTTTTTTTAACTCTGTTCACCAGTGATTTACTACCTTTCCCATTTCATGCTATTTTTTCCTGCAGGTCCCCAGTCAATTTAAATGAATTTTGGCAGTAGTCTGCTCTCAGAGCTTGCCAATTAGTTCCTGAACATTTTGTTTACCAGGCTAGGTAACATCAGCAGCGGGACTTTGGTAGAAATGTCTTGTCCTATTCCTCTTTAGCTGATATATGTCTTGTCCACCCGTGGGGTCCATTGGTCTTGTGACTGGCCATTGGTTTGGTGCTATATTTAAATTCTGAGGCGCTGATTGGTTCCCTCTTTGATTGGTTGTCCAAATGGACTGGTTCCTTACGTGTTCATATGCTGAATCTAAATTACTATTATAATGCGCTCTGGATGAGGCTACCCTTGAAGATCATTCGGAAGCTACAGCTGGTAGAGAGTGTGGCAGCGTGGGCACTTTTGGGGACCCCAAGAATGGCCCCTGTAACACCACTGCTCCACGAATTGCATTGGTTACAGGTGCAATTCAAGACGTTGGTGATCACCTTTAAAGGTCTTCATGGCATGGGTCCAGGTTACTTGAGGGACCGTCTCACCCCACTGGGACTTACCTGTCCCACTTCCGCTGGCAGAGGAGGGCCTGCTGCAGCTCCCATCAGCCTGATTATTCCAGCTGGCAGGGTCCAGCAGGAGGGCCTTCTCTGCTGTGGCTCCTGCCCTCTGGATCATCTCTCCCCCCCTCCCCCGATATGAGGTAGGACTCAACCCTCCTATCTTTCCATGAAGGCCTAAAGACGTGGCTCTGCCAGTCGGTCTGGAACCCCAGTGTGGGAACAGTGCCATGGAGGTGGTTGATTAATAACAGATCCCACCTCTCTCCCATTTCCCCCCACCCTCCCCACGTCTCCTTAATGTCTGATTTTAACGTTTTATGTTTCAACTGTATATGTTACTGTAAGTTACCCTATGTAAGATGGATAGCCAATAAATTTTATGAATGAATGGAATGAATGAATGAAGAATGAATGAAATCAATAAGCTTGTTAATTACTCCTCTTTAGATCCAGCATATGAACATGTAAGAAGCCAGACCATTTGAAGAACCGATCAACAAGGGAGCCAATCAGCTTCTCAGAATTTAAATATAGCACCAAATGAATTTCCCATCACACAACCAACTGATCACACTTAGCAAGCAAGACATGTGCTAGCGACGTCCCACTGATGATGTTACCTAGCCTGGTAACGAAACGTTTGGAAATTAAATGGCAAACTCAGAGAGCAAACCACTGTCCACATCTAAAACCAGAGCTACAAGTATTTGCTATTATTTCAGACTTAAATGAATTTCCAATGGCACCTTGCAAAGGTTTACATCCTTCTTCACCATGAACTAATTTGTCACTGAACAGAGGCAGTGATCTGCCGACACGAAAGCATACTGCACTTCAGTGACGCTTTTATACTACAAGACAATGTCATCACAAAACTAGAATCCTTTTGCACTGATCCTGAAAAAAGGCAGCTCTCTAAATCACAGAGCGTGGGTTAAAATCTCACTGTCACCCATAATAACATTCGCAGAGACACGCGCATCTTTCAGGCCCACCTAAAAGATTGGTTCTGCTCAGTGACCTGAAATGTATTGATGTGAAGAGGCTTAGAAACTCTTTAATGAATGCAATCAAAACAAGGGCCTAAATGCAGATCTGTGAGGCAGAGATGAATCACCTTATTCCCTCTTCTGACTGTAATTTCAGGGACAGAGCTGAAGAAAAAGCAGTGTCAGATCTGAGGATCCCAGAGTAGTAGTGTTAGCATAACATAGGCTTAACATGACATGGGCTTAAGAGACACCTCCACACCTCATCACAACTAATCCAGGAGAATATTTGCAGCTCAGAGTTGAAGTGAAGAGTCCTTGGTGCACTTTGACTTTGGTCGTGAAATTGTTTGGAAAGTAACTGATGAAGTTACCTATTTTGGATAGTGAAACGTCTGCAAGACAACAACCAAGCTCAGAGAGCACCAAGGACCCTTTCGTTTATTACAACTCTCTATCCAGGTGCTTTGGAGAATAGATTGATGTCCTCCTCTTTGTAGCAGCCATTCAATTTGTGATGGATTCAGACAGGCCAAGTCAATGTGGACATTGGCAGGGAAGGTTACAAGCCATGGTCACACTGAAGTCTCACTTAATGACCACTGCAAAAAAATAGTCACAAAATCACGTGCGGTTGGTTATGTGATGCCTCATTTAATGATTGCACCTCCAAATGACCATTTTTCCAGTCCCAGTTTTGGGCGTAAGTCAAGGTCTAATGTAGATCAGGATTCTACCTTAGCTCAAAACTTTGCTTGCCACAAGCAATTACCTCAGTGTTTCTGAGGTATGGACTTCTCCCAGAATTCCCCAGTCCATACTTCTTCAAGTTGCCAAGGTTGAGAAAAACTGAATTACCTTATCATCTCTAGGAAGGCCAACAATATCCGGTATTCACAAGTCTTTTGAACAGGAACCATAATTGTCTATTGTTTCATTCCATATCTCAAGTGAGGAAACAGGGTGAGCCCAGCCAAATCCATTCACTTCTGCACGAATTTAATTAAAGTAAAAAAGATTTTACAGACCATGATTTGAAGCCCTAATTATACACACCCATTTTCTCATGCCTGCGTCTGGGGTTTAATATGAATAGTTTAATTTTTCCTACTGCAAACTCTGTGAATTTTGCAGGGGAGAAAGCGGCTAAAGCAATAGCTTGGATCTCTCTTGTTTTGCTTTTAAGCTTCATTTGGCTCGAAGAAGCAACATGCCAGAGATATATAACATGGCTCTGATCAATAGTTTTGTTTCTGAGATGTGTTCCCTCCAGGCAACGTCCCTCTGAACTTTGATTCCTGCTGTAAAATTAGCATCACTCTCTGCCCTGAAAGATTTTGTGGGTTTACAAATAAAAAGGCCTGAGAGGAGTATCTAATTTTTTCTCTCTCTCTCTCAAAAAAGCGGCCATATGGGAAATTATATCCAGCCCAGCATAATAATACCCAGGTTGCATTCCCACAATTACTGTTTAGTGAGCCTCCCCTGATTACTGAATTAATTCATAGATGTATTTCTCTATTTATTTATTGCACATCATTTATATGCCACCCCTTTGCAGATACACAGGATGGTTTACAGAGAATAAAAAGAATGAAATGCCAAGTAACCACTGGTAAATACATCTATTCCTCCATAAAATCAAATAATAAAATAACAGCATAACAGAGAAGGGACCTTGGAGGTCTTCCAGTCCAACCCCCTGCTCAGGCAGGAAACTGGACAGCCATTTGTCTGAAATGGTATAGGGTTTCCTGCCTTAGCAGGGGGTTGGACTAGATGACCTCCAAGGTCCCTTCCAACTTATTATTATTATTATTATTATTATTATTATTATTATTATTATTATTATTATTATTATTATTATTATTATTACCCTATACCAGGGGTCAGCTACCTGAAACAGTGAAAGAGCCACTCGGAACCGGTTCCCTCACAAAAGGAAAAACTGGGAGCCGCAAAAAAATGTGTGAACATGCGCGTACATGTGCGCATGCGTAGAACAGGGTTTGACTGAAGAGTGGAGCCAAGGCAAGATATGCACCTACCCTGCATATTTGAATTGATTGGTTGAACTTTTATAGTCCCACTTTTTTTTTTTGGACTGCACATGGCAGAGGACTGGGAGCCACAGGAGACGGCTGAAAGAGCCACATGCGGCTCCAGAGCCGCGGGTTGCGGACCTGTGCCCTATACCATTTCAGACACTTGGTTGTCCAATCTCTTAGTAAAAGCTTCCAAATAAGATAAAACACAAAAGGTACCGTGTGTAGTTCTTGATTTACAAGTACTTGTTTAATGGCTTATTTGCATTTATGACAGCGGTGGAATGGATGCTTTATGGCCTATAAAGCACTCAGCAGCTGTTATACAGGGTCACCTCATGACATGTCATATAACCATAAGTCAGGGGCGTAGCAAATGGTCATTTTTGCAACTTGTCAAATGACGTCTTTTGCTGATATCAGGCAAAAAAAACCACAACACATTCATTCAAATGAATGAATTCACACTTACAACCAGTGGTGGGATTCAAATACGTGAACCACCGGTTCTCTGTGTGGATGCCGCTTCCAGAAGTCCATTCTGGGCCTGGGCAACAAAAAAATAGCTACTGGTTCTGCCGAAGTGGTGCGAACCGCCTGAATCCCACCACTGCTTACAACCATTTCATTTGCGTAACGACCACCACCAAAAGGTTGTAAACTGATAGATCACACGGGCACCTTGACTTAAATCCATAATGACTTGCATCCAGATTTCCAATCCCAACTGCCGCCATAAGTCCAGGACTGCCTGTATATACAGAAAGCCAGCAAGCCCCACACTCATTAACCTTGATAAGGTTACCCAGCTGGATAAAGAAACGACTGCAAGAAAGCAACCAAGCTCAGAGAGCACCAAGAACCTCACAATTCAAGCCTGATCTACAGAGATTGTCTTCTATTAAAAGGTGAGATAAAAGCTGGGACGGCAATAAAAATCAAACAAAAAGTAGAACCAAGAAAATCTAAAAGCAGCACACAATACCCCCCTAGGAGCAGCCATATGCTTCTTAAAACAAGACTGTTTTGATGGCCTTGTAAAAAGTTAACAACTGGAAGCTAATCTAATTATACAGATAGTTCTTCCATAATATTGGAACTGTTGCTGAGAAGAACTGTCTGTGCCTCCCCCCCTCCTCTCGATCTCTCAAGAGGTGAACACCCTTCGCACCTCCTCTTTGGGGGGGGGGCTGGCAGGAAGGGCTCAGCCTAGCTGGAAGGGCTGAAGATATGGGACAGCACCAGACCTTCAACCGTACTAAGCAAGCGAATTGGGCTCATAGTTTGAGTTGTCCATAATTGCTTCGCTTAACTATTCATAATTACAATAGTCAGCGGAACAGCTTGCCTTCAGAAATTGTGGATGCTCCATTACTGGAGATTTTAAAGAAGAGAATGGGCAGCCTTTTCTCTGGAATGGTATAGGGTCTCCTGCTTGAGCAGGAGGTCGGACTAGAAGACCTCCAAGGTCCCTTCCAGCTCTGTTCCATTCCATTTTGTTCTGTTCTGTTCTGTTCCGTTCCATTCCATATTCTATTGTGTCCTGTCCTGTCCTGTCCTGTCCTGTTCTATTCTATTCTATTCTATTCTATTCTATTCTATTCTATTCTATTCTATTCTATTCTATTCCTTGTTCTGTTCTGTCCTGTTCTATTCCTTTCCATTCCATTCATTCCCTGTTCTGTTCTGTCCTGTCCTGTCATCATCATTATCATCAAGTTGGAAGTCATCTAGTCCAACCCCCTGCTCAGGCAGGAAACCCTATACCATTTCAGACAAATGGCTGTCCAGTCTCTTCTTAAAAACTTCCAGTGTTGGAGCGTTCACCACTTCTACAGTAGAGGCAGGTTGTTCCACTGATTGATTGTTCTGACTGTCAGGAAGTTTCTCCTTAGTTCAAGGTTGCTTCTCTCCATGATTAGTTTCCATCCATTGCTTTTTGTCCTGCCTTCAGGTGCTTATTTGGAGATATTTGGAGAATATCTTGACTCCCTCTTCTTTGTGGTAACCCCTGAGATATTGGAACACTGCTATAATGTCACTCCTCATCTTTCTCTTCATTAAACTAGACATACCCAATTCCAGCAACTGTTCCTTATATGTTTTAACCTCCAGTCCCCTAATCATCTTTGTTGCTCTTCTCTGTACCCTTTCTAGAGTCTCAATATCTTTTTTACATCGTGTTGACCAAAACTGAATGCAGTATTCCAGGTGTGGCCTTACCAAGGTATTGTAAAGTGGTATTAACACTTTACGTGATCTTGATTCTATCCCTCAGCCTAGTACTGTGTTGGCTTTTTTGGCAGCTGCAGCGTTGGCTCATATTTAAAGGATTGTCCACTAGGACTCCGAGATCCTTCTCACAGTTACTACTGTTGAGCAAGGTACCACCTATACTATACCTGTGCATTTGGTTTTTCCTGCCTAAATGTAGAACCTTACTTTTTTCACCATTGAATTTCATTTTGTTAGATAGCGCCCAGTGTTCAAGTCTGTCCAGATCCTCCTGTATCTTTTTTTTTATTGAAAAGTTTTTCGATACATTTTATCTTTAACAAAACAACCCCTCCCCACCCAGATCCTCCTGTATCTTAAGCCTGTCTTCTGGAGTGTTGGCTATTCCTGCCAGCTTGGTGTCGTCTGCAAATTTGATGAGTTCCCCATCTATCCCCTCATCCTAACCATTGATGAAGATGTTGAAGAGCACTGGGCCCAGAACAGAGCCCTGGGGCACCCCACTGCACACTTCCCTCCGTGTAGATGCAGTTCCATTGAGTACCACATGCTGAGTATGGCCTGTCAGCCAGCTACAAATCCATCTGTGGTGATGCTGTCTGACCCACATTTTTCTATCTTATCAAGTAATAGGTTGTGATCTACTTTATCAAATGCCTTACTGAAGTCCAAGTAAATTATATCCACAGCATTCCTCTGGTCCACTAATTTTGTCACTTGGTCAAAGAATGCAATAAGATTTGTCTGGCATGATCTGTTTTTGACAAACCCATGTTGGCTTTTGGTAATGACTCTGTTTGCCTCAATGACTTTGTATGCCTCTTTATTTGTGTTCTGTTCTATTCCTTTCCATATTCCATTCCATTCCATTCATTTCCTGAGACACAAAACACCTAGCCCCTAATTGGGAAAACATCAGCCAAGTTGAGGCCATGTGAAAGCAGCCACTAGCTAGAATGATGAGAGGGAAGAGGGAGGCAGGCAGAAATCAAATTCCCAAGTGGTTATTCTTTCCAGATTTTTTTGAGAGCCTAATGTTGCCTTGGGAACCTGAATGTGGGTTCCTCATTAATGCTATTTGGTTCTTAATGAAAAGCAAGAAATTCCTTTTCTAGTGTCGCCTTGCTGGGGAAAACTGTCGAGTAACTGCAGAGTGATGCTTTCAAACGCTTTGCTGGCTGGCTTCTCCCATTCACCTGCATTGTGCTTCACCGTCAAAGAAAAAGCAACCCACGCTGAAAAGCTGTCCGTAGGAATCTAGCAAAAAAAGCAAGCTATTATTTATGCATTAGCATTGCACAAGCCAGAGTCCATTTGAGGCGGGCTGCATTTTCCCTGGGCCCCAATTATATCCGCAAGCACTGTAAGAATCCGTTGCCATCAACATTGCCTTTTCCTTCAGAGAAGCTTTCATTCTTCTAATGCAATGTTCTCAACAGCCCTACAGCTTCTTAGGCTTAAAAAAACAGCTCTGCATTACTGACCTTACCAGGTCTACAGTATTTAAGGCAGAGGCAGTAGGTCCCAAATACACCTTACCCAAAATAGCAAATATCTGGGGACATTATAACAATGAACTACCGACCAGCTTGCAAAAAGTGGTAGGCAGAGAGGAATGGCTTTGAGAGACAGATGAAAGAGCAGCTATCAAGACATCAGTCAGATAAAAGAAACCTAAGTCTAGGGCAGAACTGTAACCTGACAAAACCCTCCCTGCATTCAGATTTGCAAGTTTTTGTCACTGCAACCTTATAATGAAACAGACATTCATGCCTGGAGGGTGGACTTGAACCCAGGTCTCCCTAAATGCTGAAGAATTGCTACTTTGAAATTGTAAGATAAGATAACCCTTGTTGTCATTTTTTTTTGCTATGAATACACTGGCCCACGTTAAAAATGAAATTCTGTTGCCCGCTCTAAAAAGAAAGTATACGAAAGTATATGAAAAGAAAGTACACATACACATACATAACACACATATATACATGCCATATACATGCTACACCCGTATATATATGTATATATGTATATATGTATATATGTACATATGTACATATGTACATATGTACATATGTATATAAAGGGATGCGGTGGCTCAGTGGGTTAGGACGCTGAGCTTGTCGATCAGAAGGTCAGCAGTTTGGCGGGTCAAATCCCAAGTGCTGCGTAACAGAGTGAGCGCCTGTTACTCGTCCCAGCTTCTGCCAACCTAGCAGTTCGAAAGCACATAAAAATGGAAGTAGAAAAATAGGGACCACTACGGTGGGAAGATAACAGCGTTCTGTGCACCTTTGGCATCTAGTCATGCCGGCCACATGACCACGGAGACGTCCTCAGACAAACGCTGGCTCTTCGGCTTTGAAACGGAGATGAGCACCGGCCCCTAGAGTCGGAAACGACTAGCACGCATGTGCGGGGGAACCTTTACCTTTACCTTTTATATATGTATATATGTATATATGTATATATGTATATATGTATATATGTATATACGTATATACGTATATACGTATATACGTATATATATATACATACGTATATATATACATACGTATATACGTATATACATACATACATACATACATATATACATATATATATATACACATATAAATATTAATCACTGTCCATTTTGAACACATAGCGGAAAGAGGAAACTTGAGAGTTCACAAGGTTGATGCTATATGGAACAAAACTGTGACTGAATCTGGATGTTCTGCAATTGTGGTGTTGGAGACTTTTGACAGTTCCTTGGTCTGCAAGGAGATCCAGTCAGGGCCAACTATCCAGTTGGTGGATCCAGAAAAAGAAACTCCTAGGACATTATTTTACCAAAAGGTGAAAGTACAAATTAATTTTGACAATCGGTCCATCCTGAAAGAAATCAACCCTGTGTTTTGAAAGGACAGATATTGATGCTGAAGCTCAAATCCTTTGGCCACCTAATGAGAAGAGAGGATTCATTGGAAAAGACCCTGATTTGGGGAAAGATGGAAGGCAAAAGGAGAAGGGGACGGCAGAGGATGAGATGGTTAGATAGAGTCAGTGACGCAATGAACATGAATGTGGGCAAACTCCGGGAGACAGTGGAGGACAGGGGGAGCTGGCATGCTGTGGCCATTGGGTTTGCGGAGAAGTTGGACATAACTTAGTGACTGAACAATAACAACTCCCCAAGTTCTATTCCAGCCCTTTAACCACCTCATTTATTGGCACTTGGGCTGAGTGAAGCAGATTAAAGTCATCCAGCAACTTCTGGGTCTTAGGAGAACTGGGCATTATTAATCCTGTACCTTCACCACTATCTCTTATTGGTTCTTGGGCTGAAAGAGCAATTGACCCATAATCACCCAATGAGCTTCCTGCTGGTCCACTAATAGCATTGCTAAATGTCTTTCAACGCAACTGGTCTCAGCTGCCTTCACTGCAACATCTGGTTTTGTGCAAACCAAGGAGAATTTTCTCCTATTTTTCACTTTTGGATGTCAGGTCTTTCGTGTTGAATTTTGTGGACTTTCAAACACCAAAAATGGAATTCAAAATGGAAGGAAGGGACCTAAACCCATCTTTTGCACCCAATCTCATTAGCTCAGCAAAAAGCACCCGGGTTGAAGAGTGTCCAGCCAAGCCATTGACAAATCAGAGAGGAAGTCTGTTCGTTTGCTGCAGGGATCTAAAACTTCTCAGTTTGCTCTGCACAAAAAAAAAAACAACACAAAAAACCCCCCAAAAGAAGAAAATAGGCTTGAATTGCTGGAATTGCTCATCGGTATAAGATGTGTGCATCTGTCTCGGTAATCTTAAAGAAACTACATCTTGGCTGTATTTATACAACATATTTAATCACACTAGTTATAGGAATAGTGCTACATATGCAGGACATTCAAAACCTGGCTGCTTTAACCTTAAAGATCTATGGCAGGGGTCTTCAAACCTGGCCCTTTTATGACTTGTGGACTTCAGCTCCCAGAATTCCTCAGCCAGCCATGCTGGCTGAGGAATTCTGGGAGTTGAAGTCCACAAGTCATAAAAGGGCCAGGTTTGAAGACCCCTGATATATGGAGATTCTTAATCATCGAGCCCATGTTTGTCCCAAAGGTGCTTTTCAAAAGGCAACTGAACTTTATTTATTTTTTTTCTTGAAAACCAAAGAACTGAAGAAGCTTCTTGGATGAGAAGCAAAACATTTTCAAGGGGGGGAAAAAACAAGAAAAATCCAGTTCCCTTTTGAAAAGCACCTTTAGGTTAACCTTAAAGGGCTGGTTTATAGCTTAGAATACATTTATGGTACAATGAGTTGTGTGCATCCAGACAATGGAGTTGTGACCATCCTGGCTTAGTACAAATCAAGCTAGCATGGCAAAGGCTTTAATGGTACACACATACACACAACAGTATCGCTTGACATTTGCAAACCTGCTGTGTGAGAAGCAAGCACCATAAAGATAGTTATGGAGCTACGCTGGCACAGTGGTTAGAATGCAGTATTATTGCAGGTTGACTCTGCCCACAGTCTGGAGCTCGATCCTGACCAACGTAAAGTTGACTCAGCCTTCCATCCTTCCAAGGTCGGTAAAATGAGGACCCAGATTGTTGGGGTCAAAAATGTTGACCCTATAAAGCACTTAGAGAGGGCTGTAAAGCACTGTGAAGGTGTATGTAGGTTTAACTGCTCTGGTCCTTTCCTCCTGAACGGAAGGGCTGCTTTTCATGGGAAGCCATTTCTATGTGCTTCAGGATATGGACAGCTTTATGGGAGGTATGGCCAACCCAAAATAACAAGATAAAAGCCAACAGAAGGAGCAAAATGCCTGGTTTGCATCAGTCTGTTCCAGACGTCTGACTCTTAGTGAACAGTAGGAAAAACAGATGAAAAGGGAGACACTTTTGGCTGCAGACTGGCCATCTCAGATATTAGAAGGCATGGCTTCTAAGTTACGATTGGGATCAGTCCCATCTTTTTTAATGTACAGCCATGTATAACCAGCAAGTACAAACATATGTGGAATGTGCTGCTTTATTGTGCTGCCTGCTGGTCCTCTTAACATGCAGATATCCATTATCACCCTCTGTTCAATTCATTAGGAAAATAGTCCAATCTCCCACCAGGGTGGACAATCTGGAACTCAAGAGCAATACTTTTGAGTCAGACAAGGAGAAAGAGAGTGGGAAGGGATAAAAGTAAGATGAAAAATCGAAAGACTAGGGCAGAAAACTAAAAGCTAGAAGGAACGTGAGAAAAGTGGGGAGGCTTCAAGAGGAAGGTTGATGCAAATAATAATAATAATAATAATAATAATAATAATAATAATAATAATAATAATAATAATAATGATGATGATGATGATGATGATGATGATGATGATGATAATGATAATGTTGGAAGGGACCTTGGAGGTCATCGAGTCCACCCCCTGCTCAGGCAGGAAATCCTATAGCTTGACCCCCTCTTCTTTGTGGCAACCGCTGAGATATTGGAAGACTGCTATCATGGCCCCGCTCATCCTTCTCTTCATTAAACTACACATACCCAATTCCAGCAACCGTTCCCTATATGTTTTAGCTTCCAGTCCTCTTATCAACCTTGTTGCTCTTCTCTGCATTCTTTCTAGAGTCTCAACATCTTTTTTACATCGTGGTGACCAAAACTGGATGCAGTATTCCAAGTGTGGCCTTACCAAGGCATTGTAAAGTGGTATTAACACTTCACGTGACCTTGATTCTATCCCTCTGTTAATGCAGCCTAGCACTGTGTTAGCTTTTTTGGCAGCTGCAGCACACTGCTGGCTCCTATTGAAGTGATTGTCCACTAGGACTCCGAGATCCCTCTCAGTTACTACTATTGAGTGAGGTTGTGATGGTGACCTGGATTTATCTCTGGAAATTGTTTGGAGAAAGAGGAGTGGCTTCTCAGAGTGATTCCTAACGTCATTATGCTGAGTGAAACTCTCTGCAGAAAAAGAAAAAAAAAAGGATTTCCCAGTCCTGTTATATACATTTAGAAAAATTTGACCCAAGATGTTGAAAATCTTGGAAAGAAATCTTGGAAACAAAACTTGGCAGCCCTACTAGCGATATAACTTCTCTATCAGCTCCATCAATTAAAAGAATAGCAGATGGATTGAACTATGTGTTCAGCACCATAGGAATGTTGTATTTTGAAATGATTCAGCCTGTCTCTGACACAGAAGCCATTTCAACTGCGGCTAAGATGCAGCTGAGCACAAATTCAACTTTTGACATTTCAGAATCTGTGGGCACACATTTCTGAACTTCAAAGAGTTTCAAATTCCACTATGAAGAGTAATGCACGCTTCAGGTTGCACCTAGCTCTGCTAATATAAACGCTTCTGTGCTTCTTTTTTACTTCTGCTTGTTACCTACCCTGAGTAATTTATTTATTTTAAAAAAAACTGGGGCAAAGAGAGATTATATGTTTATATGCCTGAGTGATCTTTGTTGTATTCTGAAAATGCTAGACGAGAACTTAATCCACTTAAATCTGCATTTCATCTTACATTCTGTTTTAAAATTCCATGACCTTCTTAAAGCTAAGATTATTTCACATCATGTCTGTCTTATTTTTCTCTCCCCTTTTTCTTCCAAGAGACAGGGGAAAAACAGAATAACAGGGCTCTCTACTGGGCCCAGTGCTCTTCAACATCTTCATCAATGATTTGGAAGAGGAGATAGATGAGGAACTCAGCAAAGTTGCAGACGACACCAAGCTGGCAGGAATAGCCAACCCTCCAGAAGACAGGCTTAAGATACAGAAGGATCTTGACAGACTTGAACATTGAGCGCTATCTAACAAAATGAAATTCAATGGTGAAAAAAGTAAGGTTTTACATTTAGGCAAATGCACAGGTACAGTATAGGTGGTACCTCCAAGGTCCCTTCCAACATTATCATCATCATCATCATCATCATTGAGTTGGGAGTGATCTTGGAGGTCTTCTAGTCCAGGACACCCTACTGTATACTGTATCATTTCCAGATAAGTGGCTGTTCAGTCTCTTCTTAAAAGCCTCCATGAAGGCCCACCAGAGGCTTTTCGGGAAGGGAGGCACCATGTTCACAAAAGCCTAAAATGGTCAAGAGAGGATGAGAAGATCCCATCCCACTCATGCCAACAATTTCAGCATTTATGAATCTTTTGTAGGAGATGAGCCTGAGGGAGGGGTCAAACATGTCATCAGTTTGAGTCCCTTTGCACCCAACAAGAGATGTAAATCCATCCCACTTTGAATTCCATTGACTCTTATCTACTGCCAATTTGCTTTGACTGTTATTATTTCAGATTCTTGTAGAGAGCTTACACTTGTCATAAATCCTTATAGTCATTTGAATTGTCTGGATTTCCTGATTTCTCATGCTTGACACCTTGCTAGCACACACACACACACACACAACAACAACAACAACAACAACAAAAATATCACAAGGTGTGGATGGAAAACATTTCTTAATCTATCTCAGGTTTAGTGAGCTGACAGACAGAAAAATGAGCTCATCAGATATAAACCAGGTTCTGCCATGGTTGAGCTGAGCTGAGAAATATACTCTTAGGGGTTGTTGTGCAGAGGTCTCCTTGTGCTACCAAGGAGTTGCACAGACAAGGAAGAGTACTGAGAGCAGTAAGAGTCACACAGTAACCACAAGAGTACACTGAGTTGTGAAAACAAAAAGTATTTTTCTTTTGAGGTGGCGTAAAAACAAAAATGCACGGTCAAAAATAAACAGTCCAGGTCATACACAAGAGTAACAGTCCAAGGAGTATTCCAAATACAAAGTCTTCTTACTGGTCCAGAGGTCAAAACACAGTTGTGTAGTTTAACACAGTAGTAAACCAACAGTACAGCAAAACAGCAATAGTAGAGAGAGCAGAGAATTCAGAGAGAGAGAAGCTACATTCCTAGCTCCCTCTTATGGCCATGAGAACACTTACACACCCATTGGCCAATTAACGTCTTAAAGTCACAATATCATGGTTAATATATTTTCAACCCAACTATGCGGGCTATCATCATATGCCTAACAGTCAGGCTTGGATTGTAAAGATTAATACAAACATCTTAAAATTGTAGTGATGATGTTGTGGTGCTGGATTAGGAGCAAGGAAGACTCACTTCTAATCCTTATGCACAAAAGAAGCTGCACACCTTTGGACCAGTCCCTCTCAGCTGAAATCAGTGCCAGGCTTTGTGACAAACTGCCTTATAAAAAAGACCCATTGTCATATCATGCTTTGATAGTTTTCCATAGAAACCAAGGGAGCACAATACCAAAAAAAAGCAGATCTTGCAATCATGGGGGACAAATGCTAAGTGAAACCACCACAACACCAGTTTTCTACATTGCTCTCCATAAATCTTGGGGAATCAAGACACTGTAGAACAGGGGTGGGCAACCTTGGCTCTTTTATGACTTGTGGACTTCAACTCCCAGAATTCCTGAGTCAGGAATTCCTGGGAGTTGAAGTCCACAAGTCATAAAAGAGCCAAGGTTGCCTACCCCTGCTCTAGAAAGAGTGCAGAGAAGACCAATAAAGATGATTAGGTGACTGGAGGATAAAACATATGAAGAACAGTTGCAGGGATGTCTAGTTTAATGAAGAAAAAAAAGAACTTGGGGGTGACATGACAGCAGTCTTCCAATATTTGAGGAGCTGCCACAAAGAAGAGGGGTCAGCTTAGACTCCAACAAAGTCTCCTGATGGCAGGACAAGAAGCAACAGATAGAAACTAGTCAGGGAGAGAAGCAACTAAATAAATTTCCTGACAGAACAATTAATCAGTGGAACGGCTTGCCTCCAGAAGCTGTGGCTGCTCCAATACCAAGAAATTGGGCAACCATTTGTCTGAAGTATTGTAGGGTTTCCTACCACAGCAGGGGGTTGGACTAGTCACTAGAAGACCTCCAAGGTCCCAACCAACTCTGTTATTCTGTTGTACATCTTACAGTCTAGGCATGATAACGCTACACTAAAGTTAGTGGCCTAAGTACCATATTTCTCACCGTCTGCCCCTTCCAGATAGTTTTCAAAAAATAACCTTACTTAGAGCACATTGAAGTGATCAAGACAGGATGTGAACCAAGGTATGGATAACCCTTCCATGTGTGTACGTAAATACTGTATGTATGTATCCATGCATACATGCACGTACAGCAAGTTTGGTCAAGTGGTTAAGGCACTAGGCTAGAATGCAGGAGACTTGGGTTGAAGTCCACAATTCTTAAAGTTGCCAAGGTTGGAACAATCCTGGTTTAAAGGAAGGTAGAGATGAGGTTGGAAGGGAGAAACTGCTAAGCAAGATGATTTTTTAAAAAAAAGTTATTTATTTATTTATTTATTTTAATTCCATTTATATCCCGCCCTTCTCCAAAGACTCAGGGCGGCTTACAAGCTTAGCAGTAGCCTTCATTCTATGTATATGTCTGCTTATTAGGGCTTTCACACACACCCCAAGCGTCATTATTACAAAGTCAGCTTAATTGCCCCCAACAACCTGGGTCCTCATTTTACCTACCTCGGAAGGACGGAAGGCTGAGTCAACCTTGAGCCTGGTGGGACTCGAACCTGCACTAATTGCAGGCAGCTGGTGTTACTTAAGGAGGCATTAGCCCACTGCACCACCCATTTATATCCCGCCCTTCACCGAAGACTCAGGGCAGCTTACAATCTAAGAAGCACAAATCAATGTGCTTAGCAGTAGTGAAGTAGCCGAAGGACCACTCGGGACGACAGGCTACTTAACTAATAGTTTATTTAGAGCAAGACACAAACAGAATAACTTGCCCGGCTTTTATAGCCGGCAGCTGTCAGTGAGGGCCAATCAGGAGCGTTCATTTTGGCGCCGCGTCTATCCGGACCAATCCGCGTCGTCCGCTTTGACAGTTCAGGCTTCCGCATGTTCGGTGTTTTGACAGCCGCGAGCTGTCAGTGGTCGCGCCTGCGCCGTGCGGGGAACTTTGACAGCTGTCAAAGTTCCCGCGTGTTCTCCTGTCAGAATTGTTTTCCCTCATCGTATAACCGTAGTAACTTGTTAACTTATATATATATTCCTACTGTTTACAGATATAATACACCCCTTACCCCTCCCCTGGAGTGTTTCCTCCCCCTTGGTCGTTGGAACCTGCCCATTGGTAGTCTTTTAGGTATGCGGGGGCTCTTTGGTTCCTGTGGGAGCGACATGGAAGTGGGGCGATGTCTGGTTCTGCCGGTATTACGTTCCCTTGCTCCTCTTCCTCTTGGTTAGGTATTGGTAGTATTTCTGGGGGGGGGGTTGCAGATCGTGCTCCTCTGGCTGGGGTAGTGGGTTGTGTGGTGGTTGTCTGGATCTGAGTTGGTCGATATGGCGGCGTAGATTGCCGTGCGTTTGTGTAGATATTAGGTAGGAAATGGGTCCTGTTTGTTTAAGCACTGTCCCTTGGACCCATTTGTTTTTATTAGTGTATGATCGTGCCCATATCATTTGCCCGGGGTTGAATGTGCGGTTTGGGTGAGGTTGCTCGTTTTCTTCCGGGTATGTGTCAGGGTGTAATCTGTCGAGCCTCGTTATCACCCTCCTCCCCCATCTTAGTTCCGCAGGGGATTTGCCCGTTGTTGTGCATGGAGTTGCGTGTTGTGACATTAGGAACTGGCTGAGTCGCCGCTGCCAGTTCCCTTTGACAAATTTTTTCAAAGCTTCTTTTGTGGAACGCAACATAATTTCAGCCATCCCGTTCGTCGATGGGTGGAACGGTGCAGACGTGACCAGCCTAATACAATTCTTCATAGCGAACATCTGAAATTCACGAGAGGTGAATTGAGGTCCATTGTCTGTAACTATGGTGTCTGGGAGGCCGTGTGTGGCGAATATTTTCCTTAGGGCTTGTATAGTGGCTCCTGATGTTGTTTTTCTAAGGGGAGTGACTTCTGCTGAGTATTTTGTCCCTAGCTGAGTTGTTAGCTATAATCTTAGCTGAAAGGGGACAGTCTGGCAGTTGAGAGATTGCCAGAATCAGTCCAGCTGGGGCTGGGTCTGAGTCCTTGCCTTGAATTGGCAGTCTGCTGAGGCAGTCTGCGTGTCCTAATTCCTTCCCTGGTTTATGTATTAACTGATAAGAATAGGCAGATAAGAATGTGGACCACCATAGTATTCTCGGTGAGAGAATCTGAGGTGTAATTTTATTCCACGTGAAAATTCCCAGTAGGGGTTTGTGATCTGTGAATATGGTAAAGGGTCTCCCATAGAGGTAGTCATGAAATTTTTTAACCCCTGCGACTATTGCTAGGGCTTCTCTGTCGATTTGTGCGTAATTCCTTTCTGGTTTTGACAGGGTGCGTGAGTAGAAGGCTATGGGTCTTTGGGTGCCGTCCTTGTATAAATGGCTTAACACTGCCCCAATTCCATAGGGAGATGCATCGCAAGCGATGCAAATTGGTACGTCTTCTCTGAAAAGGGTGATCGTTGAACTGTTACAAATAATCTTTTTTAATGATTGAAAACTATTTTCATGAATTTTGGTCCAGGACCAGGCAGTTCCCTTGTCCAGGAGCCTATGCAGAGGCTCTGCGATAGTGGCTTTGTGGGGAAGGAATGCATGGTAAAAGTTTAATAATCCTAAAAAGGCTTGGAGTTCTTGTTTATTCCGTGGGCTTGGTGCTGTTTGAATAGCCCTTAGTTTCTCTGTGGTGGGGTGGATGCCTTGGCCATCTATTTTGTACCCTAGGAATTCTGTGGATGTGACTCCAATGGAGCACTTTTCCCGCTTAAGTTTGAGATCGGCTTCTCTGAGCCGGCTCAGCACAGCTGACAGTCTGTCAGCTAAGTTTGCTTCATTTTCTCCGGCGATGAGAACATCGTCGAAATAGGGGCAGACCCCGGGTATTCCTTTCAGGGTTTTTTCCATGATACCCTGGAAGATACCCGGGGCTGCCGATATGCCGAATTGGAGCCTTTTTACTTTAAAGGCACCGCGGTGGGTGACAATTGTCTGGGCTTCCGCGGTGTCATTTGTGACAGGCAGTTGCAAATACGCCTGCGTAAGATCGAGCTTGGCAAAAATGGCGCCGGAGCGGATGGAAGCAAATACGTCCCTTACCGCTGGCACCGGGTAAGCATGGGGGCTGAGGGCTAAGTTGAGGGTTGCCTTATAGTCCGCGCATAATCTTATTTCCCCGTTAGGTTTAACAGGGGTGACAATTGGGGTCTCCCAGCTTCCCCCCTCCGTAGGTTCGAGCACCCCGAGACCTACGAGGCGTTCCAGTTCATTCTCTATTTTTTCTTTAAGGGCAAAGGGTACTCTCCTAGCTCTTATCTTTATGGGTTGGATGGCTGGGTTTAATTGTAAGGAGATGGGGGGCCCGGTGTATTTTCCTAGCGTGCCATCGAAGACGTCTGCATACTTGTTGCAAACGGCTTCTAGGCTGGGTGATTGGACTGTATTTACCCCTGTTATGGCGATCCCTAGAGGCCCGAACCAGTTCAGCCCTATCAGGTTGGTGCGGTTCCCTGGCGTCACTAAGACTTCTAAGGGACCCTTGAATTTTTTGTACTCCACGGCAACTTTAGCCCTCCCTTCTAAAGGAATAGGGGTTTTTTGGAAATCAGCTAGGTGGACCTGGGTTTGCCTAAGGGGAATTTTCCCCTTGCTCTGTCGGCAGATCTCCTGATATGTTTCAAAAGAAATTAAGGAGACTGCTGACCCTGAATCCACCTCCATAAGGCAGGGCACCCCCTGAATTTTTACCCTGATCCTCACCTTTGAGCTTAGGCTGTGTACCCTGTCAATTGTTTCTACTAGGGCCCCTGGCGTTTTTTCTCTGTTGGCCCGGGTAGCTGGCCTACCTGGGGAATTGGCCTCCACATCATTGATGTTGTCGCGGCCCCGGCTGCGGCACACCGGTTTGATGTGGCCGGTCTTCCCGCAATTGTGGCACTTGGCGTTTCTGAACTGGCAGCTTCCTCGGGCATGATTGCCCCCGCAGCTGGCGCAGGCGGCCCGTTGCTCGTAACGTGGCGGTGGCGGAGGGGGGTTTCTGGTTCTTCGGTGATCCGCAGTGTCGCTTCTTCTCTGTTGTCTGCGTTCCATTCTGCGCTGGAGGGCTTCCCCGTCGGTGAAGTCCACTGACTCGTCGCTGTCACTGAGCATTGCGCTCTCTTGGTATACCGTTGCTGGGCTCTCCGGGGTCGTGGTAGTCGGTTTCTTCTTGTGGTTGTACTCGTAGGCCATGATCTCTCTGGTCAATTCTGCCAGGCTCATGTCGGTTTTGGATGTCAGCTTCTTCTGTAGACGCTCATCCCTCAAGCCGATCACCACCTGGTCTCGGATGCGGTCCTCTAGGTCGGGGAAACAGCAGTTCCGCGCGGCGTGTCTGACCCCAGCGATGAAATCGTTTGCGGGTTCGTCTGGTCGCTGTCTCTTCTGCGCGAATTGTACCCTCCAGTACAGTTCTGAGCGGGCCGGCATATAATGCTTATTCAGCCGGTCTACCAGGTCCGTGTAGGATACCTCTGTGATGGGCACCGGGCTGAACAGCCCGACGGCAACATCGTATACTGGGGGCCCGCTGATCTATAGGAGAGCGGCGGCCTTTGCTCTGTCGTCAGTGATTTTGCTGACGAGGAGAAACCCCTCGACTTGTCCCAGGTGTGATTGCCATCTCTCGGGATGGCGGGTATCGAATTCCCTCACACGCCCGAAGTTAGCCATGTCGTCCGGTCCTGGGTCTCGCTCCGTTGGAAGTTAAAACTTCCAGTGACAGCTCTGGCCGGGAACTCTCTTCCTCGGCCGTAACTTCAGCTCAGGAGCGATCCCATCCTCGTCGCCAGTGAAGTAGCCGAAGGACCACTCAGGACGACAGGCTACTTAACTAATAGTTTATTTAGAGCAAGACACAAACAGAATAACTTGCCCGGCTTTTATAGCCGGCAGCTGTCAGTGAGGGCCAATCAGGAGCGTTCATTTTGGCGCCGCGTCTATCCGAACCAATCCGCGTCGTCCGCTTTGACAGTTCAGGCTTCCGCATGTTCGGTGTTTTGACAGCCGCGAGCTGTCAGTGGTCGCGCCTGCGCCGTGCGGGGAACTTTGACAGCTGTCAAAGTTCCCGCGTGTTCTCCTGTCAGAATTGTTTTCCCTCATCGTATAACCGTAGTAACTTGTTAACTTATATATATATTCCTACTGTTTACAGATATAATACAAGTAGCCTTCATTCTATGTATATGCCTGCTTATTAGGGCTTTCACACACACCCCAAGCGGCATTTTACAAAGTCAACTTATTGCCCCCAACAATCTGGGTCCTCATTTTACCTACCTCGGAAGGATGGAAGGCTGAGTCAACCTTGAGCCTGGTGGGACTCAAGGCAGCAGAAATGGCAGCAAAGTCCTAGGAAAATGAGAAGCATGAGAAAAAAACTGGAAATAACCTTGCCTTCTCTTTGGTATAAGATGGGGCAGAAAGAAGCTTTGTCAGACTTCCAATATTTTGTTATCATGCCATAAATTAGGATTTCTGGAATCCTTGTGGTGTCTGTTTCCTGACCTGGCCTACCTTAAATGGTTGTTTAATGGATACAGAGAAGTAAATTTGGGGGACTGCTTTCATTGATGTGAGGTATAGGTACAAATGGGCCTTCCCTTTGAAGAACATTTCCTGATCATAACCTCTAAAGCTTTATGTGCCTTGGGTCTCCACAACTTCAGGACCATCTTGTCTTGACTATCTTGAGAACCTATCTATCTTAAGAGGAGATGCTTATAGTCCGCATCAGAAGGAAGGAAGGAAGGAAGGAAGGAAGGAAGGAAGGAAGGAAGGAAGGAAGGAAGGAAGGAAGGAAGGAAGGAAGGAAGGGTGGGAAGTCACACACCCCCCCACAGAGAAGTAAATATTAAAAGGGCAGAATATTATATTTCCTCAAAGGATCTTAAAGAGGCAGAAAAGCAGTTTTTCTTAACAGCCCCAAGTCTCCCTCCCCCAAGCTGAAACCAGCTCTATAGAAATGCAGATGTAATAATCCATTCAGGAAGGTTGGAGCCCTCCAGCTAGAAGCTTAGGAAGACAAAGACACCTAAAATTTACATACCACACCCAAACTCTAGGACAGGACATAATAGGATGAACTCACAGATGCCAAAGGGCCACACTCAGACTCAGGTCAAAGTACCTGACACAGGAAATACAAAGCCTCAAACAGGAACAGGAAACAACCTGAAGAGCCCCAGGGGGTATAAAAACCCACTCCCTACATGTGCTCTCTCTCTTTTCTTCCAGAGCCATCTTCCTGTCTGGCTCTCCTCTTCAATAAACTGCAACCTTCTTTCTAAAGCAGTCGCCATGTTGTTGATTCCCCACTTGGACTGAACCCTGATGAAGACTTTTCCTTCGAAGGAAGGAAGGAAGGAAGGAAGGAAGGAAGGAAGGAAGGAAGGAAGGAAGGAAGGAAGGAAGGAAGGAAGGAAGGAAGAAAGAAAGACCTGGAAGTACTTTTTTTCCCTCTGATGTCCCTGACACAGTGGAAGAGTTTCTTTCCAAGACCCTGGTTCTTTTGGGCTGACATTTATTGCTCTTTCAGAAGACCATGAAAAAGAATCCTCATAGAAGACCCCTGTGGGCACTAGTGAAGATGTCACACTGACTTTTTCTCCTTGTTTGGATTTTATTCTAGCATAACTGCTATTTCATGCATTTATTCATTTGATGGAGGGTTAGAGGACAGTGAAGTTCTTTACGATTGCTGTGTATTTTATTCTGCTTGTTCTGTAAACCACCTTGAGTTGGTTTGATTGGGCAGTCTTTATGTATATGTAATCCATCAATCAACCTCCCTGGAAGGCAGCACCAGGCAAAGTCTGTTTATTGCTCGCTCTCTCTCTCTCTCTCTCTCTCTCTCTCTCTCTCTCTCTCTCTCTCTCTCTCTCTTAGATGATGCAAATGACAAGCTTACTGAATTATTTCCATTTTTGCTTGACAGAATATAACATCTTTTGGCATTTTATATTTTGTTTGTTGTTAGTTGCGAAGTCATGTCCGACCCCCATGGACAACGTTCCTCCAGGCCTTCCTGTCCTCTACCATCTTCTGGAGTCCATTTAAGCTCACACCTCCTGATTCAGTGACTCCATCCAGTGGCATTTTATATATGGCCACTCAATTATTCTGACTGTGGGAAGGAAGGAAGGAAGGAAGGAAGGAAGGAAGGAAGGAAGGAAGGAAGGAAGGAAGGAAGGAAGGAAAAGAATGTCATTTCAGAGCCTTTCCTGTTTGCACTGACCCCTTTCTCTTTGCATATTACAAAAAATATATTATTTTCAATATGTCTTTGGATACTGCTTGAAACTGTAAAGAGGATGTTAATGAAAGACCAAAAGTTCCATCAGAAAAAGGATCTATGGGGGGGGTTTTTTGACACTCTCTTTATGCCTCCCAGAGCTGTTCCTTTCAACTTGATTCATTTTGTGAGCAAAAAAAAAAAGAGGACGTTATTTTGTTTTCAGGGTCTTGTTTTTAATTATTGTTTGCTTTGGATTGTATAACAAGCATCCTGCTTTTGCTCAGGGAAAGGATTCATGCCTTTTAAGCAGATCTCAGTTGCTGATTCCTCTCCAGGCATAAGTGGCAATTTAGGAAGAAATACCTGTCAGTGTCAGAATATATTTACTGCACGTTAGCTTTGAAGAACTGCAGGGCGTGTTTTCCTGTTACCGAGTTTTTGCTTTTTGTAAAATGTAGCACATGAACGGTGAGCGTGTGGACAGCAAGCAGACTGTATCAACCAATTCATCTTTTCCAGAAATAAATTTTTTAAAAAATAAAGAAATATGTTGATAGAGGCAAGAAAAATTTTCTAAAGCAGGGGGGCTGGGAGAGACAGAGACACTGACACCATCAAAGCCAACACATCTGGCAGCTGACAAAGAATTACAGGCTATTACCTTCATTGGGAGGAACAACAGGTTATCCCCTTTTCTAAAATACACTGTATTTCGGAGAAATATATAATTAGAAGAATAGATAATATAGAGATAATATAGCACAGACTGAAGTGCTCAAGTGGGGGAGCTACAGTGACCCCCCCTCCTTGCCCAAATAATCTTTTTTAAATAATAATAATAAGAAGAAGAAGAAGAACAACAACAACAATAATAATAACAATCACCATCAAGAAAAAAGTGTTGTAAGAAAGATGCCAAATGACAGAAGCAAGTATCTAATATCCCGATATTGCTAACAGGTATAAAGGTAAAGGTAAAGGTTCCCCCGCACACGCATGGTAGTCATTTCCAACTCTAGGGACTGGTGTTCTTCTCCGTTTTAAAGCCGAAGAGCCAGCGCTTGTCCGAGGACGTCTCCGTGGTCATGTGGCCGGCATGACTAGACGCCAAAGGAACACGGAACGCTGTGACCTTCCCACCGTAGTGGTCCTTATTTTTCTACTTGCGTTTTTACGTGCTTTCAAACTGCTAGGTTGGCAGAAGCCTGGACGAGTAACAAGCGCTCACTCTGTTACGCGGCACTCGGGATTCGACCCACCAAACTGCTGACCTTCTGATCGACAAGCTCAACATTCTAACCCACTGAGCCACCGCGTCCCTGCTAACAGGTATACAAGGCTTTTTATATTAAGGAATATCCAATTCCACTGGGAATGAAGAATAATTAGCTAATTCTCCATGCAGGGGAAAAAATTCATAATACAGGGGGAGAGGTCCCCCAGTTAAAACAAGTGGTAGGAAATTCAGTTGAACTAACCAACAAGGGTTTTCCCCTGCACTGTATGGCCCGCATTTTCTGATATAGTAGCTGGCAGCAGCTTTGGTTACTTAAAATAGGACTGTATAAATCCATGGAAAAATTGGCCCCACCATAGCCAGTCACCCTAAAAGCTATATATAAACCCAGACAGGTAATGGATCTCTGAAGATTCATTATTATGTAAAGAATAATAGAATAACAGAATAACAGAGCTGAAAGGGACCTTGGAGGTCTTCTAGTCCAACCCCCTGCTCAGGCAGGCAACCCTTTACCATTTGGGAGAAATGGTTGTTCTTAACAACATCTAGTGTTGGAGCACCCACAATTTTTGGAAGCCAGTCATTCCACTGATTAATTGTTCTTTATTGTATAATAAAGGAAATTTCTCCTTTAATCTAGATTGGTTCTCTCCTTGATTAGTTTTCATCCATTACTTCTTGTCCTGCTTTCAGGTGCTTTGGAGAATACAATGATCTTCTTTGGGGCAGCCCTTCAAATATTGGAAGTGTGCTATCATTTCTCCCCTTGTCCTTCTTTTCATTAGACTAGACATACCCAATTCCTGCAACTGTTCTTCGCATGTTTTAGCCTCCAGTTCCCTAATCATCTTTGTTGCTCTTCTCTGCAGTTCTTTCTAGACAAAGAATGTCTCAAAGAGGCTGTCTACAGTTTGAAATACAGTGAGACTTTCACACTTTAAATTCCCCCATAATAGGAGAAATAGCTGAACGTTGAGCAAGAACTGGTAGGCATCTTGACTCACCAAGGCAAGACTGTAGCCAAATCTGTATGGGACACCCCAGTGGGATGACTTGTCCAAAATGCAATTGCTACTCAGTAAGCACATGATAAACTGTGCATAGAATAGGGCAGTGGTGGGATTAAAATACCTGAACAACCGATTCTCTTATTGGATGCAGGCCTGGGCCTCCGAGGCCTAGAACAGACTTCCGGATTTTGCTACCAGTTCTGCTGAACTGGTGCAAACCAGCTGAATCCCACCACTGGAATAGGGTATCTCAACCTTGGCAACTTTTAGGTATGTTGACGACAACTCCCAGAATTTCTCAGTTCTGGGAATTGAAGTCTAAACATCTTAAACTTGCCAAACTTGAAAACGCACATTTTGTAACCTCTGAGGGAAGCAAGGATTATATTTTCTCCCCCAATGCTCAGGTTACAAACATGTTCATATCTGAAGTATTATTCCTACCCATTTTGACCTCATGAGAATAAAAATCTGGAAACTGCAGCCTTATTGGTTATATACTACTTATTGGTATAATAGACAACCCATGCAAACGTTCACTTAACAACTGCCTCAAACAAAGTCATAAAATCATGGGTGGTCACATGGTGACCCGCTTAATGACTGGCATGATTTATGGTCATAATTACGGGCTCAATAATGGTCATAAGTCAAGGACTACCTGTACATCTTTGATTGCCCATCATTTAGGAAAGCAGAGTTAAGAGGCATCCCATCTATATAGAATAGAATAATCACTTTATTATCACTTTAAATATACACTAATCAGCATACGTTAAAATGAGATTTTGTTGCATTCAGCTCTCAAAGGGTAACCACCTCCAATATACACTGCATAAACATGACAATAAATAAGTAAATAAATAAATAATGCATATACCCACATAAATTCTATGACACAGAGAAACAACACAGTCTAGTTCAGATGTATACATGTATATGGTGAGAGAAACGAATCTGGTAAATGAGTTTACTAGACAGATGGCATAGAGAACAAAGCTGTTACAGAATCTGGTAGTCCTGCTAGAAATACTTCTAAACCTCCTCCCAGAGGGGAGCAACAGAAACAGACCATAAAGTGGGTGTGTGGGGTCTCTAACAATGCTTCGAGCTCTAAGCACATAGCGCTTGTAAGCAGCATCCTGAATAATGGGGAGTGAGCTTCCTATGATCTTCTCGGCTGTCCTTACCACTCTCTGTATGGACCTTCTATCTGAGGCACTGCTGCCACCAAACCAAACTGTAATGTATTGGGCCTTTTACTTGAACTGTTTTCACATGTCTTTGAATGCTGCTTGAGATTGCTTAATTAGGGTGTCTATGTAACAGTCGCTGGCTGCCCAGACATGCAGTCTCCGGGACGATCATTGGGTGGCTCTGGGGCGGGAATAGGTTCTTTTAAGCCTATTGGCCACTGCCTAGTGGCCAACCGTATAAGTAGCTGCACAGAAGCCTCTGTTCTCAGTTCTCTTCCTGTTTGCCTCAATAAAGCAATGTTCCTGTTTGAACCCTCTCGTCTCGCCTCCTGCTTCCCAAGAATCCACTACACAACACAAACAGTGATGCAGTTTGGTAAAACTCTCTCAATCATGCCTCCGTAAGAAGTATCCAGGACAGAAGGAAAGAGATGTGGTTTCCTCATCCGAAGCAGGAAATGCAGATGCTGGCTTGCACGCTTCACTAAGGATGATGTGTGAAGAGACCAGGGCTTTTTTTCTCATAGAACGCTCAGAACGGAGTTCTAGTACCTTTTTTTTTTGATGGAACCTTGTAGGGTAGGCAAGGCGGGTTGTATGACATGTGTGAGTTCCGGCATCTTTTTCTTTCACAAAAAAAGCACTGGAAGAGACCAATTCAGATTGTTAGTTATCTGCACCCCCAGATACTTAATGCTGTTGACCACCTCTACAGCTGCATCCTTGATACTGAGCAGAGTGTGACTATGCCAGCTCTTTCTAAAATCTACAATGATCTCCTTTGTTTAACTGACATTCAGAACCAGGTTACTTTTATTGCACCAGTCCGCCAGAGCCTTCACCTCTTCCCTATAAGCACCTGATAGTCAAGCTGGCATTTTCTCCTGTTCTCAATTTCACCCACCCCATATTATCAGAATAACAGATCCAGGCAATGATCTTTTAGTTTCACCAGGCCAGGAGAAAGCTCTGCAAGTGAGTTTTCTCTGCTCATAGAAGCAACGTGCATTGTCCCCCAGAGGCATCCCATAAATAACATTTGATGGAACCACAGCTTTGAAACATTGCACCTGACAGCATAAAGAAATCTCAGTTTCCCCAAAAACTTATCATAAAAGCAGTTGGGGAAGAGCCTGGTTTTTTGAAAGGAAATGGGACTTGGAGGAGAAGTTGAAGCATTCTTCATGGCTTCTGTGGGTGAGGAAGGAGTCACAATGACGGGGTTTAATCTCCACCTAGATCTAACATTGCCAATCCTCTCTGAATCACATGCACGCAGCAAGCCAATGAGAAATCCCAAGAGATTCTGGTCGACAGAGAGAAAGACAAAATATGGATTTAAGCTCAAAAGAAACTACAGGAAGTCTTCAACTTACAACAATTCATTTTATGAGCGTTTGAAGTTACAACAAGTTGCAAGCAACGTACGGCCATTTTTCACACCTACAACTGTTGCAGCACTGTTGTCGTGAGATCAAAATTCAGACACTTGGCAGCTGACTCATATTTCTGAGGGTTGCAGTCTCCCAGGGTAAACGTGATCCCCTTTTGCAACCTTCTGACAAGCCAAGACAACGGGGAAAGCCAGATTCACTTAACTGAAGTTGTTACTAACTTAACAACTGCAGGGATTCAGTTAACAACTGTCACATGAAAGGTTGTAAAACGGGGCAAAATTCACTTAACAACTGTCTTGCTTAACAACAGAAATTTGGGGCTCAGTTGCAGTCGTAAGTCAAGGACTACCTATAGAATTTAGGGTTTTTTTAAATTCTTTTTTAACTTGTTATTTATTTAGGGCTATTGTGAGGGGTTTTGTAGTACAGCTAGTCTTCGACTTACTATCACAACGGAGCCCAAAATTTCTGTTGCTAAGGGAGACATTTGTTAAGTGAGTTTTGCCCCATTTTATCATCGTTCCTGCCACAGTTGTTAGGTGAATCACTGCAGTTGATAAGCTAGTAACCAGGTTGTTAAGTGAATCTGGCTTCCCCATTGACTTTGTTAGTCAGAAGGTCACAAAAAGCGATCACATGTCCTTGGGACACAGCAATGGTCATAAATACAAACCAATTGCCGAGCATCTAAATTTTGATCACATAATCATGGGGACGCTACCAAGGTCGTAAGTGTGAAAAACGGTCATTAAGTCACGTTTCTCAATGCTGTTGTAACTTTAAATGGTCGCTAAATGAACTGTTATAAGTCGAGGACAACGTGTATAGTAAGAGTAGGTTGTTATAGGGCTTTTTATGTATTTCATGTATTTTTCATGTGTTCCTTATTTAAATGAAAACTATTTTTAAAAAAGAAAAATCAGAAAGGAAATCTCATTGGCCTGTGCTCAGTGTGTGTGTGTGTGTGTGTGTGTGTGTGTGTGTGTGTGTTTGTATTCCTTCTCCCCATATTTGGGTTGACAGGGTGCATTAAAAAAAACACTCAAGACATAACACACACACACACACACACACACACACACACACACACACTATTCTTTCCATTTATCAGGCAGCTTAGCTCATGCTGTTCCTGAGATCCCCACAGTGCAGAATAAGTTTGTTGTCTTACTGCAAGGCTGGGAAAGTCACAGGTGCCAGAAAAGCAATGGAGATCCTTTCAGTTCAGAACAGATGCTGGCTGCCAAGAATAATCAAGATTGAAGAAATGGGAAGAAAGAAAAGGTGAAAAGGGGTGTAATTTTTCAGCTGTTCTAAGAACCTGCTGAGGCCTGGTGGTCACATCTGATATTGGAGATTCCCTGGACATCTGTCCTTGAAGAGAACTCTGGGATTTCCCAGGATCAGGTCATGACCAACTACCAAAGCATTTTAGGATTTAATTGGTGATTCAGGAGTATCTTGCAAAGTATGCTAAAAAAAATCAAGATGGAGCTCTTCCTGTTATTTTATGTGTTCCACATACAAAGAGGTTTTTTGTTCCAGCAGTTAAGCAAGGCACTAAGCTAGAAAGCAGGAGGCCATGAATTCAAATCCCGCCTTAGCCAGCTGGATGACTTTGGACCAATCACCAAGAGATTGTGAGTTCTAATCCCTCCTTAGGCATGAAAGCCACCTGGATGATTTTGGGTCAATCATCAGGAGAATGTGAGTTCTAGTCCTGCCTTACCCATGAAAGCCAGTTGGGTGACTTTGGGCCAGTCACTCTCTCTCAGCCCAAGCCACCTCACAGGGTTGTTGTGAGGAAAATAGGAGGATGAAAGTGTTGGATATGTTTGCTGCCTTGAGTTATTTGTAAAATAATAAAGGCGGAAAATACACGATAAATAAAAATAGATAAATACTGATGTTGTGCAAGGGAGGAGAGATTAAAACAACTGGGGTGATAATAGAGAATATTCTAAAGCAATTATACATTGGCAGAGCTATGCACGTCCATTAAACTTTGGGCTAAAATGAGATGATATCTTTTGTTATTTTAAATGAATCCTTTCCCAGCTCTCATTCTGAAACCGGGCATAAATTATATTTCCACTATTTGTTGTTACATCCACTGGAAATACTTCACATAGTCCTGATACTAGGGCTAAGCAGACAAATGGATTTTCTGGAATTCTGATATTGGCAAGCTTACCAAGAGGAAACGGGAAATTGTCTGAGCAGCCGAAAGCAATTTATACTCACAGTCTGCCAACACACCCATTGGATTTAAAAGACCAGTGCGGAAGTCTAGTCTTGTTCTAAGCATGAAGGAACTTCAGAGAATTTGTGCAATTGCTAATGAGCCTCTAAGAGATGGCTGTCTCTCCAAGGCTAATATTCCTCTTTATGTCACGCTCTGCTTGGCTGAACGGTGACTTCTAATCAGTTGAAGGGAAGCATCACAAACAAAGAGGCCAACACAGAGATAAAATAACATTCCCTAAGGAATCGACTTCCTCTAAATAAATCCACGCAGGGAGAAGAATCCATACTATTTGGTTCAGGCAGAATCTTTGGGCTCAGTTGTGGTCATAAGTCGAGGACTGCCTGTATTCCGGTGAACTGGTAAACTGGTGAACTGGTGTAAGAACAACAGCCTGGTTTTAAACATTGGAAAAACCAAAGAGATCGTTGTTGATTTCAGAAAAGGCAGGCACAGCCACACTTCTCTGTGCATTAATGACTCACCTGTAGGGATGGTTAGCAGCATCAAATTTCTGACTGTGCAGGTAACAAGTAGGCTGACTTGGTCGCTAAACAGCGAGACACTGGTAAAGCAAGCACAGCAGCGCCTGCATTTTCTGCGTCGCATGAGAAAACTACATCTTCCTTCCCCTGTCCTTACCACTTTCTACAGAGGGACGATGGAGAGCATCCTGTCATACAGCATCTATCTATCTATCATCTATCTATCTATCTATCTATCTATCTATCTATCTATCTATCTATCTATCTATCTATCTATCTATCTATCTATCTATCAATCAATCTATCTATCTATCTATCTATCTATCTATCTATCTATCTATCTATCTATCTATCTATCTATCTATCTAGGGATGCGGTGGCTCAGTGGGTTAGGATGCTGAGCTTGTCAATCAGAAGGTCAGCAGTTTGGCGGGTTGAATCCCGAGTGCCGTGTAGCAGAGTGAGCGCCTGTTACTCGTCCCAGCTTCTGCCAACCTAGCAGTTCGAAAGCACGTAAAAATGCAAGTAGAAAAATAGGGACCACTACGGTGGGAAGGTAACAGTGTTCCGTGCGCCTTTGGCGTCTAGTCATGCCGGCCACATGACCACGGAGACGTCCTCGGACAAGCACTGGCTCTTCGGCTTTAAAACGGAGAAGAGCACCGGCCCCTAGAGTCGGAAACGACTAGCACGCATGTGCGGGGGAACCTTTACCTTTACCAGTATCTATCTATCTATCTATCTATCTATCTATCTATCTATCTATCTATCTATCTATCTATCTATCTATCTATCTATCTCTATCCTCTATTCCCTTTCCACAGCTGCAGAAGGCCTGTGTTATTCACAAGCAATAAAGACTCTGATAAAGGCCTGATTCAGTCAGTTTTATTTTTCAGACACAGAAGGGGGTCCAGAGTCAATCCTGGCCTGTTCAGAAAATGTCTCTCAGGACCTTTTTCGATTCTCTTGACAATCATTGCCTGTCTCGCTTTGCTTTATCTGCACACCATCCAAAGCATTTTCTCCAAAGCAAAGCAGAAAAGGGACTTGGGAGTAACAAGCTGCAGCTGCTCCTAAGCCCCCTTTTCATAGTGTCATCATGATAACCCACCCCAAAGGAAGCCCATGAGCTCATTTGCACATGCGGGTCACTTAGCAACCTGAACTTTCCACACACACACACCCCAGCCCCCCAACTTCCAAGGAATGCTTTTTGGATTGGGGATTAGCAATCCACAGAGTTTCGTCATGCTGAAATAACTCCGGTAAATCGAAGAGATTTGTTGTGGAATTAATTGGCCACTGAAGATGGCGAGGGTGCCGGTTTCTCCATCTAATGTAAAAGGAACATTATTTGTTCTCTAGGTGTGCGAGTGCCAAGTTTTGCAAAAGCCCAGCGAGGACAATTTGGGATCCTACCTCGGCCCTGTTGTTTGATCCCTGATTAAAATAAAGTCTAGAATACGATGCCTGCTCTTTTAATAAAATAAAACATGCTTTTAAAAATACATTCAGGTGGTCTGATGGTTCCCTAGTCATTTTTCCCGGGGTTGATGAGAGCAGCAGGCAGAAAAAGAATTAAAGTGTTTTCCTACATACTTGAGCATGATACCTGGGTGTTTATCTTAGGGCTGAACCAGCCAGGAAAAATTCAACTTGCTCTTACGCTTTCAGAAGCCTTTGAGTTATGAAGTGCTGCCATTGATTTATGCTTTCTTTTATTTTCTGGATTGTTACCATGGTTGTTTTAATGTGTTCCGTGGTGCTTATTTATCTTAAGCATTTTGTCACTGTTATTGTGGATGTCTCAGTGCATTTGATAACTTTTGTAAACTGCTGAAAATCTTTCCACTGCAGAGAAGAAAAATCCAGGAAATCAATTAAATTAAATATTTGATAACCAGAAATCTTCCTTGCAGTTTTTGACCAGTGGCATCTGATCTTCTCTAACCAGCAAAAAAGGGTGATTATTTCTTCTTCTTCTTCTTCTTCTTCTTCTTCTTCTTCTTCTTCTTCTTCTTCTTCTTCTTCTTCTCCTCCTCCTCCTCCTCCTCCTCCTCCTCCTCCTCCTCCTCCTCCTCCTCCTTTCTCCTTCTTCTCCTCCTCCTCCTCCATTATGTCATGCATTTGTGGATAGAAAGGATGAAGAAAATTTAAAAAAGTTCAGTATCAGTAGACTTTTTCCTATTTCCACCTAGCTATGAAAAGGAATCGCCAGGACCAGATCTTTTTCCTGCCATATTCCCCATGAAACTGCCTTCATCTTGTCCCCAGCCTTGGAGATAGACTTAAGATCCACACCAGTCTCAGAGGAGTATCGTCAGTCTTTGCCCAAGAACATTCAGGATTGCTAATACTCATTTGGCTTGTTCAGTTTGGAGGAAAGTTGGAAAGACTGGGAAGAAAGTTGAGGCAGAATTGGAATCTGTAACAGGGACATCACTTTTGATGCAGGTTTTCTGCAAGCTTGAGGATGGGTGGAGAACATATCAAGACAGTAGAGACAGGCATCTCAGATCAGTAGAGAACCACAAGAAGATCCCATAACTATTCAATCAGCCATACACACCTAAACGCCAGCAGGGAGAATATATACCTAGGCACACATTAAAAATGTGCATGTGTACGCAGATGTACAATTTATATTAATCCATGATGGGGGTTTTTTTCTGCTTGGTTGCAAACCATCATAAGATCCTGCCCAGTTTGTAACATTTTCCTTGGAGGCACTGCTGGGTTTTTTGCTCACTGATTAGAGCTGATGAGAAGAACCTGCAAGAGTTCAGATGTTGCTGAGCTATTAGTTCCAGCTGCCATAACTCTAATTCACACTATATATTGGGAAGAATGCAAGCTGTTGTCATTCAGAGAAGTTGGAAGATCACAGTCCACCGTGGTCCTGCTTTCCAATTGATCTATCTTGCAGCACTTTTAACCATACTTTAATTTAATTTAATTTAATTTATTAATATTTCTATACCGCCCTTCTCCCGAAGGACTCAGGGCGGTGTACAGGGCAAGAATAAAACACAAAGGTACAAAAATTAAAAAGTAATTAAATACATGCCCATAAAAAACAATAAATACATTAATAAAACCCCAATAAAATGATAGTAAAAACCCCACCAATCCCCCCTCAGGCCAGGCCGGCTTGTTCGAACAGGTATGTTTTCAGATCGCGACGAAAGGAGCGAAGATCAGGCGCCGTCCGGAGCTCAACCGGTAACTGGTTCCATAGCTCCGGGGTGCCCACAGAGAAAGACCTCCCCCTGGGGGCCACCAATCTACATTCTCTGACCGGTGGCACCCTGAAGAGGCCCTCTCTGTGGGAACGCACAGGGCGGAGGGAAGTTGACGCCGGCAGCAGGTGTTCCCTAAGGTACTCCGGACCCCTGCCATGTAGGGCTTTAAACACCATGACTAGTACCTTGAATCTCACCCGGAAGACAACTGGCAGCCAATGCAGCTCACGGAGCAGAGGTGTGACATGGGAGTATCGGGAAACTCCCAACACAACTCTCGCGGCTGCATTCTGTGCCAGTTGGAGCTTCCGGGTGGTCCTCAAGAGCTTCCGGGTGGTCCTCAAGGGCAGCCCCATGTAGTTGTCCCTGCTGGAATGGGACAACTTGCCATGGTCATCTCGCCATGGCCAACTCATCATGGCCATCTCACCAGGGACAACTTACCAACCACGGGACAACTTACAGTGGCCAACTCAATGTGAGATAACTCGCCATGGGATAATTCCACACAGGATAACTCAGTGTGATAAATGTTATCCACCACTGTTTCTTCAATATTATTTCCATTGACAAAGCATGAGAAAGACACTCAAAATAACACCTGCTTGATGCCCTTCGGTACAAGATGGGGCAAGGGAAATTCTAAGATGCTTTCAAGACAGTTATCATACCCCACAAGAATAAAGTGGCATTTCTGCAATCTATCAGCGCCTTCACATTGACCAGACCAAGAAACATTTCGGGGAACCCTAAAACTTTTATTAAGACGAACGATTGTAAAAGAATCTGGCAAGTTTGATTGTGTTTTGCCTGGTCCCTTTTTTAATGTTCCTGTGAATTAGGAAGTATCTCAGATACTTACGCATTCCTTTCTTGTTTTGAACACCAGCCATGTTTAGCTTCTCTTTACTTTGTTAGCAGATCTCTCTCCATCAAGATCATCCTCTTTATTCTCTGCAGGATCCTCACAATGTCCATTTCCTGACCTGGCCTACCTCAAAGGGCTTACAGCTTCTCTGGGGGCGTTTTGTAACCTTATTTTCAGGAACCTTGAATTGCTCTTTCCAATTTCTTCAGCTGCATCTGAGAGTATATGGTCACTAGAGATGTCAGAAACTGTAACAGCTGGTGCTTGTTTTTTGGTTACCCACCCTAGTGAACCATCCCTGCCTGCTCGTATTTACCAACCTAGAAGGTCATTTAGGAGTTTATTTTATTAGCTTTTTTTTTAAATCCTGCTTTTATTTTTATTACTTTTTTTGTAAACAACTCAAGGGGGTAAGCATGCCTAATACTCTTTCTCCCTTCTATTTTCCCCACAGCAACCTTTTGAGGTAAGTTGGATTAAGAGTTCTTACCTTCAAATCATCCAGCCCAGTTTTTCATGACTAAAGTGAAACTAGAACTCACAGTCCCCTGGTGATTGGTCCAAAGTCACACAGCCAACTTGCATGCCTAAGGTGGGACTAGCATTCATAGTCTTCAAAGTCACCCAACTGGTTTCATACTTAAGGCAGGACTAGAACTCATCATCTCCTGGTTCTAGCCTTGGCACCTTAACCGCTAGATCAAAGTAGTTCTCTTTCTCTCAAGAAGTGTTGTCTTATTAGAGCCAAGGAAAATGGAGGATTTGGACTACCAGATTGGGTCCTATAGTACAGGTGTCCCCAACCTGTGGGCTGAGGCCACTTGGCCACCGGGCCTCATGAAGGGATGACCAGTGCATGCACACACACTCCCCAACACTCGGACTAGCGCCACCCCGAGCATCCCGCCAGCATTAGCACCACCCTGCCCGAGCGTCCCTCCAGCACTAGTGCCACCCTGAGCATCCTGCCAGTACTAGCGCCGCCCTAGCTGGCTGGCTCAGGAATTCTGGGAGTTGAAGTCCACGAGTCATAAAAGAGCCAATGTTGCCTACCCCTGGGATAGACTCACATTGAGAATCAAAGAAAAAGAAGAAGACACAGAATACTTCCAAACATGGAACTTATTTTATCAATGGCTGGAAAAAACGAGATAAAGAGTAAGAGCTTAACTTTTATGACTAAGCAAAAAAAAAATCAACCCAGACAACACGTTGTTCATTAAGCACTAACGAATTGTAATGATAGAAAACTAATAAAATACCTTTTTTAAAAAAACAGAAGTGTTCTCTTAGCATTAAATTAAAACATTGAAAGCTAGAGAGGTCACATATGCTGAAAAAAGGATAGAAGCCAGAAAAAAAAAGACATTGACAATCACCCCATGATAATTACATGTGCTAATCCACCCTATTCCCCATTCCCTTCTGTTTCTACAGTATAGTAAATTTGAAAGCAATTGGGTTTTTGTGGGTTTGGGGGTTTTTTGCAGTTAAGTAAGAAGTAGGAAAAATGCAGATTTTCTGTTTTACACGTACAAAGTACAAAAGTCACTCAGTCTCCTTATTCCCTTTTTTCCATGAGATTTGCATCGGCCTCCATTTCGCAACTCCTGGCATTCTTGTAAAAATAAAAATCTCATAAGTTTAAGCTCTCTTTCTTAAACTGAGACCAGTGGCCTTGTCCGATCATTTTAATGCACCTTAACGCATCCTGCCGTACATCTTTATGCTAAAAATTCTCTAGAAATTCTCTGGAAAGTAGAAATGCAGAAAGAGATTTTAAAAGCTACCACAGTCTACAGGTGAAATATTCTTCATAAGCCCTTAATGAAAAAAACAGCATTTGGAACTCTGTTGCACCACACAATTCATAATTTAAGTCTGTCTTCTGCAACCAGGTGGCCTCTTGATATATTAGAATTATATACACACCCATCATCTTTTTCAGGATAAGCCATATAATGCCAAGTATGGAAACAGAACAAGAAATAATGAGCCAAAAAAATTAAGCACCTTAAGAGGGGAAGGAAATCTAGCTCAATCTAATTTATATCAACATAGTTTACTCTACTTCCTCATAATTTTCTACTCTTGCAAATCACTCTTGTTTCCACCACCTCCATACAATACCTCGTGAACTGCCTTTTGTGCTTCAAAATTCTCTTCATCTTTAAGAATTTCATAAACTCCACCCTCAACTTTCTGGTCTTCCTCCTCATCGCAACCCATTCACTCATTCTTCACTCATTTGGATAGTGACTTGATCTTTATTCATTCTCCCTACATAGTCAAAGCACCTCAATGAACTTCTTAGTGGTTAAGGCACCAGGCTAGAAAGTGGGAGATTGTGAGTTCTAGTCCCACCTTAGCCATGAAAGCCAGTTGGGTGACTTTAGGACAGTCACTCTTTCTCAGCTCAACCCACCTCACAGGGTTATTCTGGGGAAAATAAGAGGAGGAGATGTGTTGGATATATTTGCCACCTTCAGTTATTCATAAAAACAATAAAGGCAGAAAATGAAAAGAAAGAAAGAAAGAAAGAAAGAAAGAAAGAAAGAAAGAAAGAAAGAAAGAAAGAAAGAAAGAAAGAAAAAGAAAGAAAGAGAAAGAAAGAAAGAAAGAAAGAAAGAAAGAAAGAAAGAAAGAAAGAAAGAAAGAAAGAAAGAAAGAAAATGTAATTTAAGCCATATTGACTGATCACCTAATCATACACAATCCCATATCTTCTTGTTTACTTTACACTTTCCTTAAATTCTCCAATTCCACTGTATTCAACCTCTTTCATTATTTGACTGGACATGTCTCTCACTTCTACACAGCAAAGAGGCATGGAGTGGACTCTTACACACAGCCCTGTTCACTTTTACAAATTTTCATTCCTCACAACAAGCCACCTTACATCCATTTTCCTTCTACCCACATTTGCACGTCTGAAGTGTCTTCCTTTGTTCTCCCGTCTTTAGTAAACATTCAACCAAGGTACAGAAATTCATCTGCTTGCTCACCATTTCCATATAACCTGGAGACATTCTCTCTTAGTTTCCCTGTCAAACAACCTTTGGTCTGATATATTCTTTCTTAGATCTGGTTCTCCTGTTGCATCCTGCCATCTGTTTAATATTCATTGCAATTCCTTCAGGTTGAGTAACGCGGCATCTTCTGGATTTAACATTTCCAATATTCATGCAAAGAATTCCATCCTTCACTTTATCATAAGCTTCCTCTAAATCGACAAACAATCAGCTATGTTTCCCACAGTCACATATTGCGCAGTGACCTTCTAAATAGCAAAAACCTGGTATTCACACACTCTGTGCGGCATTAAGCTATACAAGTAGACCTCAACTTACAATAGTTCATTTGGTGACCATTCAAAGTTACAACGGCACTGAAAAAAGTGATTTATGACCGTTTCTCACACTTACAACAGTTGTAGCATCCCCATGGTCACGTGACCAAAATTTGGGCCCTTAACAACTGACTCATGTTTATGACGGTTGCAGTGTCCTGGAATCATGTGATCACTTTTTGTGACCTTCTGATGAGTAAAGTCAATGGGGAAGCCAGTTTCATTTAACAACCAGGTTACTAACTTAACAACTGCAGTGATTCACTTAACAATTATGGCAAGAAAGGTCGCAAAATGGGGCAAAATTCACTTAACAAATGTCTCACTTAGCAACATAGATTTGGGGCTCAACTGTGTGGCGATAAGTCAAGGACTACCTGTATTTCAAACCTGATGGAAGGGGGGGGGTATCAGGTACAACAGCTGAGTGGATCTGGGGTGTCAAATGGGGTTTCAAAGCTATTTTGAAAAGCTTAAGATGACTCTCATTGGGAAACAGCAGTTTTGAATCAAAGCTGGAACATGCAAGTGCAGTAAGCTTTTGCAATGGAGTGGGAATGATAAGAGGAGAAAGCTGTCCATTCCTGCAGTGAGGAAGTGGAGAGTGGCCCATATTAGTGATGGGCTAAGCATAAAGGGAGAGCTAGGATAGGGTAGGGTAGGGTAGGGTAGGGTAGGGTAGGGTAGGGTAGGGTAGGGTAGGACAGGATAGGACAGGATAATAAGAATAGGACAGGACAGGACAGGACAGGACAGGATAGGATAGGGTAGGATAGGATAGGATAGGATAGGATAGGATAATAAGAATAGGATAGGATAGGATAGGATAGGATAGGATAGGATAGGATAGGATAGGATAGGATAGGATAGGATAGGATAATAAGGATAGGATAGGATAGGATAGGATAGGATAGGATAGGATAGGATAGGATAGGATAGGATAGGATAGGATAGGATAGGATAGGATAGGATAGGATAATAAGGATAGGATAGGATAGGATAGGATAGGATAGGATAGACTTTGGAAGGGACCTTGGAGGTCTTCTAGTCCAACACCCTGCTAAGGCAGGAGACCCTATACCATTTCAGATAAATGGTTATCCAAACTCTTCTTAAAAACTTCCAGTGTTGCAGCATTCACAGCTTCAAAGTCGTTCCATTGATTAATTGTTCTGAATGCCAGGACATTTCTCCTTAGTTCTAGGTTGCTTCTCTCCTTGATTAGTTTCCATCCATCGCTTCTTGTCCTGCCTTCAGGTACTTTGGAGAATAGTTTGACTCCCTCTTCTTTGTGAGAACCCCTCCAAATATTGGAACATGGCTATCATGTCACCCCTCGTCCTTCTCTTCATTAAACTAGACATACCCAATTCCACCAACCATTCTTGGTATGTTTTAGCCTCCGGCCCTCTGATCATCTCTGTTGCTCTACCCTTAGAAGAGTTTATGATGAAGGGGGGGGGGAAGGAAAGTGGAAAAAATGGAATGAATACATTATTCAATACAGTCTTAAGAAGGAAAAAATGGAAATTGAAAAAACTGAATGAATACAGTACTCACTACTTAAAAGATAAAATCAATTTGCATAGTGAACTTAAGGTTTATGGCAAAGTTTTGCTTTATTTACCAAAGCACCTGTAGGCAGGGCAAGAAACAATGGATGGAAACTAATTAAGGACAGAAGCAACCTAGAACTAAGGGGGGGGAAATTCCTAACAGTGAGAACAATTAACCAGTGGAACAAACTGTCTTCAGAAATTGTGGGTGCCCCAATACTGGAGGCTTTTAAGAAGAGATTGGACAGCCATCTATCAGAAATAGTATAGATCTCCTGTGAGAACAGAGGGTGGACTAGATGACCTCCAAGGTCCCTTCCTACTCTATTACTGTGACTGAAGATAGTTTCTTGGATTCAAGATACTGTAAATGTAAATGTAACGTGAAGGTGGACAGAGTGCTGGAGAAATAAAAACAAGATTAATCCTAGAGAGGATTAGACAAGATCAAGAAAAAACAAGAACAATTGGAATGGCTAAAGCAATAAACTTTCCAGTGATAATATATAGCTATGAATGCCAGACGCTGAGAAAGAGAGAGATAAAGAAGATGAATGTGCTTGAGTTATGGAAGAGCAGATGGTTACGAAGAGTGTCGTGGCCTGCAAGAGGAACCGATCAATGGACCCTGGATAAAATAAAAGCTGCTCTTTCTTCAGGTGATAAACAGCAAGCAAAAGCACACATATTTTCAGCCTCTGATATCTATGGCTTATGAACTGGAAAAACTGTTATGCTAGTGGAAGCAGAAGACTAAGGCAGATGGACAGGATTCATAAAATATCTGTAGTTGGAAGCTGTAAGGCTTTTGCAGGTCCACCATGTTTATGCGCTCGTGACTTCTCGTCTAGACTACTGTAATGCTCTCTACATGGGGCTGCCCTTGAAGTCCACTCGGAGACTCCAACTGGTGCAGAATGCAGCCGTGCGAGTTGTGCTGGGGGTTTCCCGATACTCCCATGTTACACCTTTGCTCCGCGAGCTGCATTGGCTGCTGGTTGCCCTCTGGGTGAGGTTCAAGGTGTTAGTGATGACTTACAAAGCCCTACATGGCATGGGTCGGGATTACCTATGGCAACACCTGCGGCCGGCGTCAACTTCCCTCCGTCCAGTGCGCTCCCACAGAGAGGGCCTCCTCAGGGTGCCTCCGATCAAAGAATGTCGATTGGTGGCCCCCAGGGGGAGAGCGTTCTCTGTGGGCGCGCCAGACCCATGGAACCGCTTGCCGGTTGAGCTCCAGATGGCCCCCGACCTTCGCTCTTTCCGGCGCGATCTAAAAACGTATCTATTTGAGCAGTCCGACCTGGTCTGATGGGTTAGGGTTGGGGTTTTAAATACATCTTAATTATTGTTTTAACCTTGGGCATTTATTTAATCGCTTTTAACTTTTGTATCCTGTTTTTGTATTTATTGCCCTGTACACCGCCCTGAGTCCTTCGGGAGAAGAGCGGTATAAAAATATAATTAAAATAAATAAATAAATAAATAAATAAATAAATAAATAAATAAATAAATAAATAAATAAATTTTGATAAACATGGTTGGACCTGGAGAAGCTTTTGTAGCTTGCAAAGAGTGCGGTGTTCTCATGATGCAAACTCTGCCCCTTTCGTACAGGCCTGTGATGCCATAATGCACATGCAGAAATTAATGTTAGCATGTTGATCCCTTTCTTATTTATTCCAGTCTTCCCCTGGGATACTTCTGGTTACTAAGCACACAACTGGAAATAATGGGAAAGTTGTTTTTTTTCCATGTAATCACCAAATATTGAAACTGAACAATTCCATCAGTGGAACGATTTGCCTCCAGAAGTTGTGGGTGCTGTCAGTCAGCTGCCAAACTTATGCTTGCTTGTGCTTTGCTGCTATGCAATGACAGACTGCCATGAACTGTGGGGAGGGGGAGGAATGCTTGGGAAAATGAAAGTAAATGCTCGACCTCCTCGAGAAGCTGCCTCAAGGTCACCCAGCTGGAAGAAGGAGGGAGCTGCATACCATACTGCGGCTTGGACTGACCGTTATGAAAACATCTTGCCTGAACCTGACTGGTTACACTGGGGAGGGCAATGATAGATAAGTAAGGGAGGGAAAAGTAGAACTTAAAGATTTCGCCACCTGCTTCTCAGTTCTGGCTTTGCACTACTGCAATACACGTGACCTCTCATAAACTATACCTTCCTCAACAAACAAAGCCAAGGATTGTTTCTGTTTAGAGATTTAAGTAGTGGCAGGTCCAACAGATGCCTCAGTGCTGAAAGTTTTTAAGAAGAGACTGGGCAACCACGTTTCGAATGGTATAGGTCTCCTGCTTCAGTAGGGGGTTGGACTAGAAGACCTCCAAGGTCCCTTCCAATTCTGTTATTCTGTCTGCATGGTGCTAAATATCTATGTACAGCCTTGCTCTTCATAAGATTGTTACCAACATGTAAGCAAATTTTCCTGCCAGTGAGAACAATTAATCAGTAGAACAGCTTGCCTCCAGAAGTTGTGGGTGCTCCAACACTCAACTAGAACAGGGTAGGCAACCTTGGTTCTTTTATGATAATGATAATGATAATGATAACTTTATTGTCACTTTGAATGTACACCAATCGGCATACATCAAAATGAAATTTCGTTGCATACAGCTCTCAAAGGGTCACCACCTCCGATATATACTTCTTGTTCGTGGCCCGCTCAAATTTCACATTGTCCATTTTAGTCTCTAGGGAGTGAACGATGGCACACAGGACAGATGGAAATGGGGCTCCATGTGGATTAGCCCTCAAATTCGCTTGTATTCTGACAACCTCGCCTTCTTTCCTTTTTCTGATCCTGACTCTTCCACCTTTTCCTTAAAGGGGCCTCGCTTCTTTTCGCCCCTGGAGCACACTGCTGCCGCCACCAGCTCCTCCAAAAGCCTCTCTCTCTTCCTCCACCCCACACTCTCAACATAATTTAATTTAATTTAATTTATTAATATTTCTATACCGCCCTTCTCCCGGAGGACTCAGGGCGGTGTACAGGGCAAGAATAAAACACAGAAATTTACAAAAACTAAAAGATAATTAAATGCATGCCCGATTAAAATACAATTAATACATAGTAAAAAAAACCCAATAAAAATAATAAAAAAACCCACCAATCCCCCCTCAGGCCAGGCCGGCTTGCTCAAACAAGTATGTTTTCAGATCGCGGCGAAAGGAGCGCAGATCGGGCGCCGTCCGGAGCTCAACCGGTAACTGGTTCCATAGCTCCGGGGCGCCCACAGAGAAGGATCTCCCCCTGGGGGCCACCAGTTGGCATTCTCTGACCGGTGGCACCCTGAGGAGGCCCTCTCTGTGGGAACGCACAGGGCGCAGGGAGCTTGATGCCGGCAGCAGATGTTCCCTGAGGTACTCCAGCCCCATGCCATGAAGGGCTTTGAACACCATTACTAGCACCTTGAATCTCACCCGGAAGACAACTGGCAACCAATGCAGCTCACGAAGCAGAGGTGTAACATGGGAGTATCGGGAGACTCCCAACACAACTCTCGCGGCTGCATTCTGTACCAGTTGGAGCCTCCGGGTGGTCCTCAAGGGAAGCCCCATGTAGAGAGCGTTGCAGTAGTCCAGACGAGAGGTCACGAGCGCGTGAGTGACCGTGCATAAATCATCCCGGCTTAGATAGGGCCGCAGAAATTGGGTACTGATGATACCCAACTCCAAAGCCACGAATGATCTCACCCAGCGGTTTCATATAGATGTTGAACAGGAGAGGCGAGAGGACCGACCCCTGAGGAACTCCACAAACGAGAGACCTCGCGGTCGACCTCTGCCCTCCTGTCAACACCGACTGCGAGCGTCCCTGGAGATAGGAGGAGAACCACTGTAAAACCGTGCCTCCCACTCCCAATCACCTGAGCAGCAGGATACCATGGTCGATGGTATCGAAAGCCGCTGAGAGGTCTAATAGGACTAGAACAGAGGAATGACCCCTGTCCCGAGCCCTCCAGAGATCATTCACCAGTGCGACCAATGCCGTCTCCGTGCTGTGCCCGGGCCTGAAACCCGATTGGTACGGGTCTAGATAATCCGCTTCATCCAGGACCAAAGGGAGCTGATGCGCTACCACACTCTCAACAACCTTCGCAAGAAAGCGAAGGTTGGAGACCGGACGAAAGTTGTTCAATACAGCTGGGTCCAAGGCAGGCTTCTTGAGGAGGGGCCTCACCACCGCCTCTTTCAAGACGGCAGGGAAGCTACCCTCACTCAAAGAAGCAGATATAACTGCCTGGAACCAGCTGCGTGTCCTCTCCCGGGCTGCATAAACCAGCCAGGAAGGGCACGGGTCCAATAAACATGTGGTGGAGCTCAGTCTCCCCATAATCCTGTCCACTTCCTCCGGAGTCACAGAATCAAACTCCTCCCAAGTGATATCAACAAGACCACCCGCGTCCTGATCGCCAGACTCTGCCCAGTCAGAGTCCAGACCAGTCCGAATCCGAGCGATTTTGTCCGACAGATAGTTGTTAAACTCCTCGGCAAGACCCTGCAAGGGTTCCTCCCTCACCTCCTGATTAAGGAGGGAGCGAGTCACCCTAAACAGAGCGGCCGGGCGATTATCTGCGGACGCGATAAGGGTAGCGAAGTGATTAGACCTCGCCACCCTTATCGCAGCGAGATAAGACCTAATATGGGTTCTTAGTCGCAATCGGTCGGATTCGGATCGGCTGGACCTCCAACCGCTCTCTAGGCCCCGTCTCCGGCGCTTCATCTCCCGGAGCTCCGCGGAGAACCATGGAGCTCGACGGGATCTGCATCGGGTCAGGGGCCGCAAGGGTACAACTCGGTCAAGAGCCTCAGTGGCTGCCCTTTCCCAAGCTTCCACTAAGGCATCTGCCGAGCTGTGAGTGGGGGAGGCAGGTGGGGACCCCAGGGCTGCCTGGAACCTCGTGGAATCCATTAAGCATCTGGGGCGGTACCATCTAACTGGTTCCACACACCCACGGCGGGGGGTGGCAAAGCGGAAGACCAGCCGCAGGAGATGATGATCGGTCCATGACAGGGGCATAATAATTGGGGAGCCCCCACCAAGATCATCTAACCACCGACCAGATAAGAAAACTAGGTCAAGGGTGTGGCCTCCCTCATGAGTCGGTCCTGAAATTACTTGCGTCAGGTCCATGGCCGTCATGGAAGCCATGAACTCCCGAGCCAACTCAGATGATCCTCCCAGAGATGGTAGATTGAAGTCCCCCAAAACTATAAGTTTCGGGAACTCAACCACCAACCCAGAGAGGACATCGAGAAGCTCAGGCAGGGCTGCTGCTGCGTGACTAGGCGAAAGGTACACCAGCAGCAAGCCCAACTGCGCACCAGGGCCGCATCTCAAGAAGAGAGACTCACACCCGACTATCTGCGGAACGGTGGCCTCCCGCGGAGCTAAGGTCTCCCTCATAACAACAGCCACTCCCCCACCCCTACCCTGAGCCCGAGGCCGGTGTAGCACCCGGAAACCTGGTGGGCAAAGATCAGCCAGAGGAATACCGCCCTCTGGGCCCAACCAAGTCTCTGTGATGCAAGCCAGGTCCGCCTGCTCACCCTCGACCAAGTCACGGATGAGAGGAGCTTTATTAACGACAGACCTGGCATTCAAGTACACCAGCCGGAGCTCAGGAGGCTGCACATCCTCACTCCCGGGACCTCGGGGCAGAACAAGAGGGTCGGAACGCCTCACCGCTTGCAAGTAGCGGTGAGGCCTTCCCTGAGAGGCCCTCTGTTCCTGAACCCGCTGCCATTCCCTAACGTCGTGGGAATAGGCATTCCCACGACTTGCCCTGGAGCCCCAGGGGCGACCGACCCCCGCTCCTCCCCTCCGCGATCAATCCCGGCCCTGGCCTGAACAGTGGTTGCTGGACTGCCCCCCGTATCCGAACAACCAAAAGAAGTTCCCACCCCCCTCCCTAACCTCCTAAAAAATTTAACCAAAAAACTAACCAGGGGCCTCTTATTTGACTTATATCGGAGGCCCCTACCCATGCCCAGCCATCTCTCAGGGTCCCAACACTCAGGCCCTTCATCGAGAGGAGGTGTAAAGAGTAAGGCGGGTCGCTCCCAGGATGGGGGGGGCCCCCCTGAGAGCGTATAAGGTCGTGCTAGAATAAGTCAGACGCATGATCTTAACAAGTCCGACAAAAAACAGCAAGGCAGACCAGATCAACATGGGAGGATCTCAAAATAAATAAATCGAAGGCAAATGACCAGAGAGCCAGCCCAGCTCCACTGCCACTAGAGCTGGGAAATCCCAGAACAGATCGAATCCCGCCCTCTCACGGCGGTCAAAGCCGGGGGGCAACCTGGTACATACAAACCAGGGGAGCAATACCCCCCAGAGCTCTCACCTCTGGGAGGCAGCAGATGTAAAAACTTAACCACTCTCCCACAGTGGTTACAACCCGGGCCTTCTATTATAGGGGAGGGGGGAGAAGGGGAGGGAGTTAGAGCAAAAAATCTATAAAATACATCAGAATTAATAAGCCGGCATGGTCACAAAATGGTAGGAGAGATTCCGATTATATAAGTCACTTCCATGTTGCAAAAAAGACTGGATGATAGTCAGTCAAGAAGGAAACCACAACATGGTCCAATGATTTTCTGGCAGCGCAGAGATTAAATTTTGCCTCACAAATTTCCGAGGCAACAGCGTCCGCGTTCCACCACCAGGCCAGGTCACCATATCAGAAAGGCCCACTCCCTTCACCGTCAGCCATCTCGGAAACCAGCTAGACAACGTCTCCACCACTCCAGCATTTTCACACACACCCCGCCGCTCCAAGCCGCGATTCATAGTCAGTCCAGCAACACGCGGCTCCCCAAGCAGCAGGAAGGCGTTCTGGAGCATCACCGAGCTGTAAGAAATTAATCCAGGCGTCACAGATCTCAGGAACACCACCAGGCTCCGTAGAAGGGGTCTCGGGACCTCCGTTGCACAAACGGTCAGCCGGTCGGAGCCACGCTGAGCAGAGCTTCAGCAAAAAATCAGGGTCTTTCCGGGCGCCTCAGCAGTCTCAGCAGTGTCCATCGGGGCTCCGCCCACCTCCTCCGCGCCCAACAGCCTCCATCGGAGTTCGCCGGGTCCCTGCGGCACCGATAAACCACTGATAAACCACCACTTGAACACTTCTACGCCAACGCTGCTCCAAGCCGCGATTCATAGTTAGTCAGTCAACACGCGGCTCTCCCAAGCAGCTGAAAGGCGCTCCGGAACACCACCAAGCTCTAGAAAGTTGTCCCGGGCTCCGCAGGCTTCAGAAACACCACCAGGATCCACAGACTCCAACAGGGGCCGACAATCAGCTGGTCCATCAGGGGCCGACAATCAGCTGGTCGGCGGAGCGCAGGCCTCCAAGATCCTCCGCCCGGCTCCAACGAGTTCTTAGTCAGGCTCTCAAAACTCTCAAACTCCCCCGGCATCAACATTCACTGGTCGGCGCCGCGTAGAGCAGAGCTCTGAAAAATATCTAGGTCTTCCCGGCACTCCAGCCGCCTCCGCTAAAATTTGCCGAGTCCGCCGATCCCCCGCGGTCCGACAAACAGCTGGTCGTGCGGCACGGGGAACTGCTCAGCTCCTCCGCATCCTCTAGGGCCTCCAGCAACTCTTCCGGGCTCAGATGGAAAACCTCGGAGAGTCCGGGGCTCGCGGGGCTCGCGGGGCTCGTGGGGGGTTCACGGGGCCAAAAGATAATAATCCAGAAGCTCACCTCGTCCTCCATCCCATGTCCATCACAGGGGAAAATCCTGTGAGGCTCCCAAAGGTCGCCATATTGCCGGAGCTCCGCACGGAGCTCAGCCGAGCACATCCGCCATCTTGGGCATGCTCAGAAGAATAAGTTCTAGGTCCTCTCCTCCTCTGTCTCCTCTGGAAACAGCCCTGATTTGCAGTAGAATCCATTACTGGGCCAGCAGTCAGATCTTGCTGCTGGTAGAACAAATTCAAACAGCGCCAACGACTTTTAACGGTCTCACCAACAGTTCCAAAACCACTAGAAACTCGCCAGGCCAGCAAAGATTGTCGGTCGTATGTCGTATGTTACCTTAGTTCCACCATGTTGCTCAAACACGTTAAAATCTTCTTGATCATGTGGCCTATAGCCCTTACTATCCTTCCCATGACTATGACTATACTATGACTCGTGGACTTCAACTCCCAGAATTCCTGAGCCAGCCAGCCCGCCTCCAAGGACTCTTCCAATCCTATTAATCTATGTTCAACGTGGCTTGCATGAGAGAAATAGTTTGACTATTTGCATATTCTCTTGGAATTTCTTTCATTAGCGCTGTACATATATGCAGTCTTTTTCAGTTTTTCAGCAGCACACTCTTGTTTCTGATTTGTTGACACAGAGCTGTTAGCACTTCAACTGCCTCTTGTCCGATATCTTTATGGATTCAGTGGATGTTATCTTTGTATCAGGTGCTTTTTCACTGATATTGGATTTTTATAATTCCCTTCCTAATGAAATCAGGTCTGGAATATATTCTGTCTACAAATGTTTCTATCCCATTATAATGTCATCCCTGTTAAGGTTTCAGCATTCTCTTCCCATTTTCTTGGTCGATGTCATTTCACTTGTCCTTTTTTCTTGACATTGAAAGTTTGTGTTGGGGTGTCAGACGTTGTTTTCGTTGCCCAAAGCTTCATCCTTCTCTGGCAATTATTTTTTTTTAATTGAAAAGTTTTACAATACATTTTTGAATACAACCCCCCTGCCCTCCCCCTCCCCTCTCCCCAACCCTCCCCTCCCCTCCCCCCCTCCCCGACTTCCCAGAGCTAAATACAGGGTATAAAAATACAAACAAACATAATCTAAAATATGCAAACAACAATAAAATATTAAATTCTATCACACTTTAACTCTCAGTAAAATAACTACAAGCTAGTTCTACATCATATATATCCACTACTTATTCAAATGCTAAGTGAAACTTTTTAGTCCCATATTTATTCTGAATATAATCAATCCACCTCCTTCTCTGGCAATTATGATCTGTATTTATCTGAAAGCCCAATGGTGCTAGGAGACCAAAAAATAAAATAGAAGTAAAAATGACTCATGTTTCTTGAGATCAACAATTCTTATGATTCCAGTGGTCTCACTTGAGGCCATACATAAGAATACCGAATAAGCTTTTGCCAGAGACTCATGCAAAATATCCACAATTAAGCTATGACAACTATGTGATATAAACAAAATAAGGAATAATTTCCTAATCGTAAGAGCTATTCAGCAGTGAAACCATCTCCCTCTTGGGTCACAGGTGTTTCAATCATTGTAGTCCCAAAGGTGCTTTTTCAAAAGGCAACTGGACTTTGTTTTTTAATAATAATAATAATAATAATAATAATAATAATAATAATAATAATAATAATAATAATAATAATAATAATATAAAGTTGGAAGGGACCTTGGAGGTCATCTAGTCCAACCCCCTGCTAAGGCAGGAAACCCTATACCATTTCAGGCAAATGGCTGTCCAGTCTCTTCTTAAAAGCATTTCGCTTCTCATCCAAGAAGCTTCTTCAGTGCTGACTGAATGGTGAATGGTAGTCCACCCTTCAGTCGGAACTGAAGAAGCTTCTTGGTTGAGAAGCGAAACATCTTCAAAGAAAAAACAAGGTCCTGTTGCCTTTGGAGAAAGCACCTTAACCACCACTTGGATGACCATCCATAGACATTCATCACTGTAGGTTTTCAAACAAATATTGGGCAGCCATTTTAGAATTCTATGATATATATATATACTTGGAAATCCACACACAATATTTTGAATTGTTGCAGAGGCTCTGGCTGGAAACCCCTTAACTTTACACACAATACATGAAGAACCCTATAAACACTCTAAATGACAAAAAATAAATAAATGGATCAGTAAAGTAAATGAATAAACAAGGAAATACATTTGTAGGAGGACTGGGTATAGGAAGGAAGGAAGGAAGGAAGGTCATTTCAGGGCCTGCCCCTTTCTCTTTGCATATTACAAAAATATATTATTTTCAGTATGTTTTTTGAAAAGGAAGGAAGGAAGGTGCAAGGGAGGGAGGGAGAAGGAAGGAAGGTGCAAGGGAGGGAGGGAGAAGGAAGGAAGGAAGGTGCAAGGGAGGGAGGGAGAAGGAAGGAAGGTGCAAGGGAGGGAGGGAGAAGGAAGGAAGGTGCAAGGGAGGGAGGGAGGAGGAAGGGAAGGAAGGAAGGAAGGAAGGAAGGAAGGAAGGAAGGAAGGAAGGAAGGAAGGAAGGAAGGAAGGAAGGAAGGATTTAGATTATAAAATTTGAAATGCCTAAGAAGCTTTCAATGGACATCCATGGTGTGAGGCCAGGAAAACAGAATTCGGACTAGCTTCCCTCACGCTGCTTTCATACCACACAGTGCCCCTAAAAGAAGACTTGTCACAAAGTGCCAGTTGTTTCAAACTCCAAACTTTGAGAACAGCCTTTCCCGGACAAAGGCCAAGACTTGCAAGCGAACCTGCCCGACATCTGGAAAGTTGATCAAGAAAGCTCAGCTCGGAGCCCCAGGGAAAAAGCAATACCGAAACTTTTGTCTTCCATGCCAGCATCGTTTCAAAGAATACCAGTGTGAAAAGGGACGGGAAATAGCAGGAAAGGTACATTAGCTCAGGAGCCTCTCTCTCTCTCTCTCTCTCTCTCTCTACCTGCTGAGGGTCCAGACACCAACATCCTCCCATTTCCTCAGAACGGAGCCGTTTCCTTTGGCCTTATTACCAAAGTAACATATGAGCCTTAATTGCTCAAAAGCGGCTTTCGTTCTGCTCTCCTCATGCAGGGCTGGTAATGGAGCCTTTTGTAGCTCTTGGCAATCAATGAGGGAAGAAAATTTACTCATGGAGGAAAAATTTCAGCACGCTGTTAAGCGTCGAGAAATCCGTTCCCTATTAATCAGCGAATGTTTTCACAGGCCTTGTCTTCTTCGCTCATTTTTTTTCTTCTTCTTCTTCTTCTTTTTTTTGGGGGGAGGGGGGGAGAGAAGAGACGGAGCCCAATACGGGTGATAAGTGGCTTTTTAAATGTTTTAATTATTTTTTTCTTATTTATGGTGTGAAAGGACTCAGGGCAACTGTCTCACTGAGCACGGAGCAGCGTTAACTGGAAAGCCGGGGATCCTTGGCGGAAGGCCTTTTTTCAAAAAGGCGCTAATTTTTCCTCATCCGCCATAAACGTTTCCTCTCAGGATGTGTCTTTGCTTTAGAATTTCCTCCGTTCGGGAAGTGGCATATTTATTTGTGTTTTTGACTGCTTATTTGCTAGATTGTTATCTCAGCTTTCTGCAGGAGAAGAAGTCCTCGACTTAACGACAGTTCATTTTAGTCAGCGTCTTGAAGTTACAACAGGACTGAAAGAAGTGGCATAAAACCATTCCTCCTCCTTATGACTGTTGCAGCAGCCTTCCCTGGTCACACAATCAAAATCTGGATGCTTGGCAACCGGCTCATATTTATGGACAGTTGCAGTGTCCTGAGGGTCACGTGACCATGAGTTTTGCGAGTTTCTGACGAGCAGATTCAATGGAGAATCCAGATTCACTTAACAACCGTGTTGCTGATGTTGGAAGAAAAATCAGGTCCGGTTTCAATCCGGGAGAAAGACGCTGAAATAAAATGGAGGTAGGCTGCAGGAAAAGAAGATCTCTGTTTATTTGGTAGCCAGAAACTTCAGTGACAGCAGATGTTTCTGGGGTGGCTGACCAAACGGGTTGAGAGTAGGTGGTTTTTTATAACTTAACAACTGCAGTGATTCACTTAACAACTGCGGCAAGAAAGGTCACACAATTGGGCAAAACCCATTGAACAACTGTCTTACTTAGCAACAGAAATTTTGGGCTCAATTGTGGTTGTAAGTTGAGGACTACCTGTATTATCCTCACCGGAACTACTCTGTGAAATACAGGTAGTCTTTTGTTTAGCAACTATTCAGAGTTCCGCCACTGAAAAAAAGAGACTTATGACTGGTCCTCGCACTTACATCTGTTATCACCTCTTCACAGTCACATGATCAAAACCTGGGTGTTTGGCAACTGGCATGGTTGCAGCATCTGGGTTGCCATTTGCAACGATCCCTGTTGGCTTCTGGCAAGCAAAAGTTTATAAGGCAAGCCAGTTTCACTTAACCACACGAATCACTTATCTGCAGTGATTTGCTGAACCACCATGACAAATACGGTCGTAGACTCAGGTGTAACTCCCTTAACAACTGCCTTGCTTAGCAACATTCTGATTCTTATTGTGGTCATACTGCTAAGCTTGTAAGCCGCCCTGAGTCTTCGGAGAAAGGCGGGATATAAATGGAATTAAAATCAAAAAATAAAAATACGTCGAGGCTCACCTGTAGAAAATCAGGAGAAATGGGTTACATGAGAAGAATAAATGCTTTTGTTTAAAATATATTGCTTGCTGACAAAAGAGTATGTGTTTCAATAAAATGTGTTAGCCCAAAAAAGTTCTATCAGACATAAAGAAACCCCCAAAATAGCACAATTTTGGGTCCCCTGCTCCCTGCCTGAAATCTTTTTCTGAGACAAAAAAAAAATCCTCTGTATGTTACAAAATGTAGCCCTGCAAATATAGACAGTTATGAAATTGCATTATAATCTCTACAATCTACTGTTGAACTAATCTACTACACCAAATTTTAGCAATTAGCACACCCCTGCTATTAATCAAGTATTGATAAAGCATGTGAATATGTATACATTCCTGGAAAAAAATATCTATGTGTTTGTTAAGAGGTGACACCAACTTGTTGGCCCATAATCAATATATTTTACATTTATATTATTACACACCCATAAGGGTAAAGACAAATCATTACATAAATTATATTAACTATTTGGATGGATTGCTGTTTTCTTCTAAACATTTTCTGACTTGTTGGATACATGACCTTTGAACAAAGTGCAGTAACATTTCCTCTGGAAAAATATATGAATTAAAAAAATTAATGAAAGATATTGAGGTTGGCTCAGGTCAAACTTGCGACATCACGTGATGTCGTGTGACGTATCATGACTTTTTCCCCATTGCTGGCAATGGGGTGGGCGCGGTTTCAGGATGACGCATCCAGCCCACGGGCCGGTAGTTTGACATGCCTGGATAGGGTCTGACTTTTACAGAATACGGAATAACAGAGTTGGAAGGGACCTTGGAGGTCTTCTAGTCGAACCCCGTGCTCAAGCAGGAAACCCTTTACCATTCTTGACAAATGGCTTTCCAAGCTCTGCTTAAATATCTCCAGTAATGGAGCACCCCCAGCTTCTGAAGGCAAGCAGTTCCACTGGTTGATTGTTCTCATAGTCGGGATAATTTCTCCTTTATTCTAGGTTGGATCTCTGTGAAGCTGTGAGTGCTCCAACACTGGAGGTTTTTAAGAAGAGACTGGACAGCCATTTGTCTGAAATGGGATAGGGTTTCCTGCCTGAGCAGGGGGTTGGACTAGATGACCTCCAATATCCCTTCCAACGTCTTGTTGCTGTTGTTGTTATATCTTGGAAATGGTTTGGGGGCCACTGCCGTGGCCTACAGAAGGGAAGAAAGAGAAAGAAAAAGAAAGAAACGGCCACTGCAGCTCCTCCTGGAAATTTTTTTTAAAAGACTTCAAAACAAACACTCCCCTAAGGGAGAAAACAAAGTCTTCGAAAAAAGATTTTTTAAATGCCTCAGCTGCCTCCCTCTCCTCCTCAAAGGGTGATAAAGACCACTTGACAGAACGAGAGGCTGTTTATTTTGGTTTTCTGTTGTGTTTGCTGCTCTAACCCACTCAGCTGTTGGGAGAGAAAAGTGCCTTGACAGCCTGCTTGTTTTTCCTAGACCTTCAGAGAGATGTGAGCATCTTCGAACTTTGCTAGGAGCACCCTGGTCTGATTGCAACCCCAGTCTCAGGTTTGGACCGGCCTGGATGTTCAAGTGCCTTTTTTCAATCTCACGCAGTGCCTCGTAGGGCCCGGGCTTGGGAACGTGGCCACGGCACACAGCTGTTTCAAATCACCACTTTCTCCTCCTTTCACCACACAAAAGGCAAGAGTTGGGACATGTTTCTTTTCTTCTGCTGGTGAAATGTGAGTCTAATTAAATGATAACGAGGCTCTGACATTTTCTAATTGTAACCCAAAACCGGGGAAGGCATCGCTACGGAAAGCGATTTGTGTTATCGATGAAGGGGAGGAAAATAATACGTGTGCCCTCCAAGGATGGGGGTGGACTGCCTGCCCATCATGGATAAGGGAAATGGGGCCAGAGAGGTCCGTTGGGTTAGGCCCGTCTTCTTGTTACACCCCTCTCCACCGTCAAAGAAATTTCTTCACAGAATTCACAGTTTTTACGGGGACGCATTTGTGGCCTCTCAGAATTGCAGTACAGATAGTTCTCATCTTACAACCATTCATTTAGTGAACATTCAAAGATACAATAACTCCCTTTTTACAACCCTGTAATCCCTCAATTGATGGTAGAATCGGGGCGACTGGATGGAGCTGAGCATTTACTGCCCGGATGCCCTTCCTGACGCCACGTGAAGTTCACAGCAGATACTTTTTCTTTGTGCCCTAGGAGAGAAATATCTGCCGTTATCAGGGATTGAACTCCCAAATGGGAGGTGGGCGTCTTCACGCTAGACCACTACACTGCTCTGTTCAAAGTAACACTGGCATTGAAAAAAGTGATTTATGACTGTTTTTCACACAACCGTTGCATCAGTTCCACGGTTATGTGATCAAAGTTCAGCTGCTTGGCAACTGTCTCACATTTGTGACGGTTGCAATGTCCTGGGGTCATGTGATCCCCTTTTGTGACTTTCTAACAAGCAAAGTCAATGGGGAAGCCAGATTCACTTAACAACTATATTACTAACTTAACAACCGCAAGGATTCAGTTAACAACTGTGGCAAGAATGGTCATAAAATGGACAAAACTCACTTAACATCTGATGAATAATCTATTATAGTTATTTACATAATTAATGCACCAAATCCTTTGATATTATTACCTTTTTGCATTTTAGTATCTGATGACTACTGTATATAGGCCTTCACAATTTAAGGACTAATATTATGTTATAGCTTTGGCCGCGTTTGTGTTTATGTGCAACTGACAGATAGGATTTTAATATAGATTTTATTTGTTATTATTCTATTCTAGAACTTTTCACTAGATACTCTTGAGAGATTTTTAATTGTGTTGGTCTTTCACTGTAATAAACATTGACTGACTCTGAGACTTAATAACTGTCTCACTTAGCAAGAGAAATTTTGGGCTCAATTGTGGTTGTAAGTAATAAGTACTACAGCTCCTAGCATCCTTAACCACTCACCAGGCAAGCAAAGATTCCTGGGAACGGTAGTTCAGCAACATCTGGAGCGACAAAGTGTCCCCGACTTTGGCAAAGGTCAAGGTGAGCAAATCTCAAAGGCTTACATTTTCTCAGAGTTATGCAGAGCTCCGAGTTCAAAGGTTCAATTAGAGGCAATCCAATTGAATTATTCTCTCGAATGAGCGAATTCATGCAGTGTATCAAGTTAAGTGCTTTTGAGCAGATTTGAAGTTTTGATGGACTTCGGCAAACAGATGCATGCATTTTTATCAGATCTTCTAATCAAATGGATTTGAATTGACTCAAGTCTGCAAATGGAATTGCAAAATTGAGTCAACTCCAAACCAAATTGCAGGTTTGAATCAGAACTTGGCTGACTTGCATCATCCTATTTGCAACGTCACATCAACAAAAGAGGATAGTAGAAAAGTGGGTTTGTATAGCATAGTTTGAAATACAGGTCGCCCTCAACTTATACTTCGTTTAGTGACCATTCAAAGTTACAACGGCACTGAAAAAAGTGACTTATGACTGTTTTTCAGTTACGACCTTTCCAGCATCCCCATGATAATTTGATCGGAATTCAGATGCTTGGCAAGTGACTCTTATTTATAACGATTGCAATTTCCCAGGATCATGTGATCCACTTTTGCGACCTTCTGATAAGCAAAGTCAATGGGGGAAGCCAGATTCGCTTAACAAACGTATGACTAGCTTCACTGCAATGACTCACTTAACACCTCAGGCAAAAAAAGGTCACAAAATGGGCCAAAATTCACTTAACAAGCATCTCACTTAACAACAGAAATTTTGAGCTCCATTGTCATCATACATTGAGGACTACTTGTAATGTGTTTCCCCCCCCAAAAGCCTAAAGAAGCTTAAAAGTAAATAGCATCAATAAAATCCTTCCACACTGAAATTTGGAGCATCCTTAAGGGAGCTCCATAAGACTCAAGGGTGTCCTAATTCTTCTCAACTTGGTATGATTCAGGACACTGAGGAAGACGAAGCATTTGGGATCCAGTGGGGTACAGCCCTGCCTTCCACCAGCCATTCTGCAAACTGCAATCCCAAAACAAGAAAGTAATCTATCTTGAGATTAGCTCCACACTAGAAAGACTTATGTCTGGTGTGTCCCATTGTCACAAGCCTTGAAAGGGTCTGCTTGTCAGATAAACAAAGACAAGACATGTCATGTCTTAAAAATGCTAACAGGTTGGAGAAAACCCAACTATGGAACTAGGATTCTGCCCAAGCTACCATGTTTCCTCGAAAGTAAGACCTACACCAACAATAAGCTCTAGCCTGATTTTGGCGGGTGGGCCTAATGTAAGCCCTATCCCAAAAAGAAGCCCTAGCTTGGGGGTGAGGCACACACCTAAAAATCAAGCTAGGGCAGGGGTGGCAGGGTGGAGCTGCCCCACCCACCCCGCACCTGCTTACCTTGCAGCCTGGCCTCTCCTTGCCTGCCCACTTCTTCTGAGGCCTCTTCTGCAGCCAGGCCTGCATTTCTCAGTCACAGGGCTTTCCAGAAGGCCTGTGCAGCCAAGAACCGAGCTATGGATTCAATCCATAGCTTCTGCAATACCTCAGCAGCCAAGCACCAAGCTATGGATTGAATCCATGCTCGGTACTCAGCTGCTTAGGCCTTCTGGAAAGGCCTGACTGCAAAATGTAGGTCCAAATGCAGCTGCAGAACTTTGGCCCCAGAAGAAGTGGATCTGCTAGGTGGGGCTGTCAGTGCAGAGGTGAGGTAAGGCCTACCCCCAAAATAAGACCTGGTACCTCTTTTGGAGGCAAAAAAATAAGACCTGGTCTTATTTTTGGGGAAACACAATATTCAATATCAAGTGTGCTCTTTGGGTTCAAAGCAAGATTAAAACACAAACTACAAAACTTCAAAAAAAAAATCCAAAAGAAGACAAAAAAGACAAAAGCCCAAAATAATCAAAACATTAAAAAAGAAAAAATATGCATTAAATAAACAACAACACATATACACATATTATTCCCCCTTGGTTGAATCCTGATTAATATATTACTACGTCATTAGTTCCCACCCCTTGAGAAACAGCCCCCCCCCCAAAAAAAAAAAATTTAAACTCCTAAATCTATTTGCAAATTATTGACCTGTCTTCTATATGGTTATATTAGTGATAAAGTAGTTAACAGGAAGAAGAAGAATACTAAAACAAAATAAAATCAAAGTTTCAAAACTCTGTTAACAAACTGGTATTGTAATCCACTCGTAGAAAGCTTACCATGGCATCTTATCTATTATTAATTTTGACTTTATCAATGTGTTGATTTGGGGTTCAGATTTGAATGTCTGCTCCCCTAAAAGGTAGCTTTTGAGTCCTTTAGATCAGGGTTCTTCAAACTTTGCCCTTTTATGACTTGTGGACTTCAACTCCCAGAATTCCTCAGCTAGGCACGCTGGCTAAGGAATTCTGGGAGTTGAAGTCCACAAGTCATAAAAGGGCCAAGTTTGAAGACCACTGCTTTAGATAAGCAAGCAACCTGCCTAAACAATGCACAAGGGAGAATTTTGAATTTTTATAGCTAAGGTAACACTGGTGCCTGTTATTCATTTGCTTGGTTTGTTGTTGTTGTTTTTCATAAAATGAAAAGGAATTATTTTCTCAAAATTGTCATATATTTTCCCATCACTGTTCCATTTCTGATCTCTGGATCTTGAACTTCTAAAATAAAGAATTGGGGGCTAGTTGGGCTAAATTAAATTGGGTTAAAATGGCTGCCTTTGATTGCCAGGATCTATTCCATTTTATGATGAAAAGGAAACATAACACTGTCTTTTGCAAACCTCTGTAGACTTTTCCTCTGAAGACAATGTTGTGCTCATGCACCATACTAAAATCTTGAGTTTAAAAACAAAATAGTTTTGTTTTGTTTTTTTTAAAAAATAGTATATTTGATAACTAACAAAGTATGCCCCCTAAAATTAAGCTTATACTGCCTGGTTCATGCAACTGACAAAAATGTTGCTAGGATTTAGGATGATCACATCTGGACTCCAATATTCCAGATGCCCACCAGATGGCAGCAGAGGGTTTGGGAATCTTGCTTTGCTGACCTCTAGTGCTGATGCAGATTTCAGCAGGTCTCTGAATTTTATCTTAATCTGAATTATGTGCCCCGCAAACCCATTCAGCTTTTGCTTTTTTTTTCTCAGCTGTATTAAGTCGCTCTAACTGAAGAATTAGCCTATTCAGACTAACGCAATCCATTTATTGAGATTCCTTTAAACAGGAGGCAACCTTACGGGAGAGTCCCCCTTGCTATTTCATCTTTTTTAACAATTACTCCTTCTACCTTTGTATGCAACCACCTGCTGGTGTAAATCACAGATAGGAAGCCATTTTCAAGCTGTGCGCTGGCACAGCCTGTTACTCCCCTATGAAGGTAAACTGCCAAAATACATATCAGTTAAGAGATCCCTTGGCTGCTGCTAGTGTGGGTGGCCCATAATAACCAAGGCAGGAAGAGTTTAAAGATGCCAAACCAGCTGTGACCAGGATTCTACCTAAGGTGATGAGTTACGTTCAGCAAACAATTTATCCCTCATCCTTTTTCCTTCAACCCCCAGCTTTTTTTCCCCCTCTTTTTTTTGACCCACAGATGAATCTCAGATCCCATGAATTCTGAAGACTGAAGGATGGGATTAAGCCAAAAAAAAAAAATATTTGCAAAATATTCTAAGTTAACCGTGCTTTGCACATTAGGGGCCTGTTAGCCCTAGCAAACAATTACCTGTTTTTAATTAGCTGGAACAGAATCAGATTAAAGTGTTTCCACCCAGTTCTTAAAACAGAATAGCAAATCTTCAAATGAAAGACTTTGCAAAGTACAAGTAGTCCTTGACTTACAACGATTCATTTAGTGACCATTCAAAGTTACAACTGCACTGAAAAAAAGTGACACATGACCATTTTTCGCACTTACGACCCTTGCAGCATCCCCAAGATCACATGATCATAATCCAGACACTTGACAACTGACTCATATTTATGACCGTTGCAGTGTCCCAGGATCAGGTGATCCCCCTTTGCCACTTTCTGGTGAGCAAAGTCAATGGGGAAGCCAGATTCACTTAACAACCGTATTACTAACTTTTATTAACTTTTGCTAACAATTGCAGTGATTCACTTAGCAACGCTGGCAAGAAAGGTCATAAAATGGGGCAAAACTCACTTTACAAATGTCTCAAATGTTGGGGTCAATTGTGGTCGTCAGTCGAGAGCTACCTGTATAAAGGATGTGAGATTGTTTTGAACATTAGCCCGCTGGATCTGCAGACATCTCTAACCTTGGGCTAAATTTATTTGATTTTGGAATAACTAAAAAATAATACCCTACCATTAAGAAGAATCATAGAATAATGGAACTAGAAGGGACCTTGGAGGTCTTCTAGTCCAACCCCCTTCTCAAGCAGGAGATTCTATACTATGTCAGACAAATGGCTGTCCAGTATCTTCTTAAAAGCATCCAGTGATGGAGCACTCACAACTTTTGAAGGCAGGCTGTCCCACTGGTTAATTTTTTCCACTGTCAGGAAATTTCTCCTTGGTTCTATGTTGCATCTCTCCTTGGTTAGTTTCCATCCTTTTCTTCTTGTCCTGCCTTCAGGTGCTTTGGAGAATACCTTGACTCCCTCTTCTTTGTGGCAACCCCTGAGATATTGGAACACTGCTATCATGTCACCCCTCACCCTTCTCTTCATTAAACTACACATACCCAATTCCAGCAACCGTTCCCTATATGTTTTACCCTCCAGTGCCCTGATCATCTTTGTTGCTCTTCTCTGCACTCTTTCTAGAGTCTCAACATCTTTTTTACATCGTGGTGACCAAAACTGGATGCAGTATTCCAAGCTGGGTCTTACCAAGGCCTTATGAAGCAGTACTAACACTTCATGTGATCTTGATTCTATCCCTCTGTTAATGCAACCTAGGATTGCATTGCCTTTTTTGGCAGCTATAGCACATTGCTGGCTCATATTTAAATGATTGTCTATATCACTTACATATGATTGCAAGTGATTGTCATATCCTGCTAAGACCATTTCCAAAGCTAAGAAGCCTTGTAGGATATGGGTCTTGTGGAATTCAAGGCTTTTAAGACTTGTGGACTTCAACTCCCAGAATTTCCCAGCCATCATGCTGGCTGGGAAATTCTGGGAGTTGAAGTCCACAGGTCTTAGTTGCCAAGGTTGGGGATCCCTGTTGTAGGACATTAGCTCATATGAAAAGTCCATTTGCAGAAGGTCCTCCCCAATGTTAAAGAACAAAGATCTGGTCACGTTTTGCAATTTTTATGTCCTCTCTTTTTGGCATAGCTGGGCAATTATGATGAATTAGCTCTCTGAACTGCTTCAGTAACCAGTTTAGTTCCTGCAGAGGGGCAGAGCTTTAGCTGAATTACTGCTTTCCTGGTATCATTTTTTTCTACCCCATTTTATATTGAAAGATGTCCATTTTGCCTTAAGCTACAAAATGAAAAAAATAATAATTAAAGGACGGTAATAAGCTTCCCTAAACCATCACATTTCAACTCTGAGAAAGTCTTTCAAGTGATCTAAGTTTGAGAAACTGTTTCAAGTGATATTTATAGAGCATTCTTTGATGCCAGTGTGCTAACCACACATTTTTTTGAACACAGGTAATAACATTCAGTCTCAGACCCTAACAAGCTCGGCTTGATGAAGTGAGACATAAATTCAGATTGTTTATTGTTTCAGACAATCTGCATGAAATTGTTGCCTTTGGAACACACTCAGCTGCATCACCCCCAGTTTTTTTCCCCTTCCTTTGGAGGAAAAACATAATAATAATAATAATAACAATGATAATAATAATAATAATAATAATAATAATAATAATAATAATAGTAATAATGATAATAATAGTAGTAGTAGTAGTACCAATAGTAATAGGCATCTTGGGTGCAATCCCAAAACAACTGAAGCACCATTTGAACACCATTGGCATTGACAAATTTTCCATTAGTCAATTGCAAAAGGCGGCCTTACTAGGAACTGCTTCCATCCTGCAATGATATCTGTAATACCATCAAACATCCACAACTGCCTATCCCAGGTCCTTGGTAAGGACTCGATAGGTAGGCAAAAATGCCAAATTCAGTCTGAACATATGGCTGTGTGATGATCAACAACAACAATAATAATAATAATAGCACCTGCAACATAACACCCTGGACATAACAACTCTTGACAAGAAAGACAAAAGAGTCTGGATAGTGGACATGGCAGTGTCTGGAGACAGCAGAATAGATGAGAAAGAACTGGAGAAGATAACAAAATACAAAGGCCTACAAATAGAAATAGAAAGACTGTGGCAAAGGCAAGCAAGGGTAGTACCAATAGTAATAGGCGCCTTGGGTGCAATCCCAAAACAACTGGAGCACCACTTGAACAGCACTGGCATTGACAAATTTGCCATTAGTCAATTGCAAGAGGTGGCCTTACTAGGAACTGCTTCCATCCTGCCACGATATCTGTAATACCATCGAACATCCAAATAATAATAGTGCAGCAAAATCTTGCAAACTGATTACAAAGCTAGATATCGCAGTTATAGATAACCAAAGCGTACAGTTGATTGATATCGCTGTACCAGGAGATGCCAGAGTCAAAGAAAAAGAACTGGAAAAAATTACAAAATACCGTAACCTGTCCATCGAAACTGCGCGATTATGGATGAAACATGTAACAGTGATACCCACTGTCATCGGGGCACTGGGAACTATGTCCAAAAACTTTGCAAAATACATCAAGAAATTGCAGCTTCCTGCAATAACTCCAGCAAAGCTACAAAAAACTGCACTACTCGGAACATCTTACATTTTAAGGAGATACCTGGTTGATACCAAGGATGCTGGCAGCAACCCGTGTTAATCATTAGTGCCAGTCAATTTGAGTGTTCAGTTGACTTGAGTTTCATGTTTTATACCGCTGGGCTGTCTGGTCGGCGGCGGTGATAATGGCGGCGACGGCGTGGGCATCGGCCTTGGCGCGGGTAGCAGCCTGCGCGACGGTTTTTTTGGGCCGCGCTCGGCGGTGATGGTGATGGCGGCGGTGGCCCGGCTCTGGTGGCGACGGGGACGACGATATGCTCCGGACGCTCGGGAATTCATCAGTTGGCTTTAGGGCCATTTTTGTTTGTGCCGGCGTTTCTGAGACTGTCGCCCCGTTCGCGGGGGCCGGCTGCTGACTCTGGTGCCTTTGGGCTTTTGATCTTGTCACCGGCGGCGGGACTTCCATGTGGCCCCAAGCCGCCTTGGCCCGCTTTGGTGGTGGTGTCGCCCTCGGGCCGTTTTGGCGGTGGAGAGGGCGACTATTATTACTCACCTTGGCGACGATGGCTGACCTATTCCCTTGCTTCAGGCCGCCTTTTATGGCAACGGCGTCTTCGGACCGCTTGGGTGGCGAAGAGGACGACCGGGAGTCATCTTACCGGAGCAAGGACGACATGGGGCTCCTGCATCGTGTATCATCTTTGGACTGCTCTTGCAGTGACGCCGGTGATTCAGACTATTTTTACTCTGGCCTGCCTATCCTCCTTGCCTTGGACACACTTTTTACCATCTGCCTGCCTATCCTCTCCCCTCTCCCTTTGGACTTTCGACATACCTGGGTATCGGCCACGGTGGGAGAGTGGCTGGACTTTTCCATTTGCAACCTCAAAGAGGTGGGAGCTCTATGGGGTTTGCCTACCCAGAGGATATCTGGTCCACCCCCAGGAACGGAGTCTCTACCCGTTGTGAGAGAACGGGCTGCGGCCTGTCTTGGGGGCCACCCAACTGAGTGGCAGTGAAGTTGGGTGGGGATCCAGATTTCTGTCATGTTCAATCCTCCCATGGACAACTAAGGGATGCCTATCCTGGACTGTTTGGACTTTTTATACTTATGCGGCAATATACGAGCATGCGTTTGTACGCCCTCAGGGGTGCCCCCCTCTCCTGGGTGCGACCTGCCTCCTTAAACGTTGATGACCTTGATGACGGGCCCGAGTTTTGGGTCTCTGAGAGATGGCTGGGCAGGGGCAGGGGCTATCCATGTAAATCTAGAAAGCCTCTGATTATTTTTTTATCCAAATTTTTTATAAGGCTAGGGAGCGGGGTGGGAGATAGCGGTGGTTTGGCTATGGGGGGTGGCCGATCTACCATGGTTCAGACCAGCCTTGGGTCTGATAGCACGGGGGGAGAACGGGGTGGCGTTGTCGCCGGGGCTCATGAGCGGGTCGTGGGATTATCAATTCCCATGACGGGGAATGGCAGCGGGCGGATAGACAGGGGGCCGTATCGCTACCGGGAGGGCCGTCCCCGCTATTTGCAAGCGGTGAGGCGCTCCGACCCTCTGCTTCTTCCCCGAGATCCCGGGAGCGAGGATGTGCAGCCTCCTGAGCTCCGGCTGGTGTACCTGAATGCCAGGTCCGTGGTTAATAAAGCTCCCCTCGTTAGGGATTTAGTTGAGGGTGAGCATGCGGACCTGGCTTGCATCACGGAGACTTGGCTGGGCCCAGAGGGTGGGGTCCCTTTGGTTGACCTCTGCCCACCAGGCTTCCGGGTGCTACACCGGCCACGAGCTCATGGTAGGGGTGGGCGAGTGGCGGTTACCATTAGGGAGACCTTATGTCCGCGGGAGACCACCGTTTCTCAGATAGTCGGGTGTGAGTCTCTCTTTATGAGATTTGGTCCTGGGGCGCAGTTGGGCTTGCTGCTGGTGTACATTTCGCCTAGTCGCACAGCGGCAGCCCTGCCCGAGCTGCTCTCGGGCTTGGTGGTTGAGTTTCCCAAACTTATAGTTTTGGGAGACTTCAATCTACCATCCCTGGGAGGTTCATCTGAGCTAGCTCGGGAGTTCATGGCTTCCATGGCGGCCATGGACCTGACGCAAGTAATTTCAGAGCCAACTCATGAGGGAGGCCACACCCTTGACCTGATTTTTTTATCTAGACGGTGGTTAGATGATCTTGGTGGGGGCTCTCCATTTATTATGCCCCTGTCATGGACCGATCATCATCTCCTGCGGCTGGTCTTCCGTTTTGCCACCCCCCGCCGTGGGGACACGGAGCCAATTAGATGGTACCGCCCCAGACGCTTAATGGATCCTGATAGATTCCAAGCGGCGCTGGGGTCCCCACCTGCCTCCATTGCTCACAGCTCGGCGGATGCCTTAGTGGAAGCCTGGGAAAGGGCAGCCACTAAGGCACTTGACCGGGTTGTACCCTTGCGGCCCCTGACCCGGCGCAGATCCCAGCGAGCTCCATGGTTTTCCGCGGAGCTCCGGGAGATGAAGCGTCGGAAACGGGGCCTAGAGAGCTGCTGGAGGTCTAGCCGATCCGAACCCGACCGGTTGCGGTTAAGAACCTATATTAGGTCTTATCTCGCAGTGATGAGGGTGGCGAGGTGTAATTACTTCTCCACCCTCATCGCGTCCGCAGATAACCGCCCAGCCGCCTTGTTTAGGGTGACTCGCTCACTTCTTAATCAGGAGGTGAGGGAGGATCCCTTGCAGGGTCGTGCTGAGGAATTTAGTCAACATCTGACGGATAAAATCGCTCGGATTCGGACCGGTTTGGACTCCAGCTGGGCAGAGTCTGGCGATCAGGACGCGGGCGGTCCTGTCAATGTTATCTGGGAGGAGTTTGATTCTGTGACCCCTGATGAAGTGGACAGGATTATGGGGAAGCTGAGTTCCACCACATGTTTATTGGATCCGTGCCCTTCCTGGCTGGTTTATGCAGCTAGGGAGAGGACACGAGGCTGGCTCCAGGCGGTTATATCTGCTTCTTTGAGTGAGGGTTATTTCCCCACCGTCTTGAAGGAGGCGGTGGTGAGACCTCTCCTCAAGAAGCCTGCCCTGGACCCAGCTGTATTGAACAACTTTCGTCCAGTCTCCAACCTTCGCTTTCTTGCGAAGGTTGTTGAGAGTGTGGTGGCGCATCAGCTCCCTCTGGTCCTGGATGAAGCGGATTATCTGGACCCTTACCAATCGGGTTTCAGGCCCGGGCACAGCACGGAGACGGCATTGGTCGCTCTGGTGAATGATCTCTGGAGGGCTCGGGATAGGGGATATTCCTCTGTCCTAGTCCTATTAGACTTCTCGGCGGCTTTCGATACCATCGACCATGGTATCTTGCTGCGGCGTCTCAGGGGATTGGGAGTGGGAGGCACAGTTTTTCAGTGGTTCTCCTCCTATCTCCTGGGACGCTCGCAGTCGGTGTTGGCAGGGGGGCAGAGGTCGACCCCTAGGACTCTCGCTTGTGGAGTTCCTCAGGGATCGGTCCTCTCACCCCTCCTGTTCAACATCTATATGAAACCGCTGGGTGAGATCATTCGTGGTTTTGGAGTTGGGTATCATCAATATGCCGATGATACCCAACTTTTTATTTCGACCCCAAACCACCCCAGTGATGCCCTCGCTGTGATGTCCCATTGCCTGGAGGCGGTTCGGGTCTGGATGGGGAGGAACAGACTTCAACTCAACCCTGACAAGACTGAGTGGCTGTACATTCCGGCATCCCGGGACATTCAAAATGTTCCATCTCTTTCTATGGGGGGTGAGCTCTTACCCCCCGTGGATAGGGCTCGCAACTTGGGAGTCCTCCTAGATTCACGGCTTACCCTGGAAGATCATATAGTGGCCGTGACTAGGGGGGCTTTCGCCCAGGTTCGCCTGGTGCGCCAGTTGCGACCCTATCTGAACCGGGATGCCCTGTGTACGGTCACTCATGCGCTCATGACCTCTCGCCTTGACTACTGTAATGCTCTCTACATGGGGCTTCCCTTGAAGACCACTCGGAGGCTCCAACTGGTACAGAATGCGGCCGCGAGAGTTGTCTTGGGAGTTTCCCGGTACTCCCATGTTACACCTTTGCTCCGCGAGATGCATTGGTTACCAGTTGTCTTTCGGGTGAGATTCAAGGTTTTGGTTACGATCTTTAAGTCCTTACATGGCATGGGTCCGGGATACTTCGGGGACCACCTGCTGCCGGCATCAACTCCCCTCCGCCCTGTGCGTTCCCACAGAGAGGGCCTCCTCAGGGTGCCGCCAGTCAAGGAATGCCGACTGGTGGCCCCCAGGGGGAGGGCCTTCTCTGTGGGCGCTCCGGCATTATGGAACCAACTGCCGGTGGAGCTCCGGACGGCATCAGACCTCCGAACTTTCCGTCGTGGCCTGAAGACCCACCTATTTGAAATGGCTGGTCTGGCCTGACGGGGGATTTTGGGTTTTAATTCGTCTTTTTAGATTTGTATAACTGTTTTTAACTGGGCATGGGTTTAATCTTTTTTAATTTGTGTATTGTCTTTTTTATATATGCCCTGTGAACCGCCCTGAGTCCCTACCAAGGAGAAGGGCGGTATACAAATTAAATAAAACTAAACTAAACTAAACTAAAAGTTTTATATAATAATAATAATAATCAGGAGGAGGAGGAGGAGGAGGAGGAGGAGGAGGAGGAGGAGGAGGAGGAGAAGAAGAAGAAGAAGAAGAAGAAGAAGAAGAAGAAGAAGAAGAAGAAGAAGAAGAAGAAGAAGAAGAAGAAGAAGAAGAAATAATAATCATGCGTTTTTGCTGGTTAGAAGAGATCAGATGCCACTGGTCAAAAGAAGCTTGGAAAGCTTTGCATACAGAATAATGCCCCAGTTTAGAGACATGGAACATGCCAAGTGATCTTCTTTTTAAATATTCTGGAGTAGAAGGCATAAAAAAACCAATAAATCCTAAAACAATTGGTTGCTTCACACAGGATGCTTAACCATAGCACTAAATTAACCCCTCTTCCGAGTTTGCACACCACAATTTATAAATTAACAAATGAACTAGATTTAAACTTCTTAACTTCCTAACAGTGAGAACAATTAACCAGTGGAACAGTTTGCCTTCAGACGTTGTGGGTGCTTCATCACTGGAGGTTTTTAAGAAAAGACTGGAATAGCCACTTGTCTCAAATTGTATGTCTCCTGCTTGAGCAGTGGGTTGGACTAGAAGACCTCCAAGGTCCCTTCCAGATCTGTTCTGATTTTAAAAAATGGCAAAAGATCCTAAGCCACAAAGATGGTTACCAACACTTGGCTCACCAAGCTTATTATAGGATGTAAAGCCACTAGGGTTTTTTTTCTGACTAAGTGAAGTAAAAACTCAGCCCCTGCTATTGCAGAAACATGAAGAGATGTCCTTAGAATCATCTTGCTGAACTCTCTGATGATGAAGGAGATTCACAGCTGGCAAGATCTCAAATATGCTGTCTTCATAGCTCAGCTTCCCCCAATTGAGGGTGTTCAATTTCAATTCTCAAAATCCTTAGCCAATGGTTATGACAAGCAGGGATGATGGGTGTTGGAGTCCAACATATCTAGATATTGCCAACTCAAGAAGGCTGTAAGAAGCCATTGAACATTTGTTTAAAAAACTAACCAGACTCTGTGTCATGCTGTCTTAGAAATTATGCCATCCAGGAGCTCTTTCCAATTTTACTAAAGATCTCCTTTCTAGAACATAGAACAGTAGTGTTGGAAAAGGACCTTGAAGGTCTTCTAGTCAAACCCCCTGCTCAAGAAGAAGACCTTATATCATTTGAGACAAATCATTGTACAGTCTCTTTTTGAAAGCCTCCAGCAATGGACCACCCACAACTTCTGAAGGCTCGTTATTTCATTGGTTATTGCTCTCACCATTAGGAAATTTCTCTTTAGTTCTAGGTTGCTTCTCTCCTTGGTTTGGGAACAATCACCACTAATTTCCATTTCACCTGATTAAACATAGCAACTTCTTCCATACTTTTTTTTCCCCCCAGAAATCTTGATCTCCCGGCCCTTCCCTTTTCATCTGGACACTTCCCATTTTGCTGATAATCTTTGCACACAATGGTGCTCAGAATTGAAATCTGTGCTCCCCGTGAAGTCTCACTAATGCTGAAACGAACCAAACCACTGCTATTTTGGCTAGTGGCTGAGTCCTGCTGACGCAATTTGGAATTTCATTAGCCTTTTTAGCTGCTACATTACTCTCCTGTACATAGTGGGCTCATGTTTGGCTTATTCCTGAAATTCTTCCTTCAGAAGCTGGTTAAAATATTGTTGTTACCATCCAGGTTTATAATGTTTGCATTAGCAAGCTATAAGTTAAATTCAAATCATTTGGTGTTTTGGACAAATAGCCAATAGTCAGTGTCAATACAGTATCAATAGTCAGTATCAACACCCCAACTGTACAGTATTTATAGACTTTACACTCTGAAAGAAGCAAAATTGTCACAAGATGGTATTTATCAGGTAACTTTTGCTGTTACTTTTTTTTCCACTTTATTCTGAACTCCAGTCTTCTGTTAGACACCTTAGAAGTTTATGCTACAATCCAAAGGGCAAGATGTGTCTATATACTTAAAATAATGAAAATAAAATAAGATATAAAGGTAAAAGAGTCCCTGTGGATTTTATTTCTGCTAGTCATTGCCGGCTCTAGTGAGGCAGTGCTCATCTCGGTTTCAAAGCCATTGATCCAGCACTGTCCGAAGACATTTCCAAGGTCTAATGGTCAGCATGACATTATGGAGCGTTGTTACCCTCCCACTAAAGTGGTACCTATTTATCTACTCGCAATTGCATGCTTTCGAACTGCTAAGTTGGCAGGAGTTGAGGCAAGTGACAGGAGCTCACCCCATCGCGTGGAGCTCAGGTCTCAAATCTGGACTGCTGGCTTTCCAGCTGACAAGCCCAGTGTCTTAACTCCTGAGCCACTGTGCTGTCCAAAAACAAGATATACCCAGCTGCCAAAAAAAAGTTGAAGGGAGATAAACACCTCTTTTGTCCCCAAATTCCAAATATCTCTCTCTCTCTCTCTCTCTCTCTCTCTCTCTCTCTCTCTCTCTCTCTCTCTCTCTCTCTCTCTCTCTCTCTCTGTGTGTGTGTGTGTGTGTATGTGTGTATTTCTGTGTCTGTGTGTGTGTTTCTGGGCTTCACCAATGTGTTTCTCATTTGTGGGAAGATTTCTGCTAGTAAGCATGTTTGAACTGTGGAAAAAAAAGGAAATGCAAAATGTTAAAGGGAACAAATTCACTTTAAAATTGGAACACACATAACACCATTTTCAGAAGCTGGAAATTGAGAGATTGTGAGCGGTTTCCCTTCCCCCCCCCTTTCCTTTTTGATTTAATGTTTTAAAATGTTGACTTTTGGTAACATTAGTAAAGAAAACAGGGGTTAGTGGGTTAGTGTTTTTTTTCTGTCAAAAAGCCACATTTCTTTCCAGCTGCAGAATCAGTGCAAATAGTTTTATATGAGTCGCCATCATTTACATGCTTCTGGACCAGATCTGACTGTCTGGAGATTTTCAAGGTTTTTTTTTCCCTTACAGCTGTGTTAATGTCCCTTTAACCATTATCAGAATCAGAAGGAAAATTGGGCAGCATAATTTGACTGCCCCAATGGCCAGGCTCTAATTTTGCTCAGTAACGAGGCTTGCAATAACTCCTGTCCTCATAGCTACAGGTAGTCCTCAACTTACAATAGTTTATTTAGAGACTGCTCGAAGTCAAAATGGCACTGAAAAAAGTGACTTATGACCAGTGGTGGGATTCAGCCTGTTTGCACTGGTTTGCTAGAACCAGTAGCTAAATTTTCCTGCATTCAGAGAACTGACTGGCTTCCAGAAGTCCAGTCTAGGCCTCGGAGGCCTGGAGGAGGTCTCCCAGGCCTAAAACAGCCCACCGGAAGTGTGTGGATGCCACTTCCGGAAGTCCGTTCTAGGCCTTAGTGGCCCAGGCCTGCATCGAATAAGAAAAGTGATTGTTCAGGTATTTTAATTCCACCACTGCTTATGACCATTTTTCACACTTACAGCCCTTGCAGTCATCCCCATGGTCACATGATCAAAATTCAGATGCTTGGCATATTTCATATTTATGATGGTTACAGTGTCCCAGGGTCACGTGATCCCCTTTTGCGAACTTCTGATCAGCAAAGTCAATCAGGAAGCCAGATTCACTTAACAACCATGTTACTAACTTAAATTGCAGGGATTCACTTAACCACTGTGTCAAGAAAGGTCAATAAATGGAGCAAAGCTCACTTAACAACTGTCTCAACAGAAATTTTGATCTCAATTCTAGTCGCAAGTCGAGGGCGAACTATACGGGGTGGAATGATTTTGCAGCAGTTAAGTGGCAGATTCTTTTCACTTTATTTCTCCTCTCATCCAGCCCATGGAAACAGATCCCTCTCGCTCCATCCACCCCACCAATCAATCAACTGGTGTCAGGCCAAATTTGAGAGTGACAGGTGGAAATTCCTCTAGGCTGAGTTCTTTATTGTTTCACGCCTACAGACAAAATTTTGTCAGATTGAGAACTCTACTGTCTGCATCTATAACATATTCCGGGAACTGTTAGGGAGAGACTGTCTTCATCCTTTCTTTCACACAGGATATCTGGGCTGACTTGCCTATTACTTTTCTGGGAGGCAGCCCGTCCCTCCTGGGGATCCACCTCATTACCTTCAATCACAGCCACCTAGATTTGATAGTCCTGACCATTTTAGGAAGTTGGGGATTAAGACCTCTGCATTTTTCTCCCTTCCAAAATAACTAGGGCACTTCCACACAACTACCAGCCTCACTTCTTTTCCCTCGTGTCCTGTCAATGGCTCCATTGTTCTGGCTAGTGGGTGAGGGATGAGGAAAGGGAAAGAAGGAAGGTTAATGGTCAATGGAGAAGCAGAAAAGCTGATATTCTAGACCAGGGCTGTCCAACCTTGGCAACCTTAAGAGTTGTGGACTTCAACTCCCAAAATTCCCCAGCCACCAGCTTGCCAAGGAATTCTGGGAGTTGAAGTCCACAAATCCTGAGGTCGCCAAGGTTGAACACCCCTGGTCTAAACAGTGACTAGGACCAGAAGGAAGAAGGGTCTAGAGATGGTGATCTGACAATGCCTTGCCCTTTGTGGCAGAGGGGAAATCCCAGCAGGCAGGATGAGGCAATGTTCCCACCAACAGGAAAATTCCAGGAAGTACTGGGAAAAAGTATCTTTTTTAAGAAGACCTGAGCTGATTGTTAATGGTCTCTGTAATGTCGCGGATCGCAGGAATGACGAGACAGCCAGGCGTGGATACAGCAGACCTTTATTCAGTTGGGGTGGTTTCGACTTAGGAAAGGGGATTACCTGGCGTGCTTTTATACCTGCCCAGGTGAATGCCCGCCAATGGATTCAAACCTAGGCTTCCGGCCACTGCAGGTAGCCAATCTCTTTAAACCCCGGCTTCCCGCCGGTACGGTTATAGCCCGGAGCTGTCAACCCTGTTTGAACCAGGCTTTCCAGCCAATTGCGGTTATAGCCTGGAGTTGTCCAGCTCCGCGCCTCCTGCTGTGCTGTCAGCTCGTGTATGTTATCTGCATACACTACAGTCTCCATTTCCCAAGCCTCACAATATTGTGGAGGTTCAAAACCTGATGTCCATCTGTCAAGAATTGGGTTTGTCTAGTCTACTGAAAAGAAAGACCAGGGGTGCCATGATAGCAGTGTTCCAATATCTGAGAGGGCTGCCACAAAGAAGAGGGAGGTCAATCTATTTTCCAAAGCACCAAAAGGCAAGACAAGAAACAATGGATGAAAACTAATTAAAGAGAGAAGCAACCTGGCATTAAGGAGAAACTTTCTAACAGTGAGAACAATTAATCAGCGGCACAGATTGCCTTCAGAAGCTGTGGGTGCTCCATCACTGGAGATTTTTAAGAAGAAATTGGACAGCCACTTGTCTGGAATGGTATGGGGTCTCCTGCATGAGCAGGGGTTGGACTAGAAGACCTCCAAGGTCCCTTCCAACTCTGTTATTCTATTATCTCAGAATGACCCCACTTCTGGATATGGAAGGAGATTTATTCTCTTGGTTGTGTGCAAAAGCCATGAGAGTCCCTGAAAATAGATGCTGTAGAAGCCCAGAGCAGGGCTTCTGTGACTGTTTCTCCGACCTTCATCCTCTCCCTTAATTGCTCTGGGTTGTTGTTTTTTTTCTAGTCTCCTGCCAATTACTTGCTGCTTCCCAAATCTCCCCAACCTTGCAATTCTCCACTTTTGCATTCATTACCAGGTTTGTAAACCAAGCAAGTTTATTCAGGAGCATCCTTGCATGAACGACTGATTTACATACATCTTGCTGAGCCTCTGGCTTTGCCTTGTTTCAATGAAAACCTGAGTGGGATTTGCTTCCTATCCACCCAACCTGTCTTTTCCAAGCAGTGGTTTAGGACAGTCTTTCCCCAGAGTGTCACCTTGGATGCTTCTTTTAATTGTTTCTCTCTAATGACAGCAGGAGTTGCGCTCCTGGAAGGACCTTTCAACTTCCTCCCTTTGGAAAGAGAGAAATCCTTCTGAATTACAAAGGACAGCGTACCCCAAAGGTTCTGAAGAACTGAGGAAGCTTCTTGGATGAGAAGTGAAACATCTTCAAGGGGGGAAAAAAGTCCAGTTGCCTTTCGAGAGAAAAAAAAGGACCTTTGGGACAACGGTGACTTGGATAACTAAGAATCTCCATAGACAAAGGACAGCTTAGTGTCAGCAAACCTTCTGTCTTTTGAAATGCATTGTTCAGGGTTTTTCCCCATTCCATTTAGACACATATTACCAACAAAAACATCTGACTGTCAAAAAAAATGCCGATTTGGGGGTATCTAAGTTATAAGTTATTGTGTAGTGGGTTCTAGACCGCATGGAATGACGCCAGACCGATGAGTACAGCATAGCAGCTCTTTATTGATGGTAGAACTGTACTGAGGATTTGGGGTTACCTGAGTCCTTATATATACCTGGCCAGGTATCCACCTGGCCAATCCATTTGAACCTGGTATTCCCGCCAAGACATAGCCCAATCCGCATCAGTCCCAGTACAGTGCCAACTGGTGGTATAAGTAGCGCTGTTGCTATGTTGTCCCCCAAACCCATACACAACATAAGTTGTAAGAGAGGTGGACAAAAATCACAACTTAGATACTGTTCCCCACAGGCTGTCTACTGCTTGACACCTTATACAGAATAATGAGTTGGAGGGGACCTTGGGGGTCTTTTACTCCAACCCCTTGCTCAAGCAGGAGACAAATGGCTGTCCAGTCTCTTCTTAAAAACCTCCAGATTTTTACAGAATTTAATAAGAGTTGATACATACTCCATAATATTTGTTGGCTAAAGTACTTGAGCTTCATCTTGAGTAACCTGCCTTCCAAAGAACAAGTCAGTTTTGATCTCTCTTAAGATTGACTGATCTGATCTTCTTGCAGTCCAGGGGATGATGATGATGATGATGATGATGATGATGATGATGATGATGATGATGATAATAATAATAATAATAATAATAATAATAATAAGAAGAAGAAGAAGAAGAAGAAGAAGAAGAAGAAGAAGAAGAAGTAGTAGTAGTAGTAGTAGTAGTAGTAGTAGTAGTAGTTGGAAGGGACCTTGGAGGTCATCTAGTCCAACCCCTTGCTTAGGCAGGAAAACCTATACCATTTCAGACCTGGCTGTCCAGTCTCTTCTTAAAAACTTCCAATGTTGGAGCATTCACCACCTCTGGAGGCAGGTTGTTCCACTGGTTAATTGTTCTAACTGTCAGGAAGTTTCTCCTTAGTTCTAGGTTGCTTCTCTCTTTGGTTAGTTTCCATCCGTTGCTTCTTGTCCTGTCTTTGGGCGCTTTGAACAAGAGCTTGACTCCCTCTTCTTTATGGCAACCCCTGAGATATTGGAAGACTGTTATCATGTCACCCCTCGTCCTTCTCTTCATTAAACTCTCAAGAATCTTCTCCAACACCACAATTCGAAAGCATCAACTCTTCAGTGTTCAGCCTTCCTTATGGTCCAGTTCTCACAGCCACACATTACTACTGGGAACATCATAGCTTTGACTGTAGGGATCTTTGTCGGCAAGGTGATTTCTCTGCGATATGTATTTTAGGCAAGTAAAATTTAAATTCCATCTTTCACTGGGCATCTTACCAGCAGAGGGCTCTGTTAAAAGATCAACTTACAATTTTTGTAAAGGAATTAGCAGCTCAGCACCGCTTTCTAGAGAAATCTATGTAGAAGCCTGTAACTTTTGTGTGTCTGTGTGTGTGTGCTTGGATACAAGTCCTCCAGCCATACCTCTGCCTAGATATATTTGAAGATTCATTAGCACCATTCTGTTCCCTCTTCCATTTCCCACCGAAGCCATTGAGGAGCGAAGCTGTCATAACGTGATTGTTTGGAGAGAGAAGATGGTTGCCTAGGGTTGCTAATGGAGAATGTTCAATTACTAAATCTTCAGCAAAAGTTGTCTTCTTTGTAACACCAAACAGCTGAAGAGGGACATTAACCCAGTATTTATTGCCTAATACTTTCTCAGGAGGGCTCCAGATCAAATCACTTTATTGTGTAGAAATTGTTCTTGTCAATAAAAGAATATGTCACTGGTGGCCCTCGAACATGGAAGAGGCGAACAAAAGAGAGCCAGAATGAATGAACGACTGGGAGAACAGGAATCAAATTAAGATGGTTAAGATGGATGTTCCTTAACAAAGGACACCCACAAAACAAGACTCAGCGATCCACAGGCATCGGATGAAGTCATAAATTGCAAAAATCAGTGCAAGACTCCCTCTGACTGCTCCTTTGCAGAGTATCACACAGTCAAGTTCAGAATTTACAACCAGGCCACCGCAACATTTGCTGAAAACTTCACAGCAGCTTGTGGTGAAATGCTTGTATCATTTTGTCGCCTTTCCTGACTCCCCAGCAGTGTGTTTGCGGGTGCCCAAATGTTTGGAAATTCCTGCTTCTGAGATCACAAGAGCTCACCTGATATTTTTAAGCTGAAAGAAATAAAAAGAAAGAAAGAAAGAAAGAAAGAAAGAAAGAAAGAAAGAAAGAAAGAAAGAAAGAAGAAAGAAGGAAGGAAGGAAGGAAGGAAGGAAGGAAGGAAGGAAGGAAGGAAGGAAGGAAGGAAGGAAGGAAGGAAGGCTAGATTGTGCAAAGCAAAGAAAACGCTCCCAGCATAAATGGCATTTCCAATTACAGTGCTGAGATTCCATTTTGGTGAGACGGCTGTAGATTGCTTCATGGTTAAGAAATGTCTCTCCCCATGTCACCCCCCCAAAAAAAGAATAATTAGGTGGCAGAAAAACCTGGGAGAGTTTGCCTTCTGATCTCCTTCTGGTGTCTTGTGACAGGGAGAGTGCATGTAACTTTAGAAGAGAATATTGGCAGCTTGCACCCATCTACCCTATAAGGTGGCTCTGGGCAGCTCAAAGATTATAAAACAAGTAAAGAACGGTTTAAAAGGTGAGAACATCGCAGAATTAAAATATTATTAAGAACTGTACTAAGACCAAACTAAGGGAGCTAAGTGCTGAAAGGGACAAGGATGAGGTCTTCTTAGCCCGTCAGCCACCTCCAGGGCCCCCCTTGGGGTCCCAGGCCAACCAGCAAAGCCAGGTTTTGAAACCTTTCCAGAAGGCCAAAATGAAGCGAGGGGGCAGTTCTCACCTCCAGTGATAAGAGTGTTCCACAGAATGGGGCCACAGCAGAAAAGGCTCTTCTCCTGCTGGTATTCCTCAGCAGACGGGATCCTCACCAGGCCTCTTTCACTGGTGCAAATGGGTCAGGCTAGTCCTACTGGGGAGAGACGGATCCTCAGATAACCTGGACCCATGCCGTGTAGGGCTTTAAAAGCAACAACCAACCCCTTGAATTGGATCTGGAAGCAAACTGGCAACTAATACAGGTCGCATAATAAGGGTTTACATGCACAGCCCCAGGACTGTGTGTGCCGCTTCCTTCTGCACCAGCTGTAAAGGTAAAGGTAAAGGTTCCCCCGCACACGTGTGCTAGTCGTTTCCGACTCTAGGGGCTGGTGCTCATCTCCGTTTCAAAGCCGAAGAGCCAGCATTTGTCCGAGGACGTCTCCGTGGTCATGTGGCCGGCATGACTAGACACCAAAGGCGCACGGAACGCTGTTACCTTCCCACCCTAGTGGTCCCTATTTTTCTTCAAGGGCAGCCCCATGTAGAATGCATTGCAGTAATCCAGCCAGGAGATGGCTAGGGCATAAGTGACCATGCACAGGGCCTCAGGATCCAAGTAAGAGCGCAACTGGTGTACAACACAAAGTTGCACAAAGGCCCTCCTAGCCATATGCTCGTTGAGTAGGAGTTGTAAGTCCAGGATGACTCCCAGGTTGTACATCGGATCTGTCTGGGGTAGCCCAACCCGATCCAGAGCTAATGAAGATAAAGAATCAGATCCAGAGGTTCATTTGGTAATGAAACATCTGCAAGAAAACAGCTGAGCTTAGAGAGCACCAAGGACCGCACAGCACGTAATTTTTGACATTCCAAATGTATCCACCTTCCCCCGAGTTGCCGACAGACTTTGGTTTTCCACGAATCCATCAAAGTGTGTCAGGACACCTGCTCCAGTATTCCCAGCCAAGATGATGACGGCTTGTTTCTCCAGACGGGAAACAGACTCATAGATGACCTATTCTATGTGTCATTATAAGTTCTGAGCTTTAATGTCATTTCAATGCTTCACTGAATAGCACATTGTTTGCACAATGTCCTATAATGGTTCCTCTAAAGAATCTTTCATGGATTAACCAACTTTGAGACAAGACTTAATATTCTCAGGGATCAAATTCTTTTGCACTATATTTCTATTGCATAGAAATCAACATCTGGACAAAGAAAGTGTGTTGTACTAATAACTAAAAGGCTTAGTTCACAACATGGGAAAGATAAATACATGGCCCCAGTTACTCAATGCTCTGCAAAATTGATGATATTAGCAACACATGAACTAATTATTTATCAGTACATACTAGCTATAGATGGTTGTAATGAAATATGACTAGTATTTATTGAAATGCCTAGGTAAGACTTTTATGAATGTATGGTCCATGTATATATCTCTTCACAGGACCCAATCTGGGTCAGTCACCAGGACCAGAGGTTTAGTTTTCCAAACTTTTCGATTCAGTCTGAAGCGCATCCTCTGGGAACTTCTCTCTAGTAAAATATGCACTTTGGGCTATTCTATGTGTGGCATTTAGAATAGAATAACAGAGTTGGAAGGGACCTTGGAGGTCTTCTAGTCCAACCCCCTTGCTTAGGCAGGAAACCCTATACCATTTCAGACAAATGGTTGTTCAATCTCTTTTTAAAAACTTCCAGTGTTGAAGCATTCACAACTTCTGTGAATTTATATTTTGTCTAGTTGTGTGTGGCTTTTTAGTTGTTGATTGGGGTGTTGATGGCCAGCTATTAAGTCATTGGCTGTTGTTTCTTTGTGCTGCCAAGCCCTTGCCTCCTAAGTACTTGATAAACTGGTGGCAAATCAGCCTTCCTACCTGATAAACTAGTATTAAATCAACACTAACAAGGGCCCTATTTGCCAGGCTTCAAACATGTCCCTGGCTATTTTTGTACCTGCTCATCCAACAATCTTAGTAGCTGCAAAATTGAATATATGTTTTTGTTCATTGCAATGTGAGGCTACCAATGAGTTCATGTCTCCTCATCTGACCACTTGCTTCTATTCTTGCAATCTGGTGGTTAGCATCTTGTGGGGACATCAGTTCTACATAGTCACAGGGCAATCCATGCAGGTGATCCGGTAGATTACATTGGAAGTATCTCTGGCCTCCTAGTGATATTTCTTAGTTTTCTTTCTTTTCTTCTTTCTTTATACCTTTTTGTTAGCAATTTAGTTTGTTGCACTTAACGAATAAAAGCAAAAAAGAGAGGCAAAATTAAAGAATTTCTTAGCTTTTATCTAGCATGCTTTGACCACTGGTAATCCTTGACCTACGACCACAATTAAGCCCAAATTTTTGTTGCTAAGCAAGGAAGATGTTAAGTGAGCATTGCCCTTTTCTTTTCTTTTTTTGCCACAGTTGTTAAGCAAATGACCGTAGTTGCTAAGTGAATCACGCAGTCATTAAGCAAATCTGGACTTCCCCACTGACTTTGCTTGTCAGACATTGGCTGGGAAGGTTACAAATGATGATCACAAGAGCCTGGGACAGTGCAATTTGTCATAAATTACATGCCCATTGCCATGCGCCTGAATTCTGATAATGTGAACATGAGGATGCTGCAATGGTCATAAGGGTGAAAAAATGGCCATAAGTCACTTTTTCAATGCCACATTATGCAAAGTACCTTGATCTTTAGACTTTGATGCTGATAAATGTGGAAGGAAAGAAAACAACAACCAGGAGCAAGTTGGCTGGACTCAGTTACAGCAGTGATGGCTACAAGGTTGAAGGACCTGAAGGACCAAGTTAGCAACAGATCATCATGGAGAAATTCTATCTACAAAATTTTTTAAGTGTCAGCACCAGCCCAATGGCACATAATCAACCAAGTGATGAGAACCAGAAAAAGATCAATAAAGGAGAATATTTGTAGCTCGGGGTTGAAATCAGGGGTCCTTGGTGCTCTCTGATCTTGGTTGTTTTCTTGCAGACTTTTCATTGTTCATCAAACTAACAACAGAGGGATAGAATCAAGATCACATGAAGTGTTCATTACCACTTTACAATGCCTTGGTAAGGCCACACTTGGAATACTGCATCCTGTTTTTGGTCACCAGCATGATGTAAAAAAGATGTTGAGACTCTAGAAAGATTGCAGAGAAGAGCAACAAAGATGATCAGGGCACTGGAGGCTCAAACATACGAAGAACAGTTGCTGGAATTGGATATGTCTAGTTTAATGAAGAGAAGGATGAGGGGGGACATGATAGCAGCCTTCCAATATCTCAGGGGCTGCCCCAAAGAAGAGGGAGTCAAGAAATTCTCCAAACTGCCTGAAGGCAGGACAAGAAGCAACAGATGGAAACTAACCAGAGAAGCAACCTAGAACTAAGGAGGAATTTCCTGACAGTGAGAACAATTAATCAGTGGAACAATCTGCTTCCAGAAGCTGTGAATGCTCCAACACTGGAACGTTTTTAAGAAAGAGACTGGACAGCCATTTGTCTGAAATGGTATAGGGTTTCCTGCCTGAGCAGGGGGTTGGACTAGATGAATCTCCATGGTCCCTTCCATCATCATCATCATCATTGATACCTAGTTTAGGTAATGAAATGTCCTGTAAGAAAACAACCAAGCTCAGAGAGCACTGGCCAAATGTAGCATGGCTTACATATGCTGGATGTCTCTCTAACCTTTGCAAAGGAATCAGTAAAGGAGAATGTCTGTAGCTCAGGGTTGACATGAGGGGTCTTTGGTGCTCAAACTAAGTAACATCATCAGCGATAGGTAAATAGGTGCTAGGTAACTAGGAAACATCATCTTGCATTGATGATGTTACCTAGTTTGGGTAATGAAACTTCTGCAAGAAACCAATCAAGCTCAGAGAGCATCAAGAATCCCATAAGCAGAAAAAGAATTACCACTTTATATAGAATATATCCAAGATATTTTTCTTATAAAAAAAAACTTTGAAGATTCTCATCAGAACTGAAATAGGTACCTCTTTTTTATGAATGGGTTCATGCCTTTTACTAAACTGTAATATTTTTGTGGGTTTGGGCTTAGTGTATTGTGTGCCCACATCAGTTGAAATTTACTTAGCAAACAATGACTAATCACAATGCATCAGCAAGTAAACTTCATTCATGATATATGTCCAGCTCATTTCAAACACTTATGTAGGAAGCGACGTTTAAGCCAAGAACTGTTAACAGTTTCATTCATTCGGAACATAGATTTCTGATAGCTAAAATGCCAGAATCTTTTTCTTAGCATGCATGAAATATTTCCATGCCAAAGGTATGTTAGGTCCAACCGACGTTTGTGCAAAGACTAACATGAGCTTAGGTAAACAGTCAAACTACCGTGAATTCAAAAGTTGCTTATTCTATTTAGGTTAACAATAATTTTTCAAGGGTCATCTGAACTCTAAACTGTGTTTAATTTTCGTCAAAGATTAATAAAAACAAACCACTGTGTGAAATGGAATTCTGTTTCACCCAACGAAATTTACAGTGAACACAGGGTCCTCCGTACACGATAGGTGCTCTAGTCGGTATTGGCTATCTGTATTCTCCCATGTCATCATAAAGGTTCCTAGTTTCAATCATTTTTTTTTAAAAAATAATGAATAATAATAATAATATTGAAGTTGTCAAGGTAATGATTTAGAAGCTAAGCAGCTTGTATAATGTGAGATGAATGATGCAATGTTAGGAATGGACTCAGCAGGAGTCTGTATCCCTTTAAGAGCTTGAGTATAAAAGGGAAGGCCTTGCTGGAGTCTCTCTCTGTCTCTGTCTCTCTGTCTCTCTGTCTCTCTGTCTCTCTGTCTCTCTGTCTCTCTGTCTCTCTCTCTCTCTCTCTCTCTCTCCATTTCTTGCTGTAATTGCTCTGTATTGGAGTTTGCTGAATTATCACCATGTGTATGTATTTTGTTCCTAGTGTACTGTATATTTGTAGATAGTGTTTAATAAACCACCATTTAATACAAACCACTATTTACTGTATTTACTCCTGAGTTACCTCAGCACAATAAGACTGTGCATGCTCTGACAGATGTATATCCACATTAATCCTTATAAAAGGTCAGAAAGTTTGAAGCTTTGTCAGCATTTAGGTATTCCTCAGGAGGCAGTGCTTGGGTGGAACTTGTCTTAGCTTGGAAGCTAAGCAAGATCAAACATGGTGAACCCTTGTGGATGGGGAACTGCCAGAATGCTGCCAAAGCTGCAGAATAAAAAGTTTTTCAAAAATGTCAGAAGACGACAATGGCAAACCACTTTGGTCCTATTGTTAAGAAACTCACTATATAAGCCTTCTATATAAACCTACAAGGCTACCAGAGATCCAGAAGCCAAACTCAGTAAAGAAAACTGTATTTTTTGAGACTTTAGAAAAAAGTGTAGAGAAGAGCAACAAAGATAATTAAGTGAGGGGGGGGTGGAGACTAAACATATGAAAAACGGTTGCAGGAATTGGGTATGTCTAATTTAATGAAGTGAAGGACTAGGGGTTGCTACAAAGAAGAGGGAGTCAAGCTATTCTCCAAAGCACCTGAAGGCAGAACAAGAAGCAATGGATGGAAACTAATCAAGGAGAGAAGCAATCTAGAACTAAGGAGAAATTTTAACCCACAATTGGAGGTTCTTCCTTGTTGTGTCTCAACTTCCACTCCCTCCAAACATGTCTAACATTTGATCTGTCAGATCCTTGAATGAAGAACCAACCTCTTCCTGGCCCAACCTCTTCAAATGGCTATCTGTGGTGGCTACCTGAATCCCATCCACCACAGCTGAAGTCAGGAGCTTGCTCACTTCCTGTTTGCATTAACAGAGGGATAGTATCAAGATCAGATGAAGTGTTACTATTGCTTTATGCTGCAGTAAAGCTACACTTGGAAAAATATATCCAGTTTGGTCACCATGATACAAAAAAGATACTCAGAATAATAATAATCCACATTTATTGTGGAGTGGAGAAGATGGATTGATTATATCCAGAATAAATATGGGATTAAAAAGTTTCATCTAGCATTTGAATAAGTACTGATCTGATATTTATATTGCTTGTAGTTATTTTATAAGAGTTAAAGTGCGATAGATTTAATATTTTATTGTTGTTTGCATATGGTAGACTATGATTGCTTGTATTTTTATACCCTGTATTGAGCTCTGGGAAGTCGGGGAGGGGGGAGGGGGGAGGGAGGGAGGTTTTGGGGAGGGTTGGGGAGAGGGGAGGGGTTGGGAGGGGTTTTGTCTTTTTAAAAAATGTATTGTAAAACTTTTCAATAAAAAAAAGATACTCAGACTCTAGAAAGAGTGCCAAGAAGAGCAACAAAGATGATTAGGGGACTGGAGGCTGAAACATAAAAGGAATGGTTGCAGGAACTGGATGTATCTAGTCCAGGGGTAGGCAACCTTGGCTCTTTTATGACTCGTGGACTTCAATTCCCAGAATTCCTCAGCCAGCTTGCTGGCTGATGAATTCTGGGAGTTGAAGTCCACGAGTCATAAAAGAGCCAAGGTTGCCTACCCCTGATCTAGTCTAACAAATAGAAGAATCAGGGGTGACAAGATAGCAGTTCCAATATGTGAGGGGCTGTCACAGAGAAGAGGGGTTCAGCCTAACAGAGAAGAGGGGTTCAGCCTATGCTCCAAAGCACCTGAAGGCAGAACAAGAAGCAACGGATGGAAACTTACCAAGGAGAGATCCAACTGAAATCTAAGGAGAAATTTCCTGACAGTGAGAACAGTTAAACATTGAAGCAGCTTGGCTTCAGACGTTGTGGGTGCTCCATCACTGGAGCTTTCTAAGAAGAGATTGGGTAGCCATTTGATTTAAATGGTACAGGCACACCGGCTGAGGAATTCTGGGAGTTGAAGTCCACCAGTCATAAAAGGGCCAAGTTTGAAGACCCCCTGGCATAGAGTCTCCTTCTTGGGCAGGGGTGTTAAGACTAGAAGGCTGCCAAGTTTCCTTCCAGCTCTCTTATTCTGCATTCTCAGATTTCTGAAATGACGTAGCCACCCAGTCAAAGCTTTCAGTCATCTGGGGTGACAGTGATGTGCCCTTCTCAGGCACAGACCTAAGCATGAGATCATTTCACAATCCGTCTCCAAGAGCTGAAAAACCCAAGTCAGAAGGAGACCACAGAACCGATAAGCATGGCAAAATTCTCCCATCCACCCACTGGGACTCCCTCTGTTGCCTTTCCTTCCAAAAAAGCTGCCTGGCAAAATTTACTGATTTTTGTCGCTTTGTCTTATCTAAACAAAACCAAGCCGCCTGGGTCTGGCTCAGTTTGTTCTTTATCAAGCCATTCTGTTTATTGTCACTGCTCTACTTACGTTGCTATGCTGGCTTTTTATGTCAAGATAGCCTTGAGTGGTTTAAGGATAACAAACAGCTGCTGGCTACCAGAAAGAGGGGTTATGGCAGCCGTTCCAGCAGCAAAGCCTTTACTAAAAGGCATCCTTTGTGCTCTTATCAGGAACCCACAATCAAAGGGACAAGCAAATCCACGTGGCCGCCATCAGGCCAGTGAAGTCACAGCCTATCCTCAAACAACCGCCCCTGAATCCTTGATGGTGATCAGGTTAGAAATTCTTGAAAGAAAGAACAGAGCAAGCTCAAAAGACAGGGCTTTGATTCTGCAATAATACCCAAAACCTGATTTCGGTTGTCACAAAATACGCTCGCTGGAAACCTTTCCTATGTTCTTGGTAGGCATTTCTGAACCATGGCAAACTAAGTCTGCAATCCTGGCATCTTCAGTAAATTGACAGGCACTGGTTCTTTCTTTTAATATACATTTTTATTCTGTTTTGGATATTCAAAGAATCCTAAGCCAGATTAATAATAATAATAATAATAATAATAATAATAATAATAATAATAATAATAATAATAATAATAATAATAAAATATAATTGCAGAATTCAGACACTTAGCAACTGGCATGTACTTATGACAGTTGCAGCCTCCCAGGGTCATTTGATCATCCTTTGCAACCTTCCCGCCTGGGTTAATCATAATCATAATAATAACATTGGAAGGGACCTTGGTGGTCATCTAGTCCAACCCCCTGCTCAGGCAGGAAACCCTATACCATTTCGGACAAATGGCTGGCCAGTCTCTTCTTAAAAACTTCCAGTGTTGGAGCATTCACAGCTTCTGGAGGCGGGTTGTTCCACTGGTTAATTGTTCTCTGTCAGGAAATTTCTCCTTAGCTCTAGGTTGCTTCTCTCCTTGATTAGTTTCCAACCATTGCTTCTTGTCCTGCTTTCAGGTGCTTTGGAGAATAGCTTGACTCCCTCTTCTTTGGGGCAGCCCCTGAGATATTGGAACACTGCTATCATGTCACCCCTACTCTTTCTCTTCATTAAACTAGACATACCCAATTCCAGCAGCCGTTTCTTATATTTTTTAGCCTCCAGATCTCTAATCATCTTTGTTGCTCTTCTCTGTACTCTTTCCAGAGTCTCAACATCTTTTTTACATCATGGTGCCCAAAACTGGATGCAGTATTCCAGCAAGTAAAGTCAATTTGGGAAGCCAGATTGGCTTAACAACCATGTGATTCACTTAACTGCAGCAACTTGCTTTAACAACCCTGGCAAAAAAAGTTCGAAAAATCTGGGGTGTCTCACTTAACAACCACCTGCCTTAACAGTGGAAATTCTGCTCCCAGTTGTGCTGGGAAGTCGAGAACTACAGTCAGTGGTGGGATTCAAATATGTGGACAACCGGTTCTCTCTGTGGATGCCATTTCCGGAAGGTGGTCCTCGACTTACGACTTACAAATGAGCCCAAAATTTCTGTTGCTAAGCGAGACATTTGTTAAGTGAATTTTGCCCCACTTTACAACCTTTCTTCACACATTTGACTCACTGCAGTTGTTCAGTTAGTAACACAGTTGTTAAGTGAATCTGGCTTCCCCGTTGACTTTGCTCGTCAGAAAGTCGCAAAAGTGGAAGTCACATGAGCCCTGGACACTGCAAGCGTCATAAATATGAGCCAGTGGCCAAGCGTCTGAATTTTGATCACCTGACCAAGGGGATGGCGCAAAGGTCCTAAGTGTGAAAAGCGGCCTTAAGTCACTTTTTTTCAGTGCTGTTGTAACTTCGAATGGTCACTGAATGAACTGTTGTAAGTCGAGGAATGCCGGTATAATATGCTGCAGAGTTTTTCACTGGCAGGCTAAAGGGACTTGAACGAGGCAAGGGACAAGCATAATGCTATCTTGAAAAGTTAGACAGCCAACTTTGTACCCAGGAATGGCCGTGGACAGTTTTGGGAGGATGCCCAAATTTTGGAGAGCGTGGCCTGTAGTCTATCACAAAACATGATAATGCGTTGGGCAAAAACAACTAAAAAACACCCACTTGCCAAGGAACTTTGCCTGTGAATACTCTGTTGTGATTCAGGGTCAGCCTGTGGGTTCGGCAGTTGGGTCGGACGATTCAGAGGAGGAGGAGGGGGGTGTTGGAGAGCTTGCTGAGAATAATATTGAGGCTCCGCAGAGCCCTCAGCCAGGCCCCTCCCACCTGGTCACCACGGAGACCCAGCTGTGTGAGCCTGACAGCGTGGATGAAGATGACCCACAGCTGGCCCTGTTCAAGGACGCCAGATGCAGGAGGCAGTCAATCAGGAGTAAACAGAGGAAGGCAATGGGGCACCTCGGAAGGAAGCAGAGAGAAGCCACGCCCTGAACTGTATAAAAGGGGAATGCGTGGGAGGGCTGGTTTGCTGAAGGCAACCGCTTGAAAAGCTCCTGTTTCTTGGTTCGTGTCTTGTTTTGCTCTGTTTTACGTTAATAAATTTGGCAGGCTTAGTTCCAGCCTCTTGCCATTTGTAAAGGGGTTGTCCCTGCCTTTTCTGCAGGGCCGGTAGTAGGCTGGTACAGAACATACTCCTTTTTGTCCATCTCACATGTTCTTCAGATGCCAGTTAACCTTTGATGTTGTTTTTGGTGGTTGTTTTTTTAATGGGCAAATAGATATGCTTCCAGACAAAACAATGAACCAAAGCTGCCTATCATTTAAAAAAAAAAAGCTTCTCGAGTCGATGAGATCTTAAAAATAAAGCTGATGCTTTAGGCAGTTGTTTTGATTTGTGGAAATGAAATTTCTCCTTTGTTAGCTTTTTTTAGTTAAAAGAAGCTTCGGAAAAAACAACAACACCCCAATCACCACCTAAGGGACATATCTAGAAACAGTAGCAACACTAGAAATGCCACAACAGGGGTGAGTAAGGAACCAGAGAAATTAGACAAGTTTGTGGAAGTAATTAGAAAAACGAAGGGGGAAAATTGAAACTATACAGAGAGAAAAAAACAGAAAGAAATTTGCTGTCTGTGCTGTAGAAGACACGTGGTAAGAATGTTTATAAGTAAGACTCTCTTCTGAAAAGTAAAATGCACATATAAAATGAAAATTCTATAACAGTCCGTAGAAATATATATCAATACATTAATAAAATATAAAAAGAAAGGAAAGGTGATTTTTAAGGGAGGGAGGGAGGATGGGAGGGAGGGAGGGAGGGAGGGAGGAAGGAAGGAAGGAAGGAAGGAAGGAAGGAAGGAAGGAAGGAAGGAAGGAAGGAAGGAAGGAAGGATGGAAGGAAGGCGGGAGGGAGGGAGGAACGAAGGAACGAAGGAAGGAAAGGAAGGAAGGGAGGGAGGAAGGAAGGAAGAGAGGGAGGGAGGGAGGGAGGAGGAAGGAAGGAAGAGAGGGAGGGAGGGAGGGAAGAGGAAGGAAGGAAGGAAGAGAGGGAGGAAGGAAAGGAGGGAGGGAGGGAGGAAGGAAGGAAGGATGGGAGGGAGGAGGAAGGAAGGGAGGAAGGAAGGAAGGAAGGAAGGAAGGAAGGAAGGAAGGAAGGAAGGAAGGAAGGAAGGAAGGAAGGAAAGGGAGCAAGGGAGGGAGGAGGATGGGAGGGAGGGAGGGAGGGAGGGAGGAAGAGAGGGAGGGAGGAGGGAGGAAGGAAGGAAGGAAGGAAGGAAGGAAGGAAGGAAGGAAGGAAGGAAGGAAAGGGAGCAAGGGAGGGAGGAGGATGGGAGGGAGGAGGAAGGAAGGAAGGAAGGAAAGAAGGAAGGAAGGAAGGAAGGAAGGAAAGGGAGCAAGGGAGGGAGGAGGATGGGAGGGAGGAGGAAGGGAGGAAAGGAAGGAAGAGAGGGAGGAAGGGAGGAAGGAAGGAAAGGGAGGGAGGGAGGAACGAAGGAACGAAGGAAGGAAAGGAAGGAAGGGAGGGAGGAAGGAAGGAAGAGAGGGAGGGAGGGAGGGAGGAGGAAGGAAGGAAGAGAGGGAGGGAGGGAGGGAAGAGGAAGGAAGGAAGGAAGAGAGGGAGGAAGGAAAGGAGGGAGGGAGGAAGGAAGGAAGGAAGGAAGGAAGGAAGGAAGGGGAGCAAGGGAGGGAGGAGGATGGGAGGGAGGAGGAAGGAAGGGAGGAAGGAAGGAAGGAAGGAAGGAAGGAAGGAAGGAAGGAAGGATGGAAGGAAGGCGGGAGGGAGGGAGGAACGAAGGAACGAAGGAAGGAAAGGAAGGAAGGGAGGGAGGAAGGAAGGAAGAGAGGGAGGGAGGGAGGGAGGAGGAAGGAAGGAAGAGAGGGAGGGAGGGAGGGAAGAGGAAGGAAGGAAGGAAGAGAGGGAGGAAGGAAAGGAGGGAGGGAGGGAGGAAGGAAGGAAGGATGGGAGGGAGGAGGAAGGAAGGGAGGAAGGAAGGAAGGAAGGAAGGAAGGAAGGAAGGAAGGAAGGAAGGAAGGAAGGAAAGGGAGCAAGGGAGGGAGGAGGATGGGAGGGAGGGAGGGAGGGAGGGAGGAAGAGAGGGAGGGAGGAGGGAGGAAGGAAGGAAGGAAGGAAGGAAGGAAGGAAGGAAGGAAGGAAAGGGAGCAAGGGAGGGAGGAGGATGGGAGGGAGGAGGAAGGAAGGAAGGAAGGAAGGAAGGAAGGAAGGAAGGAAAGGGAGCAAGGGAGGGAGGAGGATGGGAGGGAGGAGGAAGGGAGGAAAGGAAGGAAGAGAGGGAGGAAGGGAGGAAGGAAGGAAAGGGAGGGAGGGAGGAACGAAGGAACGAAGGAAGGAAAGGAAGGAAGGGAGGGAGGAAGGAAGGAAGAGAGGGAGGGAGGGAGGGAGGAGGAAGGAAGGAAGAGAGGGAGGGAGGGAGGGAAGAGGAAGGAAGGAAGGAAGAGAGGGAGGAAGGAAAGGAGGGAGGGAGGGAGGAAGGAAGGAAGGAAGGAAGGAAGGAAGGAAGGAAGGAAGGAAGGAAGGAAGGAAAGGGAGCAAGGGAGGGAGGAGGATGGGAGGGAGGAGGAAGGAAGGGAGGAAGGAAGGAAGGAAGGAAGGAAGGAAGGAAGGAAGGAAGGAAGGAAAGGGAGCAAGGGAGGGAGGAGGATGGGAGGGAGGAGGAAGGAAGGGAGGAAGGAAGGAAGGAAGGAAGGAAGGAAGGAAGGAAGGAAGGAAGGAAGGAAGGAAGGAAGGAAGGAAAGGGAGCAAGGGAGGGAGGAGGATGGGAGGGAGGAGGAAGGGAGGAAAGGAAGGAAGAGAGGGAGGAAGGGAGGAAGGAAGGAAAGGGAGGGAGGGCATAGTCAGGTGGTTACATTAAAATAGTATTTACAAGCCCTTGAGAGAAATTATCTCCCAATAATAATTTTATTTATCATGACAATGGTAAAATCATACCCTACAGTTCCCCTCCTCCCCCCCTTTTTTTTACTGGATAAATTTGCTCAGTCCAGATTTTGCCAATGCATTCTGGGGGATAGAGCAGCAGAGATCTCCCTTTGCGATCTGGTTGGCCAGCTTAGCTTCATCGCAAGGAAATACGCATGTTCAAGTATGTGTGTCTCAAGGCTGAGATCCCCCAGTTGCTAGAAATCCATGCTGGAAAATGCAGAGGTTTTGATCATGAAATGCATGCTGAGGACCAAACTCCAAACGGTGTTAGAGGCAACAGGAAAATGCAGCAGCTTATTCTGAATATAGGTAATCCTCCAAATATGGCTGGTCACTTAATGACCATTCAAAGTTACAACAGAGTCCCCAAAAGGTAATTCCAACCCAGTTCTGACGTTCTGATGGCTGCCCTCTCGTCTGCATTTATGACTGTTTGCAGCATCCTGCAGTCACAATTTACGTTTTTGCCCAAACCCCACAATTACTTTCCATTTTTGGCAAAAATAACAAAAAAGAAGATGTGGATGCTCCAACACTAGATAGGTTTTTTTTAGACGATTGGACAGCCATTTGTCTGAAATGGTAAAGGGTTTCCTGCTTCAGCAGGGGGCTGGACTAGAAGACCTCCAAGGTCCCTTCCAACTCTCATATTCTGCTACAATGGGTTCGCTTAATGACTGCAGGGTTCACTTAATCCCTGTGGTGGTTGCTTAGCAACCCATCCACCCACCCCCCAAAAAGATTGTAAAATCAGATCAGTCACTTGCTTAACAAATCTCATGATTTAATTGACAAACTCTATTATGATCCTAGGGACGCGGTGGCTCAGTGGGTTAGGACGCTGAGCTTGTCGATCAAATGGTCGGCAGTTTGGCGGGTCGAATCCCGAGTGCCGCGTAACAGTGAGCGCCTGTTACTCGTCCCAGCTTCTGCCAACCTAGCAGTTCGAAAGCACGTAAAAATGTAAGTAGAAAAATAGGGACCACTACGGTGGGAAGGTAACAGCGTTCCGTGCGCCTTTGGCGTCTAGTCATGCTGGTCACATAACCACGGAGACGTCCTCGGACAAGCGCTGGCTTTGAAACAGAGAAGAGCACCGGCCCCTAGAATTGGAAACAACTAGCACGCATGTGCGGGGGAACCTTTACCTTTACCTTTTTATTATGATCCTAAGTCAAGGATGTGAAGCAGACAACATGGTCTTTGGCTTGCTTATATGAACATTGCAACTACAGTAACTATTCTTTAGCTCACAAAGCCTGATTTCTCCCACTAAGCTTTGCTCTACGTCTTTATTTCTCCTTAGTTCTAGGTTGCTTCTCTCCTTGATGAGTTTCCATCCATTGCTTCTTGTCCTGCCTTTGGGCGCTTTGGAAATTACACACTCTTTTTTTGTGGCAGCCCCTCAAATACTGGAACGCTGCTATCATGTTGCCCCTAGTCCTTCTTTTCATTAGACTAGGCATGTCCAATTCCTGCAAACATTCTTCATCTGCTTTAGCCTCCAGCCCACTAATCATCTTTGTTGCTCTTCTCTGCACTCTTTCCAGAGTCTCCGCATCTTTTTTTATAATGTGGTGACCAAAGCAGGCTGCACTTTTCCAAGTGTGGTCTTACCAAGGCATAATAATACTTCAGGTGATCTTGATTCTATCTATCCCTGTTAATGCAGCCTAGGAATGCCCTGGCATTTTTGGTGGCTGCCACACACTGCTGGCTCATATTTAAAACTCCTTTCCTTTTCCTGGAATACATTGTGCATTTATTGAATGTTGAACATTTGTAATAGAGCTGGAACAGATCTTGGAGGTCATCTAGTCCAACCCCCTGCTCAAGCCCCAGACCCTATACCAGGGGTAGGCAACCTCGGCTCTTTTATGACTCATGGACTTCAACGCCCAGAATTCCTGAGTCAGCTATGCTGACTCAGGAATTCTGGGAGTTGAAGTCCATGAGTCATAAAAGAGCCGAGGTTGCCTACCCCTGCCTTATACCATTCCAGACAAGAGGCTGTCCAGTCTCTTCTTAAAAACCTCCAGTGATGAAGCACCCACAACTTCTGAAGGCAAGTTGTTCCGTTGGTTAATTGTTAGGAGGTTTTTCCTTAGTTCTAGGTTGCTTCTCTCCTTGGTTACTTTCCATCCTTTGTTTCTTGTCCTGCCCTCAGGTGCTTTGGAGAATAAGCTGACCCCCCTCCTCTTTGTAATTTCTTATTTGTATTTGTTGCAGCATGCATATATCTTTGTTTCCAATACCTCCTCTGCTGATAGCATATCTCTAGTCCCTAAGACAAGAGAATGGGTCAAAATCAAAGAAACGGTTTAAACCAGTATTTCTCCAGCTGAAGTCGCCCATCTTACAGTTGCTAAGCTTGAGATGCACTAGTTGAAAGTAACATCCAGAGAAATTGGAATGATTTGAAAACACACGGCACACATCTCTGTGGGCAGCCTTGACCTCTGTGCAGTTCAATTCCTGTCCGTCCTGTGGCAATGATAGTATATGCACCCCGGTGCATCCAGTGAGTAGATTTCAGGCTAGGCAAGAGCCCCACCATGTGTGCATCTGGAGGGCTGCAGCCCCATCTTGCAAGAAGAGCCCGCAAAGCCACATTGCACATATGCGCCCTGGATTTGGGGGAAGGGCCCTGCCTGGAGAAGAAAAAGGAGGGGGGGTGGAGGGAGAAAAACCTGAATAAAATTTGCATAAGTGTGAAGCTCAAAAGAATTTCTCTTAATCCTCTTCTCCTACCCTTGTCAGTTATACTCACGCTGGAGAGTTTGAAGATGGGTTGAGGAATGAATAATTTACCGGAAAATATGTTTTGTGCAAGTCTTGGGTTTCACATCACCTTCTGCAGAACACGTGGGCCGTTTTTACTAATTTAAGCCCTGACAGGTGGCCCTTGGCCCCGGAGCTGGGTATGCTCCCTGTTCATTTGAGGAAGAGAGTGTGGGGTGGTGCTGCAAAGCTCAACCTGTGGATTTCCTTGCTCCTTCAACCCTGGTTCCCCCACCCCACAACTGGGTGGCCCCTGGCTAGTGACAGCCCTAGAGTTTCCTGTGGGTGTCCATCTTGCTTTGATTCAGCCAAGATGGTCCTGAAGGGAAAATTAAATCAAGGCAGCTGCATTGCACTTTCTACGTGCTTGTACAATTTTCTCCATCCATCCTGGAATCAGCAAAAGAAACCCCTAACTTGGTACCGTATTAAATGTGTTTCTCCATTGCCTATCCTCCCCCAGTTCCATTGTCCCGGTGACATGATGGCTGTCAGATGAATGGGTGACAAAGCTGAACAAGTTTCATATTCTGTGCAACTAACCTTGGACAGGGCTGGAATGAGAGAAGAAAAAGCTCTTTTAACAAAGCTAAGGAAGGCTGAAGCTTGTCTCCATTCTGTGATGGGAACAAGGCGCAGCAAATTCCAAAGTCTTTTGCAGAAAGAAGTTGACAGGGTGTGTTTGTGCCAAGGTTAAGGGCAAGAAAAGGCCTTCAACAGAGAGAGGTGATATTTTGCAAATAATGACCAGAATTTAAATAGACCTGCTGTTTGCTCTAATGCAGAATATGGTGACGTGTGTACGCACAGCTTTACAAGGTTTCACTGTTCTCTTTTTATTACGGCTTTTCCTTCTTTTTATAGCAAGCTTAGATGATTTAGCCCAGCGTTTCCCAACCTTGGCAACCGTAAACTGCATGTACTTCAGTTCCCAGAATTCCCCAGTTAGCATGGGTTGAAGTCCTCCAATTCTGAAAGTTGAAGACTTCTGGGAGTTGACAACCACAGATCTTAAACTTGCGAAGGTTGGAAAACCCTGTTTTAGCCTCTCATACACAGAGAAGTTTTCCCCAAAAAGGGAACTAAGAATATCTGCAGGGTGTGGTCCAAAAAATCAAGATGGCAGCCACAACCAATCAAACAAAGCACAGAAATGCACATAAAACCAGGTAGAGCGTCAACTTCACTGTCATGGCTGCCATCTTGACTTTTTGACACTCCTCACTGAAATCAACGGTCTGCTATAAAATCCGATACTTGGCTATTCTAACATCATTTTTTCCCTAGGTCCAGGGAACCATAAAATGTGAAGGCATCTTTGTCCACCCCTCTTATCTTTGTTGAGATTCCTACTGGTAATATTATTGTTATTATTATCTACAACAACGTTATACCATGTTTTGTTTGTTGTTGGATGAACACAATTGTGTAGTGTAAGGTTGCTTACTAAAACCAGCATTGAGTTTGACTCAATTCTTAGGGTTCAATCCACAACTGAGACCCAACTCCAACTGAACGTGAGCATTTTTATATATTTATTATTTATATATCAAATTTTTTTTAAAAAACCCAATCTTTTTCACAAATCATGAGGACTAATGGAAAGACAATTAGAAAAGACCAGTTGGATGATTGTTTTTATACATGATAACTGCAGAGAGATTATTATATGGAAAGAGTGGGAACTACCCACAATGGGGGAATGGCTGGTGAAGAGGACAGAATTTGCAGAGATGGCAAAATTGACTTCTTTGATTAGAAAAAAGACAATAACTACATTTGTCAGTGACTGGAAACCCTTTGTGGACTTTTTACTGAAACTGGGGGGGAAATGAACTTGTGATTGTTGCATTTGATGAATAGAAATGGTGGAAAGAAGGGAGCTAGGATGTAACATTAGAACATTGTTTCTCAAACTTTTTCCTCATGCAAATCTGGGGCCCTTGGTGCTCTCTGAGCTTGGCTGTTTTCTTGTAAACATTACATTACATTACAAACTAGGTAACCTCATCAGTGCTAGTTTGATGAACAATGAAATGTTTTCGAGAAAACAACCAAGCTCAGAGAGCACCAAGGACCCCTCATTTCAACCCTGAGCAACAAATATTCTCCTTTATTGGTATTGCAAACTAGGCAAGACTGAGCCAGTCCTGAGGTTATCCTCTGATAAAGACAGAATGGACTGTCTCAGCTTCTGATCAGGCCATCTAGCTAACCTTCTGGTTCTCATTAAGCAGGATAATGAACAACTCCGTTCACACAGCACCTTTAACCTGATTCATGGATTAACCCTCCTCCTGGTTCTCACAACATAGTGAACTCTAAACTAATCAAGCTGTGTTTGCACAATACTGTATTCCCCTACTCAAAATCCAAGGTCAAGGCTAACTAAGCCGAGTACAGTGTGCAACCAGGTTTTCCACTGACCTCATGACCCCACTTATCTGAAGATTTCATTTCTGTTTACTGGTCGTTTGCGTTCAACTGAGCAGAAAAGAAACTGTTTTCCGTTTTCATTAAAATGGAGGGCTCTTGTCCTGCTCTTATTAACACGAGGGCAAGGACATTGTCTGAGTATCCGCTCTTTCGGTGTGCAAAGGTTTCCCCCACATTTTGCAAACTTCCTAGTTTCTCACACCACTTCCAGTGCTGTGATCATCCTTGGGATCAAGCATCTGGCTGGTTTGGTAATCAATATGTAAAACTAAAAATTTGGGACCACAGCATACGGTGGCTGCTTCTTTCTTTATATTTCTAGATTATTTTGCAGGCACACCACATAAACAGCTCCAAACATGCAATAGAAAAATAGGCCTTCTTCTCCCCCGCCCCCAAATTATAGGATTACAGAGTTGGAAGGGACCTGGGAGGTCTTCTAGTCCAACCCCCTGCTCAAGCAGGAGACTCTATACAATTCCAGACAAATCGTTGTCCAATGTCTTTCTTAAAACCTACACTGTTGGAGCACTCACTGCAGTAGTCCTTCGCTTAAAACCTTGAGCCAGTGAGAATCGAACTGCTGGCAGCCTGGAGAATTAGCCTGCAATACTGATTTCTAACCACTGCCCCACCAGGGCTCTTAACAACCATGTTAGTAACTTAACAACCACGGTGATTCACTTAACAACCGCGGCAAGGAAGGTGATAAAATGGGGCAAAACTTGCTTAACAAATGTTTTACTTAGCAAGAGAAATGTTGGGGTCAATTGTGGTCATAGGTCAGGGTCTAGCTATACTTCTGAAGACAAGTTATTCCACTGATTAATTGTTCTAATCGTCACAGAATTTCTCCTTAGTTCTAGGTTGCTTCTCTCCTTGCTTAGTTTCCATCCGTTGCTTCTTGTTTTGCTTTCACGAGCTTTGGAGAATAGGTTGACACCCCCCCCACTTCTTTGTGTCAGCCTCTTACATTACAAAATATTTCAGACTAATATGCCATTAAGGGTGGTTCTAGTCCAATTGTTCAAAAGGATTTTGAAGGCAATGGCACAATTGCCTTCCCTTCTGCAAAATTCATTAGGATGAGTAAAGGGAGAAGTGACTTTGCTTGACAGAAGGTCGCAAAAGGGGATCAGATGACCCCGGGACACGGCAACTGTCAGAAAGATGAGTCAGTTGTCAAATGTCTGGATTTTGATCACATGACCAAGGGAATGCTGCAAATGGTCATGTCAAAAACAGTCATAAGTCACTTTTTTCAGTGCCGTTTTAACTCTGAACGGTCGCTAAATGAACTGTTGTAAGTCGAGCACTACCTGTACACTACTATTGAGCAACCAGCATAAAAAGCTGACTCTGGAGTAATGTAAAAATTTGTGTAGAAGTGCCACAGAATGAGGAATAAATAAAAAATAATTGTATTTATTTTATTCATGCATTCTATCCACCAGCTCAGATCTAGTGGGTTAATTTGCAGTTTGTTCCAAACAGTGGACTATGTACTGCCTTGAATCCCCAGAGGAAATGTAGAATATAAATGCATTATGTAATTAAAAATATTTTAATTAGAATTGCCAAGGACTGAATCAGGAATCATGGGCTTGATCAAACAAACTATGATCTACCAAAAGTGGGCTAACTATCTTGTCCAATTTCAGAGTTTTTATCAATCATGTTTTGCAGTTTGTTTACATTTATTGTAGTGACTTCTTGTCCTGTTTTTTTAAAAAACTTCCTTTGAATCCACTTAAAGTCCTTTTTTTTTACAAAGTGATTAAAATAATGCATTCTGCAGTCCCAGTTCTGCCTCCTATATTAACCATCTTTGGCAAAACCTAGGTTTCTCCATATGTTTCAGGAAGGAATTTTACTGAAGAATTCAGCAAAGAAAAAAAAAAGCAGACTGGGGTGGCCCACCAGCCTGGGACTACAATTCCGCTTTAACCCATAAAAGTTAGGGCAGTCCCACAGATCTGAAGGCCTGTGGAAAGTTGCAATTATGCCTTTTTACAGGGGAGAGTGATTTTTTTTTTTAAAAAAAAGTAAAAAAAAATACAAAGAGCGTGACTCTGGCCTGGAACAGTTCACCTCCTCCTCTTTTTACCACCAAAACAAGCATGTGCTTTGTGTGTTTGGAGAATTTGACAGATGGCCAAACGTTTTCAAAACCAGACTTGCATATTTCAGGCTTTGTGAGCGAACACACTGGTTATTAATATGACAGGTTACAAACATCAGAAGATTTTGCTGTTAATTAGCCGTTTGACAAACACCATGTCCCGAACACTCACACCAAACACAGCTTGGTGGCACTCGGGAGACATCTGCTGGCCAAAAAGGGCCTTTTTTTTCCTTTCACACAGTTGGCATCACTACATTTTGTGAGGATGGTTTGGGGTGGGGTTTCCCCCAAGTGCAGGGATAGGCAATCTTGGCTCTTTTATGACTCGTGGACTTCAACTCCCAGAATTCCTGAGCCAGCCTGGCTCAGCTTGGAAACCTCTCCCTTTTCCTTCAGCATGACTGGCTCAAGAATTCTGGGAGTTGAAGTCCATGAGTCATAAAGCTGCCTAGGCCTAGGCCAGGGGTAGGGAACCTTGGCTCTTTTATGACTCGTGGACTTCAACTCCCACAAATCCTGAGCCAGCAATGGCTCAGCTTGGAAACTCTCCCTTTCCCCTCAACATGGCCGAAGTCCATGAGTCATAAAGTGGCCTAGGCCTAGGCCAGGGGTAGGCAACCTTGGCTCTTTTATGACTCATGGACTTCAACTCCCAGAATTCCTGAGCCAGCATGGCTCACCTTGGAAACCTCTCCTTTTCCCTCAGCATGGCTGGTTCGGGAATTCTGGGAGTCCACGAGTCATAAAAGAGCCAAGGTTGCCTACCCCTGCCCAAGTGGAAGTTCTTGAACAAAAGATCTGCAGCCTGAAGACTGAACTTTCCAGATTAGTGTTTCTGCACTTTGGGAAGTTGAAGAGGTGTGGACTTCAATTCCCTTGCTGGCTGGGGAATTCTGGGAGTTGAAGTCCACACATTTTCAAGTCCCCAAGGTGGAGAAACCCTGCTCCAGATTGTAGGGCCAACAGGCCAAGCAGCTCTTCTGCTTTCCCACTGGTTAGGGGAAGGTTGTCAGGGGGGAAATTTAGCGTCCATCACATACACAGGGACACTGCATTTGCACATAAATGAAGAAAGGCAGATTAGGCCTTCAGCAGAACCCCCATCAAAGCGTCACATCCAAGGTTTCTCTTGCCCCCACTGGGATAATTTTGCTTTGGAAAAAGTGCAGAGAAGAGCAACACAAATCATTTAAGGCCTGGAGATGGTTGCAGGATTTGAGTTTGGCTAGTTTAGAGGAAAGAAGGACTAGAGGTGACATGATAGCAGTATTCCAGTACTTGAGGGGCTGCCACAAAGAAGAGGGGGGTCAACTTATTTTCCAAAGCACCAGAAGACAAGACAAGAAATAATGGATGGAAACTGATGAAGGAGAGAAGCAACCTGGAATTAAGGAGAAATTTTCTAACAGTGAGAACAATTAACCAGTGGAACCACTTGCTTCCAGAAGTTGTCGGTGCTCCACCATTAGAGGATTTTAAGAAAAGACTGGACAGCCACCTGTCTGAAAGGGTATAGGTTCTCCTGCATGAGCAGAGGGTTGGACTAGAAGACCTCCAAGGTCCCTTCCTGCTCTATTCTAATCACTGACTCATTTTATACGGAGGCTGGAAAGGAAAAACAAAGCAAGTTTATTGGCTCACATGCCAGATTATGGCTTGTCTAGTTGATAGAAATAGCCTCATTTCCTTTGGAAAAGAAGAAAGACCCCCTTGGGCCCATAGGCATCCAACAGCCATGATGAGGTCACATACATAATGATGTCACTCATATAGTGGCCCGTTTACAAGAAATAAAATTAAGATGGATGAATATCTAATCTGGGAAGGAAAAAGAACAGAGTTTTGCACTTCAGGTTAAAACATGATTTGTCTGAGTGTGGTTTATTGGCTAAGCCACAACTGATGGGTTTGAACCCAATAAATCACAAACCATGGTTTACAGACCTCCATGAACAGTGTTCATACAACAAGGAAAGACTAGTCGAACAAACCATGTTAATATAATGTTGCCCTTATACGGCTATGCACATTTTCATCCCCAATTGGGAAGGGGGGGGAGAATGTATTTTCCTAACAAGGAAACTTAAGTGCTTTCTTTCTTTTTCTTTTTTTAAATGCCAGATGTTAGGAAACAATAAATAAAATTGATGTAACCTGTTTGTCATTCTGGAACCAAAGCAAATACTTGAGCTGAGCCGTTAAAAGAATAGCCCCAGCTCAGTTCAACTCAAGATGCTTTGTAAATCTTCTGTATTAAATTAAAAAAAAATCAATAGAATTTTATGATTATATGAAAAACAGCCCACGAGGGAAGAGAGAAAACCTGCCAGGATCATTGAAAATGTGCGTCTGTAGGCCCATTTTTCCATGAAAACGCTGTTGATTTTCCCCTCCTCCTGGCCAAGGGAGAGCCTGCCCCCCACCCCCCCTCAACTCCATTTGCAAAGAAGGAAGCCGAGCCCCCAATTATTTGGACAGCTTGACTGAAAGAAACAGATCCAATTTGTTGGCATGACTATTTTCTCTTCCAGGTCTTGCCATCCTTCGGCTTTCGAGGTAAGGACGTGATTTGCATTCGTCTTAACCCTCTTTATCAATTCCCTTCAACCCGCCCCAGTTTAGCAGCGAGACTGTAAAGCTCTGTGCACATTCAGAATTCAAAGCAGCTGCTCCTGTGTTTGTACTTTATATGTACAAAAAAAAAACCAAGGGGGGAGAGAGAGAGAGAGAGAGAGAGAGAGAGAGAGAGAGAGAGAGAGAAAGATTACGGTTCAGAGGCCCAATTTGTGTGTTACACAGTGCAGGCCTGCACAATTGTATGGCAGCCTGCCCAGGTCTGCAAAGCAAATACTTAAAGGAAGGACCAGAGAGGTCACATTACATGACTGAGGGGGTGGGGGAGGAGAGACCTGGATTTTGACACCCCCCCCCCCATCCAATTTGCTCAAATACTCATTTTTCAGTTAAGCCTCTCCGGGCAGGGATCACCACAGGATATGATTTTAAAAAAATTAAAAATCAAGATGGCAGCTGCCACAGTGTGATCTTGAAGCAATGGTGATAAAAAATACCCGCAGAGCTTCAATTGCACGTGGTAGCCACCATCTTGACTTTTTTGACCGTACCCTGCAGACATTTCTGTCTCAGGACTGAGGCTGAAGTGAAACAGACAAGGTGATGCCATCTGGAACGTGCATAGACCACATCCCCATATCGTGACACAGGCAGTAGAGACGATGGGGGAGTAGACTGTCCACCATTAGTCAAGGACTTTCCATATTTTAACCTGGGAAGGGGCTGGACAGGGCTCACTTAAGCATAACTATGTTCGCACAACATAGGTAACAAATTCTAGACCCACCTTAAGCAAATGTTAGCCAATGTTTACAGAACCTGCGATGCCCAATGAAAAGATTGCAGGTAATCCTCAACCTACAGTGACAATTGAGACCGGAATTTCCATCCCTAAATGATTCATCCGGTTGCTAAGGGAGTCATCATGTGAACGTGCCCAATTTTACAACTGTTTTTTTTTTGCTGCAGTTGTTAAGCAAATCATGTGGTTGTTAAGCAAATCTGGCTTTCCCCATTGACTTGGCTTGTCAGAAGCTGACTGGCAAGGTCATAAATGATGATCACATGGCACCCAGATGCCACAACTATTGTAAATACATCCCAGTTGTCAAGTGCTCAAAAAAAAATCACGTGACTGCAGAGATGCTGTGATGGTCACAAGTACAAGGACCTGTCATAAGTCATTGTTTTCAGTGCAGTCGTAACTTTGAATGGTTGCTAAGTGAATGGTCATAAGTCAAGGACTACCTGTACTGCAATTTTGCATGGGATTACCCTTGAAAAACATGCAGAAGTTTTAGTTCAGGGTTCTCCAACTGTGGCAACGTAAACATGCATGGGCTTCAACTCCCAGAGTTCCCCAGCCAACATGATTGGCTGAGGGATTCTGGGAGTTGCATACATCTTAAATGTTGCCAAGCTTGGGAGGCCCTGCTTTAACAGTCTGAGAGTGCAGCTGTTCGGTAATTTTTGCACACGCCGAGATTCATCAGTGGGAACCCCAATAAGCTTCCAGTGCAAGTCAAGGTGTATCTTATTCACTTTAAAGCCCTGCATGACACACAGCCAGGTTCCTAGCAGTACTGCCTGTCTCCAAGGCTCTCTACTCAGGCTCTGGATCTGACAAGGTGGGCCTGTTCCAGGCCCTCTCCATCAAACAATGTTATCTTGTGGGAGTGAGATGTTCCTTCTCTGATATGCAAGAAACATTAACTTTGGTAAAGAGACCAAAACATTCTTTAAAAGTGCTAGGGAGAAGATAATATTCAGAACTGGATCAGGCAAAGATCTTCCTGATTCATTGGGATAGAAGAAAGGAAGAGTTAATCACACAGCCTTGTAAAATTCTTCACTGCAACCTATCTCAGTGAAGCCTGGTCTTTCCATGCAGCTGATTTTCTGGCCTGATCTAGTATGGCTGGCATCTTCCCTGTGGAACAGCCACCCCTGTTGATCTTCAGAAGGTCCCAAGACCTTCCAGAAGACCACAAAGACTGGGAAAAGGATCAGGATGCTATTACGAGTTTATTATGTCACACTTTGGTTCTTGTATTACAATTATCGTTTCTTAAATGTGCATTTGGTTTTATGTTTGTTCAACTCTATAGGGTTGCGGTGGCTCAGTGGGTTAGGACGCTGAGCTTGTTGATCAGAAGGTCGGCAGTTTGGCGGGTCGAATCCCGAGTGCCGCATAACAGAGTGAGCGCCCATTACTCGTCCCAGCTTCTGCCAACCTAGCAGTTCGAAAGCACGTAAAAATGCAAGTAGAAAAAGAGGGACCGCTAAATAGGGAAGGTAACAGCGTTCCGTGCGCCTTTGGCGTCTAGTCATGCCGGCCACATGACCACGGAGACGTCCTGGGACAAGCGCTGTCTCTTTGGCTTTGAAACGGAGATGAGCACCTGCCCCTAGAGTTGGAAACGACGAGCACGCATGTGTGGGGGAATCTTTACCTTTACCTATGTTCAACTCAATGCCAATTCCGAGTGATTATATGAACAGAACCTGGTCTTTTAGATCATCTAACACTGCACCTATCACCGGTGTGAATTGAACACCCTGATACGCACACCCACACTTATTGGTATCATTATTATGATTATTATTGCTCTGTTGCGTAGTATGTACACTGAGAGTTTCTGCACCAGAGACAAATTCCTTTTGTGTTTGATCACACGGCCAAATAAAGTATTCTATTCTATTCATATCCCAGAAGTTGTGGGTGCTCCATCACTGGAGGTTTTCAAAAATAGACTGGACAACCATTTTTGACTAGGTTGGTATAAGATCTTCTGCCTTGAGCAGTGGGTTGGACTGGAAGACATCTGAGGTCCCTTTCAGCTCTGAGATTCTATGTTCTATGGTTTGGACAGCTGTCCACTTGAAGTGACCCATCTTTACCATAAGAGAGAATTGCTTTCAGAATATATTAAAACTACATTGATTTATTGATTACCTGCCATCAAGTCAGTGTTGGTTCTTAGTAACCACATAGATTTTTTTCCCCATGATGATCTGCCCTTAACTTGGTCCTTCTGAGTCTGGCAACAGAGCAGCCATCAAGACTCCATCCATTTTGCTCTGGTTTTCCTCCTCTTCTCTTTCCTTCCACCTTTTCCAAAATCAACACCTTCTCCAGAATGCTAGGTTTTCACATAACGTGTCTGAAGTGGGATAATTTAAACCTGGTCATTTCTGCTTGGAATGAATGTTCTGGGGTGAGGATTTTGCTTTGTTTATATGTTATTTTTTTTGTCCCCCCCCCCCCTTTCTTCCTTTGTTTTCTTGTGGACTGGTTAGTTAGGCACCCAGAGTAATTTATTTAAGATGGGCAGACATATAAATTTTCTAGTGAAATAAACAAACAAACCATTCAACGGTTTAACATAAAAGGCGCACAACACTGCCAACAGGCTGGCTGACTTCCATAACTCTGAATCACAAATGACCTAACCTTTGTCTACATTATTATACAAGCCTGCCCTGTGTTTAGCTTATTCATTTCCTACTTCAAAGAAGTTGAAAAGCTCTCTGAGAATTTGGGGAGTTTTGCTGGCAAATCTCAGCAATGTTATCAGATCGGTCTCAAGAGGCCAGAAAACCCCGTGACTATTCAGGGCCCTTTTGGTCCAAAAAAAGTCAAGATGGAGGCCATCACAGGGCAATGGAACTCATGCCTGCAAGTTTCCAGGCAGAGCAAGAAGATTTCTTCTGAGGAATGGACATTGTTGGGAAATGCAGAAATTATGGGCAACTCTTCGCTTTTGCAAAGACGGAAGTCCTCTTTGAGGAACAGCAGTCTGATTTTTTGGAGGAATTCTAAACGTCTTTGCCCCTTGCACAGAAATTCCCCCTTGTGCAGCTGAGTTTTGATGACAAAAAGGAAGTCAAGGGGGCCCATAAGGAAAGAGGTGTGTGTGTGTGTGTGTGTGTGTGTGTGTGTGTGTGTGTGTGTGTGTGTGCGTGCTTCTCTTTGGTCACTCTTGACTCCTGGAGATTGCCTGGTCTGAGCCCGGCAGTTTTCTTAGCAAAGGTTTTCAGAAGAGGTTGCCATTGCTTCCTTCCTGGGGCTGAGAGAGAATGACTGGCCCCAAGATCACCCAGCTGCCTTCATGCCTAAGGCAGCAAGACTAGAATTCTCCCTGTTTCCATCCCAGGGCCTTTAAATCACTACCACAACAAACTGGAACTCACAGGAGGCAGGTGTCAAAAAGTCACGCTGTACCTTATCCAGGACTGTCAATGCTCATAAAAAAGGGACCACACAGTGGTAGCTGCCATCTTAATTTTATTTGACACCCCCCCCCCCTCACACATCCCAATGTCATGCAAGGAAACAGTCTCTGGACCAGTGGTTCTAAACTGTTTGACCCAATTACCCACTTTCTTACATTCAAATAATGTAATTATGGTTTTCATCTTGCCTCACTTAATTTGTAAGTAACTCAAGACCAGGGGTCTTCAAACTTGGCCCTTTTATGAGTTGTGGACTTCAACTCCCAGAATTCCTCAGCCAGCATGCCTGGCTGAGGAATTCTGGGAGTTGAAGTCCACAACTCATAAAAGGGCCAAGTTTGAAGACCCCTGCTCAAGACGGTAAACAGACCTTCAAAAAAGGCAGTGTCTTATTTTAAACAAGGGTTTTGTGAGCAGCAATCCCAAAATGGATACAGGTAATCCTCGACATATGACCATAACTAAGCCCAAAATTTCTGTTGCTAAGCAAGACAGTTGTTACGTTTTGCCCCGTTTTACGACCTTTCTTGCCATAGTTGTTAAGTGAATGATTGCACTTTTTAAGTTAGTAACACAGTTGTAAGTGAATCTGGCTTCCCCCTTGATGTGGCAGGTGTCACAAGGTCGCAAAAGGTGGTCATGTGAAAATGGGGATGCTACAACGGTTGTCTGAAAAATGGCCAGAAGTCCCTTTTTTCCATGTTGTTGTAACTTCGAATGGTCACTAAATGGGTGGTTGTAAGTCAAGGACTTACCTGTACTCAATTCACAATTACAAATTGCTCCATTTTCCTCAGGATATGCCTAAATATGCCGCAATTACGTCGCTTTAAGAACCGTTGCTCTAGGCCAGGGGTAGGCAACCTCGGCTCTTTTATGACTCATGGACTTCAACTCCCAGAATTCCTCAGTCTGTCCATAAAAGAGCCGAGGTTGCCGACCCTTACTCTAGGTATATCAGGAAAGATGAACCTAACATTTCAACATCTTAAAAAGAATACTCTAAGCCAGGGGTCCTCAACCTTGGCAACTTTTAAGACTTGTGGACTTCAGCTCCCAGAACTCCTCAGCCAGCATACCTGGCTGAGGAATTCTGGGAGCTGAAGTCCACAAGGTTGCAGACCCCTGCTCTAATAAAAAAAAGCTCAGAGAAAACTCTTTATGGGTGGTAGCCATAGTTGTAAAGACATGATAAAACATAATAATATGCAGAATATTCCTCTTGGAGAATCCAGGGTTTTTAATTTTTACAATTTGCTTTCTAGGCCTTATGAGGGCACCTGCTTCAGAACTGACCCCTGAGGTTGATCAGATCAATGTAAAAAAAAAAAACAGACACCCGGGTCTCTTTGTGTTTAATTTGCATTAATAGCTTTTGTTGAGACAGCTCCTACAGGTTTACTTGCACAAGTTCACCTTCAGCAATGTGGATCCTTGCTCCTGTGTCAATTAGAAATAAGCCTATTAGAAAAATGTAGTCTCTTCTACGATCCTGACTTCAGCAGAAAGCAAAATTGAAGGTTTAATGCTCTACAACAATCTATTAAGGTTTTTTTTTCTAGCCAGGATAGGCAACAGTTACATCACATAGACTAATATTTACTAAAACAGTACTGTGCCAGAGAATTACCAAAAGTCTAAAACAAACACGTTTATTTTGGATTCCTTAAAAATTACCTTATGTCTCTCTGTGCAATTCACCGCTCTCCTCCTGGCTGGATTTGAATCTTCTACTTCTTCTAAAACATTGATTCTGCTAATACATGCTTAATAGTGACTGGGGACAAAGTGTCTGGAGGGTGATCACCCTTTTTCCTGGAATAGGAGCCTAAAATGTCTCATTTGTTTCTTATTTTAAATTCAGAAAAATCAAAAAGTCTGAGAAACTTTCTAATGTGGCTTTCATCCAACAAATAATGCTAATCTTTGATTGCCGTTAGTCCTAAACAACTTGCTACATGTTCTGGCTAGAGGTTATGGGCTTTGCGATCAAAATTTGTTGTTGTTAGCTGTGAAGTCGTGTCCGACCCATCGCGACCCCATGGAAAACGTTCCTCCAGGCCTTCCTGTCCTCTACCATCTTCTGGAGTCCATTTAAGCTCAGGCCTACTGCTTCAGTGACTCCATCCAGCCACCTCATTCTCTGACGTCCCCTTCTTCTCTTGCCCTCAACCTTTCCCAGCATTAGGCTCTTCTCCAGTGAGTCCTTCCTTCTCATTAGGTGGCCAAAGTATTTGAGTTTTAGCTTCAGGATCTGGCCTTCTAAAGAGCAGTCAGGGTTGATCTCCTCTAGGACTGACCGGTTTGATCGCCTTGCAGTCCAAGGGACTCGCAGGAGTCTTCTCCAGCACCATAGTTCAAAGGCCTCAATTTTTTGGCGCTCAGCCTTTTTTATGGTCCAACTTTCACTGCCATACATTGCAAGCGATCCAAATACATGGTGATAAATTTCACATGGAAGAAAACCAACTTTAATCCATCGTTAAGTAATGTGATTTGGCAATGAGACATTGTTCTATTGAAAGTGGGTAGCTGTTTAGAATCAACCATCACTAAAGTAACAAGAAATCCAGACATATGCCACAGACTAGAGCTTTGTGGACCAGCCATGAAGGCCTTGGAAAAAGTATTCAGCTGCTGCAATGAATCTATACCTCCAAAGATTAGATTCATACAGACCACGGTATGCCCTGTGACACTCACTGGGAGCAAATGTTGGACTTTGAAGAAGTAATACAGGAAGAGTACCAAGGCTTTTAAACATTAGTGCGAATAGCACGGACAGCCAAGGAAACAATCGAGCGGACCACCTAACAAATCACTCCATAATTCTCACTCAAGGCAGAAAGGGCCAGGCTCAAATTGTTCAGACAAATTAAGAGACCTGTTTCTCTGCAGGAGACTTGAACGCTGGGAAAGGTAAAAGGAAAGATAAAATGACCAGCAGGAAAGTGGATAGACTCAGTTATAGTGATGAGAGATGCACCATCAGAAAACCTGAAAGACCAAGTTAGATCTTTCAAGTCATCATGGAGGATATGGATTTATGTGGCCACTAATGGTTGACTTCGACTTTTATGGCACATAAGCAAAGCAAGCAAGCAAGCAAGCTGTGTGATGAATAGAATTTTTCACACTTCTGGCAAAATCTTGGGAGTTCCTAAAATAGTTCTCTGATTACAGATACGATGATTAGATCCCTGCTCTTACCAAAGGTGAACTTTTGAATAATATGCTTTAAAAAGAAAGTCAAAATTAAGCATCAATCTACTTCAAGTTCTGTCCATCTCCTAAATAGATAAGTCTATGGACTCTTCTTGCAGCCCCACAGAACTAGTTCTCCATCGCCTTCTTATAGGAAAGGACCTTTTACATTTATTTTCCCAATTTAGCCCACAGGCTAGGGATTTCCCAGTGGTCTTCCATCCCAAGATTTTCCCAGGCTTGGCCTTGCTTAGCTCCCAAGTCCAAACAAAACCAAGACACTGTCCTATAACTATTGTGAATGCATACATGCATGAAGCTATATACTGTATTTCAGTTACAGGTTTATGCCTCCATGCAAGCTAAGAATACCAAAATAGGCAATCCCCGGCACAGTTATCATTTCCATATCACAGGCTTAATCAGCACCATAGCTGGCAGTTCAAAGCTCAGACAGGAAAGCAGATTTCTATGTGTCCATATATAATAGATGTTACTGGGACATGCGCAACATTTGAGCTGTGGCTTCCCAAAGACACTCATTCTTCTCAAATATCTGCTTTGAAGATCGTGTAGGTTCCCCCACTGGGAATTATTGGTGTAACAAGAAAGATGGTATGATTAATGCAAGAAAGGGGTTAAGGTAGATAAAAAGACCACGGTCTAGCTGTTGCTCATTTAATGAGAGGTGGTGCTATGTATAACAGGAATGGGAGCTTAGAGGAAGATCCTCAAAAAAGCTATTGAGGACCAGATGGGCCAACCTTGCTGGCTTTAAGATTGCTAAGTCCACGAGAAGATGTCAAGAGGTTCAAGTTGGCAAACTCAGGATATAAGAGCCACCTGGATTTCTAGAATGAACTTTGTTGCTAATAGGGCAAGGTAAGAGAAGCTTGAAAGCCCATCAAAAGTTCTCCAGGTCAACTTACACCTAATGTAGTTAAGGTGGAGTTACTTTGGGTGTCCCCCCCCCCCATATTTCCACATCCCCTCATCTACCAGACTCCAGAAAATGTGGGTGCTCCAACACTGGAGGTTTTTAAGAAGAGATTAAACAACCATTTGTCTGAAACGGTATAGGTTCTCCTGCTTGAACAGGGGGCTGGACTAGAAGACCTCCAAGGTCCCTTCCAACTTTGTTATTCTGTTATTCAGATTTAGGCATCTTTTCTGTAATTGTCCTGTTTCCTTCTGTAACAAATATTACTCTTCCTCATGTTTCCTGGGTCTGTAAACATTCCAACAAGCATAGGACAGAATGACCATTTGCAGCGGTAACCTTGCATACATATGAAAAGTGTAAAAAAATGTTTATTATGCATTACATTTTAGTTATTATACTGGATTTCTAGTTGATGACCTGGTAGTTTTTGATCCCAACTGCAGGAGGGTGGAATATTTTCAGACCCCAAGTTGCCCGAGTCTCATCCTGTCTTTAGCATTCCTTGCTGTGGTAGAACATCCAGCCTCAAGAACTGCAGACTTGAAAAAACATGCTTTGGATCCTTACGATTATAAATGTAAAGCTTACAAGAGCTGTAACGTGTGCTGACAAGGGGGTGAAATCCAAGACAAGGATCGCAGCTTCCTCCCTTTGCCTCCATTACTAGCCATAGCTACAGAAACTTGTCTGTTTGGCAATAAATTACACAACATCCCAAAATACAGACATTGGCAAAACTAATAGCCCTCCCAAGCTACAAAATAAAAAAAAAAGACATGATCGTTAAGGCAGAATCTGAATTGCTATTTTTGAAGCACGTAACACACAGCCTCAAATACAAAGGCATCATGGAGTCCATGGTTAGGGTCTTGGAAAACAGTGTCCAACCTTGGAACATTTTGAGGAAGTTTGGTAGGAGCAAGTGAAAAGACCCTTTTTAAAAAAGCAGCCCAGCAATTTTTAGCATCCAGTCCTTTTACACACACGTAGTTGAGATATTGCTGAATCTTAATGGAAGCAGAGATCGTTTATCAAGGAAAAACTCAGACATTATACTCCCAACCTTTTTTTTTTAAATCCCACATAGATCACAAATTTAGCCTATGACACCGAAGGTCAAGATTCTTCTAGATCATTCCTTGTAAACCCTGTTAAATCTTCAGTATAGAGGCAGATTGTCTGTTAATGTTGATTATCATTACACATAAATGCAATGATGAACTCTGCCAAGGCTGTATAGTTTGTATTTTAATCCGTCACTTTTTCTAGCGTTCGGCCTCTTGTCAGAAATATCTAAAAAGTCTAGTCTTTCTCACAGACCAGGCTGTGTTGTTAATCGGTCTTTTTTTATTATTTTTTATCCTTTTAAGTGATGAATGCAACAAAAATAAGGATATTGCTCATCCAAGGATTACATGATGAATTGCTAGACGGCAGCATCAGCCAAAAGTGCCTTCTCTGTAAGCCTTCCGTTTCCAGAAGCAGAGCTAGTAAAACGAGATATGCATTTCCAACAGCTTGTAAAAGATACTCACGCGCCCACCCCGGCTGGATTTTCAAGGAGGACAGTATTACAGGCTAAGTCTGCATTCACACATCCAGGAGCTTGATCCTCACAGGCTCAAGGTTGACTCAGCCTTCCATCCTTCTGAGATGGGGTGAGGGGGGGAGAAGGGCGAACATGCTGACATTTGTAAACAGCTCAGAGTGGGCTGTAGAGCACTATGGAGATGTATATAAGTCTAAGTGCTATTGCTGGATCAAGCCTCTGTGGTCTTAATGAAAAAGATAAACCAGAAGAATTTTGTGAAAATGGCACCCAGCTCAATCAGAAGGCTGCACAGCAGTGATCTGAGTGCTATGTCTCTCCTCTGTGAGCAAAGGCGGAGAGATATAACAAGAAATGCTTTTGTGTCAACAGGGCTTCGCCTCCATGAATACGGCAGGGCCACCTGTTGCAGGTGGCAGAACAAGTACAGGTGGTCCTCGGTTTACAACCATTCATCTCGTCACTATTTGCAGTTACAACAGGACTGAAAATGTGATTTATAGCCCTTTTTCACTTATGGCCACTGCCGCATCCCCATGGTCACGTGATCAACATTTGGACATCTGGCAACTGGCATACATTTACAACAGTTGCAGTGTCCCCGGGTCACGTGATCCCCTTTTGCAACCTCCCGATGACCAAAGTCAATGGGGAAGACAAGTTAGCTGAACAGCCCTGGTATGAACTTAACAACTCCAGTGATTCACTTTTAACAAGAAAGGTCATAAAATTAGGCAAAAGTCACTTAACAGCTGCCTTGCTTAGCAATGGCAATTTTGGCCTCAATTGTGGTCGTAAGTTGAGGACTACATGTACTGGAGTCAAAGGAGCCTATGGTAAGGGGGCCATCACACACTTAGGGAATCCGTTCCACAGAAATGCTAAAACTGTACGGTGAATTTATATCTCTATAAGCTATGAAGGAAGTCAAGAAGGAATTCGAATTTTCTTAAACTATGCTAGACGCACACATGCACAAAGACACAAATTCAATGGCTCTAGGCAAACTTCTCAACTGGCGAGCTCCAGATGTGGACAACTGAATTCTCTGTCAGTCTCACTGGTCCCTCTTCCCTTCCTCTGGTGTTGGCTTTCTCTGCATGATCCGGATTACATTTCCCATTATCCCCAAGATCTAATTGTGCTGGGTGGGCTGACGTGGTCTGCAACACTTAAAAGGATGCCCTAGCTCAGGGGTAGTCAACCTTGGCTCTTTTACGACGCGTGGACTTCAACTCCCAGAATTCCTGAGTCAGCATAGCTGACTCAGGAATTCTGGGAGTTGAAGTCCACACGTCGTAAAAGAGCCAAGGTTGCCTACCTGACTCAGGAATTCTGGGAGTTGAGGTCCACGCGTTGTAAAAGAGCCAAGGTTGCCTACCCCTGCCCTAGCTGGTCTTCCCAACTTGCTGTCAATCTAGATGTGCTGGAGTTCAAGCCATTCCTAGCCAAAGGGATGGTGGGGAACCCAATTCAACCTCATTTGAAAAAATTGACCAAGGCAATCCAAATAAATCCGTTTGTTCTGAGCATCCAAGAGCTATCAGCATACAGACTGCTCAGTGCGATCAAAACAGTTAACATCATATCCCAGTGCCTCAAAGTGAAACTGTGGGATCTGCTAGCAACTGGCACATCCGTGTCCATTTAGCCCCAAAATACTGAAGCCAATTTATACTAGGTTTCGTCATCTCCTCCTCCTCCTCCTCCTCCTCCTCCTCCTCTCGCATGTACAGTTCTCCTTCCAATGGCAGGAAACGTCCATGCTGAGCCCCTTCGTCCTTAGAGCCTGAGAAAGTCAGTCCCTCATTCCGCAATTACACAAAAAGAGCTTATCCATGTTGGAAACTTGTATTCCAGACACCTCACTTGGGGAAGTGAGCCTAAATCTGAAAATAAGCACGCCAGAGTTGAGAAGGAAGACAGGCTGTATCCAAGGTTTACCGCAGGGGGCATCCACTGTAAAAATATTGCAGGTAGGGTAAGGTAGGAAAGGGAAGAGTAGGGTAGGGAAGGAAAATGGAAGCATAGGGTAAGGTAGGGAAGAGAAGGGAAGGGTAGGGAAGAGAAGAGAAGAGTAGAGAAAGAGAAGGGAGAGTAGGGAAGGGAAGAGTAAGGAAAGGTAGAATAGGGAAAGGTAGAGTAGGGAAGGGAAGGGAGTAGGGAAGGGAAGGGAAAAGAAGGTTAGGGTAGGGAAGGTAGGGTAAGGTATGAAAGGGAAGGGTAGGGTAGGGAAGGAAAGTGGAAGCATAGGGCAAGGTAAGTTAGGGTAGGGAAGGGAAGGGAAGAGTAGGGAAAGGTAGAAGAGGGAAAGGTAGGGAAGGGAAGAGTAGAGAAAAGGAAGGTAGAGTAGGGAAGGGAAGAGTAGGGAAAGGTAGAATACGGAAAGGTAGGGAAGGGAAAAGAAGGTTAGGGTAGGGAAGGTAGGGTAAGGTAGGGAAGAGAAGAGTAGGGAAAAGTAGGGTAGGGAAGGGTAGGGAAGTGGAAGCATAGGGTAAGGTAGGGTAGGGAAGGGAAGGGTAGGGAAGGATAGAATAGGGTAGGGAAGACTAGGGATAGGGAAGGGAAGAAAAGGGAAGGGTAGGGAAAGGTAGGGAAGGGTAAGTAGTGTAGGGGAAGGTAGGATAGGACACGGCAGGGTAGGGAAAGGAAAGGTAGGTAGAGTAGGGCAAGGAAAGGCAAGATAGGGTAGAGTTGGGAAGGAAAGGTAGGGAAGGGTGGAGTAGGGTACGGAAAGGGCAGGGCAGGGCAAGGGAAGGGAACAGGAGTTAGCTAAGCAGCTTGATGATGAACCCAGATGAGAGTTTCTCAGCTGTGGCTGAGGAATTTGGGAGTTGAAATCCACACACCTAGAAGCTGCCAGGTTGAGAAAGTGACCCAGAAATCGCTTAAAAATGAGAGCAAATGTTAACATTTCTCTGTAACTCTACAAGCAAGACTGCCAAATCCAACTGAACGAGCATCTCCATTATTTTATTAGCGCTAAAAGTCTGTGGTACAAAGAATTCCTTCCAAATGGTATGAAGACTGTGATCTAGTACCACCACTTGGCAAATAAAAAATAAAATAAAATGACTAATTAGAATGGATTTTCACAAACTACATACAGAGTCCAGTTTCCAACTATCTTTCTTCCCAATTTAACGGGGAAGGGATTAGGAAGGAGAAATTTTTTGTTTTTGTTTTAAAAAGAAAAAGTTTCTGGATATTCTTTTCATGAAATTGGGATTTTCTTCTCTTTCCCTTTTTTTTGTACATTCAAAGATTATTGCATCAGAAAAATGGATCATGCACGTTTCATGTTTTCGGACAAAAAAACGTTTAACCTGTATTATTCTTGTCACTTCTAGCTACATTTCAAAGGTGCACCAATTCTACAGTTTTATACTTCTCTTTGATTTTAGTCGCATGCTTTGCCTATGTGCATGCGTTAGATAATAAATATTAAATACAGGAAAGAACATTAGAAAAAGAAAAAGAAAAAACCATGACGTTGGGAATATTTTGCGGCAGGTTCACTGGGTAATGGTACAGGTTGAAAGAAGAAGAAAAAAAAAATGCTTGAGGTAATTCTGTTGGCTATAACCACTCCACCAAGACTTGTTTTGAAATTCACGGAAGTTTCTGTCTTCTCAGAAAATTCAAGTACACAAATACCAGCTGGGACTCTTCACAAAATACCAAAGGCTGTTTTTCTTTTTTTTTTTTTTTCTTTTTCTATTAGTCTATTAGCCGGCATTCACAGAGTTCCTTGTAAATCCTTTTTCGCACTCTGGGCATGTCCTCTTGGGAGAATTGAAAGGATTGGTCTAAGGCGAGGCACTTGCAGTACTGCGGGGGAAAAAACCAAGAAGGAACATATCTTAGAAACAGGGACGAAAAACAACGTTCCAGCGGATTCTGAAAAAAAGAGAAAGGCCGGTAATTTTTGAAAAGGTACTGCCTTACCTGGAGTACAAAAACTCCACAGTCGCTGTCATTTTTCTGTTGTGGAATGCACTGGAAAACCACATAAATAAAACAAGAATTTAACACAAATAGGCAGACTGGGTTCCAAGGAGCTGATTTGCATTCTGCAATGGCTCGTTTCCAGATCATCAACTTGCAACCAACGTAACTTGATGCTCGAAAGGAAAATGCCCAAAGGAAGCCCACGCTGGCAAAAAACACCCCTAACCTCTAATTATGGTATCTCAACACTTTGCCAACCATTTTGCTTTCGGAAAGATCCAATTGGTGTCACCCATTTAAGAGAACCAGGTAGCAAATAATAAAAAAAGATCTCTCCCTCCAGAGCCTGGAGATCACTGAGAAGTCTTGCCGGCTAGACCGGACCAGGGCTCTTCCTGGCTGGGGAATTCTGGGAGCTGAAGTCCACAAGTCTTAAAAGTTGCCAAGTTTGAAGAGCCCTAGACTAGACCATGCTGAGCTAGGGAGGATGTCGGGAAACATTCCGATTGGCCCAAATCTTTATAGAGGGAGGGTCAAGATTCTAAATGTAGAGTTTCGTGACTTTCACTGTTAATGGGCAGCAAAGAAATAAGTTAAGAGTAGATAAGGCAAGTCTCCTTATCTAAATTTCCCGGGGCATCCTGATGAGAAAGCCGCTGGGATAGATGCTCCAAATCAGGGGTCTTCAAACTTGGCCCTTTTATGACTTGTGGACTTCAACTCCCAGAATTCCTCAGCCAGCGAGCCTGGCTGAGGAATTCTGGGAGTTGAAGTCCACAAGTCATAAAAAGGCCAAGTTTGAAGACCCCTGCTCCAAATGTTGCTCAGTGCTCCATCCTGTTTCCTCCTGTTCACATGACCTAAGAAGGCATATGCAACCCGCCATCTCCTGCCCCTTGGAAACTTTTTCTGCAGAAATATAGCCGGAGAGGTAACATAAAGGTGCTGCCCACATTTTCAGAACTGCCTTCACAGCAAAATTCCCAGCATCCTGTCGGCATTACCACTGGCTGAGGTTCCTGAGTCCAAATCAAATTGAAGTGCTACCATTTCAGGATTAAGAAAAAAAAAGTTGAAGCGTTTTTGTAACACGGGCGGACTTCAACTCCCAGAATTCTCCAGCCAGAACTTCATGAAGGGACTTTTCCATTTTGTCTCTTTTGAGAGCACAAGTGCGGCCCGAAGGATTATGCAGGATGGAAGTTCTCCACTAAACGTTTTTACTCTCAAAAGAGGTTGCGTGAAAAGATCCCTTCCGAAATCGAAGCAGGATTTCCTTGCTTGGGTTTTGTGATGAACCATTTTCAGCCATTCCCCAGGAATCAAAGGGTGTCATCTGGGCAGGTGGCAGCAGCTTGTGGCCTTCACTGCCGGCTTCCCCATTGATTTTCTGGGGAAGCCAGCAGGACAGATTACACATGGTGATCACATGGGATGCTTGGCCACTCACCATAACCGCAAATGGGTTGTCAAGCGCCCAGAACACATTCACATGACTGCAGGGGCACTGAAACAGTCATAGGTTCAGGCGCAGGATATAAGTATCGTTATTCAGTACTGTTGTAATTTTGAATGGTTGCTGAACGAATGGTCGTTAAGCGAGGACTACATGCACTCTCACTCGGAATTGTGCAAATGAGAGTGAGAAAGGGACATTGTTTTAAAAAAGAGGTGGCGATGCTGTTTTTCTTTTAGGGATAATACTTTCCCTGATGTGATCCAACCCAAAGGATGTGGTGGCAGCTTGAGTTCAATCACAAGGTTGCAAGGTCTCTCTGCTCAAAAATATGGTAGATTTTTATGTGGATTTGGCCATGTAAGTAAACACCCATGTATTTTGTAATAGAAAATAAATTCCACCTCTCAACCACATGCCAAAATTTTAATAACCAAGATAGGGCAGCTTCTTTCCAATTATTTTAAGTAAATATTTGAATACTGCTATCTCCTTTACACAGGCTCAATTTATTCCGAGATGCACATACATGCCCAAACACACTAGTTCAAGGAAACATTTACTCCTCACCTTCTCTTCACAGAACACAGATTTTTACAGTTTAGTAGCTTTAACGTATTTGGGCATCATTAAGGCATTTTTTTAAAAGCGAGATTGCCCATTTGACCAATACAGACTTACTAGACCCTATGAAAGCATCTTAACAATGTACTGGCTGTGAGGAAAGAGGGATAACTAGGAGATGTGTGTTAAGAAGTTTGCTTTACAGGACACCATTCAATAAACTGTCATCAACAGAATGAGAGCAGTAATTTAGATGACTTTTATGGGGAATTCAATAAATTGCAATGTCTACGAAAAATTGAGGCCACCCCTTACTTCAAAAACCTGCTTCCTGAATAATGAGTAACATCCTAACTAAGTTCTATATTAGTACATCCCAGGATCCTAATTTCTGCTGGAGGCAATCCTCCAAATGTTTATGTTGTAAAGAAAATAATGATTATTTAGGTTGGCCTTTTTCCATTCACTGATATATTATTATTTTCTCTAAGACGTGATTGCCTTTATCTTTAAAGCTGGGGTACCCAAGCTTTTTTGGGTGAACCGGAACTCCGGTATTCTCCAAACACTGATCACAGTGGATACAACACATTTCAGAAAACAATGATTTTGGAATGGGATTCCCTATCGTGACCTCCACATCTCTTGAATTTTTTTTCCTACGATAGGGACAGTTCTCAACGAACAGCTGGGCAGCAGCTTCTCACCAATTCTTATTTTTGGTGCTTTTGATAATGTGCTTATTTATGGGTTCAGAGCCATTTTTGTAACAATGACGCTAACAACTGGTGATTATCTTCTTCAGCACCCCTATTTCTTTTGTTCAAAGGGTATCTCTGTTGTTGTTGTTGTTCAGTCACTTAAGAGTTGTGTCCAACTCTTTGTGACCCCATAGCAGCCAGATCCCCCTGTCCTCCACTGCCTCCCGAGGCTTGCCCAAGTCCATGTTCGTTACGTCAATGACACCATCTGACCATCTCACTCTCTGCCGTCCCCTTCTCCTTTTGCCTCCCATCTTTCCCAACATCAAGGCCTTTCCCAATGAGTCTTCTCCTCTCAGTTGGTGGCCAAATTATTTGAGCTTCAGCTTCAGGATCTGTCCTTCCAAAGAACCGCCAAGATTGATTTCCTTTAGGATTGACTGATTGGATCTCCTTGCAGTCCAAGAGACCAGAGAGTATATAAAAGACATTAAATCAAGACAACTCAAGGAGCCTGAGTTGGACCAAACGAGGAGACCCCAAGGGCTTTGTTGGTGATGCTCCTGTGAGCTGCAAACATGCAGAGCTTCAATTATGCCTAACTTCTGTACAGTAACTAGCATTCTGCAAACCCAAGCAGTTTGTTTTAGGCAGGACACCTGACAAGTGGGATTGTACTATCCAACTTCATCAACCCATCCAGTCTATGCTGGCTTCTCCTAACAGCCACAACTTTATTGTCACTTTGAATGTACACCAATTGGTATACATCAAAATGAAATTTCGTTGCACACAGCTCACCACCTCCAATGTATACTCCTTGTACGTGGCCAGCTCAAGTTTCAGATCGCCCATTTTAATCTCTAGGGAGCGAACGATGGCAAACAGGACGGATGGAAACGGAGCACCATGTGGATTAGCACTCAAATTAGCTTGTATTCCTGCACGACAACCTCGCCTCCTTTCCTTTTTCTCATCCTGCCTCTTCCACCTTTTCCTTAAAGAGGCCTCACTTCTTTTCGCCCCTGGAGCACGCTGCTGCTGCTGCTGTCTCCACCTCCTCCAAAAGCCTCTCTCTCTTCCTTCGCTCCATAAGCCCCGGGACCTCTCCTCCTTGGCCTCCTTTGGAAACAGCCCTGACTTGCAACAGAATTCGTGGCTGGGCCAGCAGTCAGATCCTGCTGCCGGCAAAACAATTTCAAACAGCGCCAACGACTTTTGACGGCCTCACCAACAGTTCCGAAACAGCTAGAAACTTGCCACGCCAGCAAAGATTGTCGGTCGTTATGTTACCTTAGTTCCACCACGTTGCTCAAACACATCAAAACCTTCCCGATCATGTGGCCTATACTCCTTATATCCCTCCCAAAAGCTTTTCACATAAAATACCATCTGATATTCCTGAGGTCAAGACATGTCCTAGAATATCCTCTCCCCCATTCACAAAAGGACTGGGTCACTGATGAGGACAGGGCACAACTGGAAAATCATTCTTAGGATCATAGGAGGCTCGCTTCCTGGTATGCAGGATGCTGCTTGTAAGCGCTATGTGCTTAGAGCTCAAAGCATCATTAGAGACCCCAGACACCCACTTTACAATCTGTTCCTGTTGCTCCCCTCCAGGAGGTGGTTTCGAACTATTTCTAGCAGGACTGCCCGGTTCTGTAACAGCTTTGTTCCCTATACGTCTGGTAAACTCGCAAGATTCGTTTTTCTCGCCATGCGCATGCATACATGACCCGAACTAGACTTTTGCTTCCCTGTGTCATATAATATATGTGGGTATATGCATGATTCTGTGTTTATTTATTTATTTTTGTCGTATTTATGTAGTGTATATCGGAGGTGGTGACCCTTTGAGAGCTGTATGCAACAAAACTTCACTTTAATGTATGCCGATTAGTGTACATTCAAAGCGACAATAAAGTTATTATTCTATTATTCTTAGAATAGGATAGAGCTGGAAGGGACCTTGGCGGTCTTCTAGTCTAGCCCCCTGCTCAAGCAGGAGAACCTATACCAGGGGTGTCAAACTCAATTTCATTGAGGGCCGGATAAGCATTGCAGTTGCCCTCAAGGGGCAGGGTGGGTATGGCCAGGGTGGGCGTGGCCAGCTCTACATCGTTCGCATCAAGGGTGCCTATGGGGGCCTGAGCAGGAGTGGGGCAGATCTGAGGGTCTCTGGCGGAAGGAGGGTCTCTGGGCCAGGGCCAGGGCAGTGGAGGCCGTTCCCTCACTGTTTCCAGGATGGCTTCACGGGCCACATGAAACCACTTTGCGGGCCAGATCTGGCCCCCGGGCCTTGTGTTTGACATGTCTGACCTATACCATCTCAGACAAGTGACTGTCTGGCCTCTTCTTAAAGACCTCTAATGGTGGAGCACCCACGATTTCTGGGGGCAAGCTGTTCCACTGGTTAATTGTCCTCACTGTCAGGAAGTTTCTCCTTAATTCCAGGTTGCTTCTCTTTTTGATCAGTTTCCAACCATTGTTTCTTGTCCTGCCCTCTGGTGCTTTGGAAAATAGTTTGACACCCTCTTCTTTGTGGCAGCCCCTCAGACACTGGAACACTGCTATCATGTCTCCCCTGTTTCTTCTTTTCTTTAGACTAGCCAAACCCAAGTCCCAAAGACGTTCTTCCTATGTTTTAGTCTCCAGGCCTTTGATCATCTTAGTTGCTCTTCTCTGAAGGTTTTCCATCCCATTCATTCTTAGACAGCCAGAAAGCTGCAAGGCATCTCACTAAGAAACCAGCTAATGTTCATTGAACCACTTTATTATTTCCAAAGCTACTGCAAGATGTAGGTATGCAAGTGTCAAAACCCCTCGCTTTCCTTTCATGCAAATTCTTTCCCTTTTACAACTAGTCCCCGAATTACAACTGTTTGTTTTAAATGACTCTTTGAAGCTACAACAGCACTGGAAAAAGTGACTTATGATCACTTTTCACACTCAGTCATGTGATCAGCATTCAAACACTTGGCAACTGGCTCATATTTATGACAGTTGCAGTGTCCTGGGGTCAGGTGATCACCTTGTGCAAACCTCTTGACAAGCAAAGTCAAATGGGAATCCAGATTCACTTAACAACCGTGTTACCAACTTAACAACTGCAGTGATTCACTTAACAACAGTGGCAAGAAAGGTCGTAAAATGGGTCAAAACTCACTGAACAAATGTCTCACTTACCAGCAGAAATTTTGGACTCAATTGTGGTCGTAAGTCGAGGACTACCTGTATTCCACTGGGACTATCTTTGAGTGTCAAATGGGTATTGTACTGGACCAATCTGGCAGCTTGATGCCCTACAGGAAAAAGTCACATCCCCCACCTTTCAAACTATCCCTTCAACCCCCTTCCTAATAAGATACATATCTCTGAGTCATACTATGCAGAAACCTTTCCCAACCAGGTACCCCTCAAATAAATTTGGGGGGGCGTGGGGAGTAACTCTCATATCTGGCTAGAAATTCTGACTTTTGCTTCCAACTTATAGGGAGGGACACCCAACCAAGCAAACGAGATGTGTACTGCTCCTTGCAAGCAACGAACATAAAATTAAACCAACCCGCAAATTTAGAGATATCCTGAACAGGCTACATAGTCTGATTTGTATTCAATCCATCTTTATAATTATAGGGAATTAGCGTAACAATGCTATGGTTAAGCAGCAGCTAAGCTGTACTTTGCAGGCAGACAAGCATTTTTCTAAAGAGAAGATCTGGTAGGCAGGTTACGCTCCGATTCCATGATGGTTATGTTTTTGGCAGCTGAGCGCAGCTTCAAGCTACTGAAACGTTCTAATTTTCATTTTTCTGTTTGACGTTACAGACAGAGCTCCACTTTTAAATGATAAGATTATTGGAGGGAGGGGGAAGCCTGGTGATGGAACATCTGGTTGGAAATTCTGGGGCTGAAATTCAGACATCTGGAAGTTGCCCAGATGAGAGCAACCTCCCTCTAGTCTTGCACTCACAAGGTGAGTATCCGGAAGGTGCCTGGTCTAGAGTAGGAATGGGCCATCAGTAGCCCCGGGACTGATTACAGACACCATTTCCCACCCCCCAGGTATTGAAATCCTTCTCTAATTAAAACTCCACGGTTCTCCGCCATTCGATCCGAGGAAGTTATGAAAAAATACGGCACTGGTAGTCCTTGACTTACAAGAGTTCGTTTAGTGACCGCTTGAAGTTACAACAGCGCTGGAAAACAGTGACTTCGACCGTTTTGCAGCATCCTCAGGGTCACGTCATCAAAATTCGGACGCTTGGCAACCGGCTCACATTTATGGCAGTTGCTGTGTCCTGGGGGGGGGGGTGTGTCACGTGATCACCTTGTGTGAACCTCTGATTGAGCAAAGTCAATGGGGAAGCCAGATTCGCTTAACAACCTTGTTACTAACTCAACCACTGCAGTGAGGCACTTAACAGCTGGGGCAAGGAAGGTGGTAAAGCGAGGCAAAATTCATTTAGCAACCCTCTCCCTTCGCAAAAGGAATCTTGGGTCAATGGTTCTCATAAGTCGGGGGTTACCGGTACGTGCCCTAAAGAAGACCCAGCACGGTAAAAATTAGTTCCAACGTTGCTGGGAAGGGGGAACCTTAACATCTACCTCCCCCACCCCAGCTTCCCTTTTCAACCTGCCCAGTGAGGCCTATTCCCTGACCCCACACTGCCGTTGTCCAATGCAGCTCTCCCAATTGTTCATTCCTGCTCTCAATGCAAAGCCTTCATTTTAGACAAAGTCAACCCTTCCGCCAGGTATTACCACAAAAATACCTTGCCTGCAAGAACAGCACTTACCTTTGTAACAGCCGTCTGCCAACCCTGAAGGAAATCAGGGTAATTCTTTTCTTTAGCTTCTGTCAGCAAGTATTTCCGTATGTTCTTTTAGGGGGGAAATATAGATATATATATATACATATATGAGAGGAGGAATATGAATTAAAGCCCGTTTGGCTCGGCCGTACATTTCTTAAACAAGCACTTCCCCACACCTTGGGCCCTCTGAGAGTCAGTGGGATACAATGAAAAGCGTTTGGCTTGAAACAGAAAGCTCCCTTAATGGCCCTGATTTAAAAACATCCTGGGTTAAATCTTGCCGGAATCATTAGCTTTCAATGTAATTAACCTCGCGGGGTTTTAATTCATTTTATCTTTGCAACAAATCTGTCTATGTAGTCTGAAAGGAGGAGGATCAATGACGGACACCAATTGCAAGTTACTTAAAGACAGCTTTTAAGAATGGGCAGGCACCTTCGCTTCCCAAAATTTTTTAACTATGTTGGTTCTTGGGCCAAAAATGGCTGGGACCATTGAGACTTCCAATCACAGTAAATTTGGAGAATACTAGATTGGTAAAAGATATTAAGAACGGAGGAAAAAGTAAGAAGTGTAGCCCAGTTAGAATTAACAATATATGGCCAAGGATACAGGCAAGATCCATTGTATATTTTGTAAATAACATAGTCTAGGTCAGGGGTAGGCAACCTCGGCTCTTTTATGACTCATGGACTTCAACTCCCAGAATAGCTGACTCAGGAATTCTGGGAGTTGAAGTCCATGAGTCATAAAAGAGCTGAGGTTGCCTACCCCTGGTCTAGGTGAAAACTTATCGATGATGGCTCCAGCCAAATTGTAAGAAAGAGATTTTAGACTACTCAAGTGCAGGGAGTCCTCGACTTACGACCACAACTGAGCCCAACATTTCCGTTGCTAAGCGAGACTTTTGTTAAGAGGGTTTTGCCCCATTTTACCATCTTGCCACAGTTGTTAAGTCAAGGTGGCTTTCCCACTGACTTTGTTTGTCAGAAGGTCGCAAAAGGAGATGGCATGATCCCAAGGTAACTGCAACCGTCATAATTTGAGCCAGTTGCCAAGCACCCAAATTTTTGATCATGTAACCACGGGGGATGCTGCAATGATCATAAGTGTGAAAAACGGTCATAAGTCACTTTTTAGTGCCGTTGTAATTTTGAACAGTCACTAAATAAATGTTTGTAAGTCAAGGACTACCTGACTACCCGTAACAGGTGGCCTGGCATAGACATAAGACAAAAATTCAAACAATTGTGGCATGGAGTTTGGTATTTAGATGCTACAATGCCTTATCATTTCCCCAAGTTCAACAACCTAATGCAGAGGTCCCTAACCTTTTGGGCACCAGGGACCAGTTCCGTGGAGAGAGGGTTTTCCACAGACCAGAGGGTGCGTGGCTTTTGTGTGCGCTGCCTGCATCCCAAGGATGGGGCTTTGTTTGTTTATGCGGACCGGTTGCTGGCACGCCGCAACCCATTACTTGTCCCTGATCTAATGGCTGCAACAATACCCAAAGTATTAACCAACTGATGCTCTATCCCAGTGACGGCGAACCTTTTAGAGACCGAGTGCCCAAACTGCAACCCAAAACCCACTTATGTATCATCGGGTGCTGGGTGGGCGTGGCCCTTTGGGTGGGCGTGGCCCACTGGGTGGGCGTGGCTGCAGTGGTAACGGCAGACTGGGTGGGACTAAAAAGTTCAATCAACCAATTCCAACTTTGCGAGATCTTTTTTTCCCCGCGAGTTGAAATTGATTGATTGATTGAACCTTTTTTTTTCTTGCACACGGCGGTGGAGGCCTAAAGCGAAAAGGTTTTATAAAAACCAGCTGAAGGCCTAGGACTGGGGCGATGGTGCGGGTGCCCACAGAAAAGGCTGTGCGTGCCACCTTTGGCACCTGTGCCATAGGTTGGCCACCACGGCTCTATCCCTTTAAAAAAAGAGGGCTGGAGTTTTGTGAACCGGAATGACTGTGCTACACTGAGGGCAGCTCTACCCAGGGGACGACCAAGCTCCTTGGGGTATGGAAAGATGGGGGTCACGTTTTATTAGAAGAGCCTCAGTTTCTCTTACCTCCACGCAGAACTTAAAATGAATGCCTTGAGAGTCATAAAATGAAATAATTCGGTTAGGGAGATTCACAGTAATTAAGGACCAGTGAACTTCCAGATGAATAGGAATTAATAAGAGGGTCTTTTTGAAGAGGTCGACCTGAAAAGAAAAAAAAAAGGTGCAGGTCATCCATCACCTGCAGCTAGCGATACATCACCTGCTCACAATGCTGAATGCATCATTAATTCCCACAGAACCATAAAGAAAAGTGCCAGAATCCCAACAGGGGCCCTCCCTGGATACAATAAGACAAAGAGACAGAGGAAATGCAAAGTACGCTGCCTGCCAATTTCACACAAACACACCTTGCCTCCTTCCTCTTTACCTGGGCTGAGGAATTACTGCCTTCCAAACCAGAGGTTGGAATCTCCATCAACTTAATAAGCTTCCCGAGCTTTACATGGCAGGCCGAAGGAGCCGCACAGCCTTTCTTGGGGGAGAATTTCCAAAGTTTGAAATGTGTTATCTGCGAGGCTCATTTTGGCCCTTCACGTACAGACCGTCCCCGTTTCTGATTCTCAGGACATTAACATTTTGCATCCCTGCTCTGAGGATGTTGAATGGCAACTGGCATCAGCACCACTGTCAGGAGTAACGAAACGTTAAGAGCCTAAAATCTAGACAAAGCTCCCTTCTTGTCTTGTGCTCCTTTAAGTTACCATGAGGAATTGGTAATTTCCAGTTGGTCTGGAAATCCTGCGTAGCCATGATTCCAAGATTGGCTAATTTCTGACAAAGGCTAGTCTATTTTATTAGAGACAGAAAGGTGGAACTTGTAACCCTGGGAGCCTGTGTGTGTGTGTGTGTGTCTTGTTTGTTTGTTTTGCTTGCACGTGACTTTAGGACCAAGGTGTTAAAACCAGGAGCCTGGCTTGCAGCTCAAAGCAACCTTTACATCCTCAAGCTGAGTTCTATCTGCAACTTTACAGAGATCCTGCCAAGAGAATTTTCCATTCTCCACCCAAAGCTGCATTCAAACCTGAGCTCCGCAAGGCAGGGGCTGTAAAAAGGGGGAATGCAAGGGTTGAGGCACAATTTACTTCCCCACAGAAAAAAATTAATAACCCCAAGCTTATTTCTTAAGGCAGCAGTGGCTACACAAAAGAATGCTACCGATATCATTTCGGGCAGCAGTTCCACATGGATAGTGGCGCCTCTCTCCCCTTCCCACGCCAAGAGGCAGAAGAGTTCCCTGGACTGCAGGGCACAACTCTTTTGCCAAAGGCGACTGCGGCTTTGATGACGATCCCAACCTCTCGAAAAGAGCACCAGCTGCACGCAGGCTGCCCCAGATTCTAGCCATACCCCTGATCCGGACAAACCTTAAGCAGGCCAGCAAAGCTGTAATGCAGATGACTGAAGGCCAGGTTTAGAGGATAAGCAACATCTGAGAATCTGAAAGAATGCCGAGCAAGCATCAAGAAGTACTTTGCAATGCACAGGAGCATGGACAAGGCCATCTCCCTTGCAGCTGCGGGTACGATGATGAGCTGCAGACAGGCGCTAGGTTTGTGCTGCCACCACGTGTCCCAACTTATCTCCCAAGTCAGGTCAAAAACAGTGCCTAACTTGTAAACATACTAGTGTGTGTGTGTGTGTGTGTGTGTGTGTGTGTGTGTGTGTGTGTAGTGGGGGATCCTTGTTGCTCTCTGAGCTTGGTTGTTTTTCTGCAGAGGTTTCATTACCAAGCTAGGTAACATCGTCAGGGCTGGAAGGGAATGGCGAGCAAAACCCCACTCCTGTCCAGGCACTGATGAATGTTACCTTGTTGGGTAATGAAAACTCTGCAAGAAAACCACCAAGCTCAGAAAGCACCAAGGATATCTCACAGTTGAACCCCAAGCTAGAAATATTTTCTTCTATTGGTTAAAAAAAAATACTAGTAGAGGACAAGTTCCAAGAACCTTGGCTCTCTGTACTATCTTTCTCTTTTCCATTCTAACCATCATGGTCAAGGATATGGTCTGAACGGAGGAGGACTTTTGAACTCAGGCTGATGGTAGTAGCCTCCTGCCTCTTTCTGGCCTTGATGAAATAAGAGGCGTTTAAGAAGGCCTCCTTGGATATCTGAAGATGGGGGCTTTTTACAAGGAGACAGTGGAAAAAAGCAGAATACCAACAGTCGTTGGGAAAAGAAAGGGCAGAGAGAACACACGGCAGTCTGAACACGTCTTTCTTCAGAATATCCCTGACAAAAGGTCATTAGGGAACGAATCAAGAAAAGTCACACAACACATTTCTTTTTTCCTGTACGCTTTTTAGAATTCCAGTTGGTTAGACACAGTTCGTTGGGAAAGGCAGAGAGCAAACACACAAGAGGTCAATGAGAGACCCTTGCTGAAACAGCCTGTTGTTCTGGGTCAATGGTAACTTTTAAAGCTGTTTTTTAGATTTATATCCTGCCTCTCCCCCAGGAAAGACAAGCAGTGAATACAGTGTTCTCAAGAGTTTTTTCACCACCACAACCTTGTGAGGTACGCTGGGCCGAGTGTGACTTGGCTAGCAGCAAGTCCCCTGAGGAAATTTCCAGAAATTTCCATGGCTGAGGGAGTACTTGAACCCAGGGCTCCTCAATCATCACCCAACTGTTTACACATTCGTGGGGTCAAGCCACCAAACAGCAATTTAAACATTTCCAGCAGTTTAGTAGTATAATCAGTAAAAATGTTTGCTGAAATTTAGTGAAGTCATAAAAGAGGAATCTGGGCCTCAGATGGCAGAGGAGGGGGTAGGTTTTTTTTTTTAAAAAAATGTGTGCTGTCATTCACATTTTTTATTCCATTTTGCGTGATGACCTTGGCCAGTGAAATTCCTGGTAAAGGATAATAAAAAAACAACTGTCCTCGATTAATAAAAGAATGCATATCCTTGACCCAGTCATATGGGAGCCAATACTCCTTCTCAGCGGTCATTTATCTGACGCAATTACCCAAATAAATCAGAGCTTTTAATCTGTTAAAAAAAACGGTGAAAAAAAATCTTCCTGTAGTGACTTATTCAAAATCAGAACTATTAGACAGCATACAATGTGAGGGTGTTAAGTATAAAATTAGCATTTTTATGCAAGGTGTTCAAGACAGAGAAATGCCCATCAGTTCACGATGTTAAAGGCCGAAGTAACTCTTTTAATTCTGCAACCCAACCCACTATAGTGAAGATCTGGTAGGTGCCTAGGAGAGATAGAAAATGTCCTAGGCAAGTGGAGAGGAGAAACATATTTACAAACAAAGCAAATATTTGAATAAATGTTAGATTTATTTTCCATTTATGGATGAAGCTTTAATTAATCCAAAATGCAGGCTCCTGTTTATTAGCTGGCACTGAGCACCCTGAACATATTGTGAGTTTGGAAGGAGGCAAAACCAGGAAAGAATTCTGAAACAAGCCAAAAGGACGTATGCTAAACAGTCTTCAGAAGACACAATGAAAACTCGAAACAAGAGTTCTGATTTCTTTGCGATTATCAAGGAACAAAACTCTTGGCAAAACCTTAAGAAGGATGTGGAGAAGGAGGAAGATACAGAAATGGCAGAACATCCAACTTTTCGCCACCAGCATCTGCCATCTTGTCTCTAAAGAATTAACACTGTGACGTTACCAAAAGGGAAGGATCAAGTCACCTCACTATAGAGTGGACGGAATAATCGCAGAAGAAGCCGGTGAAGAAATGAAATCATTTACAGAATTTCTCAATCAGAATCCAATGTTCTACACCTCTACATTAACCCACGTTTGGGCCTGGGGCCTAAATCCTAAGCAGAAAAGAAACAAAAGCAGGAGCCACTTAGGGAAAAAGGACCACATCGTGATGATGGGCAATTCCCTGCTAATAGGATCCAAGGAAGTTGTGTGCAGCCACAATACATCATCATGACAAGTGTGTTGTCTTCCAGGTGCCAATCTCTATAGAGCTGAACAAAGAGGTTACCAAGATTATTCAATGACTACGGAGATTCTCGATCAGCCAGGTCACGGTTGCCCCAAAGGTGCTTTTCAAAAGTCAACTGGACCTACCTAATTTTTTTTTTCCTGAAAATGTTTCGCTTCTCATCCAAGAAGATTCTTGACTTACTTTCCTGGTTCCCCCCCCCGCCCCCCAAAAAACCTATGAACGTTCAATTGACTTTTGAAAAGCACTTTGGGAAAAGATTCTTCAAGGTTCTTTTCCTTTTAATTCATGTGGAAATGTACAGCACAAGGATCTTCAAACTTGGCAACTTTTAAGACTTGTGAACTTGAGATAAAGATTTGTGCAAGAGCTATTTCTGACCATAGCCCAGTATGGTTAGAGATTAATAAGGATAACAGAGATAGGCGCTCGTGGCGCGTAAATGACAATTTGTTTAGAAACCAGGAAAATGTGGAAGAGTGTAAACAGCGAATGAAGGATTTTTTTGAAATTAATATGAATAAGGATACTTCTATGGATATGGTCTGGGATGCTAGCAAGGCCTATATGAGAGGAGTGTTGATATATATGAACAATAAATATAGACGTACGTTGGAAGCTAGAAGGAAACAATTGGAGAATGAAATTAAGGAAAAGGAGAATGCTTTGATTTTGAATCCATTGGATGTGAAGACGAAGGAGGCTATTAAGCTATTAAGAGGACAATTTGATAAATTAATGGCTGATCAAGTGGCAACCAATTTGAGGTTTGCCAGGCATAATACTTTTTGCAATGCTAATAAGCCAGGTAGATGGCTAGCTTATAGACTAAGGAAAAAGCAGAGGGCTTCTAATATAGACAAAATTGAACACAAGGGAAAAATGGTGTTTCAACAGGATTTTATTAAGGAAGCCTTCGTGGATTTTTATTCTAAATTATATGCTAAGGAGAAGATTAATGAAAAAGACATTGATGAATATTTGGAGAATGCTAGCATCCCGGTGCTTACACAAGTACAAAAAGAGGAGATTAATCAACTGATTACAGAAGAAGAAATATTTACAGTAATTAAGGAGTTGAAGGTAGACAAAGCGCCAGGTACAGATGGTTTGACTGCGGCCTACTATAAAAATTTACAATTAGAGATGGTTAAACCGTTAAAGGAATTGTTCCAGACAATCCAGAGAGGGGGAAAGGTGCCTCCATCTTGGAGAACTGCTTTTATCTCTTTGATTCCGAAGGAAGACCAAGATGTTACTCAAGTTAAAAACTATAGACCGATATCACTATTAAATACAGACTATAAGATATTTGCTAAGGTGTTGGCTAATAGATTGATGAGGGTTCTGCAACGGGTGATTCATGGGGATCAAACTGGGTTTATTAGTGGTAGGCAAATGAAAAATAATGTGAGGCATATAGTAGATGTGTTGGAATTTTTGGAAAGGAACAACCAGATCCCTGCGGCGCTAATTTTTTTAGATGCTGAAAAAGCTTTTGATCAATTGAATTGGCAATTTTTGATGAAAGTTTTAGACAAAATGAATTTTGGGGATAAATTTTTGCAACCAATCAGGGCATTATATCAAAAACAAACAGCCCGAATAATAGTTAACAATAGCCTGACAGAAGTATGTAATATTGAGAAGGGCACAAGGCAAGGGTGTCCGTTATCGCCCTTGTTATTTGTGTTAACATTGGAGATATTATTGGTAAAAATACGAAATTCGGAAAGAATTAAGGGTATACAGATTAGAGATCAGGATTATAGATTGAGAGCGTTCGCAGACGATCTGGTTGTTACAGTGACCCAGCCGGAGAGTTCTGTTGTGGACCTGATGGAGATAATAATGCAATATGGGAAGGTTTCTGGATTTAAAGTTAATGCACAGAAAACTAAAATTTTGGCTAAAAACATGACAGCATCGCAAAAGGCCCTTTTAGAAGGGTTAACTGGATTTGAGATTGTTAAAAGGGTTAAATATTTGGGGGTGTTTTTGTCGCCCTCTAATACAAAATTATATAAAAATAACTATGAAAAATTATGGGGAAAAATCCAAAAAGAATTGGAGAGTTGGGAAAAACTGCAATTGTCTTTGTTGGGGCGAATCGCAGCAGTAAAAATGAATGTCCTGCCTAAATTTTTATTTTTATTTCAAATGATACCGGTTCTTAAGAAAGATTCTAATTTGGAGGAATGGCAGAGAGGTATCAACAAATTTGTTTGGGCAGGGAAAAGGCCACGAGTTAAACTTAAGATTATGCAGGATACTCGTGAAAGAGGTGGTCTTAAAATGCCTAATTTTAAATTATATTATGAAGCTGCTGCGTTAGCAGGTATAAGTGATTGGATTAATTTGACACAAGAGAGATTATTAAATCTTGAGGGCCACGACTTGCTGTTTGGCTGGCATGCATATTTGCTTTATGATAAGAAGGTAGATAATGTGTTTAGAGTGCATATTTTAAGACAGGCATTGCTGAGAGTTTGGAAGAAGTACAGACATAAGTTAGATTGTAAGATACCATTGTGGGCAATTCCAAAACACGCAATAGAAAATATACATGCTGGTTTCAAACATGATGTGACTACGTACAAGGAGATTCTAAGCTTGGAAAGAAATGTTTGGTGTTTGAAGCCATATAGTCTCTTGCGAGACGAGAAGATTGTTCAAAATTGGTTTCAATATACTCAGCTACGGGCCAGGTGGAAAGAAGATCAGAAAAATGGTTTCACAACGACTGATGAAAATCTGATGAAGCAAATTAGAAATCAAGGACCAGCACATATTAAACGGATATATCTTGCATTGATAGAGATTGATTCAGAAACAGAACTTGTTAAGGATTGTATGATAAAATGGGCCCAAAATATCCAGGAAGTTATCACAATGGACACGTGGGAAAAGATTTGGGTGAGGAACGTAAAATTTACACAAGCTCAAAATTTAAGAGAGAACTTTTATAAAATGTTTCATAGATGGCATCTAGATCCTAAAAAGCTTGCAAGTATGTATCCGAATTATCAGCCAAAATGCTGGAGATGTGGTGATGAAGATGCAACATATTTTCATGTATGGTGGACTTGTAAAAAGGTTAAGGCCTTCTGGATAAAAATTTGGTGGAATATGCAGAAGATCTTCAAGCAAAGGATAAAGTTTTGTCCGCAACTTTTCTTGTTGGGAATAATTACGGACGCTACGGTTGTGGACACTAAATTGATGTTAAATGTAATTACGGCAGCAAGACTTTTGATAGGTCAGTATTGGAAGAAAGAGGAACTGCCGACCATAGAAGAGTGGACTTTAAAGGTCTCCGACCTGGAAGATGGCGAAGATTTCGGCTTATTTGAAAGATCACTCGCAAGAACGTTATATTATGGAATGGAGAAAATGGATTGAGTTTATCCAGAATAAGTATAGGGTCAAGAAGTTTCATGTCGCATTTGAATAAGTCTTCTTTCTTTTTTTTCTTTTTCTATTTTAGCTTTTCTATATATATTTAATATTACTAAGGTTTGTTTTATCCTATATAAGCTAGAGAGTGATGGATTTTAGAGTTTATGGTTTTTAGTATATGGTTGTTTATGATTGTTTTTTTATATATATACCTTGTATTTAGCTCTGGGAAGTCGGGGGGAGGGGGGAGAGGGAGGGGGGAGGGAGAGGGGAGGGGGAGGGGGGATTGTTAAAGATAAACTGTATGTTAAAACTTTTCAATAAAAAAAAAGACTTGTGAACTTTAACTCCCAGAATTTCTCTGCCAGCCAAGGCTGGCGGAGCAATTCTGGGAGTTGAAGTCCGCAAGTTGCCAAGTCCGCAAGTTGCCAAGTTTGAAGACCCCTGGTATGGCATGACCAGAATACATCTGAAAGAATCCATTGCCAGGAAAGTGAACTGGGAGGACAAGTAATTTTTTCATCAATCTGTTCAGTTGAAGGTCACCAGCAAGTACAGAGAACAAGACTCTGGAAATGAGCATCTGTTGTACTGTAGATGGTGAAACCGAGAATAGTTTAGCTTCTACATCAATGGACTATCTTTGTGAAAGATAGTTATAGGAAGACTGGGAAGAAATGGTTTGCTAGGCACTTTCCCGTCTCATGAGAATGGCATAAAACAAGAATCAAAGACGGAGGATAGGAATAGCCCAGAAGCTAACATGCTGACAAGATCCAGGACAAGTAAAGCAGAACACAAAGGGAGAAATCCAGGATGAGCATTCAGCATGTTGTAGGATATTACAACGCAAATACTGGCAGGTAATACTCAGAAACTCTTGATGTTTCTACATCATTGCAGAATATGAAAAATTAACAGAAGACAAAGATGTTGTGATAAGACATTATATAAACTTGACAGGGAGTATGATCCTATAGCATTGGAAGGTTACAACTTTTCAGAAGGATAAGATCTAGCAGAAGGGATGAGGAGATTGCACTGTACGTGAAGAATATATACATATTCTTTGAACAGTCGTCCACCCTTGGTGTTGTTCAAAGAAGCTTGGTATTCTGACCACCTCTCAATCAACCGTCATATAAACTTCCCCCCGGCACACCAACTCCTTAGGATTTGGGAAAAGGAATGGCACAGACAACGTGAATGCAGACAATGTGAACACTTACAGGGCACATTGCTAAACCAGGATCAGGATTGCATAGCCATACAACGACCCCACACCACAGAATGTGAGAAAGAGGAAGAGCAACCATTAAGATCCTTCGGTATGAGAACACGTGCAATGACAAGAGCGATGGCTATGACTGATACAATGGATAGTGATCCCCCTCGGAGAGTAAACACTCGGAGACAATCGCAGCCCACAAAAACGAGTGCGAGGCAGCTCAAGAAAATACGGCCGACAGAAACGAACAGACCGGTGACACGTTCCATGAGCGGAGCGCAAGAACGCCAATGATATAAATGTACTTTCACTGCTCCGACGACTTTATCCTGACGACGTTGGCAGTTTGACCAATGAAAGCTCGATTTTATTAAAAATTGCTTTATTTTTTTTACTTTGTCCCAGTGTTTTAATTTCTTGCTTCAATTCCAATATGCCTGGGATTCGTATCTTTAATTTAATTAAGGAATACACACACACACACACACACACACACACACACACAGAGAGAGAGAGAGAGAGAGAGAGAGAGAGAGAGAGAGAGAGAGAGAGAGAGAGAGAGAGAGTGAGTTAGGAATGCAGCATGGACATCCCACTGCAAATGAGTACGCCTAAAAGGAGACACAAAAGTAAGAGGTACCAAAAGCAACCAAAAGGATTATTTGTGTTAGAAACAAAAGAAAAGCCAAAGGGCAAGTAGGTCCAACGGTGAACGGGTAATGAGAGTTAGACCCGGATGCTGCATTTGATCACACAAGATGGCGCTTGTTGTCCCGAAAAGCACACCTTGCACTTGTGAGAGTAACACTAGGATGACGATGGTGATGATGATTTTATTTATTTATTTAGCATAATGGCATTGTTACATTAGCCAGAGAGAGAGAGAGAGAGAGAGAGAGGGGGGGGGGAGAAAATGGAGTGAGTTCAGACCAAAATAGATCAAGATGGTTAATAAGATTGGAAATCAAACCAGCTTTCAAATAGTAAATTTAACTTGACCATTTAGATAGAGCTACATCACTCCAGCTCATAAAAATAGTACAATGAGAATTAACTATGGCTTACTTGGAGTGAGAGCTGAAGTGGCAAAATAAGATACCCTTAATCTCAGATTTTATTTTTATTTATTTTTTTCAAAAAAAGGAGGGAAAAGCACACATTCTCAGTTTAATTAAAATCCAGCCAGGTGGAACTCCCATTTTCGGCTGAACTCAAAATGCTCCACACAAAGCGTGAACAAAACAAAACAAAAGTTCTACTACACAAGTCAAGTAACAAAATCCAATTTAATTTCTAATTCCAAAGAGCAGAATGGAACATTTCATTTAGGGTTCTAAATAAATACTTACAAAAGCTATTTTAACTACAAAAGAATTCGAAGACGTTGGCCCTACACGAGCGATTAAAGTAATCATATTTTTGTGATACCACACTTGAATTTAGCCAAAAGGCAAAAAAGAGTTTTACTTGGTCTGTTCCCCAAAGAATAATATTCTCACCAGCTATGCCATGAATGGCACCCTGCAAGCCTACGTTTTGCTTTTGACGCAGATTATGTTGATATTTTTATGAATGGGAAAAGTTCATAAACATAAAGTTCATACATTTTAGATGCATTTTTCCCAATGTGCAACACTTCTCACCTGCCAAGGGTTGTGAAGAACAGCAAATAGGAACATACCTTTTTAGTCCATCGTTTCACCCCATTATATCCTTTGGTTACCAGCTGTCTATGGAAAAAACTGTTGAAGAAGTGAACCTATAAAGGCAAGGCGATCAGTGAATGTACTGGTCCAATCGGAGTTCATACTTCCAATGCTGAACTGAGTCCTTAACAGTAAAGCTACTTCATGCAACAAGAGAAGGAAAAGGGCTCATCTTTAGATATCTATCCATCTGGTTTGGTATAGCAACCAAACAGGACAGGTACAGACTTCAGCTGACAGTTAGGACTTCAGAAAAAAGAATTGCAACCAGCCTGCCTTCCCCTGAGCACCTGTATACTGCATGAGCCAGAAAGAGGGATGAGAAAATAGCTACAGACCCCTCGCATCCTGGACATAAAACTGTTTCAACGCCTCCCTTTGGGATGCTGCTATAGGGCATTGCGTGCCACAAGTAGACACAATTTCCCCCCCCCCATGCCATCATTCTGTTAAACACCTAGTTCCCACAACACTGTCTTCTGACTAAGGATATTTGCCATGTAATATAGCTGTATTTCTATTATCCTTCTGATCTTTCCTATTACCTTCTCCTATTGTATATAATACAATCATTGTTGTTTATGTGTATATTGACAGCTTATGGACCAGAGACAAATTCCTTTATGCTCAATCTTTCTATTCTATTCTATTCTATTCTATTCTATTCTATTCTATTCTATTCTATTCTATTCTATTCTATTCTATTCTATTCTATTCTATTCTATTCATAAACCAGTTTATGTTGTTGTTGTTAGCTGCGAAGTCATGTCTGACCCATCGCGACCCCATGGATAATGTTCCTCCAGGTCTTCCTGTCCTCTACCACCTTCTGGAGTCCATTTAGGCTCATGCCTCCTGCTTCAGTGACTCCATCCAGCCACCTCATTCTCTGTCGTCCCCTTCTTCTCTTGCCCTCAACCTTTCCCAGCATTAGGCTCTTCTCCAGTGAGTCCTTCCTTCTCATTAGGTGGCCAAAGTATTTGAATTTTAGCTTCAGGATCTGGCCTTCTAAAGTGCAGTCAGGGTTGATCTCCTCTAGGACTGATCGGTTTGATCGCCTTGCAGTCCAAGGGACTCGCAGGAGTCTTCTCCAGCACCATAGTTCAAAGGCCTCAATTCTTTGGCGCTCAGCCTTTTTTATGGTCCAACTTTCACTGCCATACATTGCAACTGGGAAGAGCATAGCCTTGACTATACGCACTTTTGTTTATGAGCCTATGTATAAACATTTAAATAATATTCATAAAATACATGTACAAAACATAGGCAGTTTAGCTGCTCTACTGTCCCCACCATCACCCAGCTTTCCAGGTGATTTGACCGTTTAATAAATAAACCGATTCTTCATATATTTTTTTCTCAAGATAATTCTTTATTCTCCTTCCTACTCGTTTTGGATCTTATTTGGCTAATTTTACCTAAAAAGACAAAATGAAGGATTCCTACCTTATCAGGGACTGCGTCCATTATTAGCTCACCATACATGTTGATAATCTGAAAGAGTTTAGAAAAAAATATTTTAAAAAATGGAAAGGCTATTAAGTCCAATGCATAGTTATTTTATGGAACATGAAATATATATCAAGTTCCTTATGCTTAATTTAATGTAGACAGCATGCACACTACAGTTCTACGCAAAGGAAAAGAGAAAATTACAATTATCTCATATTGATTAAAGAAATGTTTATTTTCTTATACCAATAACTTGGTAATAGTTGAGGGGGGAGGCGGTCAAAAAATGTTGGGATGTCCTACATTTGTGTAGAGTATTAGATATTAGTACCTGAATCTAATAGTATTTCTACAGGCATAAATGACAGAAAAGAAAGCCAGAACTTCTTCAGCAGTTTATTATTTGCCTAAAGCTCTATATTTTTCTACACTTACATTGAAATGAGGCATACGAATGCATCCCCTTCAAAGCGCTCTAGATAAAAAGATTTTAAAATCAAAGGCTATCATGAATAGCTGCTCTGGTTTGCGGTGGGTGTATGATTTGTTTTTAAGTTCCACTTATGGGTTTTGTATCGTGAATCACTCAAATCCTATCGTGGCCGGCTGTAAGCTGAGAACATATGCAGGCCCAGTATCTGGTGTTTTTTTTTTAATATAAACAATGCTGCCCTTCAGTGGTTACATGGCCTAGACCAGGGGTCTTCAAACTTGGCTCTTTTATGACTTGTGGACTTCAACTTCCAGAATTCCTCAGCCAGGCACACGTGCCTGGCTGAGGAATTCTGAGAGTTGAAGTCTACAAGTCATAAAAGGGCCAGGTTTGAAGACCCCTGGCCTAGACATTGGTATTTGAACATAGATCTTTTTAACATTTATATTTTATTGGGTTTTACTAATCTAGGTGAAATGTTAATAATGCTAGTCCAGACATGTCAAACACAAGGCCCGGGGGCCGGATCCGGCCCGCGAAGTGGTTTCATGTGGCCCGTGAAGCCATCCTGGAAACAGGGAGGGAACGGCCCCCACTGCCTTGGCCCTGGCCCAGAGACCCTCCTTCTGCCAGAGACCCTCAGATCTGTCCCACTCCTGCCCAGGGTCCCATAGGCACCCTTGGTGCGAACGATGTAGAGCTGGCCACGCCCACCCAGTAGGCCATATGCACTCTAGCCACGCCCACCCTGGCCATACCCACCCGCCCCCCCTGAGGGCAACCACAATGCTGATGCGGCCCTCAATGAAATTGAGTTTGACACCTCTGTGCTAGTCCATCTATGATATGCCATGGGCTAAATAAATAATATAGTAAATACCGAACATTTTTGGGAGACCACCTCACAAAGGAAGTCACCAGTGTCCACCACACAAAATCACTGCATTTCACACTTGCTGGTTCAGAGAAATTCATTTGCTTAGAGGTAGCCCTTGACTTGTGACTGGTCACTTAGTGACCATTCAAAGTTAAGACCTGCCTGAAAAGGGGGACTTATGACCCAGATCCAAAGTTCTGACGGTGACCCCCCCCCTGCACAGTCACGTGACTACGCTTTGGATGCTGGGCAACTTGGCCTTCATTCACAGCCGTTTGTGGCGTCCTGGGGTCGCCTGACCCTGTTTTACAATGGTTTTGCTGAAAACCGGTCCTTCCTTTCAGTTTTCTGCAAAGCCCCAGCACAGCGAACAATGGATCCGCTCAACTGTCATGTTTGCTTAACAACTGCCAGAAAAATCAATCAATCAATCAATCAATCATGAAATCAAGTCAGTTGTCATTTTACAACCGTTACAACAATGGCAGGCTCCATTGCAGTCATAACTCAAGGACTCCCTGTTGCTCCTGTCTGAAATACTTTGTCTCACAAGAAAACGTGCTTAAGCCATTAAATAATGGGGTTGTGTTAAAAAGATAAAATAAATGAGATTCACCGGGTGTGGAGAAACAATAGCACCTATCCAGAGTTTCTCAACCGTGGCAGCTTGAAGATGTGCGGACTTCAACTCCCAGAATTCCCTGGCCAGCAAAGCTTCTGGGAGTGCCAAGGTTGTGAAACGCTGACCTATGCTAGTCTTTGCATACTAAAGCATCTTTTAGAATTCATAAAATTTATGAGCCTCTAAACTTTCCTCACAAAAACAAACATCATTAAGCAGAGCAGCTAAATCGAGGCCATTCTTGTATAATGAATTCTTTGGGAACTCTGCAAGCAGCTAATGCAAACAAATATAAAAGGAAGGAAAGAAAAAGGAAAGAAAAAACCTGCTTAACAGCAATTATAATTGTATTATCACCGAGTTCTTTTTTTAAAAAAAATCTTCTTCTTTGAAAGTTTCAATAACAATCCTATAAAAAAAAAGAACTCTGCCCAGCAACAAATAAGCCACTTCTAACTCCTTGGGAGAAAAAAATGCAAGATAAAAATTTGATAAATAACCTGTTTACTTCTCCGGCCTTCTCCGAGTTGAGCAAGTATACAGTATACAGATAAGAATAAAATGTGTTCTGAACGAAATCTTTTGCACACTGAACTTCTCATCAGTTAGCTAAAACTTAATGCATCTTTCTTTTGAGAGGTTCCCTACTTCTAAACTGGAGTTCTACAGAAACGAGCAAGATACTCTCCTTCGTAAGATTAACACTGTAGAACTAATATATCACGTTGTGGCCCAGTGTAACACAAATTACACATCTTTACGTTAATTCTAGGAAAAAGTGGGTTCTTTGCACATACATTCTCACAACTAATCAAATCATTTGCTTTAGATTTGCCAACACACACACACACACAAAAAATTCTGGGCAAGTAAGCATTTAAATCAGTGGAGGGATTCAGCCGGTTCGCACCACTTTGGCGGAACCGGTACCTAATTTTTTGTTGCCCAGGCCCAGAATGGACTTCCGGAAGTGGCAGCCACACAGAGAAACGGCTGTTTACATATTTGAATCCCAACACTGATTTAAAACATGTTTTTAAGAAAAAAACATTCCTTCCCATTTTTAGGCAGAGATAAAGATCATCACTTATTACATTCAAAATACAGGAAAAAAGAAATTGTTGCATTATTCTCTTTAAAGATTCATCTGTTCACAATCCTTTCTCTATCTGAACATATTTTTCTCAACTGCCTACGAATGCCATCTTAGAATCTGACATTTTAGCTCTCCCATTTTCCTTTATTCCACACAGTTGGCCAGTTCATTCAGAAATCACATTTATTATAGATCAAGCCATCTTCTCCCACCAAGACAACCTATCCAATATGAATTCAGAATTCATTCAGATATAGCTGTCACCTATCTTGTAGATCAGTGGGCTCATAACAATCTGAATGGGCATTTACTGTTTATTCTAAGTTTACTGTATCATCTGTTATGGTATAAAAAGGTAAAGGTAAAGGTTCCCCCACACATAAGTCCTAGTCGTTTCCAACTCTAGGGGCCGGTGCTCATCTCCGTTTCAAAGCCGAAGAGCCAGCGCTTATCCGAGGACGTCTCCGTGGTCATGTGGCCAGCATGACTAGACGCCAAAGGCGCATGGAACGCTGTTACCCTTCCCACCGTAGTGGTCCCTATTTTTCTACTTGCATTTTTATGGGCTTTCGAACTGCTAGGTTGGCAGAAGCTGGGACGAGTAACAGGCGCTCACTCTGTTACACGGCACTCAGGATTCGAACCGCCAAACTGCCGACCATCTGATTGACAAGCTCAGCGTCCTAACCCACTGAGCCACCGCATCCCTTTTCTGTTATGGTATGCTCAGGTCTAAATTATAAGAGTTCATTCTGATGATTTGTTATTTATCTTTATGGTGGATATTCTTTTGTTAGCTGGGCTGAAAACATCTCATCGAACTCCCTTTATAAGACCCTACTCAGGGTAGAGTCAAGGTGACTGGATGAAGCTGAGCGTTCACTGGCCGGATGCCCTTCCTGATGCCACACAGAGTTCACAGCAGATATTTTTATTTTGTGCCTTAGGAAAAAAATCTGCCACTGCGTAGGACTGAACTCTCAACCTTTCGAGTGGGCCACCACGCCGTTCCCTGAAACACTGACCTTAGAGAATCCTCACTTTAGAAAGGCCTCAGTTGTGTAACACTAGCAATTCTTTCCTTCACATTCTTCTAATGCATACAAGCTGAGGCCCTCCACCTTTCTGGATAAGTGAGCACAAACTTTTGACTGTATTATGGGCTCTTTCACAGAATGGTTAATAACCAGGCAGGGTCAGCAACAAGATACAAATCCACCAAAATGCTCCCCTCCATCATTGCTTGGTGTTTCCTAGTTAAGTTCTCCCAAGAAGCCAGCATCCCACGCAACCACTCTGGTCGTCAGCAAGCTACCATTTCAAGCAGCTCCATCTTAGTGGCTTTTTACAGCAGTATCTCACCTGGTCATTTAGCCAGTTCTGACCGTCCAGCGTTGTCAAATCATCCATATCCAGCATGTGCTTATTATAAAAGACCCGGAAATTGCAAGTGGAAGATTTTGGGTGCCTAGTCTGATACTTCATGATTTCTTTAGTGATGAATGGCTTTCTGCAACAAAATTAAAACAGTCAATGTTAAATAATCCCAGTACTTGTGAGACACAGGTACATAAATCCATAAACATGGAATCTGGAATGAGCAGGAATGAGCAAAGCAGAAAATTATAGAGTTACTAACCGATGAGAAAAATCTTCATTAAAGACTTCCTTTAATCTTCCCATAACGTCTTTTTCACAAAGTGGAACTAAGCTGCCGTATTTCTTTATTACTTCATCTAGGAATCCTTCAAGGAAAAGATTTGTATATTAAAAAGTTGCAGAATTAATTACAAAAGAGCTGGCTAATCTATTTCCACAGACAAGTTTGAACAAACCACATTTTCATCTAGAAAATACGGCACAAAATTAACCCACAAGGTTAACTGATGAGTATTGTTGGTCAAAGACGGTACAGATAGTCCTTGACTTACAATAGTTCAGTTAGTGGCTGTTCAAAGTTACGACGACCCTGAGAAAAAGTGACTTATGACCATTTTTCACTTACAACGGTTGTGGCAAACCCATGGTCACGTGACTTGGCAACTGGTTCATTTTTATGACCGTTGCCCTGGGGTCATGTGATCCCCTTTTGTGACCTTCTGACAAGAAAAGTCAATGGGGAAGCCAGATTCACTTAGCAACTGTGTTACTAACTTGCAGGGATAAGTGATTGGTCCAATCACTCCAATCAATCTGTTTTGAAACACTCATTGTAAAATAACCATAAAAAGCCAGTTTGGTCTGGTGGTTAAGGTTAAGTGGTTACAGCAACAGGTTAGAAACTGGAGACTGTGAGTTCTAGTTCTGCCCTAGGCATAAAAACTGGCTAGCTGACTTTGGGCCAATCAGCAGGGGACAATGAGTTCTAGTTCTGCCTTAGGCAAGAAAGCCAGGTGGGTGATTTTGGGCCATTTACTTTCTCTCAGTCCAACTCACCTCACCTATTCTGGGGATAAATAGGAGGCAGAAGGAGTATTAGGTATGTTCACCGCCTTGAGTTATTTATAAAAAATAAATGTGTAACAAATAAACGAGAGAAGCGTGCAAAACCTATTGGAGTATTTGGTATTTTGACTGGTTTTATATGGGTAAATTGCTCTCAAGTGCAACTGAAGTGATATTCAAGGCACAGTCATGAAAATCTATACCAGATTTATTCACCAATCTCTAGCAAAAAAAAAAACCTTGTTTGCATTTGTTTGCATTTTCATTATTAAAATATCAAACCCTTTCATTATATCAGTGATGTTTACTTTACACCATTTCTATCTCTGGAACTCATGAAATACAAGAAGCGCAAAGGCATCATCATCATCCACTACTATTTTCAGCAATTTATCTTAAGTTGATTTTGTGGCCTCCTTGTTGATTTGTTACATCCACAAACCCAACTGGGGCCACTTAAGACTTTGAAGCAGACAGGAACACATTAACACCACAATAAGCACTTCAAAAGCATGCGTGTGTAATTTAGTCAGATTTAGATGGTCAAATATAAATCAATCTTCCCATCTGAAATCCATCCTGAATTTGTTTCCACATTCAGCCTGCCTTTTAAAAAAATGAAATTTTACACTTCTATATTCATGAAAGAATAAATGCATTTTAATACACGATTCACCCACTGTATACTTTTCTGTCCTCAGTCATTTTTGCTAACATATTCCTTTCTGAACACAGTTCTACTTGTTTATCTCTCTTTCTCTCCTTTTGCATATTCATGTTTGCATAGTAATACATATATTACTAGAAATGTGAGAATTGCAAATGCCAAATGGCTTTACTGGGATTCATATACTGAGCTAGATCTGCGTTAAAATGAGAACCAGGTTCTCTCCCATAAAATGCAGTACGGGGTTTCATTGTGTTTTAAAGACGGAATTGGACAAACACGTCTCACCAGTTGAGATTTTTCAACTCATCCACCTGCCTACTTGCAGGGACTCCGATCTTAACTAAGCTGCCAACACCCTTGGAATTTAAGGTTATTAAGAGCATTCACAAAACAACTGCCACAACAGACTATAGGATTCAGGTGACCTTGAGGGCACAGATAAACTTCCCAGTGGCCTCAACTACTCTGAGAAAGAGGGCATGCAAACCAGATGACTGCAAGGCATATAAATCCCTCCATTCTCCACCATTTTTATTTATTTTTTTTTTATTTTAATTCCATTTATATCCCGCCCTTCTCCGAAGACTCAGGGCGGCTTACAAGCTTAGCAGTAGCCTTCATTCTATGTATATGCCTGCTTATTAGGGCTTTCACGCCCCCCCCAAGCGGCATTATTACAAAGTCAGCTTAATTGCCCCCAACAATCTGGGTCCTCATTTTACCTACCTCGGAAGGATGGAAGGCTGAGTCAACCTGGAGCCTGGTGGGATGTGAACCTGCAATAATTGCAGGCAGCTGGTGTTACTTACGGAGGCATTAGCCCACTGCTCCACCAAGGCTCTTTGACCATTCAGTCAGAACCGAAGAAGCTTCTTGGATGAGAAGCGAAATGCCTTCTAGCAAAACAAGGAAATCCAGTGGCCTTTTGAAAGAATGACACCTTTGGGACAACCGCCACAATAAGCATGGCAAAGGTAAAATATCCACTGGCAGGAAGGCAAACCAGTGACAACGCTTTCTAAGGCCATCATGGTTCCTGTCACCTAAGTCAGCTCTGCTTTTTTTTTAATATAAAAAAGGCAAATGGGCAAACCATGAAACAAAGCACGGCTAGTAACTTCTCCCCTGTCTTTTTAACACAAAAAGCATCTGGAATCTTGGAGGTGGAGACAGAGCCATTACCGGACACCAAATCATGCTTGCGGCTGTCTCTTTGTTGGTAGCCCTGCAAAGTTCTGTTTCAATTAAAGTAAAATAATCTAAAAAAAACAACAACCCTAAACTAGATTGGTACCAGGAGAGGTGCTTGTCTTACAACAGTTCCATTAAGTGAGCAAAGTTACAACAGCATTGAAACAAGTGACCCATGACCGTTGTTCACATTTATGACCGTTGCAACATCCCCATGGCCACGTGAACAAAATTCAGATGCTTGGCAACTGGTTCAGATTTATGACGGTCCTGGGGTCATGTGATCCTCTTTTGCGACCTTCGGACAAAGTCAGTGGGGAAACCAGATTCACTTAACAACCGGGTCACTAACTTAACAACTGCCATGATTCACTTAACAACTGTGGCAAGAAAGGTCTTTAAATGGGGCAAAACTCACTTAACAAATGTCTCACTCAGCAACAAAAATTTTGCACCCAATTGTGGTCGTAAGTCAAGGATTGGAAATACCGACCTCTCTTTTTTACTCTAATTAGGTCTGTAAATGAAGTGACTCAATGGAAAGAAACAAGCCGGAGGCAGACAGGGTTAAATATTCCTTACAATTTCTATCTTTTTTTGCTATGAAATGGTAACCTCTTAAATACCACTTGCTTCATAGGACAGCATAATACACTCTTTTCGCCGTCAATCTGAACTTTCTATTCCAAGTTCATATGCAGATAATCTTCACTTTACAACCACAATTGGAACCATTTCCATTGCTGAGCAAGGCAGGTGGTGAGTTGTACCACACCCTTTTTTTGCCACGATTAAGCACTGCAGTTGTTAAGTGAACCGCACAGTTGTTAAGCGAATCTGGCTTCCCCCATTGATTTTGCTGGCTGGAAGCTGGCTAGAAAAGTCACAAATGGCCATCACGTGACACTTTTGTAAATCACTTTTTGCCGTGCCCCTGGAACTTTGAATGGTTGCCAAATGAATGTACCAGCAAAACCTGAACGTGCATTGAGTCAGCCATGTATACCTTTGTACAGGTAATCCTCAACTCACAACAATTAATTTAGTAACCCAGGGCTCTTCAAACTTGGCCCTTTTATGACTTGTGGACTTCAACTCCCAGAATTCCTCAGCCAGGCATGAGGAATTCTGGGAGTTGAAGTCCACAAGTCATAAAAAGGCCAAGTTTGAAGAGCCCTGTAGTAACTATTCTAAGTTAAAACAGCCCTGGGAAAAGTCACTCATAAACATTTTCACACTTATGATCACTGAAGCGTCCCCATTTGTCCACTTGACAACTGGCTCATATTTATGACCATTACAGTGACACAGGTCATGTGATCGCCTTTTGCACCCTTCTGACAAGCAAAGTCAACGGGGAAGCCAGATCCATTCAACAACCATGTTACTAACTTAACAGCTGCAGTGATTCACTTAACAACCCCTGGAAGAAAGGTCGTAAAATGGGGTAAAAGTCACTTAACAAATGTCTCGCTTAGCAACAGAAATTTTGGGCTCAATTGCCATCGTAGGTTGAGGACTACCTACATCAATGCTGGACCAGTGTCTTCCATAACCAGCAAAGACCAGTTTACTGTATTTCTCACAACAAGTAGGGTTGATGTCACTTCTCAAGTTACCTACATCAGAGTACCAGTGAATGGTTTATCTGTGATTTATTATAAATGCATTGGAAATTGTTTTTATTCTATTAGCTTTCAGACATTTTTATTTTTTTACATTTTGCTTTGATGTTTTATTCTTGTGAGCTGCCTTGCATTCGAGGGAAGACATCAGTGCACAAATGACGAAAATAAAGAATAATATGGAAATGATATGGAAATGTTACATTAGATCAATGAATTCCATGAAAAATGGCTGTATTGTAGGACTTGGCACCTATTGAAAGCAATGCTCCAAAACAAAGAGTGGCAATGGATGGATAGAAGATGAATGCAGAACACTTCATAAAGGTTGTTAAATGCATACCCTAAAGTTATATTTTCCCAGCAAGAGCAAGATCTGAGCTTATTTTTATAGGTCACCTAAGATTGCACCAGAATTTAGTCGCCGATAGTCAAATGTTTTTTTTAAAAAAATCACGAGGTCAGCAAATACATACTTCTTTGCAACAGTACATTGTAAAAGCTCTAAAACAAAAGCCTTATAAATTTCAAAAATGCTCTTTCATTTTCTCTATTGCAGTGATCATACATTTGCCTCGTTTTAAAATGGAAATATTGTTAAACTTTGAATTCCATTTAATGTTTCTACACTGAAAGGGGCTGTGTGTATCATTAATTGGGTTATGAGTAGCTGCTTGCAAAGCTTCATGTTCTGATCATGATCATGATGCTCACAACGTTCTGGGATTTTGTCCACCCAAATGTGCCAATTCAGCTGTGGGGGGTGGTCCTTGGTGCTCTCTGAGCTTGCTTGTTTTCTTGCAGACGTTTCATTACCCTAACTAGATAACATCATCAGTTTTCTGGGGATGCTGATCCCTTCAAAGGATTCACTTCCAGAAAAAGACAAAATTCCCAAATAGCCACATGGAACAATGTTTAGGGGTAGAGTACAGGTAATCCTTACGACCGTCAGACCACAATTGGTCAGAATTTCTGTTGCTATGAATGGACAAGAATGTCTGTTGCTAAGCAAGACAGATGTTGAGTTGTGGTCAGTGAATCACTGCAGATGTTAAGATAATCATGGGGTCATTAAGTAGATCCAGTTTCCCCCCACTGATTTTGCTTGTCGGAAGCCATCCAGGAAGTTTGTAAACAGTGATCACATGACCGACAACCGTCATAAATGCGTGCTGGTAGCCAAACACCCAAATTTTGACTATGTGACTTGGGGATGCTGCAGTGGTCGTTAAGACAGTATAATGGCTGCTGGTAAGTGATTTTTTTTCAGTCATTGTAATGTCAAATGGTCACTAAACCGATCATTGTACAGGTAGCCCTCAACATACAACTCTATTTAGTGACTGTTCAAAGTTACGACGGCACTAAAAAAAGTGACGTGCGACCGTTTTTCAGTTACGATCTTTGCAGCATCCCCAAGGTCATGTGATCACCTTTTGTGACCTTCTGACAAGCTTAAGTCAACAGGGAAGCCAGACCTCACTCAACAACCGGGTTACTAGCTTATCAACTGCAGTGATTCACTTAACAATTGTGGCAAAAAAGGTTGTAAAATGGGCCAAAACTCATTTAACCAATGTCTCTATAGAGCCTTGGTGGAGCAGTGGGCTAATACCTCCTTAAGTAACACCAGCTGCCTGCAATTAGTGCAGGTTCGCATCCCACCAGGCTCAAGGTTGACTCAGCCTTCCATCCTTCCAAGGTAGGTAAAATGAGGACCCAGATTGTTGGGGGCAATTAAGCTGACTTTGTAATAATGCCGCTTGGGGGGGGCGAAAGCCCTAATAAGCAGGCATATACATAGAATGAAGGCTACTGCTAAGCTTGTAAGCCGCCCTGAGTCTTCGGAGAAGGGCGGGATATAAATGGAATTAAAATTAAAAAAAATAAAATAAATAAATAAGTCTCACTTAACAGGTATTTTTGGGCTCAACTGTGGTCTTAAAAGTACATTGAGGACTACCTATGCACAGTTTTGCGCATGACTGCTTGTGTGTGATCTCCACAGCAAATTATGCTCTATTTCTGGGATCCCAGGGAGCAGATGAAATGTTCCAAAGAGCAACTATATCTAAATACTGTGTTCAGATCTCTGTATCTATTTCTTCCCACACTTAACATAATATAGATAAAATCCTCAGCACGGGTACATAATAGACTACAAGTGATTGGCACTATCATATAGGCAGCTCTATATAATCTGCAATTCACCAAATTCAAGACAATAAGGTAACCATATTTATGGACTCTCCAGTGCTTGATTACTGCTCATCTGCTTGTCAAGTACACCATGATGTACAACGTGGCTTGTAAGATCACACATTTACAGACGACAGACGCCACCACAAGTAGGATCTAAAGTCGAAAATGGGCTTTGAACAAGCACGAGGACACTCTATGGGTGCCTCTATTGGCACCCCATTCAATAAACTGTGTCTTTTCCCAGGCTCCCAGAGAAACACCATTTAAATTAAGGAGATATTGGTAGCATACCTATGCCTGCTTCTTTTTGACTTCAGATGAAAAGCAAAGCACATCCACGTTACTGTCCAATAAGTCCTCGACTTTTTTTCTGACAGTTAGAACAATTAACCAGTGGAACAACCTGCCTCCAAATGCTGTGAATGCTTCAAGCCTGGAAGTTTTTAAGAAGAGACTAGAAAGCCATTTGTCTGAAATGGGATAGGATTTCCTGCCTGAGCATGGGGCTGGATTAGATGACCTCCAAGGTCCCTTCCAACATTAATTATTATTATTATTATTATTATTATTATTATTATTATTATTATTATTACTATTATTATTGATCATCGCACAGTCAGCCAGATGTTCAGACTGGATTTGGCATTTTTGTCAACCTAGCGAGTCCTTACCAAGGACCTGGGATAGGCAGATGTGGATGTTTGAGGGTATTACAGATATCATTGCAGGATGGAAGCAGTTCCTGGTAAGGCCACCTTTTGCAATTGACTAATGGTGAATTTGTCAATGCCAGTGGTGTTCAAGTGTTGCTCCAGTTGTTTTGTGATTGCACCCAAGGCACCTATTACTATTGGTACTACCCTTGCTTGCCTTTGCCACAGTCTTTCTATTTCTATTTGTAGGTCTTTGTATTTTGTTATCTTCTCCAGTTCTTTCTCCTCTATTCTGCTGTCTCCAAGCACTACCTCATCCACTATCCAGACTTTGTTGTCTTTCTTATCTATTATTATTGTTGTTGGTTGTTGTTGTTATTATTATTATTATTATTATTATTATTATTATTATTATTATTATTATTATTACTATTATTATTGATCATCGCACAGTCAGCCAGATGTTCAGACTGGATTTGGCATTTTTGTCAACCTAGCGAGTCCTTACCAAGGACCTGGGATAGGCAGATGTGGATGTTTGAGGGTATTACAGATATCATTGCAGGATGGAAGCAGTTCCTGGTAAGGCCACCTTTTGCAATTGACTAATGGTGAATTTGTCAATGCCAGTGGTGTTCAAGTGTTGCTCCAGTTGTTTTGTGATTGCACTCAAGGCACCTATTACTATTGGTACTACCCTTGCTTGCCTTTGCCACAGTCTTTCTATTTCTATTTGTAGGTCTTTGTATTTTGTTATCTTCTCCAGTTCTTTCTCCTCTATTCTGCTGTCTCCAAGCACTACCTCATCCACTATCCAGACTTTGTTGTCTTTCTTATCTATTATTATTGTTGTTGGTTGTTGTTGTTGTTATTATTATTATTATTATTATTATTATTATTATTATTATTATTATTATTATTATTATTATTATTACTACTACTACTACTACAGTTCATTCAGTGACTGTTCAAAGTTACAACAACAGCACTGAAAAAAGTGACTTTATGAGAGTTTTCACACTTATGACTGCTGCAGCATCTCCAGGGTGACATGATTTACATTTGGAGGCTTGACAACTGCTTCACATTTATGACAGTTGCCGTGTCCCGGGAGTCTTGTGAGCTCCTTTTGTGACTTTCCGACAAGCAATGGGAAAGCCAGAAGTTACCAATTTAACCGCTGCAGTGATTCGCTTAACCAGTGAGGCAAGGAAAGTCGTAAAATGGGGCAAAACTCACTTAACAAATGTCTCGCTTAGCAACAGAAATTTTGGGGCTCAACTGTGGCCGGGAGCCGAGGACTACCTGTACAAAAGAGGGTAATCCTTCTTTATAGAGTGAGGATAAACTGCTCCACGAGCAGCGTCTGAACCTCGTCCCGCAATAACTACACCAAGCAAAACACTCAATAACGTAAGGAGAAAAAAATAATAGGCAAGTACCACAGAGCCACGCAGCCAATTGCTCATCATTGACACAAGACATTTTCTGACTGCTCCTTTTGCCACCTTTGGGAGTCCCCGATTTCTGCCCTGTGCTTCCTCTCAGAGGCTCGTCAAGAGGGCTCTTGCAGTACAGGTGATCTAAGAGCTCTGCGCCAAAGACGTCCGTGCCGAGAGGCCCTTCCACTTCCATCTGACTACGGCAGTCTTCGTTCTGGGCCGACTCCACGACAGGCCCGTTAGTGCAATCATCACTTGTGCCCAAATCCAACTTGGAAGGCTCCAAGACCACCTCATCAGCCCCCATAACCTGATTGGATTCTTCCTCGTCGTGACCTGAAACGGAGATTTCCTTTTCCGTCACGGAGATGAAAACGTCTTCGGGACAGCTGTCCAAGGATGGCATCTCCCCCGCGTCCGCCCTGAGCATGGCCTCCGTCCCTGACGGACTTTTCTGCAACTCTGGCAGCAGGCAGGTTTCCGCGATACCATTTTGGTCTCGGGGCGCAAAGTTCTTGTAATGGAGCTCCCTACGGTGAAACAGTCTCTCTTGCGTAAGGCAAGCATCAGGTCGACATGTTTGACTCTCCTCAATAAGTGGTCCTGGCATGTTATTGTTCATATCTGAGAAGCAAAATAGGTCCCAAGGAGAGCTACGCTTGGATTTCCGAGAAGGAAGCGAGGCCCTGCGATCCTCCGCAAAGGCCTCCGAGCGCTGATCCTCTTGCCAATCTCTCGTTACTTTCGCCGCCCAACTCAGTTTGCTTTTGTTCAATTTACACGGTTTGCCTCTCCGAAGCTTGGGAAGAGATTTCGCAATTCTAATTCGAAACTTAACCAGAGAAAGTTTTTTATGCATCATAAATAGGACTCCTTTTAAAGTACGCTGGTTAAATTTAGGCCTTCGGACATTCAAGAGGCTGCAAGTTCCATTTTGCTTCAGTCCTCGACAGCAATATTTTCTTGCAGAGTTATTTAGAACTATGATTTCGTTTTTGCCTCCATCACTGTTGTGGCCTCTCCCCCTCGGAATTCGACTGCCCCTTTTAAATGACAAACCAGTAATGCTGGCCTCAGGGCTGTATTGCTTGTCCTGACAAACCTCTGGCTCAACCTCTAAGCTAATATATTTAGCCAGAAGCTCACTCTGGCAAGGTGTCCGGCGAAGGCCCTTAGACCCTGAATAAGGTGTTCTACAGCTGGAGAAAGGGGTTTTGAGTGTATTTTGTGGACATGTACAATTCTGAATAAATCCAACTGGCAGATTTATATTGAAGAACACATCAGGAATCCAACTTCTCTGGTGCAGAAGAGCCCTCCTTTTGTGTGGTTTAGTTTGTTTCCCATTGAAAGGTGTCAGACTGCTTTGCTTCCTTCTTCTAAGGAGAGGGGGACGCCTCTTCTGGAAGCAGTGTGGCCTCGGCCCCCAAAGTCCCGCAGTCCATGTTCGACAACTGGCCAGCAACCGACTTCTCCACTGCAAGTTTTGACTATGCTCTTTCATTTTTCTGCAGCATTATGATCCCAAAGTGCAGCTGCAATGGAAAAAAGGAACAGAATTACACAAGAGAATACAGGCAGGTTGTCTCATTTACCATTCTCCAGGAATGTATAGGGCAGGGGTCTTCAAACTTGGCCCTTTTATGACTTGTGAACTTGGCCCTTTTATGACTTGTGGACTTCAACTCCCAGAATTCCTCAGTGGCGTGCCTGGCTGAGGAATTCTGGGAGTTGAAGTCCACAAGTCATAAAAGGGCCAAGTTTGAAGACCCCTGGTATAGGTAGTCCTCGACTTACAACCATAATTCACTCCAAAATTGCTGTTGTTCAGTGAGGCATTTGTTAAGTGAATTTTGCCCCATTTTATGACCCCACTTATTGCCACAGTTCTTAAGTAATCACCGCAGTCAAGTTAGTAATATGGTTGTTAAGTGAATCTGTCTTCCCCATTGACTTTGCTTGTCAGTAGGTCGAAAAGGTGATCATGTGACCCTGGGACACTGCAACCGTCTTAAACATGAGCCAGTTGTCAAGCACCTGAATTATGACCATGGGGATGCTGCAACAGTTGTACGTGTGAAAAGCTTTTTTCACTGTCGTCATAACCAAAAAGTCACTAAACAAACTGCTGTAACCTGACAATTATCTGTAATGGCTTAGAATTTGCTCCCTAAAATAAAAATATACTTTTTCCTAAGTAGGGTCACAATAACTTTCTAAAGTTCTTTCTAAAAAAGAAAGAGCTGTGGTGGCACAGTAGTTAGAATGCTGTACTGCAGGCAAACTCTGCCCACTGCCATGAGTTCGACCCTGACTGGCTCAAGGTCAACTCAGCCTTCCATCCTTCCGAGGTCAATAAAATGATGGCTTTGATTGTTGGGGGCAAATATGCTGACTCTGTCAACCGCTTAGAGAGGGCTGTAAAGCATAATGAAGCGGTATGTAAGCCTAAGTGCTATTGCTATTTGATAAAACCTACTAATAAGTCACAACCAGCCTTGCACCCTGCTTATTGGTAGAATACTGGAAGCAGAAGATCTAATCCCTTTCTCTGCTTTATGCCAATTCCCAACTGCACCCTATTTTCACAGAAGCACTGGCTTTTTTGCCCAAATGATCTTGGCCCTCAATGCTTTCTCCATATCTTCATGTTCATCCAAAAATATTAAACCATCTTAAAAAGACTTCTACCCTATTCTAGACTCTGTGCCCAGCTGGGTGTGAGGCAACATATTTCAAGGGAAATCCTAAGATGGCCATACCTAAGAAGAGACCATTCAAATATCCCAGCCATGAAATCACTAGGCACCCTTGGGCAAACCACTGTGCATCCAGACAACAGTCGTATTTACAGTAACCTATTACAGGAACAAGTGGGGAACTGAGCTATCCATTTGAAGGAGTATGGGAAGAGCTTTTGATCTGAACACTTGAAATCTGTCCTAGCAATGATGACCCGATTACAATCTCACTCCGTTTTAATCATGTTTCTTTAGTGCTGTCTCTCCTAACCTATCCATCCACAGCCCGCCCACCCCCATCCCCTTCAGATTATTTCAGATCAAGTGTTCCTTAGACCCTTTAATCGGGTACCAAAAGCTGAACTGGCTGTTCTAACTGAAAATCCCAATACTGCACCATTTATACAGAAGACTACTTTCGTAACTGTGGCCTATATTAGGGCTTTTCAACCTTTTCACCCATTGTACTACTTTTAGGATATGGCAACATCCGAGTACCACCAGTCGCCTAGCAAGGTGTCAAAAACTTGATGACCAAAAAATAGGAAAAAAGTGATGAAGTACAGGTAGTCCTCGACTTACAACAGTTTGCTTAGTGACTGTTTGGTTACAAGAGCACTGGAAAAAGTGCCCCCCAAGCCACAGCCAAGACACCTGCCTGCCTGCCCGCCCGGCAGCGCTCTTCCGTCTGAGGTTTTCATTGTTGTGAGCATTTCTGTTGAGACTGGCAGTGGGGGGGAAGGTGTTTGGTTTTTATTCCCCCCGTCTGCTGGGTGGTTGCAGAAGGTTTTGGTCACTTCACATGACCCTGGGACACTGTGACCGTCATAAATATGAATCAGTTGCCAAGCATCTGAATGTAAATCACAAGACCCTGGAGATGCTGCAACATTCCAGCTGATCGGTGCTTCTTCTGGGCTCAGAAGTGCCAGGATCAGCGCCGAGCTCCAGCTGGAGCCTGGCGCTGATCCTGGTGCTTCCACTGAGCCCTGACAGCCCTGCAGCTCCAGCCGTCTCAGGCTTGTGCAGTGCTGCAACTGGTTCAGCTCATTCCCCTCCCCCGCTACCACTTTCCTAGGATGGTCGCGTACCACCTGCCAGGTGCCAATGTACCACAGGTGGTACCTGTACCACTGGTTGAAAAGCCCTGGCCTATATTTTTTTTATTTTTTATTTTAATTCCATTTATATCCCGCCCTTCTCCGAAGACTCAGGGCGGCCCACAAGCTTAGCAGTAGCCTTCATTCTATGTATATGCCTGCTTATTAGGGCTTTCACACACACACCCAAGCGGCATTATTACAAAGTCAGCTTAATTGCCCCCAACAATCTGGGTCCTCATTTTACCTACCTCGGGAGGATGGAAGGCTGAGTCAACCTTGAGCCTGGTGGGATGCGAACCTGCACTAATTACAGGCAGCTGGTGTTACTTAAGGAGGCATTAGCCCACTGCTCCACCAATGACTCAGTCACTGCCATTTGTGTATAATCATCACATCCTTTGAAGGCATCACCTCAGTAAACCAATCTTGAAGCCAGCTGTACTGATTCGGTGGTGATATGTAAATGTAGGAGCCGAATACAGGTGAGCCGATCTTTTATTACAGCAGGTGACCGAAGCAATCAGCTTTTGTCCTATCAAGGTCACCTTTACCACTGAGAGCTAATAGTGCAGAGCTCATTCAACTCCACCTTGCAGTAATAATAATAAACAAAAGGGGAGGGGGGAAGATGCAGAAAAAGCACTGACAGAAAGAAATGTACCTATGCAATATATTTATTTTGAGGAAATCTTCTGAACTGGTTTACAAAAAGCAAAGACTCATGGAGGACAGTTGCTTGTTAAGTTAAAAAAGAATATCCCTTTTAATTCCACTGAAGGCAGCCAACCAAAATGGAGGATTGCAAAATTGCAACGTTATCCAGAACATACACAAATCACAGGATATAAAATTATCATTTGTTCAGTAGTGCAAGATTTCTAAAAATCATGAAGTTTCCCCCCCCCCAATATGTGTGATGCTTATTGCTCCAATCTGGATTAATGCTGTAACTGAGCTATATATTTAACTCATTTGTAACAAGAGCTGAATCCAAAAGCATATGTTCTGAGCTTTAAATGAAACAAATCTTTTCTGATTGTGTCTTTATTGAACAAAACTCAAAGTACCTCAAATGTTCAAAAGGGATAAAAACATGAAAAACAGGAACTTAAAAGCAGCACTTTGCTGTTTCCTCATCTCTATTTTAGCACCACAAAAATAGGCAGGCTGCTGCATGGTATTTTAGCCTTAATCTACAGAGAAACTGCACATATTTAAAGGAAGTCAGAAGTCCAAGGTTTATAATGAAGCATTTTTGCCCCTAACATTTTCTGTTTTCAAGAATGTTCTAAATGCAAAATGTGCTGGTTAAGGCACCTGGCTAGAAACCAAGAAACTGTGACTACAAGTCCCATCCTAAGCCTTAAAGCTGGCTGGGTAACTTTGGGCCAGTCATTCTCTCTGAGTCCAATCCACCTCACAGGGTTGTTGTTGTTGTGGAGAAATAGGAGGAGGAAGCAGTATTAAGTATGCTCGCTGCCTTGTATTGTTTATAAATAACGGCGGGATCTAAATAAATATTGTATTATTCTCATTGTGTTCCTTTGTCATGCTTTTATTCTATTCTATTATTTTAATTCTGTTTACGTCTTTCCTTTTCTTCCTTTTTATTATTGTAAGCTGCCTAGAATAGCCCCACAGTGAGATAGGTGGCAAATAAATGTTAATAAATAAACTACTACAGATATGAGGACCCAGATTGTTGGGGGCAATTAAGCTGACTTTGTAATAATGCCGCTTGGGGTGTGTGTGAAAGCCCTAATAAGCAGGCATATACATAGAATGAAGGCTACTGCTAAGCTTGTAAGCCACCCTGAGTCTTTGGAGAAGGGCGGGATATAAATGGAATTAAAATAAAAATAAATAAATAAATAAATAAAATATTGTTAGCATGTTCCACTTGGATATAACAGGAGTGGCCATGCAAAGTTGATTCTGTCCATTCACCCCAAGCATCTAAAGAGGATCTGCTGCAAGTTTTCTTCCCCATGATTATGTGGGATCTGGACCATAGAGAATCAGGCTCCATACTGATTGGAGCATGCTTCAAATGTGCCTTCAGCCAGAATTGGTTGCGGGTGCCTGTCTTGGCTAAGTAGGAGTATTAAATTTTTAATATTCTGATTATTATTGTGCTCTGGTTTATCTTTGCTTTGTTATTCACTGGCATGTCTTGAGTGGGTGGTCGGCAAATATTGCAAAATAAAGTAAGTAACCCTATAACTGGGTTTCATCTTCCCAGCTGAAACCAAAAAAAAATATGTAGGTTTATTTCTTTGCTAAGCTTTGGAGGGATAACTTTGCATGTGCATCAGGAAGAAGCATCAAGACAAGTATTTTTGCTGTTATGTTGCACATACTGTATGAGTCGATTGCTGTTGCTTCTTTGCTATCTGTTTTCTGATGCATATTTTAAACAGCCATTGGTTATAAAAGTTGCTTAACTATTCTTCCAGTGTTAGTTGGGGGAGTTTCAAACTGGGGAGGGGGGAAAACCTCCCCTACCCAATTTTTCCGTAGGTTGAATTGTGGTAGTCCTTAGCCTGGACCACATCCTACATTGTGGCCCACTGCTGTAAAATAAAAGAAACAAAGGATCTATTTCAAATTTCCACAGTGAAAATAGCAAAAACATCCATTTTTTTTAAGCTTTATTTTTCTGGAACATACTTCAAGTGAACACCTGCAAAGGGGTGGGCGGGGGAGACTTCGTCTTACAAACAGCTACCTTAGCTTCTAGGCAATTTTCCTTAATGTATGCTTTTTTGTATAACCTTGCCATACACATAGTCCTCGACTTACAACAACTGAGCCCAAAATTTCTCTGGCTAAGCGAGACAGTTGTTGAGTGAGTTTGGCCCCATTTCTTGTCACAGTTGTTAAGAGAAATCAGTGCAGTTGCTAAGTTAGTAACACGGTTATTGAGTGATATCTGGCTTCTCAGATTGACTTTGCTGTCTTTGTTCCGTCAGAAAGTCGCAAAAGGTGACCCCATGATTCCAGGACACTGCAGCAGCTGTCATAAACAGGAACCAATGGCCAAACACTTGAATTTTGATCATGTGACCATGGGGATGCTGCAGTGGCCATGTGAAAAAGGGTCCCAAGTCACTTTTTTCAGTGCCGTTGTTAACTGACCTGGACTGACGACGGGTTTTTTAAAATGTTTTAATTTTTAATTGTTTAATTAATTTATTTTGGGGCTGTTTATTTAATTCCTCTTAACTTTTGTATTGTTGTTTTTACTGTTGTTAGCCGCCCTGAGTCCTTCGGGAGATTAGGGCGGCATATAAGTCCCAAAAATAAATAAATAAAATAAAATAAACTCTTCAACGGTCGCTAAATGAATGGTTGTGAGTTGAGGACTACCTGTAATGGCTCCCAACATGCAAACTGATAAAATGTTCGCTGCTGCCTTTTTAATCAAAGGCAGCAACAGAAAATTCACCTGAAATGACAATTATGACTTGAGGCCCTATCCCTGAATAGATAAATCAATCGGGTGAATATGTGAAGATTCCCAAATCTGATCAAGCGCACAGTTCTGTTTTTGTTTCGGAATGCTTATGTTTGACATCAGATGAAATGTAGCATTGGGTAGCTTTTGTTTTCCAAAGAACTGCAAACAGTAGAAATTCTGAAACATATTCTGCTCAGACCTAACCAAGGATTCACTTTAATATATTTTCCTGGTACTAAGTCAAGCTATTTCTCAAAGGCCCAAAATATCAGAAGACCATCCATGGCATTGCATGCTTTATATATTTAAAAGGCAATTATTAGTAATTTCTTGTTGAACTAGCTTGCACATTCTTGTAAAATTGTATATTTTATTCTTGTGTAACTAGTTACTGACTGACCACATATTGGCAAGTAACAAGAGCAACGCAAGCAGAAGTGGACAATTACTCAGTGCCGGAGAACTACTGGAATATGTGGCAAAAGAACTCTAGTTATCTAAGCACTTTTGCTACATGGGACAATCACTAAAATATAAAGTGCTACATGGGACAATCACTAAAATATAAAAGTACTGAAGCAACATTGCAGCACAATGTTCTGGAGAGGTAAAACAGCACAGAAAAAGAATGACTAGAGATTAACCACACTTAACTTTCTTCCACTTTAGTCTAGCTGATAAGTCGCTGAAAATGACTGCTCTGAAATTCAGAAGGAAAACAAATGCATTTCAAAAACAAATTGGAATATTGGTTTATAAAATCCTTTTTTGACTTGCCCTTCAAATCTGCTCAGACTGCACTGTAAGCAGAAATTAAAGCCAAAATATCTGAAAAACGCCCATTGGAAGAAGTCTGATCTACCCAGAAACCAAGAAAAGTATCTGAGATGTTATTGTTCGAAACCATTTTAAAAAATTGGCACACAAGTCAAAACCTTCAGTTCATCCTCCCAAAATAAGACACTGGCAGAGAGAGAACTGCACATTTTAAGTTCGTTGTTCTCAGCTGTAAATAAGGATAATTTCATCATGTCACTTTCTTTAGAAAAAGAGAGCTCTCTCAGCACCAGCCTGTCCTTTGTACAACTAAATTCAAGCCATCCTGGCCTTCAAACACACTAGTTTTCCAGCAATGTGATAAACAGGCTACATTCAAAATTTGCAGAAACCAGGATCCATCTCTTTCAGATTTCTTACCACCTCAACTCAATATTATAGGCCTCTCTCCTGCTCCACAAAATATTTTTTTTAACATAAAAGGCTTTCTACCAAAATTCTAAACTCAACTTTAAAAATCAGATCCCGGATTTATCGTCTGCAAGGTTTACTTATCCACCAAGAAGTGGTCAGCCTCTGAAGGATGGAATGTTTGATCTTTCTCTGCTGGTTGCAGAGAGGAGAATTTGAATAGAATAGAGCTGGAAGGGACCTTGGAGGTCTTCTAGTCCAGCCCCCTGCTCAAGCAGGAGAATTTCTCCCTCTGCAGATGGCAAGGAACCAGAGGAGGGATCTATTGTTTTTCCAGCCAACTCAGTCATCGGCACGGAGCTCCATATACTCTCCTGCATCACTTTCCCAATTGCCTATGGCTGTCAAATAAGCTGTTAAATACTAGCCTGTTTAAAATTGCTAAATTACAAGTTTGTCACACCCTAAAAAATATGCTGCAACATAGACATTGTCCCAAAGTCAGAGAAATCTGACTTGTAAGTACATGCCAGACCTCAGATTATGAAGGCAAGCAGTGCAATCAATTTACCAGCGTTGTGCTCTCCCCTGCAATACCATCTTCAACATACACTGAAGATGCAGTTCTTTGTTTTTAACTTAACGAGGTGGTTCTCAACCTGTGGTTTGCAGAGCCCGGGGGGGGGGGCACGCAATGTCATGACAAGGGGTCTGCAAAGGCTCGAAAAAATGTTATGATTTAAATCTTAACTCTTGGGGATCCATGGGCATGGTCCGTGGCCAAAAAAAGGTATTTAAAGGGGGTCTGTGGGAACCACTGATTTAATGCACTGACTATGAACTTGAACATCTTCATGTTTTTGGACCTAAACTGGTCAGTGTCTGGTATGGTCCCTGTCTGGGTCTCCTGATCAGACTTTTCTTTGTGCAAGGGGAAAAAAATTAAGTGTGAAGGAAAGACTACCCTAAAAATAATTTCCTAAGCCAGGCCCCAAGCACATCCAGTTCTTCCACCTACAAAATAGCTTTGTTCTTTGGCTAACAGAATTTTATAATATAAAATCTTTATGCTTCCTATCCTTCCATTTAACAAACAAGACCAGTTGTTTCCATGTAAAGTCCATTTAACAAACAAGACCAAGAAGCAACTGTTTCCATGTAAGCATAAGCTGCCAATGTAACACTCACCCATTTATTCTTATTCAGCTTCTTAAGTATGTCAGTACAATTAGTACAAGCATGCATAGTCACCAGTGGCCATAATATCAGTTCTCTCGTCACAATGGATTTGGTAAAAGACATCTGAAATATGAAAATGGCTTTGACATTTTCTGAGCACTGTAAAATCTGTGGAATCAGACCAACCATCCATGAAGATCAACGTCAGCCACCATCTTCCATAGTGATCTATCAGGTGTCCCTTGAGAACCACAAAGAAGACATAAAGGGATTTCTCCTGACTAGGAGCTTCTACCAGCATTACAGGTCGCCTTATCCGCCTTAAATCCACCTATTAGCAACTGTCAGCATAACTTGTGGAAGCACGTTCCATAAATTAAATGTCTGATTTAATTTGATTTCAACCCTAATCATCACTTTTATTTAATAACTCAAACATTATGAGGACAAGATCTGGATCTTAGTACTTCCTTGAATGTAACTATACAAAATACATTGAATCGAAGTGCTTTTAACAGTTGTTTTTTCCCCCTGCAGCCAAGAGGAATAAAGTGCTTGCCTTTGAAAAAAAAATACAAGAAGTACTTCCAAACAGCTTTTTCAGACATCTTGTGAAAAATTCTCAGCAGAAAAGTTTTTTTTAAAAATCTGCTTGGCAGCAGCAACTTATGTTCACCCCTACTTTCTTAAATATAGAACTACTCTCTATTCTGATGTTTTCATTGGAAAATCTTAGATAAGCATTTCTTTTATTGTCAGATTACTGAAAATGTGATTTTATCTAAGCATGTATTTACATTCTCTGAATCTTCTTTATGAAATTAAATATATTGTTAATTTCATTCCCCTTTCCATACTTCATCTTCATCACACCTTTGGGAAAAAGTAATCACAGTAGACAACACTGATTCACAATCTGTTTTAGTTTTCCCTAACTTTCCCCAGCATGCATATATGCAGTCGCTCTTTTCTGGAGCTCCAATCTTCACTGTCAATTTCTGATTTCCTCACACATTCTTATGCCTAATTCCTTTACGGGAAAGCTCCAGTTCCTGCAGATCAATGGATGAAACATATATGCATGTAAAGCACCATGAAGCGGTATATAAGTCTTAAGTGCTACTGCTATGCAAGAAATTCTGACTGCCAGTTATTTAACAGGGGGAAAAATTACCTTTTCACTTAAAAGTAATATTACTGAAGGAGAGGGAGGACAGTGCTAAACCAGCAGTGTTTTGCGTCAAGAGCTCCAATCAGTTCCTGCTACCAAAAAACATACCTCTAGGAGCACAGAAAAACCACAGAAAATTTCGCAGATGGGTTTTTGTTTTTTTGTTTTATTTGGCAGCGAGTATCACAAACAAAACAGAGGTCACAATAACCAGCGTTAGGACTTTTGCATCAGGTTCTAACGGCTGGACCTTCGGATTCTATTGAGAAAGAGAGGGAGAGATTGCATCGGGGAAGCCACGTTAGTTTGTTGCATCAAGTCCCTCGGGAGCTTTTTGTGGCACCTTAAAATCCAAAACACAAGGAAGTGGGTGGCGCTCCGGGTTACCGAGTTCATCGGGATGGGGGGCTTTTTTCTGTCCGACAGATTTAATGAGAAACAGGCCGAGATGAGCCTGGAGCGGACCCGAATGAAGGAGCTTCGGGAGGGCAGAAATACCTCCACCCACCCACCACCCACCCCCAGGGGACCCCTGCTTCCCTCACTGGACGTGGGGTGCCCATTGTATTGCCCTGTACACCGCCCTGAGTCCTTTGGGAGAAGGGTGGTATAAAAAATTAAATTATTATTATTATTATTATTATTATTATTATTATTATTATTATTATTATTATTATTATTAATTATTATTCAACTTTAAATCTTGTAACCTGTATTCTTATTTTTATTGCCCTGTACACCGCTCTGAGTCCTTCAGGAGAAGGGTGGTATATAAATCAAATAAATAAATAAATAAATAAATTATTATTATTATTATTATTATTATTATTATTATTCAACTTTAAATCTTGTAACCTGTATTCTTATTTTTATTGCCCTGTACACCGCCCTGAGTCCTTCAGGAGAAGGGTGGTATATAAATCAAATAAATAAATAAATAAATAAATTATTATTACTATTATTATTACTATTATTATTATTATTATTATTATTATTATTATTATTATTATTATTATTCAACTTTAAATCTTGTAACCTGTATTCTTATTTTTATTGCCCTGTACACCGCTCTGAGTCCTTCAGGAGAAGGGTGGTATATAAATCAAATAAATAAATAAATAAATAAATTATTATTATTATTATTATTATTATTATTATTATTATTATTATTATTATTATTATTATTATTATTATTATTATTATTATCCTCACAGGAAACCTCGCCGCTCTCCCAGCCTCCCAGCCAATCCCTTCCCCCGAGGTTAGGCCCTCACGGACAGCAGGACCCCCACCTCCCACGAGAACACAACCCCCCCCCCGGCCAGGATTCCGTCCAATATGCCGGAGGACGGGCGTCCACTAGGCCGCAAGCCAGCCCTGCCCACCCGTGAGCCCCCCCCGGCCAGGAGGCGCGGCGGAGGAAGGCACGCGAGCCCCCCACCCCCGGATCACCACGCCCCCTCCCGCTGCCCGTCCGGCGCGTACCTTCGTCGCTGGGCGCATCCCGGCCTCCGAGAAGGGCTGCTCTTCCCCCGGGCTCCCGTCCCACCCGTCCCCTGAGCGACGGCACCCGGCAACCGCCTCGGCAACGACGACTCACGTGGGTCAGGCGCCCACAACCTACACGGCAGCGACCGGCCCCAGCCGCGCTACGTCATTCTTCAGCGACAAAAAAAAACCTCGGAAGCGAAAGGCGGGGGAGGAGGAAGCGAGAGGGGGGGGTCGGAAAAGAGAGGAAGGCGAGACGGAGGGGCGCTCTGCGCAGGCGTCTCTGGGCAAGAGAGCGGGAGGGAGGAGGAACTCCGATTCGGGAGGGGGGCGGGGCACTTAAAGAAAGAAGAAAAGAGGAAGCGCCGCCGCGTCATTTCTCAGAGAGAGAGGACGTAAGGCTCCCTGCGCGAGAGCGACTGAGATACCGGTGCGCCTGCGCGATGGATTTCCCGTTGCTAGGATATAGGCGGTTTTTTCCTCTCTCCTTCGGAGGTCCAATCAGAAAACAGAAAAGGGCAAGAGAGGAAGCCCCGTCCCGGTTTGTGGGCGGGGCATTCCGCTTGTGCGCTTCAGGTCCCTTAGTTACGTGTTGCTGCTGAATATCGGAATGAGGGATGACGCGCTTGTTTGAACATCAGAAGAGGGAGTTCGTGGATTCCTTGTAGAAACATTTGAACTCTGCTCATAATAATAATAAATAATAATAAACCTTTATTGTCAAAGTACAACATGTGTACATTGAGATTAGCTGAGCCTCCCCCTGTGCTCTCTCCCCCCCAACACACAGCATTAGAGAGTTTGGAAATAACCTTTAAGGGCATTGTTTTGTGGGAAGTCAGCCCCCCCCCAGAGAAGGAAATATTAAAAGGGAAGAAAAATATATTCCCTCAAAGAATCTTAAAAGAGGCAGAAAAGCATGCCCAGTTTTTCTGAATAGACCCAGGTCTCCCTCCCACAACCAGAAACCAGCTCTATACAAATGCAGATGTAAACTATTCAGAAAGGTTGGAGGCCCCAGCTAGAAGATTAAGAAGACAAAAACAACTAAAATCTACATACCTTACCCAAACTCATAATAGGATTAACCCATAGATGCCAAAGGGCAAATCCAGACTCAGGTCAGAAAACATGACACAGGAAATAGTCTCAAACAGGAAACAACTCCAAACAAAAGGCTCAAGAGGGTATAAAAACCCAGCCCTTTTTTTCTGCCAGTGTTATCTTCTTGTCTGGCTTTTCTCAATAAACAGCAACCTTCTTCCTAAAGCAGTCGCCGTGTTTATTCCCAGCTTGGACTGAACCACAATGAAGACTTCCTTCCAACAATTTGGCGACCCAGATGGGACTCCAAGCTAACCTCTCCAATGGATTGAGACTGGTAGGCCCCATCTTGCCGGCAGCAGACCCCTTGTGTCTGTGGATGGATTTCCCAGGCCCCGCCCATGTGGAGCCAGAGTAGTAAAGGGAGTTTTGGGTTTGAGCTCAAGGGCTGCTTTGGAAAGAAGGTGAAGGTGAGTACCTCTAAATTTTAACTTTAAAGCCCAGGGGAGTGAGAGAAATGTGTGAATGTCTCTCTGTGTGAGTGATTTCCCAATCACAATTGGATTTTGCTCCCTCTGTTCTTTCCTAACCGCAGAAAGGATCTGTTCAAGTGGCAGACCCTAGAAAGCATGGGGGTTTGGCCAGAGCACAGGACCTTTTGTTAGAGAAAAGGGAGAGGCTGTGTGAAAATAGAATGGAATGAGAGAATTGGATTTGGGCAACCAGCTGGTAAGGCCCTGTAAGTGAAGCCTAGTTCAGAAGGTGCCACGTACTTACTGCGTAGGGGGCAGCAGGTCCTTCCGGATCCGCAAGGGGTCTGAAAACCGGCAGCAGGAAAAGAGGTGCTCGTACTCACTGTTTTTTAGAAAGTGGCAGGTCCTCCCGGACTCACGAGGAGTCTGAAAACTGGTAGCAGGAAAGGAGGTATCAGTGCTCACTGCTTTTCAAAAAAGCGGCAGGTCCTCCCGGACTCACGAGGAGTCTGAAAACCATGACAAGAAAGGAGGTGCTTGTACTTCATCAGGAAACCAAAGTCCTCCCGGATGCTTTTTTGTCCAAAAACCATGAGGCGGAAGTTTTTTCCCTTTTGTACCTGACTGAGCCAAAGTGAGCCCCACATCTGAGAGAGAATGTGGGAAGCGGTAGTTCGAAGGTGACAATTAGGACTCCCCTAGGAGATTTGCTGGAAACGAAGAGCAAGAGAAATATGTAAGAAATGGGCTTTGCTCAGGGCTTTGCTGGGAAACCAATTTGGCTAAATAAAGGTACTTAAAAGGAAATTAAAATATAGGAATAGTGACTCTCTCTCTCTCTCTCTCTCTCTCTCTCTCTCTCTCTCTCTCTCTCTCTCTCTCTCTCTCTCTCTCTCTCTCTCTCTCCAACCATATGGTATGTTTAAGATTTGTGCCTTCCCTAATTTGAGTTAACCAAGATTTATGGTGGGAATGACTAGGTTGTGTAAAACTAAGACTTCTGTTTCCGTTTTCTGTCCTCTTTTCCTTTTCTTTGCGTATATATGTGTGCCAAAGTCTTTGTGTATGAGGTAAATGTGACTGTTAACTGTCTCTAATCCAAAGAGAAAAGAATTTTAAAATTCTGCTAGAAATTCTGCTTAAAACAAACCACCAACAAACAGAGTGAAGAAAAATGTGTTTGTTTGTTTTTTCTTCTTCCTTTCTCTGTACTCATAAGAACAGCCCAAAGTTACCAGGAGGGAATGTTTTAAGTTCATCTGCTGGAAAAGTTTCATTCTTGTATTTATTCTGTGTGTTGTAAATGGGTTTTATCTGTCTATCCTTTTCCTGCAACATGAGGTGTGTCTTAGCTACAAGAGCCTCCTGAAGCTCAAGTTTGCTTGTCTAGGGAAGTAATCTTCTTCTTAAGTTACTTTTCTTATCCTATCACTAATTGGTGAAACTACTATGTAGCTAATCCTGGAACATATAAGCATTTTTCAATCTCTAAATAATGTGGTCTATTTTAGAATAAATGTTAAAGGTGGATTCTCCTGCCCCTGGCAAACTGCACACCTTTAAAATATTAGGCTTTTAAAATTATTTGGAGCTTTCAGCATTCTCAAGCTGCCCAGCATTTTTCATGTTGCAAGTCCTTAAGTCCTAACATGCTGCAAATGTTCAGTTCAGAAGTGAGACCTTTCATTTATGTTCTCTTACTAGAATCCAGCCTCTCTTTTGTCCTCATCTGTGATTTCCTCATTTTGTCTGCCTATCCGTTTCTTTAACAACTGCAGTATTAATGTCTTTTCAAACTTTTTCTACAAGCTAAACCGCCCCCCTCCACACACACACATTCTACTTCTCCTTTTCTTATTCTCTGTTCTCCATGCCTTTGTCTGCCTCTCCTGGGAGAGTCCACCCAGAAAGGGGGGAGGAGATATTGCTCTCCTGTCTTTCAGCCCTGCATAGATAACCCCCCCCCCCAACCTTTGGAAGCAGAGCACACTGACCCAGATGCTGCCTCCATCCATTTGAGCCATGGAATTGAGTTTTGAATCCAGCCATCCACTACAAAGCCACCATGCAACCTGAGTGGAATAGATCTTCCCAAGTCCTACCAGTCCCTCAGATGCCTGTGAAAACTGCAGAGGAAGGAAGGAGTCCTGGAGCCATTGGTCCCCACGTGAAGCCTCAGAAGAAAATTAGGAAGACTATGGGGGGAGGGTGGAAACTCATTGTAAGGTTTTCTTTCTTGCCCCATTTGTATTGTAATAAGTCACTTGAATGTATTGATGGAGAGTTGGCATTTGGGAATAGTTGGCACAGCAAGTACTGAACACCTTGGACTTCTGTCTGGTGGGAGGGAAAATTTATCCAGAATGTTTGTATTGCCTGTTTGTATTAGTAGCTGAACACACACACACACACACACACACCATTCATTTACACAGTGAGTCTCCTCCATCTACCTTTAGTAAAGTTCCCCGGGCTGGTTTTTGCTCTGTGGCTCCAAAGCTTTGCATGTACAACTTCCTGCAAATTCCAAGGGGGAGGGAACCAGGCCCCCTCAGGTGATTTGCAATTCGTATGCCCTGACTGAGGAACTAGCAGGAAAGAGATCTCCAAACCTAAGCCCTGAATATCTTGCACTGGTGGACGCAGATTGGGAGTCCTAGGGCTCACTATGTGCAATTTAAGATAAAAAAAATTAATAGCCTGGCTCGCATACTGGCTGACCTCAATTGGTCATTACAAACCTGGATGCACTGAACTAAGAGCTAAGGCAGGAAACAACTCTTGAAAATGGGCAGCCAGTGGTTATGTACTGAGGCAAACCATGGCTGTGAAGAATTTTGGGAGGAATGTGCAAACCTGACTGGAAACTCAAAGTGACATCTAACATTTGAAAATTTATTTTTTTATTGTTTTTTATTTTAATTCCATTTATATCCCGCCCTTCTCCGAAGACTCAGGGCGGCTTACAAGCTTAGCAGTAGCCTTCATTCTATGTATATGCCTGCTTATTAGGGCTTTCACACACCCCCAAGCGGCATTATTACAAAGTCAGCTTAATTGCCCCCAACAATCTGGGTCCTCATTTTACCTATCTCGGAAGGATGGAAGGCTGAGTCAACCTTGAGCCTGGTGGGATGCGAACCTGCACTAATTGCAGGCAGCTGGTGTTACTTAAGGAGGCATTAGCCCACTGCTCCACCAAGGCTCTTGGCACAGAGTATTGGTAACTATAAATTTCTTTTCCACCTAACAAAATTTTTGCCCTGACTTTTAGAACTTTATGGGTTTGAAGCTCCCCTTTTAGGAGCCACTGCAGGGATCTTTTTCTGCTGCCTCTATTAATGTCGTCTTCTTCTTTTGGCTTAACAGTTTAAAGCTTGTTTACCAAGTATCCCTGATCAGATCAATTTTAATCTTGTGCCAGTAAAAGTGTGTCACCCAGACTACCCAGGGGGAGGGCCTTCTCTGTGGGTGCGCCTGCCCTTTGGAACCAGCTGCCCGTAGAGCTCAGGACTGCCCCTGACCTGCGTTCATTCCGCTGGGACCTGAAGACTTGGCTCTTTGAGCTCTCTGACCCAGGCTGAGAATTTTTAACTGGGGTTTTTATTTTCAGGGATAATGTAATCTTTTTTTTTTATTAAAAAGTTTTAACATACATTTTATCTTTAACAATCCCCCCTCCCCCTCCCATACCCATCCCTCCCTCCCCCTCCCCCCCCAACTTCCCAGAGCTAAGTACAGGGTATAAAAACAAAAAGAAACAATCATGAACATCCAAATGCTAACAACCATAAACTCTAAAATCTATCACTCTCTAGCTCATATAGGACTACAAACACTATTACTATTAAATATAAAAAAAAGAAAAAAGAAAAGAAAGGAAGACTTATTCAAATGCTACATGAAACTTTTTAGTCCCATATTTGCTCTGGATATACTCAATCCATTTTCTCCACTCCATAATGTAACGTTCTTGCGAGTGATATTTCAAATAAGCCGAAATCTTTGCCATCTCTGCCAGGTCAGAAACCTTTAAAGTCCATTCTTCTATAGTCGGCAGTTCCTCCTTCTTCCAATATTGACCTATTAAGAGTCTTGCTGCCGTAATTAAATTCAACATCAACTTAGTGTCCACAACCGTAGCATCTGTAATTATACCTAACAAAAAAAGTTGCGGGCAAAACTTTATCCTTTGCTTGAAAATCTTCTGCATGTTCCACCAAATTTTTATCCAAAAGGCCTTAACCTTTTTACAAGTCCACCATATGTGAAAATATGTTGCATCTTCATCGCCACACCTCCAGCACTTGGGCTGATAATTCGGATACATACTTGCAAGCTTTTTAGGATCTAGATGCCATCTATAAAACATTTTATAAAAATTCTCTCTTAAGTTTTGAGCTTGTGTAAATTTTACGTTCCTCACCCAAATCTTTTCCCACGTATCCATTGTAATAACTTCTTGAATGTTTTGGGCCCATTTTATCATACAATCTTTAACAAGTTCTGTTTCTGAGTCAATTTCTATCAGTGCAAGATATATCCGTTTGATATGTGCTGGACCCTGCTTTCTAATTTGCTTTATCAGATTTTCATCAGTCATTGTAAAACCAGTTTTCTGATCTTCTTTCCACCTGGCCCGTAGCTGAATATATTGAAACCAAGTTTGAATAATCTCCTCATCTCGCAAGAGACTGTACGGTTTCAGACACCAGACATTTCTTTCCAAACTTAAAATCTCCTTATACGTGGTCACATCATGTTTAAAACCAACATTTATATTTTTAATTGTTTTTTAACTTTTGTATTTTGTATTGGTGTGATTTTTTTTTTATTAAAAAGTTTTAACATACAATTTTTCCCCTTACAAATCCCCCTCCCCCTCCCTTCTCCCTCCCCCCCTTCCTCTCCCCCCTCCCCCCCTTCCCCCCCCCACTTCCCAGAGCTAAATACAAGGTATATATAAGAAAAAAAGCAAACATAAACAACCATATGCTAAAAACCCTAAACTCTAAAATCTATCACTCTCTAGCTTATATAGGATAAAACAAACCTTAATAATATTAAATATATATATATATTAAAAAAAAACCCAAGATGAAAAGAGAAGAAGAGAAAAAAGAGTTATTCAAATACTACATAATACTTCTTAACCCTATACTTATCCTAAATAAACTCAATCCATTTTCTCCATTCCATAATATAACATTCTTACAAATAATCTTTCAAATTGACCAAAATCTTCGCCACCTCAACCAGATCGGAAAACTTTAAAGTCAACTCTTCTGTAGTCGGCAGTTCCTCCTCCAGTACTGAGCTATCAAAAGTCTTGCTGCCGTAATTAAATTCAACATCAACTTAATGTCCAGAACTGTAACATCTATAATTATTCCAAGCAAAAAAGATTGCGAACAAAACTTTAACCTCCATTTAAAAATCTTCTGTATATTCCACCAAACTTTCATCCAAAAAGCCTCAACCTTTCCACAAATCCACCACATATAAAAAATATATTGCGTCTTCACCCAAATCTTTTCCCACCTCCCATTACTTGACTATAAGTACATTGTAAAAGTTCCATAGACTTCTGCTAATCCTACTATTTTCTCTTTTTGGATCGTTTTAAAGCAGCACGCGTCACCCTCTGTTCTATAGGATCATCCAACGAAGTTGTAACTTGATCTCCTCCAACACCGTTCTCTTCTATCTGTCCATCTTCAGCCTCTTGATGTTCTCCTTCTCCAGATCCCTTTGCAGCTTCCAGAAGTGTTAATGGCGTTGCTTTTAAAACATTATTGTAAAAATCACGCGCTTGCATCACAGTAACCAGACGGTACCTTTTACCTTCATGCATCACCATCAACCCAGCTGGGATCTCCCATCTGAACCTTATATCTCGTTGCTTGAGCTCTTGCACAAGAAATGTAAAATCCTTCCTTCTCCTTAAAATCTTTGGAGGAATTTCTTTTAGAACCAAAACTTCTTGATCAGCAATCACAACTTTAGTATCATAAGCAGCTCGTATAACTTCATCTCTAATTTCCCTTTTTGCAAAATAAACCACCACATCTCTAGGCAACTTTCTCTGTCTAGCAATCCATGAATTCACACGAAACACTTTATCCATGCCTCCTTTTATTTCAGATGCTGGCTGTTTCAATACTACTTCGAGAGCCTCAGAAACCAGCTGCTTTAGATCTTCCTTAATATTCTCCTTTAAGCCTCTAATTCTAATGGCAAACTGCATCTGGTAATATTGAGCAAGACTCAGTTCTTTATCCATTTTGTCTCTTAAATCTTCGTTCTCCAATACTTTTGCTTCTAATATAGCATTCTTTTGAGTCAAGTCTTCCACTTTTTCCTCCAATTCTTCCACACATTCAGCCACTTTATACACTGAAGACAAGATGTCTGCCTTCATCACTCTGAACTTCTGTTCCATCCTCTCCTCCATTCTCTCCTCCAATTTCTCCAATTTCTCCTCCATCTGTGCAAATCTATCATTAATTAATTCCAAAATTACCTGGGTATGTTTTTCAAGAGCATCTTGTAAGTCCTTCGATGTCAATACATCAGGAGGATGCAACGCCTGCAATAATGATTGTTGCACCGGAGAAGTTCCAGCACTCCGAAGAGTTTTAGGGGGTGGTTTAGCCGCCATCTTTTACTTTCAATTGTGACGCACTTTCACTTCAAATTTAAAATTCAAAAAAGTCCATCAAGCTCGAGAGTAAAATATAATAATCCTCTTCACCTTTTCCTCTTGTACCGCTCTGCCTGCTCCTTTAATCCATAGTCATTCCTTCAAGCAGGGGTGGTCGCAGACGCCTGGCTCTGCTCCAAGAAATCAGGAGCAGAGGCGCTGGCCAGCTGGGAGCAGCCCAGGCTACGGGGGAGTTCAATCCTTCAGCCGCCCAAGCCATAAGCTCAGGCGGCCCTGGAGAACTCGACCCCTACCTGGGGGCTCACCCCCTCCTCTTCTCCCGAGGAGGGGGCTTCAAATTTGCCCGAACAGCTGATCGGCGCTGTTTCGGGCGAAAATAACTCAGCTGAGCCGCGGGCAGCCCGGGAAGGCTGTCTACGGCGCCGCGCAGCCACCGGAAGTCCCATGATTTTAAAATGTCCTGTAAACTGCCCTGAGTCCTTCAGGAAAGGGCGGTATATAAATCTAATAAAATCTAAATCTAAATTATGGCACAAAGGGGGGATTGTGGGAAGTCAGTCCCCCAGTGAAGGAAATATTAAAAGGGCAGAAAAATATATTTCCTCAAAGGATCTTAAAGAGGCAGAAAAGCATGCCCAGTTTTTCTTAATAGCCCCAGGTCTCCCTCCCACAACCAGAAACCAGCTCTATACAAATGCAGATGTAAACCATCCAGGAAAGTTGGAGGCCCAGCTAGAAGATTAAGAAGACAAAAAAACCCCTAAAATCTACATACCTTACCCAAACTCTAATTTAATTTAATTTTAATTTATTAATATTTCTATACCGCCCTTCTCCCGAAGGACTCAGGGCGGTGTACAGGGCAAGAATAAAACACAAAGCTACAAAAATTAAAAAGTAATTAAATACATGCCCAACAATAAATACATTAATAAAACCCCAATAAAATGATAGTAAAAACCCCACCAATCCCCCCTTAGGCCAGGCCGGCTTGTTCGAACAGGTATGTTTTCAGATCGCGGCGAAAGGAGCGAAGATCGGGCGTAATAAGACAGGGCGTAATAAGATTAACCCACAGATGCCAAAGGGCAAATCCAGACTCAGGTCAGAAAACATGACACAGGAAATAGCCTCAAACAGGAACAGGAAACAACTTCAAACAAAAGGCTCAAGAGGGTATAAAAACTCAGCCCTTTTTTTCTGCCAGTGTTATCTTCCTGTCTGGCTCTCCTCTTCAATAAACTGCAACCTTCTTCCTAAAGCAGTCGCCATGTTTATTCCCAGCTTGGACTGAACCACGATGAAGACTTCCTTCCAACAGTTTTCTAAAGGTGAAGACTTCGACCTTTAATCTTTAAGTTAAACACTAAAGTCCTTATTTGACCTCAAGCTTGAAACTGGCAGCCACTCTCACCCCAACCTACCTAATAAGTTTGTTGGGATATAAATTCAACCAGTAAATAAATAAGGACTCCTGAAATGGAGTTTGAAATACTGCAACCATGACACCTCAAGTTAGAAGTAAAATATTAACCTAAGGGCTAATTTTAGTTTCAACTCACATTTTTAAGGAAGGACAAGTGATTTCATCAGTTCCATTGAATTGGACCAGGAACGTCAATGTTTCCAATTTTGTGTGGAATAGTGAAAGGTTTATCTGAAATGCAGGAAAAGGACAGCTGGTTCGTATTGGTGCCAGGTCTGTGGTGGTTGTGAGATATGTCTGTCTGTTCTCATTCACCCAAAGCAGCAGCTCTGCGGAAAGTGCCTCGAACTTGGAAGATGCAGAAGCTAGAAAAATTTATTCAGGGTTGAGCATAACCTGTATGGCAACCTGAATGGAGAAGATGATATTCTGGCAGACCTGATCTTTCTGAAAAAGAGGACCTTTCCTGCACTTTGAGCATTGAACAAACCAGAATGTCTTACGCAGCAAGTCTCCTCACACGTATGTATTACTTAAGCCTTTGTTTTTAATTTCTGGGAACCAGGGCTAGCCCTATTATTATACATTTATATATTTAATTTTATTTAAATCATTAGAATGTTCATATACTTCATCCAAGGATTGCACAACCCCTTAAACCAGAAATTGACTTAATGGGTTTGTATCACAATGTGTGATGCAATGTACCAAAGCATAAATTAATCCAATTGTCTGGTTTTATATCACCCACTAACTACACGCAAAGAGAAATTTAGAGGAACACTAGTCAAGCTTAGCTTGTTTTGCAAATGAAGCCAATATTGCTTTTACTAACAGGGCTAAGTATGTTCTGGGAATACAAGAGCTCAGATGACATATTAGACATTAGAGGGGGGGAAACATTTCTAGATATTGTTGTCTGTACAGAATCCAAGAAAGGAGCTTCTTATCCAAAGGTCTGACAGTAGTGGAGAGATGGAGGGAGAATATATGATTAGTTCAATTTTGCCAACTAAGACTTGGTTACGGGTCAAGGAAACACAAAATGAAGATTGTCGAAAGCTTCACCAAATAGGAGAGATGTGTGCATGTATTTACAGTTCAGAGAGATGACTTCCTACAATATTTTGGGAATCGTTCCATGGATTCATATATCTAATTATTTAAAAATTGATTAGTTAATTAACATTGATTAGTTCACAAAGTTTTGTCTATGGAGATTCTCCGTCATCCATGTCATGGTTGTCCCAGAGGTGCTTTTTCAAAAGGCAACTGGACTTTTGTTTTTCCTTGAAAATGTTTCTTTTCCCATCCAAGGAGCTTCTTCAGTTCTGACTGAGTGGTGGAGAATGGAAAGATTTATATTCCTCGCAGTCATCTGGTCATTAGCACTCTTTGTGAGAGTCATTGAGGCCACTCAGAGGTTTATCTGTGCCCTCAGGATCACCTGAATAGTGCAAAGGGGTGGGTCAAAGAGGCCATCTACATTAAGATTGAACAGCCCTGTCTCAAAAAGGGGGAGGGATAACTCCTGTTTACAACAGTTCCACACTCATTTGCACTCTTCCGGAGACTCTGAGAACATTCCATTTATTTTTCTTTCCTTGTTTAAGCTGCATCAGTTCACATTCATGAGTTTTACATCAGTCTACCAAAAGGACATAAAAATGTTTAATCCCCATTCAGAGTTTCTATGCACAGACCTGGTTGTGAATGCACTCAGTCAAATATATTTATAGATCCTTTTCAGATCATTGCTTTTCTTGTCATTTGGCCAACTTATTCAGCCTAGGGATGGGTTAGGGTTATGGTGGGGAAGGGTTTCCTGGGAAGGTTGAGTGGAGCACAACAGGAGTGTGTGCCAAGAGTGCCCAAATCTGAAGCTGCAAAGAAAGAATTACAATGGGAACATAAACTATAAGAAGCAGGAACATGAGAAAGGTCAACACAATGAAAGATTATATAAATCAGCTGCATCAGTGCTTCTCTGATAAAAAAAACATATGGTATCCTGGGGGGGGGGTTCCTAGGAGATTTCATGAGGCCCACAGGTTAAAAGCATAACGGGGCCATGATGTATACCAAGAGGCCACAGGAAAACAAAATCTATATACTGTAGGTAGTCCTCAGCTTATGACCTAATGGAGCCTGCCCATCTTGGTCCTAAGTGGTGACAATCCTAAGTTGGGTTAACCACATGATGCCCAATGTTATAATCTTTTTTGCAGCAATTGTTAAGTGAATCCTGCAGCTGTTAAGCGAATCAATGATTCACTGTGGACTGCTGCTGGCATAAACCATGTACATGTGACCGTAAGACACTGCCAGCAGCCATAATTGTGGGCTGCTTGCCAAGCACCCAACATGCAGTCATGTGACTGGAGTCAGACAAGTCATTGGAACTTCGGAACTAGGGTGTAAGTACCTCCAGGGAGATCCGTTATAACTTTAAACAGTCACTAAATGACCAGTCATAAATTGAGGACTACTTGTATCGTACTGCATATACTCTTGTTGTTAATACCGGAATATGCACCAGGTACTGTCCCATGTCCATATCTGGTAACAGGCTGAGTCTGGCTGGCAAAGAAGTGAGACAAAGCTGAATACTCTCTATTTATTTATTCAGCATATGTGCTGAATATATATATAAAATGAGAAAAACTTGATTAGAAAAAGATGAGCATTGGTTTTAAAGGAAGGTACATCAATAATCTGTGCTATGCTGATGACACTACTCTGATACCTGAATATATAAATGATCTGCAACCTTACTAATGAAAGTCAAGGAGCACAGTGAAAAAGGATTAACATTAAATATATCGCAGACCAAACTAATGACGTAGGTAAAGCAACCAGCCTTAGAACTGACAATGAAGATTCTGAAGAGGTAGATTACTAATGTCTTTTAGACTTGACTAACTGAATAATAAAGGAACAAGTAATCAATAAATAGGGATGCAGTGGCTCAGTGGGTTAGGACGCTGAGCTTGTCGATCAGAAGGTCGGCAGTTTGGCGGGTTGAATCCCGAGTGCCGCGTAACAGAGTGAGCGCCTATTACTCGTGCCAGCTTCTGCCAACCTAGCAGTTCGAAAGCACATAAAAATGCAAGTAGAAAAAAAGGGACCACTACGGTGGGAAGGTAACAGCATTCCATGCGCCTTTGGCGTCCAGTCATGCCAGCCACATGACCACGGAGACGTCCTCGGACAAGCGCTGGCTCTTCATCTTAAAATGGAGATGAGCACCGGCCCCTAGAATCAGAAACGACTAGCACGCATGTGCGGGGGAACCTTTACCTTTAATCAATAAATGTACCATGGACTAGAACTTGGTAGAGGAGCCAGGAAATCCTTGCAAAAGATATTCAGATGCTGGGATTTATCTCTACCTACAACAATCAGAATTCTGCAGGCAATTACCTGTATTTCCTTCTGTGACACTCTAGCGAAACCTGGACCTGTAAGAAGCAAGATAAGATAACATATTGACCCTTTTGAGCTTTGGTGTTGGGAGAAAACTCCTGATAATATCATGGTTAGGCAAGCAAACACATACATTGATCATCAACCCAATCAACCCAAGAGTTCTTACTCAAGACACAAATAACCAAGATCAAACTATCATATTTTGATCACTTTATGTATTATGGACTTGCCAAGACGGTCGTCTACACAAGCCCATAATGATGGGGAAACTATAAAGGAAGAGAAGAAGAATACAATCAGCAGCAAGATAGATGAATTTTATTACAATGGGAATGGGTGCAAGCTGGGGACACATCTTCCTGAAGAAGATCTATTTATGTCAAGGGTGGGGTACTATGGACCCTTTATGACTTGTGGACTACAACTCCCAGAATTCCTGAGCCAGCATGGGAGTTGACGTCCACAAGTTATGAAGGGGCCATGGTTCCCCACCTCTGATTTATGGGGTCACCAAGAATCAACACCAACTTATGGCACTTGACCAATCAATTAAAAGCAAATCAGAAAGGAATACAGTATTTATATGTCCCATCAAGCAAAATAAATCAAATAGCTACAAGAAGATAGTCGAGGGTTACCAAAGGGTAGCTTTGAACTTTTTAATTGAAAATGGTATGTTGATAGGAGAGAGATGGACAGACAGACAGATGATAGATGGATGATGGATGGTAGATGATAGATTAGATAGACAGACAGACAGAAGACATGATGGATGGATGATATGGTCCTTTTGGCAGCAGATCTTCTCCACAAATTCTCACTATTTTGATATGGTTTTTAATATAAACTGCTGTTACTTATTGTCACTACTGAAAATTTTATTAGGCTGCATTTTTGCTTTTTAAAATATTTACTGCACTTTGTAATGTTAACATTTTTTTTAGTTCATCTTGGTCTGAAAGACATCCAGAGAATATTTGTTGCTTGGCAGCCATCTAAAATTAATAAATCAAATCAAAATCAAATGAAACTTAGTCATGGACTCAGAGTTCTTGTCTTATGGGAAAACAAGACAAAATTTGTCATCTACTCCCTGTAAACTATGCCTCATTTTTCCTTTTGGCTTCTGTGGGTAACTTAAATGCCCTCACATTTCCCTCCCAAAATTGAAATAGAAATTGAAATAGTGTGAAATACAGCAATGAATTCTTAGACATTACATAAATAGACATCCCTGTCCTAAAATTCAGATTAATCAGCTGGAAGCAGGCAAGTCATACAGTTTCTTCTTCCATCCTTTTACATGAAAATGATGTTTTTCTGGACAAGTGAAAGCAATTTATAAGTGGAACTTTCAGTCTTCCAATGACATCACTCAGTGGCCAAAAAAACCCTTTGCACGTGAAAATACCCCATGTGCCATTTATGGTTTGCAGATTGGTGGCTTGGCATGTATGAACTCAATCTATTATGGCTTATCTAATCAATCATATAGGAAGCAGATTTCTGCCTGACAGCAAGTCATGAATACCCATTTTTAGTAAACATGTATTGATTGCCAATTTCTAATGTGGGGAATTTATTTACTTATTATTAAAATAAAGAAACCCTACTCCACTAAGTCAGACAACATCTATATTTTGAGGGAAAGAAACATAGAGATTCCACACAACTCCAACTTGTCCAGAGGAAAATGCTTTATTCTTTTGGAAATTGCAGGCAGTTCACTGAAGATGGAAGGGAGGGAGGGAGGGAGGGAGGGAAGGAAGGAGAAAGAAAGGAGGGAGGAGGGAAGGAAGGAGAGAAAGAAAGAAAAAAGAGAGAAAAACAGACAGAGAAAGAAAGAAAGAAAAGAAAGAGAAAAAGAAAGAAAGAAAGAAAGAAAGAAAGAAGAAAGAAAGAAAGAAAGAAGAAAGAAAGAAGAAAGAAAGAAAGAAAGAAAGAAAGAAAGAAAGAAAGAAAGAAAGAAAGAAAGAAAGAAAGAAAGAAAGAAAGAAAGAATACATACTTGGGCCTGAGTCTCTGATCAAAGGAAAATCTACAAGAATCTAGGAAAAAAGGTCAAAGAAAGCACACAGGGGATTTTATGTTCAGGCATCTGGTCATCCAAAGCAGCAGATAACAAATTTAGTAACAAATGTTGTATAAGACTCATTTTTATTTTGATCGAAAATTGGTAAGACTAAAATTTTGTCACTGATATTTATTGTTCTTCTGTAACTCAGTATTCTGTGTGCTTTATATCACATGGAATTACTTTTCAAACGAAGTTCTTCTAAATTAGAGTCAGACCAGCGTTAACTTGTGGTCTACAGAGCCTAAAGATTTTCTTTGATTTTTTTTCTATTGGAGAGTTTTTATAAATTATTCTCTAGGATTGGAACAGCCTATAATTTTATCCCCTTCTGAACAAAACTTTTACCTGTGGGATTTGTTTTTTTAAAAAAACTACACTCTTTTCCTTTTAGATATAAAGTTTGATTTTATTGCTCTATCTCTCCACAAAGGATTCTCTAGTCGTCTGATTCAGTACTACTACCAGGGTTAGTTTGGCCTGAAAGTTAACCCTTTGTTAACTAAGTTTGCAGGTCATATAGATTTTATTTTATGCACATTCAAAAAAAAAATATGAAACCATACTGTCTAGCTAATAACAGTTGTGCATAAAATAAAAAAATCTATACAACCTGCAAACTTACTCTGTTAGACTGATCATTTAGATCTGGCTGTTTTATTTGCTTATTATTTTATTCTTGCCCAATTGTATTGCATAATATGTTGGGTTTTTTTTGTTATCTAATACATTTTAACCTCTGTGGTTTTCCAGATGGAACATTGGTCATTGACTCTAGTAACTAAAGGACTGACTGACTGACAAGTTCAGTCTTCCTGGATGCCTCTAATGATTCCAGGCTTCTCTATGTCTTAACCTCTTGCATTTTCCATTCTCCCCATGGAAAGCCAATGTTGAATGAAAAAATTTCCATCAGGGTCCAGTCCAAGCTGGGAATAATCAAAATGGAGACTGCTTTAGAAAGAAGGTTGTAGTTTATTGAAGAGCAAAGCCAGACAGAAGCATGGCTCTGGGAAAGCTGACCACATGTTGCTGGGAGTGGAGGGTTTTTATACCTTCTTGGGCTTTTGTGTTTCGAGTTCCTGTTCCTGTGGCATGAACTTTGACCTGGGGTTCAGTGTTTCCTTTTTGGTATTGGTGGGTTAATCCTATTATGTTTCCTGTCTTTAGAGTTCAGGTGTGGGATGTAGATTTTAAGGGTCTCTGTCTTCCTAATCTCATCAGCTTCTAGCTTCCTGGCTCCAACCTTTCTGAAAGGATTATCACATCTGCATTTCTGAAAGCTGGCCTCTGCCTAGTTTCTGCTTGGGGCTATTAAGAAAAACTGGGCTTGCTTTTCTGCCTTTTAAGATCCTTTGGGGAAATATATTCTCCCTTTTTAATATTCCCCCAAACAGTTCCTTCTCTGGGGGGTGGGGGGGCCTCCCACACCAATTAGGCCTAACTGCAGAAAGTTAGGAATGTTTACTCAGAAGTAAATTCCATGGGGTTCTGTGAGATTTACTCTTCTCAAGAGCATAGAAGGGAACAGCCTAGGCCATTTCACTTGGTGGTGCAAATCTGTACAAACACAAGCAAGCTGACAATATATAGGGTGTTGATTTATATACTGTAGAGACCAAAATCAATACTAAAGCTGGACTAAAATGCCGAACTAACTGGGTGTGCACACTTGGTATTTATTGCCAGCCAAACCAGCCAGATAGCAAAGATGCCCCACGTTTCTGAGGAAGTGCTAAAGAAAGTAAGAAATACAATTTAAATAAGGTTATCCTTTCTTGCATTTATCGCAGAACACACGTTGCAAAAAAAATATGACATGACTCCACTGCCCTCTGCTGGATTATCTTCTCTTATTATTTTTAGATGCCTTGCATTCTGAACAAAGTATATGTAGTCCTCGATTTACAACATTTGTTTAGTGACTGTTTGAGGTTACAAAAAAGTGACTGACAAGCAGTCCTCGTGTTTTCAACCGTTGCAGCATCCCCATGATCATGTGATCAAAATCTGTTTTTTTGACAATTGTCATGTATTTGTTCTGTTCCAGCCTACTACCGGCCCTGCAGAAAAGGCAGGGACAACCCCTTTACAAAAGGCAAAAGGCTGGAAGTAAGCCCGCCAAATTTATTTACACAAAACAGATCCAAAACAGAGCAAACTGAGCAAAACAAAACACGAACCACTAAAACAGGAGCTATTCAAACGGTTGCCTTCAGCAAACCAGCCCTCCCACACATTCCCCTTTTAAACAGTTCAGGGCGTGGCTTCTCTCTGCCTCCTTCCGAGGTGCCCCATTGCCTTCCTCTGTTTACTCCTGATTGACTGCCTCCTGCATTGGGCGTCCTTGAACAGGGCCAGCTGTGGGTCATCTTCATCCACGCTGTCAGGCTCACACAGCTGGGTTTGCATAGTAACCAGATGGGAGGGGCCTGGCTGAGAGCTCTGCGAAGCCTCAGAACTGTCCTCTGCAGGCTCTCCAAACCCCTCCTCCTCCTCCTCCTCTGAATCGTCCGACCCAACTGCCAAACCCCCAGGCTGACCCTGAATCACAACAGTATTTATGAAAGGTGCAGCATCCCAGGGCCACGTGATTGCCATTTGTGACCTTTCCAGATTGCTTCCAACAAGCAAAATCAATGGAGGAAGCCAGATTCACTTAACGACCGCACAATTCATTTAATGACTCCAGTGATTTGCTATGAGCTGTGGCAAAAAAAAGTTGTAAATTTGAGATGTGACTCACTTAACAACGGCCTTGCTTAGCAATGGAAATTCTGGCCCCACTTGTCATAAATCAAGCCCTACCTGTACAAATATTTTCAACAGATTCATCTTTCTGCAACATTTAAAAAGAAAAAAAAGCAGAATTATGCAATTGCAAGAAATGAGTCCTCGTATTCGGAAAAGCAACAAAATTATTTCAGATCAAAAGTTACCCCAGCGTTAATGGTAATATTAAAAACATGAAATGGAGTTGCATCTTCTCTTTCAGGTTACGGACATTGGTTGTTTTGGGGTTCCTTGAATTTATGTTTTCTCTTCTTAAAATATTATTATCCTTCATAAAGAAAAACACCAATGATAGTCAGTGGGTTCTTCCTAAGAATCTGGCATGAGAAAACTCAAAGACTGTTTTGATGAGAGGTTTGCATGATTTTTCTGTGCTATCCAGAACTTTTGCATTAATTGCAGAGATGGCCACTGACTTATATAGTCTTAAAGTGGAACTTGGCAAATTCGTGATGGATGAGGCAATCGTTGGCAATTGTAGAGAAGTTTCCCACTTCCTGTTTCAAAGGGAGCTTTTTTTTAAATCAAAGCTGCTTCTGCATTGCTCTTAGCATTTTTCTTCCTTCCACAGTTCTCCCGTTTTGAGCAGAAGTAGAAGCACTGACTTGAATCTGACTCTAAGCTCCTAATTACAGATCTACTAGATCTTTGCTAGGAAACCCAAAACTCTCCAGATGCTTTGGATTTTGGTAGTCCTCAACTTAATGACCGTAATGAAGCCTACCCATTGTGACTGTAAGTTGGGAATGGTCTGAATCAAGTCAGTTGAGTGACCAACCCGATTTTATGACCTTTTCTTGCAAATGGTTATTAGCGGTTGCTAAGTGAACTACTGTGGGCCAGTCTTACCAAAAAAGGAAGTAATTGTCTGTTTTTGGCAAAAACATTGTAAAACCCTAACCCTCATTGCTGCACATGCAGACTGGATTCTGAGCACCTGACATGTGGTCGTATTACCTTGGGAAGGGGGCAAGAGCGACTGTTGGAGCTGGATTATAAGTACCCCCAAAGAGGTCTGTCATAACAGTGAGCTGTTGTAAATCGAGGATTACCTGTAATCTCTCATAAACGCCAGCTACTTCAGGGATTTAGTGATACAGAATAATAGAATCGGAAGGGACCTTGGAGGTCTTCTAGTCCAACCCCCTGCTCAGGCAGGGGACCCTATACTATTTCAGACAAGTGGTTGTCTGGTATGTTCGTAAAAACCTCCAGTGATGGGATACCCACAACTGTTCCACTGGTTAATTGTTCTCACTGTCAAGAAATTTCTCCTTAGTTCTAGGTTGGTTTTCTCAGTGGTTAGTTTCATCCATTGTTTCTTTTTTATAAATATTTTATTAATTTTCTAGTTTTACAGTCAAATACTTAATAGACAATGTGTTGTCTGGGTCCATTAGTAATTCAGTGGTATATATTAACTTCTTCAATCTAGATCCAATATTACACCATCAAATGTTTCTTCTTCCAGTAGAATCTGTTTTTCCACACTAGGCAAATACAATTCTTATTGTTATTAATAAATACACAATTGAATATCAACATTGTTACATTTTTTTCATAATATAAATAATGTCAGTTTTAGATAACTTTTCTAACCAAAACATATCTTAATTGCATTTGTACGTAATATCCATATGTTCAATCCAGTTTTCCTTCTATTTTCTGAGTTGCTAGTTCCTTCTTTGTAGTCATGTTCTGGGTTTGTAAATTTAGATTAGAAAATTGTTCTTTTATCTCCTTTGTGTTATTTCTAGTCTCATCACGAGCTAAAACAATAGTCTCTTGTATTGATTTCAGCATAGAGAAAATTTCTTTCTGATCTTCATCCATATTTTCCTGGTCGTATATTAAACTGAAGACTTTGGGGAAAAGTGTTAGAGATGGTTTTTTACCATTTTTTTTAAAAATTAATTTATTTTAATTCCATTTATATCCCGCCCTTCTCCGAAGACTCAGGGCGGTTTACAAGCTTAGCAGTAGCCTTCATTCTATGTATATGCCTGCTTATTAGGGCTTTCACACACACACACACACACCCCAAGAGGCATTATTACAAAGTCAGCTTAATTGCCCCCAACAATCTGGGTCCTCCTTTTACCTATCTCGGAAGGATGGAAGGCTGAGTCAACCTTGAGCCTGGTGGCATGCGAACCTGCACTAATTGCAGGCAGCTGGTGTTACTTAAGGAGGCATTAGCCCACTGCTCCACCAAGGCTCTTTTAAAGCTGAACATGGGACTACCATTTCATTTTTTGTAGGTGGTCTTTATAATAAAAATTGTTCATCAATCAAAGATTTGTAATTTAAAATATTCCATCATCTCAAGCAATGATGTGTGTTTCTCCTGGAGGGAAATAGTTCCACAACACAGCTCTGAAAGTCAGTTAATATTTATATTCATAGTTCAGGCAGGCTGGTTTCAAAGTAGTTCATCGTCTCTGCCACACCAATAAGCAGCCAAAAAGTTTTATTTCCCTTTTCCCAGCTGCAGTCTTCAAAAGTGAAAGTTCCCAAGCTCAGCAAGAGTCTTATCTAAATCTGGGCTTCAAGCCAAGTTTCCTTTAGGCATAACAGATTGTAGTGCCATAATTTGCCACTAGATGCTATTAGCGCTGTTTTCCAGCTTTTGAAATCCAAACTTATATTACAAGCTTTTCAAAACTTTTTTTTTAAAAAAAGTCTCAAAAGCACTTTTAATCCCCAAATTTCAAAGCTATATATGTGTATTAATTCCAAATTAATCTTGTAATTTTCTCTGTTTCCCCCAAGTAATTAGCTTGCAGCTTTTCTTTTCCTGAGGGAATGGGGTGGAAATTCTCCTTCCCTCTCAGGGAGGGTATTTTGGGCATTTTTTTCCAGGAAGAAACCTTAGAGTCATAAAGAGAGGATAGGGTCTCACCCAGTTTCATCCACGTTGCTGAAAGATTACTTGTTAGTGCTTATTGTTTTCCATTGTCAGCAGCTTCTGGCTGGCAACACGAATGTGGCCAGTCTTTCCCCTGCCGATTTGGAGTGCTTCCTCAGATCAAACAGAAGGACCGCCACCCTCCCGTGATCAACGAGGGTCCCCTCCTTGCTTGTCGCCTCTATGGGGCGACTTTTAAACCCGTTCAGCAACATGGATGAAACTGGGTGAGATCCTATCCTCTCTTTATGACTATCTAAAGCAGGGTGAAATCAAATGTGAAAGACGGAGCCCCGTCTTCTTGCGTCCATTCCGCCTAAATGTCAAACTGGAAGCCCATTCATTGTTTCTTGTTTTGCCTTCAGATACTTTGGAAAATAGGTTGACCTCCTCTTCTTTGTGGCAGCCCCTCAAATATTGGAACACTGCTATCATGTCACCCCAGTCCTTCTTTTCCCTAGACTAGCCATACCCATTCCTGCAACCATTCTTCATTGTTTTAAGGCAGACCCTTAATCATCTTTGTTTCTATTTTCTGCACTCTTTCCAAAGTCTCAACATTTTGATGCTAGAAGTTGTGATGCAACAACTTACCTCCTTGATAATGTTTTGAATGACATCTCCCATTATTACTGGCTGTGTCAGCTGGGCCTAATGCGAAGGGCCTCGTTACTTGGTTTTACTATTAGCTGATTAATCATCACAGCTGATGATTATACTTTATACTTATTTATACTTATTTGGGACACGGTGGCTCAGTGGGTTAGGACGCTGAGCTTGTCGATCAGATGGTTGGCAGTTTGGCGGGTCGAATCCCGAGTGCCGCGTAACAGAGTGAGCGCCTGTTACTCGTCCCAGCTTCTGCCCACCTAGCAGACAGTCCTGTAAGTATCCCGGGCCTAAGCCATGTAGGGCTTTAAAGGTAAGTACCAGCACTTTAAATCTCACCCGGAGGGCAACCGGTAGCCAATGCAGCTCACGCAGGAGGGGTGTAATATGGGAGTATTGGGGTGCTCCCATCACAGCCCGTGCAGCTGCACTCTGCACCAGCTGAAGCCTCCGGGTGGTCTTCAAGGGCAGCCCCATGTAGAGAGCATTACAGTAGTCTATACAGGAGGTAACGAGTGCGTGGGTGACTGTACGTAGGGCATCTCTGTTGAGGAGTTGTGGAGTACCTGTATATGAGAGAACAAGGAGCCATCCAATAGCATTCCACACCAGTCACCATAGGAGTGATGAGAATCAGGCAATTTCATCTAATAGGGTGGAAACGTTCTCTGGCGATTGCCTTTTGCTCTCGTCAGTCCGTGGGCTCACCCTCCTCTCCGCCTCATCCCACAAGTGAGAAGGATTAAGTCCTTTGCTTTGTTATTGTAAAGTATTTCCCCTCTTATACCAACAGATTGCCAGGTCAGCCTCAAAGATCGGCTCTTAAACTGGGGAAGGGAGGGGAGGGGAGGGGAGGGAAGGATGAAGGGAAGGGGGAAGAGAAAGATGAGGAAAACGAAAGGGGGAAGAGAAGGGAAAAATGAAGGAAAGGGAAGGGGAAGGGAAGGATGAAGGAAAAGAAAGGGGGAAGGGAAGGATGAAAGAAAAAGGGGGAAGGGAAGGGAAAGATGAAGGGAAGAAAAGTTTGAGGGAAAAGAAAGGGTGAAGAGAAGAGAAAATGAAGGAAAGGGAGGGGGAAGGGAAGAATGAAGGAAAAGAAAGGGAAGAGAAGGATGAAGGAAAGGATGAGGGAAAAGAAAGGGGGAAGGGAAGGATGAAAGAAAAAGGGGGAAGGGAAGGGAAAGATGAAGGGAAGAAAAGTTTGAGGGAAAAGAAAGGGGGAAGAGAAGGGAAAAATGAAGGAAAGGGAGGGGGAAGGGAAGAATGAAGGAAAAGAAAGGGAAGAGAAGGATGAAGGAAAGGATGAGGGAAAAGAAAGGAGGAAGGAAAGGAGGAAGGAAAAGAAAGGGGGAAGGGAAGGGAAGGGAAGGGAAGGGAAGAATGAAGGAAAAGAAAGGGGGGAAGAGAAGGATGAAGGAAAGGATGGAAGGGAAGGGAAGGATGAAGGGAAGGGAAGGATGAGGGAAAAGAAAGGAAAGGGAGGGGAAGGATGAAGGAAAAGAAAGAGGGAAGGGAAGGGCAAAGCAAAGAAAGCAGAGCAAAGCAAAGTTTGAATCAAAGAGACTTTTCTGAAAAGGAACATTGTTCATACTTTTACTCCAGCATTTGGCTGCCTCTTTCTCTTCAATATCTGCTCACCTCTTTAACCTCGAATTCCGCACCATCCATCTGTGCCAGACAAAAAACTAGAGGCTGAAATGTGTAAGGCAGAATCTGGATTCCTTCTCGACAGAGACAGCACAGCACTCCCCAAATGAGAAGGTGCAGATCCTGGATTATAAAATGATGGATGCTCCCAGAGATGAGAGTCTAATGAAAGGCTAGTAGAGCCTCCTTTCTTTAAAACCATATAAATCCGGGGAGGGGGGAGGGAAGGGGAGGGAAGAAGAGCTCTTTGTGGGAGTGCTGCTGATGGGGGGGGCGAGGGGTGGGGGGGTGAGAACCAGAACAGCTTTTTGGCAAGATGGAAGGGCTTGCCACAAAGGGTTAAGCTACCCTTCCCTCTCCTTTAATATTTGTCAAACTTTTTTTTTTTAAGCCGCCGTTCATCCTTCAACTGGGAGAGAAACATCAGCTCTGGGTGCCGAGGCACGACAAGACAAATCCTTCCCCCCTATTCTAAATCTGCCTTCCCCAACCTGGCTGCCTTCAGCACGGGCACCCACTGAGGGTCAGGGCTGTCCATCCTAAAAGGAAAATAAAACTGCCGTGGAAATTGGCAGACAAGCACAAACCTCTTCACTTAAGAAACAAAAATGCAAATACGTAAAAAAACGACCTGGAGAGGTATTTTTTTATTTTATTTTTTTTTATTTTAATCCCATTTATATCCCGCCCTTCTCCGAAGACTCAGGGCGGCTTACAATTTAAGCACAAACCAATGTGCTTAGCAGTAGCCTTCATTCTATGTATATGCCTGCTTATTAGGGCTTTCACACACACACACCCCAAGCGGCATTATTACAAAGTCAGCTTAATTGCCCCCAACAATCTGGGTCCTCATTTTACCTACCTCGGAAGGACAGAAGGCTGAGTCAACCTTGAGCCTGGTGGGACTCGAACCTGCACTAATTGCAGGCAGCTGGTGTTACTTAAGGAGGCATTCGCCCACTGCTCCACCAAGGCTCTTGGGGTGTGTGTGTGTGTGTGTGTGTGTGTGTATGTGTTCTGGGGGACACCTGACCTGACAATGGCACTTGTGCAAAGGATCTTACAATAGTCCTCAACCTACTACCATTCATTTAGTGACTGTTCACAGTTTCAAAGGCAGTGAAAAGCAGTGACCTCTGACCGTTTTTCACACTTAACAACTGTTGCAGCACGTGCCTGGCCCTGTGATCAAAATTCACGTGCTTGAACAACTGGCTCGTATTTATGACAACGGCAGTGGCCCGCAGGACCGTTGCAGTATCCGCAGGGCCGGGCGATCCGAATTCGGATGCTCGGCATCCGGTCTGTATTTACGACGGTCCTGCGATCCCCTTGGGTGACCTTCTGACAAGCAAAGTCAACGGGGAAGCCAGATTCACTTAGCGGCTGGCTCACCAACTTCACAACTGCGGCGACTCATTTAACAACGGTGGCAAGAGAGATTGTCAAATGGGGCAAAGCTCACTTAACAATTGTCTTGCTTAGCAATGGAAGTTTTGGGCTCAAATTGCGGTCGTACGTTGAGGACTCCTTGCATTTCTTTATTATATACATTTCTACGGGGCCCACCTTTCTCTCTAGGGGCAGCAACTCCCGATTTCTCTAAGTCTTCTCTGGTGATGCCAGGACTTGAACTTGGGCTGGGGAACTGAGCTTCAAGCCCACCCTCAATTACAGAAGCTCCGTGGGAGACCCGGCGAGTCTTTCTCTCAGCCCAAGAGCCAATGTGGTCTAGTTTGGGTTTAGGTTTAGGTTTATTCGATTTCTATACCGCCCTTCTCCCGAGGGACTCAGGGCGGTTAACAGGGCATATATAAATAAATAACAGTACAAAATTTTAAAAAGATTAAACCAATGCCCAATTAAAATACAATAACAATAAAATAATAAAAAACCCGTTAAAAAGACCCTCCCCATCAGGCCAGACCAGCTAGTTCAAAGAAGTGGGTCTTCAGCCCGCGGCGGAAGGAGCGGAGGTCCGGTGCCATCCGGAGCTCAACCAGCAGTTGGTTCCATAGTGCAGGAGCACCCACAGAGAAGGCCCTCCCCCTGGGGGCCACCAGTCGACATTCCCTGACCGGAGGCAACCTGAGGAGACCCTCTCTGTGGGCACGCACAGGGCGGAGGGGAGTTGACGTAAGTTGACGTAGTGAGTAAGATATTGAACAGGCACTGAAGATAATCAAATTCAAGTCACAGAAATGCCTCAGCGGCAAAGGGCCAATCCTGAGCTTTCTCTCAGCCATCTGTCCTCGCAGGGCTGCTTAGAAAAAAAATGGACGGCGGGGTCTCTTGTATAAAATAAACGTGGGACCTTTGGCATTCAAAAGCAGCTTCTCTGCCACCACCCTCTTCTCAAAGTGAAGCTCTTCGTATGTGATCTGAGCCTTGTTTAAAGGACAGGGTTTTTTTTCCTGAAGGATCCTTTCCCCCACACTACCTCCAGATGCCTGGGGTGGAACTTGGGATCTTCTTCAAGCAAAGCAGCTCTTCCATTCCTGACCTACAGCCCTTACCCATAATATTCAGAAGTTAAATGTTGGCTAATTATATCTGCACTAGTCGCAAGTGAGGGGGCGCAGACCTGACAGCTTCTTCCCACCTAGCAGTTCGAAAGCGTGCAAATGCAAGTAGATAAATAGGTACCACTTCGGTGGAAAGGTACCGGCATTCTGTGTGCCTTTGCCGTATAGTCATGCTGGCTACATGATCACGGAAATTGTCTTCGGACGATGTGGCTTCCTAGGTTAAGAAACAGAGATGAGCACCATGCCCTAGAATCAGACATGACTGGACAGGGAAACTTTTTACCTTTTTACTGACAAGCCAACCAATATAGGTTTGTGGAGTCCTTGTTGGTCTCTGAGCTTGGTTGGTTGCTTGCTTGCAGACGTTTTATGACCCAGCTAGGAGAATCCCAAAGGTGCTTTTTCAAAAGGCAACTGGACTTTCTTGTTTTTCTCTGAAAACGTTTCACTTCCAAGAAGCTTTTTCAGCTACGGCTGGGTGGTGGGGAATGGAAGGATTTATACTCCTTGCAGACGGCTGTTCATTTGCATTTTTTTAGAGAGTCATTGAGGTCACTTGGAGGTTTATCTGTGCCCTCAGGGTCACCTAATGGGTGTGGAGCCTTCCTGAAACTGCTGAAAGGATTACGTTGTAGACTGGAGATAGATGATGTTGTATTCCCTCACCCTCCGTTGAGAGAGGGCTGTTCAATTTTGACAGAGATGGCCTCTCTCAATAGAGGGAGAGGGATATGACATGATCTATCTCTAGTCTTCAACACAGTCCTTTCAGCAGTTCCAGGAAGGCTCCACACCCATTTGCAGTGAAATGTCTTCAAAGAAAAACAAGAAAGCCCAGTTGGCTCTTGAAAAAGCACCTTTGGGACAACCACGACTGAGAATCTCCATAGACGTTCAACTGGGGAATGTCTAGGGAATATCTAAGCTAACATCTAGGGCAGGGGTAGGCAACCTCGGCTCTTTTATGACTCATGGATTTCAACTCCCAGAATTCCTGAGCCAGCATAGCTGGGAGTTGAAGTCCATGAGTCATAAAAGAGCCGAGGTTGCCTATCCCTGATCTAGGGAATAGAATAATGACTAGGGAAACAGCTGCATGTAAACAACCAAGATCAGGAAGCACCAAGGACTCCACAGTTTTCATCTTTAGCTACATAAATTCTCTTCTACTAGAGTTTTGTAACAATATACATCTAGAAATTCTGCAACCATCAAACATGAAGTAGCAAGAGGGGCACCCAATGTTCTAAATCAGACATGTCAAACACAAGGCCCGGGGGCCGGATCCGGCCCGCGAAGTGGTTTCATGTGGCCCGCGAAGCCACCCTGGAAACAGTGAGGGAACGGCCCCCACTGCCTTGGCCCTGGCCCAGAGACCCTCCTTCTGCCAGAGACCCTCAGATCTGTCCCACTCCTGCCCAGGCCCCCAAAGGCACCCTTGATGCGAACAATGTAGAGCTGGCCACGCCCACCCAGTAGGCCATACACACTCTAGCCACGCCCACCCGGTAGGCCACGCCCACCCTGGCCATACCCACCCGGCCCCCTGAGGGCAACCGCAATGCTGATGCGGCCCTCAATGAAATTGAGTTTGACACCCCTGTAATTCTTGCTTGTTTCTACAAGGGTAGAAGTGGCAGGAAATTAAACCAGATTCATCTCACCTGATCTTGTTTATCTGAGGGACTTATTCAAGTGCCTTGACCGTACTTTCTTGACTTTTTGTTTGATAGCAAGACTGACATGATGGAGCAATTGCACCAAAAATGTCACTGCTTTTAGCCCAAACCCTGAAGGGGATAATGAGTACCTGTAAGTCCTCAACTTACGACCACAGTTAACCTCAAACTTTATGTTGCCAAGCAAGACAGTTGTTAAGAAATTTTCTCCACATTATGACCTTTCTTACCACAGTTGTTAAGTGAATCCCTGCAGTTGTTAAGTTGGTAACATGGTTGTTAAGTGGATCTGGTTTCCCCAGATTCACCTTTGTCAGAAGGTCGCAAAAGGGGATCGCATGACCCCAGGACACTGCAACTGTCGTAAAAACATTCCAGATGCCAAGCATCCAAATTTTGATCATGTGACTGTGGAGATGTTGTAATGGGCATAAGTATGAAAAATGGATATAAGTCACTTTTTTCACTGCCATTGTAACTTCGAATGGTCATTAAATGATTTTTTTGTAAGTCAAGGACTACGTGTATCCATTTAATGCAAAACTAGTCCAATTAATCATGGGAGATTTTGGATCTCTTACAACTTTGATTGTGCCTCCTTCACTATTTTCCAGGTTGCTTGGATCCATAACTTTAGCCAAATCTGAATCTTGGTTTCCTTTAAAAACAACCCTCTAAGAATGAATTTAGGACAAATGATTAAAGAAATAAACTTGCCTTGCCACTGGGAAGATACTTTTTTGGCCCTGCATTATGCATAGAAAAATAAAAGAGATAATAAATAATCTTTTTTTTTTACTCCTTTATGTTGACTCATTCACATTAGGTTGATGAATAGATTTTGGTTTAAAAAAGGAAATGAAAGACAGAGTGTCTTTTTTTTAATTTGGAGTAGGAATCCAAGTAGTAAATCTGCGTAAGAAAAACACATCCAGATGCTCTTCTCCACAGAGAAAACATTAAAAAAATAAAAGATGGTTGATAAGATATGCCACATTATGGGTTAGCATTTTTCTTTCATGTTTTCAGAACAACTTCCAGGTTTATCAAACTCAGGTTACCCTTTAAAGGATATGAGGCAAGCACTGCCTCGATTTTAAAAATAAAACTCTGACGAAATCGTTCAGACAGTATCACCAAAGAAATTGCTGGGAAGAATTTGGGATCAATTTTTTTAAACCGGTCCAATGGTTATAAAATGCATAAAACTTTTTTGTTGGTATATTGGGTGTGTTTATCTTGTCTGTGTCCAGTCCTCTCCCTTCCCCCTCTTTCAGAGAGAATTACAGCCATTCGAATAATACGATTTCAATATTCAGCCTACAGCGTCCTGATTCAAAATAATCTAATCCAGGCAGTGGCTACCCTGGTGCCATTTCTCACAACCACCCACTTGATGTGCCAAGGGGTCAGTTTGGTGTAGAGGTTAAGGTCCTAACCTAGAAATCTGAAGACGGTGAGTTCTTAGGCATGAAAGGTAGTTGGGTGACATTGGGCCATTCACCAGGAGACTGCAAGTTGTAGTGTCTCCTTTGGCATGAATGCTAGTTGGGTGGCTTTGGACCAATCAACAGGAAACTGTGAGTTCTAGTCCCACCTTACACATGAAAGCTGGTTGGGTGGCTTTGGACCAATCACCAGGAGACAGTGAGTTCTAGTCCCACGTGAGGCATGAATGCTAATTGGGTGGCTTTGGGCCAATCACCAGGAGACTGAGTTCTAGTCCCACCTTAGGCATGAATGCTAATTGGGTTGCTTTGGGCCAATCACCAGGAGACTGTGAGTTCTAGTCCCACCTTAGGCATGAATGCTAATTGGGTTGCTTTGGGCCAATCACCAGGAGACTGTGAGTTCTAGTCCCGCCTATGAATGAAAGCCAACTGGTGAGTTGTCTAGTCCACAGGTCTGCAACATGCGGCTCTTTCAGCCGTCTCCTGTGGCTCCCAGTCCTCTGCCATGTGCAGTCCCCCCCCAAAAAAAGTGGGAGTAAAAAAGTTCAACCAATCAATTCAAATATGCAGGGTAGGTGCATATCTCGCCTTGGCTCCACTCTTCAGTCAAACCCTGTTCTGCGCATGTGCGCATGTATGCGCATGTGCACACATTTGTTGTGGCTTCCAGTTTTTCCTTTTGTGAGGGAACCGGTTCTTTCACTGTTTCAGGTTGCTGACCCCTGGTCTAGTCTCTCTCTCTCTCTCTCTCCAACCCACCTCACAGGGTTGTTGTGGGGAGGAAGAAGAAAGGACTTTAAGATATGTTTGTCACCCTGAGTTATTTATTTTTTAAAAAAGCAGGCTAAAAAAAATCTTTTAAAAATACCATGTAATGGTGTGTCTCATGAGAAAATTGTTGCAAATACTCAAGAAGTTTTTGAGAGAGTTCACAAGATGGTGATGCTTTAAAATATTTCTTTAAATTGAGGTATGTGTTTAACCCCTGTTAAACCACAGAAATGTTTCAGTTATGCAACTATCTCTAAAGCAGAAAAATGAAAAATAGAATTAGCTCTCATCAGGCAAGATCATTATGTATGCATTAGGCTTCCATTTTTTGCTGTTCTTGTTGTTGTTGTTGTTGTTCCAGTCAGTCACATATGATCTCCTTCTCTAGTTTGTTGAAATTTTAGATCTATTTTGGTTTCTGGCTAAATCTGATAATCAAAAGGAAAGGAGGAGAATTATATAGTTTCAGGAACTTCCTTGTTTAGTCATATATTTTTATGTATCCTATTGGATGCTGCTTTGAGTTTTAGAGAGATGGTGGTTTATTTTCCTGACATCCTAATAGGGCTGGAAAAGATAGTAGAAGAACACTTTAAAAAAAATACAGTATCTTAAAACATCTATATGGGCAGACAATTTTCTTTTGCAGTGTTCTTTATTTAGCAATAGATTTGGGCTTGGATATCTTTTTAAAAGGGACATGGTGGCTCAGTGGGTTAGGACGCTGAGCCTGTTGATCAGAAGGTCGGCAGTTTGGCGGGTTGAATCCCGAGTGCCGCATAACAGAGTGAGCGCCTGTTACTCGTCCCAGCTTCTGCCAACCTAGCAGTTCGAAAGCACGTAAAAATGCAAGTAGAAAAATAGGGACCACTACGGTGGGAAGGTCACAGCGTTCTGTGCGCCTTTGGCGTCTAGTCATGCCGGCCACATGACCACGGAGACGTCCTCGGACAAGCGCTGGCTCTTCGGCTTTGAAACGGAGATGAGCACCGGCCCCTAGAGTCGGAAATGACTAGCACGCATGTGCAGGGGAACCTTTACCTTTACCTTTTTATCATTTTAAAATACTGTATTATCCTTTGGCAGCTCAATATAGTAGGCTTCCCTATCAAACATTTCCACTGCCTATGTAGACCAGTCCAATGACTGTTCTTCTTCATTCAACCTACTTTCTTTTCTTTTCTTTTCTTTTAAACAAAAAGAATTTTATTAAACTTATCAAAGTATAAAATACAAATGAAAATAGTGGGAATATGGGGAAGTGAAAAGGGGAGAGAAAGCGGTGTTGGGTAAAGGGTGGGGGGAAAGGAAATGCATTGATTCCTACTTTTTTTAGAACAGAAGAATAAAATAGTAACATTACAGCCTCAACTTTTTACTTTTATATACTTAGTATATATTAGCCATTTCTATAACAACAAACTTTATCTATACAGCAAAACCCAGTGTCAACATTTCAATTTTTCCATCTCAAGCACAAAATCCAGAGGCAAGTTTCCAAACAGAAAGTTGGATGTAGTATATTTTTGGGTCAGAGCAATTAATTTAGCCATCTGCGTTAGTCCCATCAGTTTTTCCAGCCATTCATCCATTGTGGGAGTTAGAGCATCTTTCTATTTTTGTGAATAAAGCATTCTTGCTGCTGTCAATATATATAACAGCAAGTTCCAGATTTTTTTTTCAAATTCTTGGTCCATTAAGCCTAAAAGAAAAGTCTCTGGTTTAATTTTTATATATTCACTTTAAGAATCTTCTGTAATAAAATATGAAATCTTACCCCAGTGTTTTTTTTTTTGCTTTATTACAAGTCAGCCAAAGATGATTAAAAGTTCCTTCTTTGCATTACGTTTCCAACATACACTTTGAAATTGTACATCTCTGACAATTTATCGGGTGTTAAATATCAACAGTACAACATTTTACAAAATATTTTCTTTTAAATCCTTTAATGTAAATGTTAAACCCTTCATCCACATGTTTTCCCATTGTTCAAGCATTATATCCCAAATTCTTTGCCCATTGAATCATGCGATGCTTCACATATTGATTCTCCAAATTCAATTTCAATAGCAATTTCAATAGCAACCTTGGCAATAATATCTTGATCATTACCACACAGTAAAATTTAAAATTCATTTCTTATAAAGTCAAACCCGTAACTTTATCTAGTTTAAACCTTTCAGTTTTAAATATGTGAACCAGTGACAGACACATCCTTTGATTCCAACTCTTTTTTTTTAGTTAGCAGAGGTTCACCTAGATTAAAAAGTATTATATAGCAGAATAACAGAGTTGGAAGGGACCTTGGAGGTCTTATAGTCCAACCCCCTGGACTATAAGCAGGAAACCATATGCCATTTCAGACAAATGGTTGTCCAGTTTTTTCTTAGAAACCTGAAGTATTGGAATATCCACAACTTTTGTAGGCAAGTCATTCCACTGATAATTATTCTAACTGTCAGGAAATTTCTCCTTAATTCTAGGTTCTCTCCTTGATTATCTGGACCGGGATGCCTTGCACACAGTCACTCATGCACTCGTGACCTCCTGTTTGGACTACTGCAATGCTCACTACATGGGGCTGCCCTTGAAGACTACTCGGAGGCTCCAACTGGTGCAGAATGCGGCCGCGCGAGTTGTGGTGGGGGTGTCCCGATACTCCCATGTAACACCTCTACTCCGCGAGCTGCATTGGCTTCCGGTTGTCCTCCGGGTAAGATTCAAGGTGCTGGTTACAACCTATAAAGCCCTAAATGGCATGGGTCCGGGTTACTTACGGGAGCACCTGCGGCCGGCATCAACTTCCCTTCGTCCAGTGCGCTCCCACAGAGAGGGCCTCCTTAGGGTGCCGTCGGTCAAAGAGTGTTGACTGGCAGCCCCCAGGGGGAGGGCGTTCTCTGTGGGCGCGCCAGACCTGTGGAACCGTTTACCGGTGGAGCTCCGGATGGCTCCCGATCTTCGCTCCTTCCGACGTGACCTAAAAACATATTTATTTGAACAAGCCGGCCTGGTCTGATGGGTTTAGGGGTATTTTAATGTTATTGTATTAATGTATTGAATTGGGCTGTAATATTTAATATTTTTTTAAATTTTTGTATGTTGTATTTTATTGTATTGCCCTGTACACCGCCCTGAGTCCTTCGGGAGAAGGGCGGTATAGAAATTAAATTATTATTATTATTATTATTATTATTATTATTATTATTATTATTATTATTATTATTATTATTATTATTATTATTATTTTCCATTCATTGGTTTCTGTCCTGCCTTCAGGTGCTTTGGAGAATAGGTTGACCCCCTCTTCTTTGTGGCAGCCCCTTAAATATTGGAAGACTGCTATCATGTCACACCTAATCCTTCTTTTCACTAGACTAGACATACCCAATTCCTGCAGCCATTCATCATATGTTTTAGCCTCAAGTCTCATAATCATCTGCACTCTTTCTAGAGTCTCAACATCTTTTTTACATCATGGCAACCAAAACGGACGCAATATTACAAGTGTGGCCTTGCCAAGGCATTGTAAAGTGGTATTAACACTTCACGTGATCTTGATAATATACCTCTGTTAATGCAGCCTAGGACTGTGTTGGATTTTTTGGCAGCTGTAGCCAAAAAATGCTGGCTCATATTTAAGTGATTGTCTACTAGGACTCCAAGATCCCTCTCACAGTTACTGCTATTCAGTCAGGTATCACCTATTCTATACACCTGTGCATATATTTTTTTCTTGCCTAAGTGTAAAACCTTTTCTTGCAATTGAATTCAATTTTGTTAGATAGAGCCCAATGTTCAAGTCTGTTAAGATCATCCTGTATCTTAAGCCTATCTTCCAGAGTGTTGGCTATTCCTGCCAGCTTGCTGTCATCTGCAAATTTGATGACTTCCTGTTCTATCCCCTCCTCTAAATCATTTATGAAGATATTGAAGAGTACTGCATCCAGGACTTCCAGTTTTATACAGTAGCAACCGGTTGTGGGCTTGTGGATTCTCCGTACCCCCACGGCTAATTTTGCCCTTCCAGTGGACCCTAAATGGGTCTAAGTCACCCCAGAGAGGCGACAAAGAAAGAAAGGTGCTCCAGCGATTCTGGAACAGTGGTGGCCATTCCGTTCGACTTTGGGAAAGCCTTCTAACCTGACAGGAGAAAGACTGCCCATATTGCATCGACCAGCCCACGCTACTAGCAACTGAAGTCCAAAAGCACTAAGCAGCACAACTGTGAACAGCATGCTTGAAATTGGGTGAGGAATTCGATCTTCTCTTTTCTATTTTACATTTAATTTCCTGAAAAGGATACCCAAGAAGCAAAATACCTCTAAAAGGGAAGGAGGGGATTTCCACCCCACCCTTATACTAACAGAAGCGGTGAATTAATCTTTTTATGGAGGATCAAAATATATGGAAGTGAGATAAATATAAAACCTGAAACTTAAAACTTAAATCTGGATAAATCTAAAATTGTTTGAATGGTTAAGACTCTCATTCTATAGATAATTTGTTCATTTTGGAATTTGAAAAACAAATACTTGCTGATACCTAGTGGCAGATGAAGACTATGACAGCTATGACTTTAATATAAGACTTGGCCAAATCTGGGAAGAGCTAATCTGTGTTTGTGACCTTCAAAGCTTTAACAACAAAGAACAGCTGTGACAAAAAAAGACAATAATCTGGGCTGTAGACAAAGAGAGAATTATAAATTTTAGGAAAAAAAATCTTTTTTGAACTATTTGAATTACAAATATCTATCTGATTGGGACTCTAAAGCTATTTGCAGAGAAAAGAAAGGAAGAAAAAAACTCAAATTCTTGGCTATCATGGATCAGAGACATGTAGAAAGAACATGTCAAGAAAACATAAATACTTCACAGGAGAAGATATATATTATACTGCAACTAACAACAATGACTTTAAACCACAAAGAAATCCAAAACAACTTTGAAAATATAAACCAATCTATTTCTAAGTTAACTCTACAACAACAAAAAATCCCAGAAAACAACAAGAGAGAAGGAGCAGATAAAACAGATAAATGGATATAGAATTGAGAATAGAGACTTAAAGATGGAACTTAACAAAACAAGGAAACATGATTTAATCCTAGTGGGGGAGAAAATCACAAGAATTGGAAAAAACAACTTATCCCTTAAGACTACAAAATAAATCTGAGGACAAGAAAACAGATTGGATAAAATGGACTGTAGAAATGTCAGGAACATCGGAGAGAAAGGAAATGATAAGAGAAGTGGAGAGAAAGAAAAAGAAAAAGATTTCCAACAAACATGGAAAGGCAGAAGTTCCGTACAAAGACACTTCTCCTGATTTACTTTTTATATCTACAGCAGCTTACGAATGTACGGGGAAAAAATTTGATTCAGCAAAATGCATTGATTAAGAAAGACACTGGGCAAAAGAAAAAGACTAAAGTGGAAATAATTATTCTAACTGTCAGGAAATTTCTCCTTAATTCTAGGTTCTCTCTTTGATTATCTGGACCGGGATGCCTTGCGCACAGTCACTCATGCACTCGTGACCTCCCGTTTGGACTACTGCAACGCTCTCTACATGGGGCTGCCCTTGAAGACTACTTGGAGGCTCCAACTGGTGCAGAATGCGGCCGCGCGAGTTGTTGTGGGGGTGTCCCGATACTCCCATGTCACACCTTTGCTCCGCGAGCTGCATTGGCTACCAGTTGTCTTCCAGGTGAGGTTCAAGGTGTTAGTAATGACCTACAAAGCCCTTCATGGCATGGGTCCGGAATACCTTGGGGAGCACCTGCAGCCGGCGTCAACTTCCCTCCGCCTAGTACGCTCCCACAGAGAGGGCCTCCTCAGGGTGCCACCAGTCAGAGAATGCCGACTGGTGGCCTCCAGGGGGAGGACGTTCTCTGTGGGTGCACCGGATTTATGGAACCATCTTCCGGTCGAGCTCCGGATGGCGCCCGATCTCCGCTCCTTCCGGCGCGATCTTAAAACCCATCTCTTTAAACAAGCTGGCCTGGCCTGATGGGACGGGGTGGGATTTTTATAAATGAACTTCAATTTTTAATCTGTATTAATTTATTATGGGCATTGTTTAATCACGTTTTAATAATTTTTAATTTTTGTATCTAGTTTTTATGTATTGCCCTGTTCACCGCCCTGAGTCCTCCGGGAGAAGGGCGGTATATAAATTAAATTAATAAAAAAGAAAAGAAAAAAAGAAAATAGATGATGGGACTTACCAGAGAGAATACTTAAAAAAGAAACATTTGTTTGAATATGGTTAAAGAAATAGAAAAGTTTTGGAATATGTATGTCACTCTAAGAGGGATGATTTCCCTAAATGTAATATAGTTTGCTTTTTTTCCCTTTTTTGTTCTCTTTCTTGATATGAGTAATATAAAAAAGTTTAAATGACTTAGATAAAGGAAATGTTTTAGATATTTAAATGTGATTGAATTTAAGAAAATTATAATGGATAAAAAATATTTTGAATAAGAGTTAAAGGACTAGATGGCTAGATGTATTAAATGGAATGTTTAAAGATTAAACATATTTTTAATTATGGTTAAAAAGAATAAATTTAGGAAATAAATATATATTAGCTTAGGAGGGATATATATTTTAAGTAGTATGTTATTTTTTATGTTTCTTTACTCTTGCTTTTCTTTCTTTTTTCTACTGTTTTATCTATTCTTTAAGAAATGTGGAGATGTTTCATATGGAAAAATAGAGTTAAATTCTTAAATGTAATTAATTTTTGAGAAAATCTTAACCAGTAAGAATATCTAGAATTTGGTGGGAGAAACAAATTAAAATAAGGACTGTAACAGGATCTATGATAAGGCAACCGGAATGATTGGATAGAAAAAAAAATATTATATTGATGTGATTATTATGTTTAGGATTATTGGGAAAAAATTATTTATTTATTTATTTAGATTTATATACCGCCCTTTCCCGAAGGACTCAGGGTGGTTTACAGGGCATTTAAAAACAGTCAATACAAACGTTAAAACAAATTAAAAGAGATTAAATAGAACCCTGAGAAAATTAAAACCCAGTTAAAATTAAAATGAAAAATATTCTCAGCCTGGGCCAGAGAGCTCGAAGAGCCAGGTCTTCAGGTCCCGGCGGAATGAACGGAGGTTGGGGGCAGTCCTAAGCTCCGCAGACAGCTGGTTCCACAGGGCAGGCGCACCCACTGAGAAGGCCCTACCCCTGGGTGTTACCCACCGGCAGTCTTTAACCGGCGGCACCCTGAGGAGACCCTCCCTGTGGGAGCGCACTGGACGAAGGGAACTTGATGCTGGCAGCAGGTGTTCCCTCAAATATCCCGGACCCTCGCCATTTAGGGCTTTATAGGTCATCACCAGCACCTTGAATCTCACCCGAAGGGCAACTAGAAGCCAATGCAGCTCGCGGAGTAGAGGTGTTACATGGGAGTATCGGGAGACCCCCCATCACGACTCGCGCGGCTGCATTCGGCACCAGTTGAAGCCTCCGGGTGGTCCTCAAGGGCAGCCCCATGTAGAGAGCGTTGCAGTAGTCTAAACGGGAGGTCACAAGCGCATGAGTGACTGTGCGTAGGGCATATCGGTCCAGGTAGGGTCGCAACTGGCGCACCAGGCGAACCTGGGCAAAAGCCCCCCTGGTCACGGCTCCTATATGGTCTTCAAAAGTGAGCTGCGAATCCAGGAGGACGCCCAAGTTGCGAGCCCTATCAACGGGGGGTAACACCTCACCCCCCATCGTTAGAGATGGAATAGTCTGGTTGACCCGAGATGCCAGTATGCACAGCCACTCAGTCTTGGCAGGATTGAGACGAAGCCTGTTTCTCCTCATCCAGACCCGGACCGCTTCCAGGCAACGGGACATCACGGCGAGGGCATCGCTGGGTTGGTTTGGGGTGGAGAAAAAAAGTTGGGTATCATCAGCGTACTGATGATACCCCACCCCAAAACCACGAATGATCTCGCCCAGCGGCTTCATATGGATGTTGAACAGGAGGGGCGAGAGAACCGACCCCTGAGGGACTCCACAAACAAGAGGCCTCGGGGCGGACCTCTGCCCTCCCGTCAACACCGACTGCGAGCGGCCCAGGAGATAGGAGGAGAACCACCACAAAACAGTGCCTCCCACTCCCAACCCCCTGAGACGCCGCAGTAGGATACCATGGTCGATGGTATCGAAAGCCGCTGAGAGGTCTAATAGGACTAGGACAGAGGAACAACCCCTGTCCTGAGCCCGCCAGAGATCATTCACCAGCGCGACCAATGCCGTCTCCGTGCTGTGCCCAGGCCTGAAACCCGATTGGTACGGGTCCAGATAATCAGTTAATTATAATTATATATTGTTATCTATCAAAACAATAAGAATTGTATTAACTCAATGTTTGCAAAAGAGGATATTTTGGGAAAAGAGGAAATCAACTAAAACTATTATGTGAATTATGGATTATAGAAATCAGTGATTGTTTTACAAATGTAATCCAGACAACACACTGTTCACAAATTATTAAGTGATTTATGTTTTTTTAAAAATCAATAAAATATATTACAAAAAAAGAGTATTGCATCCATGTCAGAGCCTTGGGATACCCTATTTGACCATAGGTCCACCTGTCTGGCCTTGTCATCATTTTTTTTTCTGAAAAAGGCTCCCTGAGGTGACCCCCAAAGTGGTACCTTCATAGAGAACTTTGTTTTACATTTGTTCCAAGGATGTCACATCTAACAAAGTGATTCAACCCGCTTTCATCATTTTATATTTTCAGGAACAGGGGAATAGAATAGAATAGAATAGAATAGAATAGAATAGAATAGAATAGAATAGAATAGAATAGAATAGAATAGAATAGAATAGAATAGAATAGAATAGAATAGAATAGAATAGAATAGAATAGAATAGAATAGAGCTGGAAGGGACCTTGGAGGTCTTCTAGTCCAGCCCCCTGCTCAAGCAGGAGAACCTATACCATCTCAGACAGGTGATTGTCTAGTCTCTTCTTAAAAATTTCCAGTGATGGAGCGCCCACGATTTCTGGGGGCAAGCTGTTCCACTGTTTGATTGTCCTCACTGTCAGGAAGTTTCTCCTTAATTCCAGGTTGCTTCTCTCTTTGATCAGTTCCCAACCATCGTTTCTCATCCTTCCCTTTGGTGCTTTGGTGAACAACCTGGCCCCCTCTGCCTTGTGGCAGCCCCTCAGACACTGGAACACTGCTGCTATCATGTCTCCCCTATTTCTTCTTTTCTTTATACTAGCCAAATCCAAGTCCTGCAGCCGTTCCTCATATGTTTTAGCTCCAGGCCTTTGATCATCTTAGTTGCTCTACTCTGAATTTTTTTTCCAAACTCTCAACATCTTTTTTGTGATTGGCTGCAGTATTCCAGGTGTGGTCTTACTAGGGCTTTGTAAAGCAGTACTAGTACTAGTACATTCAGGATTGAAGCATATAGGAAAACTTTATGCAACCCAGAATGAAACTCAGCCTCCTATCACACTGAATGGGCTGTGTGAATCACCGCGGGTGCATTGAGCAGTGACCCTAAACATGGATGGTCTTGTAGATGAGTAGATAACTAACAGACTAATGGAGTGCATCTAAAGGGTCAACTACTTTAGCAGCTGTAATGGACTCCAGGTCAGTAAACCCTTAAGCAAAGCAAATGATCCTTGAGAAAGAAGTGCTTTGCTTTCTTCTAAGAGCAATACCAGTAACATAATTCATGCTAAGTAATCTGAGCTTATATTTGTTTTCATATCCTCTGATCACAGAGAGATGGATATGTTGATTGGCCCTCAATAAGGTCACTTCTAGCTTAATGGTGCTCATTTATTATGGCAGTTGAGCTTGCCAGAAACATAACAGATCAAAATGGATTACATTATTAGGGAAAGGGGAAAAATATTGTTAAGAGACTGGACAGATTGTTTAAAACACTTGCATTGGCATCATCAAGATGATCCATTTATACTTTCAGCAATAGAGTGTCTAGTCTAAAGCTGGTTTAAGCTTTGTCATCCTGATGGCTAAACTCTTCATCTTGAGACTTCAGTGCAAAATAACAGTAGATGTTTCCATGATGACCTGCAGATGTGTTGGGACCACAATTGCCAGAGAGATCTTAAGACTAGATATCCAGAAATTGTTACTCTACAGTTTATCTCTGGTATCTTAATATGTTGGGTCTATGGCTACCGGAATTCTCTGCCAATAATGACCAGGCATAGGTGGTCCTCGACTTGTGACCAAGTTTTTAATTGATAAATGAGACAGTTGTGAAGTGAGTTTTGTCCCATTTTGTGACTTTTCTTGCCAGAGCTGTTAAGTGAATCACTGCAATCGTTAAGTTAGTAGCATAGCTGTTAAGTGAATCTGCCCCTCCCCATTGTCTCGGCTTGTCATAAGGTCACAAAAGAGGGTCACATGATCCCAGGATACTTCAACTGTCATAAATACATGCCAATTGCAAGTGTCCAAATTTTGATTATGTGACCATGGGGATGCTGCAACAGTAGTACTTATGAAAACCAGCCATAAGTCACATTTTTTAAAAAAAGAATTTTACTGAATTTTATAGGGTTAAGAATAAGATAGGGTTGGGGTTGGGGTTTAGGCTGGGGTTGGGATCGGGGTTGGGATCAACATTGGGGGTTATCCCCCAGTAACATTTTTAATATTTAGCAAACAATATTGTCTGGGTACATATGTTTAGGTAACAATAATTAATATAGTACTAGATAACAGTAGTATGATTGGTTATCATAGACAGTATTAATTAATCAATGTATAACATTCTTCTTACTAGTATGTATTCAAAATAACATATCACATTCCTTTCTCCCTAGTTCATTTTCCAAACCATTGATAGAAATTATCCCATGTTCTAAAGTAAAACTGAATCTTCTTCCTCTTTAATCTCTAAAGTCAATCTATCCATTTCTGCACATTCTAAAATTTTCTTGATTAATACCTCTTCAGTTGGTAAGTTTTCATTTTTCTAATATTGGGCAAATACAATTCTCGCTGCTGTTAATACATGTGGTATTAAATATTCGCTCTCCTTCTCATAAAGGTAAAGGTATGTTGGAGCATTCACCACTTCTGGAGGCAGATTGTTCCACTGATTAATTGTTCTAACTGTCAGGAAATTTCTCCTTAGTTCTAGGTTGCTTCTCTCCTTGACTAGTTTCCATCCATTGCTTCTTGTTTGAGAACTACATTTTTTTTTCTTTATATTTTAACGGTTCATCTCTTACTTTTCTCAGAATCTCATCTCTTATGAAACTTTTAAGAAATCTAATGTGCACTTCCCTAGGCACTTTATTTCTTCTAGCATAATTTGAATTGACTCTATAAATCTGATCCAATTCTCCTTCCATTTGTACTTTCCTAATTCCTAAAGTGTCTGCCAGTAACTCAGTTATCAAATCTAAAAGATCCTCTTCCTTATCTTCTATTATATTTTGGAATCTTAGAAAATATGAGGCCTTTTTCATTTCTATAACCACTAACTAGTCTTCTAGTTCTCTGTTTATTTGCACCAATTTTTCATTTTCATCTTTTAAGGCTTCTAGTTTCTGGTCAACTTCAACTGATTTATCTTCCATTTTTTGAATTCTTTGCTGATTAACTGTAATCATCTGTTTAAAATTTTCAATTTGGGAACCTCTATTGTTAATGTTTTGATTCATTTTATCAAGGTCATTTTTCAACTCTTCATGGATTTTCATTGAAGTTGCCATCTGAGCTGCAATTGCTTGCAAAATTGCTTGAGTATCTTTCTGGAGGGTATCCGTCTTGTCTTGCAGAAGCATTGTCGTAATTGATCTCTGATATACTGGACTTGCAGAAGTCGAAGCAGGAGCAGAGGATCCTTTTTCCCCAAGTTTGGATAGATTTGAAATGCTCATCTTCATATATTGTAATTCATCAGGTAGCCAAATGGCCACATTTTATAATCCAATAGGCTCCTATTAATTAGGAGAGGCAATCCAAAAAAGTAGTTGAAAATAAAAAAAAGAGGAAGGAAAAATAAAAATAGCAGCAGGGCAAAAAGAAGGGAAAAAAGGAGGGGGAAAATGCTCTAAAAGTAAAAAAAAGAAGAAAGAAAAAGGGAGAAAAGTGTCAAAATTATAATCCACCAAATTCTGTTCTAGGTAATTTCTTAATTTTCAATTCTTCTAAAGTAGCTTATTATAGTTCCAAAACACGCTGTATTTGTAATCCAGGGAAGTCAGATGGCTCCAAATACTATTTTATTTATAGTTATAGTCTATCTTGTGAAACCAGGTAAAACAAAAATAAAGTCTTTTCTCCAGCAAAGTTTTCAAGGACTTTCAGATAAGCAATGTCTGCATACAGCCAAAATTTTAATCTAAGTATATTCCAGTCAAGGGAAGCTGGACATAGTTCTCACTTTCACCACAAGGTGGCACTAGATGTCCATTCCCAGCACATTTGGAAAAAATAATAATCAAAAGTAAAAAGAGATTTAAAAAGTAAAAGTTGTTAGTGGCTTCCAAACAAAAAGCAAACACAAAAAAATCTCTATAAGAGCAGGAGCTTCCCAAATTATCTTATGCCTCAGACAGCTTTACAATATAGAAAGTTTTTAGTTTGCCAAAAAGCTTAAACTGCCGCTTAAATTCAGGAGGAGGGGTAAGAAGAAAGAATTCCACCCCCTCCCTAAAAGTAAAGGCTTCACTCTCGAGCTGTAAAAGAGCTATTTGCCAAACTGATATCAACTTCTAGTGAGAAAGGAGAAGTATTCTCACCTAGATCAGCTGTTTGCTGCCACTTTAAGATTCTTTGTCTCCAACAAACAGCCGATAATGGGCTCCTTTGTATTCAGCGAGCTGGCTACTACCGGCAGTCTTCAAAGCTTCACCCCTTGGTAGCCACCTCTCCTGGGTGACCTTCAGTCCAATTGGACCTACCGGCAGGCAAAAATCAGACCCGGGGAGAGGAGAATCATTCCCCGGGGGCTATCCTTGAGTGACATCACCGGAAATTTTCAGTGCCACTGTAACTTCAAATGGTCACTAAATGAGCCCTATCCCAAAAATAAGCCCTAGTTTTGGGGTGAGGCACACACCTAAAAATCAAGCTAGGGTGGGGGTGGAGGTGCGGAGCTGCCCCACCCATTCTGCACCCACTTACCTTGTTGCCAGGCCTCTCCTCACCGGCCCACTTCTGAGGCCTCTTCTGTAGCCAGTCCTGCATTTCTCAGTCAGGGCTTTCCTGAAGGCCTGCGCAGCCAAGAACCAAGCTATGGATTCAATCCATAAGATCGGTACTCGGCTGCTTAGGTCTTCTGGAAAGGCCTGACTGCATAATTCAGGCCCGAATGCAGCTGCAGAACCTCAGCCCCAGAAGAAGTGGGGCTGTCGATGCCGGGGGTGAGGTAAGACCTACCCCGAAAATAAGACTTGGTGCCTCTTTTGGAGGCAAAAATAAAATAAAATAAAATAAGACCCAGTCTTATTTTCAGGGAAACATGGTAGTGAATGGAAGTTGAGGATTACCTACAGTATATCAGGTATATTTCAGTATAAAGCAATTACGGGATGGGATGGGATGGAGTAGAATAAGAATAGGAATAGGAATAGGAATGTTGTTGTTGTTAGCTGCGAAGTAGTGTCCGACTCATCGCGACCCTATGGACAATGTTCCTCCAGGCCTTCCTGTCCTCTACCATCTTCTGGAATAGGAATAGGAATAGGAACAAAACAGAACAGAACAGAACAGAACAGAACAGAACAGAACAGAACAGAACAGAACAGAACAGAATAGAATAGAATAGAATAGAATAGAATAGAATAGAATAGAATAGAATAGAATAGAATAGAATTCTTTATTGGCCAAAGGTGATTGGACACACAAGGAATTTTTCTCCAGTGTATAAGCTCACAGTGTAAACAGCAAGTAATAGGCCATAGGTCATAAATCATAGGCAAGATAGTGCAAAAAATACAGCACAGTTAAGTCAAGAACCAAGAAAAGAGCTACCTAGAGAAGTGTGGAGCTACATCCAGACGACAATCCTTTTCTCTGATTTAATTTATGGACTCAGCTGAAATGGGCTTTTGTTTTTATCCTCAGCCTGCTTTTGTTTTTTTGTTTGGTAGGTTGGTTGGTTTGCTTACAAAACCAAACTAAAAAAAAGAAAGAAAGAAAGCATGAAAAAAGAAAGGGGCTGCCACAATTGAAAAGAGGATCAACCTATTTTCCAAAGTACCAGAAGGCAGAACAAAGAACAAGTCATGGAAACTAATCAAGGAGAGAGGCAACATAGAACTAGGGAGAAATTTCCTAACAGTGAGAACAATTCATCAGTGGAACGACTTGCCTCTACAAATTGTGGGTGCTCCAACACTGGAGGTTTTTAAGAAGAGACTGGACAACCACTTGTCTGGAATGGTATAGGGTCTCCTGCTTGAGCAGAGGGTTGGACTAGATGACCTCCAAGATCCCTTCCAAGTTTGTTATTCTCTTCAGCATAATGAAGAAAAACATGTGACATAAAAGGAAAGCCACCCAACCCCGTTTTCAAACGCATCATTTAAATTTGATTGGAAAGAACAATATTGATCATTTGATCAATAGTAGGATGGTCAGAGCTATTAAAACACTGGAAGAGTCTGCCCTGGACAGTGGTGGAGTTCTTCAGTGGAAGTTTTCAAATGGAAATTGGATAGCCACCTGTCTTGAGGCACACCATCATGCATATCGATGAGAGGTTACTGTTACTTATTTCTTATTGTCAGGTCCGATGATCATGCTATAAGCACTGCTTGCCATGTGCTTCAATGAGACATATCACTCTAGTGAGATGCAGCGATGCTGTGTGCACCAGTGTGTTACTCCATCTGGCCAAAGAATTAAGATGAGGTTGATCTGACTTGCTCTGCTTCACAATAACAGGTTTTTGTGCTGTTAAATTTCTTCCAGCAGAAATAACTAGAAACCCTGGACACAATGATTCAAAGAACTTCTGATAAGGATATTTGTTACAAAATGGTCACCAAATATTTGTTTTCAGAACAGAAAACGTACGGTTTTTTAAACAAAGTTGTCCAGAAGAAGGAAAAATGTACATTTGTGTTCAAGTTACTTGTTATCCCAATGTGCACACCACAGCATATAATGGAGGTTTCCATCCCCAGATCATGGTGTCGGAAGTAAAATCTGGTCCTGTTCCAATCCGGGAGAAAGATGCAGGAGAAATGAATTTGGAGGCAAGCAGCAGGAAAGGAGGTCTCCATTTATTTAGGAATCAGAAGCGAAATGACAAGGCATTGGTTCTAGGACAGCTGACAACCAGGTTTGGTGAGCAGATGGATTTTTATAGGATTTCTGGGCTTTGAGATATGCAGGTTTGTTGTGCAATAAACTTAAATGTGTGGTTTTTTAATATTCTAATTGTGGTGGATCAACTCCTATTGTGGCTGGGAGGTCAAGCCCTGTCCTTGAGATTGGGCAGGGGAAATTTAGATTTAAGTGTTATTATTTTTTGTGTCCTTAAACTGCTCAGTTTCAGCTTTTTACGAAAGCTGCATCAGGTAGTGCTTTGCTTATGAATGGGCTGCAGCTGGCAGCATTTGTTTATGAAAGGAGCTGTCCAGATTCGAAGTATCCAATCACAAGAAACGCTCTGCCTTTGTGAATGGATAAAAGTAGTTCATTCACAAGCTTATTGCAAAAGCTGCTCCAGGTGATTCCTCTGCTAGCAAGGGGTTGCAAGTCTGCTTTTATTTCAGGGGAGCCTTCTTTTTACTTTGGGGGGACTTTTCCCTAATTGTTTTTTTCCCCGAAAAGGGGGGGGGCTCCCTACAATGGCATTATAGCAACAAAGTGCAGAAATGTTGCAAAAGTTATATACATGTAGTCCTTGACTTGCATTTGTTTAGTGACTGTTCAAAGTTACAACATCACTGATCTACATGCGGTTCCCGCCCTTATGACCAATACAGCATTTCCTCACAATCATGTGATAAAAATTCAGTTGCTTGGCAACTGGCATGTATTTACAGTGGTTGCAACGTCCCAGAGTCATGTGATCACCATCTGCAGCCTTCCCAGCCAGCTTCCAAAAAGCAAAGTCAATGGGAGAAACCAGATCTGTTAATGACTATGTGATTCACTTAACAACAGCAGAGATATGCTGAACAACTGTGGCAAAAAAAGCTTATAAAATCAAGTGCAACTCATTTAACAACCACCTTGTTCTTAGCAACAGACATTATGGTCCCAATTGTAGTTGTAAGTTGAGGACTACTTGTACAAACTAAATAGTTCTTGATCCAGCCTGTAGCGGTGGGGGGGGAAGCAAACTTCAAAACAATAGCGGCAATAGCACTTACAGTATACTTATATACCACTTCACAGTGCTTCACTGCCCTCTCTTAAGTGGTTTACAGAGTCAGCATGTTTGCCCCCAACAACCTGGGTCCTCATTTTACCAACCTCAGAAGGATGGAATGCTGAGTCAACCTTGAGCCGGTCAGGATCGAACTGCTGGCAGTCAGGAGAATTAGCCTGCAATACTGCTTTCTAACCACTGTGCCACCACAGCTCTTAAGCACAAGCTGGGGTTAATGGATACTTGAGGAAAACCAGCAGAAAAAAATGAAGGAAAATCTTTGCACCTCAGCAGGAGTGCCAGTTATTTTCACCACACAAGCCAGGGAGAATATTTGATAGTGTTCCTGGATTCACCTGTTGTACTTCTTTGTTATCCTTCCTATAGTTCGTAAGGGAAATAAAGTGAAATAACTCCTTACCAATTGTTGAGGACTGTAGCTATGCTCTCTGTAATTGTGTGCAAACAGCAACTGGAGGACACCAGCTATACACAGTTGTGGCTATACACTTGCTGCAGAACCTTCATTTATGTGCAGTAAATCCTTCTCCTGAACTTGTACTGGTTCCTTTTGAACACGTTAGCACAGTGTTTTTGAATATCAGCAACTTTAAGATGCGTGGACTTCAATTCCCAGAATGCCAGCATCCTAAATTTGCCAAGGTTGAAAAGCATTGTGTTAGCAGAAATGAATGAGGAGACTAGCAACAGCGCCACTGCCTGGCAGTCAAGAAGTACTGCAAGATTCTTTGCATCTGGTTTCCAGTAAACTGCAAAAAGACTGCTCCATTTCTAATTCATGTGAGAATTGTAGGACTGCCTGCAGAACTATAGGTGCAGAAGACTCATAAGTAAGAAAAAGGCCTCTGAGAAAGCAAACAAGTTCTGCCATCTGGCACAGCCCTAGTAGGCTACTAGTTCCCCTTAATAATATCTGCAATTTTCTGATATGCACTTTTAACATGACTAATCTATGGAGTTTTATATGCAGTTTTTTGTTCTTTAGTGAAAAGATATGGCTGTTTCCCAGTGTCCTTTATCGCTGCTTAGCTGAGCTTGCCCCTCTTAGCTGCCCTAACACGTCCTTTGATCATTTGTGCCAGCTCATTCCTCCTGAAATCCATGGCAGATTCCCTCCAGATCCCTAACCGTAGCACCAACCTTCTAGGAATTTTTTTACAGAACACATTTTAGGGCCCAATTTACAGCTTACATTTTACAGATAGTAGAGGAACTGTTAGAGATGAAAGAATTAACACAAGGTGCAAATTGCTGCAAATTTGGCTTACCGCAAAGCCTGGATGCCTTTCAACAGGGCTTTTTTTCTCATAGAACGCTCAGAACGGAGTTCCGGCACCTTTTTTGGATGGAACCTTGTAGGGTAGGCAAGGTGGTTTGTATGACGTGTGAGTTCCGGCACCTTTTTCTTTTACAAAAAAGGCACTGCCTTTCAAGATTACTGAGAAGGTGAGTTGCTGCTTGGAACAAGCCTCTTTGCCTGGTGACTTCAGCCCTTTCCATAATAACTTGTTGTAGGACTCTCTTCCTTTACTATCATTTTGTTCTGCTCCTGGCAGCACTTAGAAATTCTTTAACTCGCTAAGGAAATTAAAGTGGAAGAATGGGAAGGTATAGGATAACACAGACACTTGGCTATCATGGAAACAGAAGAAAAAAGTGATCTTATGGAGCAAATAATTTAGATAAGTTGGTTCATTTCTACAGATTACCTGTAGCCTCTCAACACTAGTCTATGCCAGCTCTAAAATTATTCCTAATCCCATCTCCTGACACTGCCAGGAGGAAATGACTTGAACTTTGGCACTGTGTCTCCTTCAACCTGTTTTCTCAAATCCGTCATCTCCAGATCTTCTCACATTTTCCCAAATGAACTCAACCTGAAAGGAGGTTATGTGTATTTCTTTCCAAGGCTTATTACTACCTCTTTTTTTTAATTCTCCTGGTCACTATTCCATTCTGTTCCTCTCTTTCCATTGCTTTCTCAAAACCATCCCCATTTCCTTTTTATCCCATTTCCATCCCATTTTCTCCTTCTCCCCTCTTTTTCTCCCATTTCGTTTGGGAAAAGTGAGGGGAATAGGTTTGTATGGCTCTATGTTTGACAGCACAAGTGGTCCTTGATTTAGTCCTTTAGCGACCATTCAAAGTTACAGTATGACGGCACCGAAAAAAGTGACTTACAGCTGTATTTCACACAAGTGACACAACTGTTGTGGCATCCCCATGGTCACATGATCAAAATTCAGATGCTTGGCAACTGACTCATATTTATGACATTTGCAGTGTCCCGGGGTCTCGTGATCACTTTTTGTGGCTTCTAACATGCCAAGTCAACAGGGAAACAAGGTTTATTTAACGATCATGTTACTAATTTAACAAGTGGAGTGCCTCACTTAACAACTGGAGCAAGAGAGATGGTAAAATGGGGCCAAACTCACTTTACAACTGTCTTACTTAGCAACAGAAAGTTTGGGCTCAGTGGTGGGTGTAAGTTGAAGACTACTTGTAGTTTAAGTGAAAGAGAGCTTTGCAAGCTGTAATCAATCATTTTATAAATGAGACTGGCTATCCTAAATTGACAAGTTTGGGAAAGCTGGGCATAGTCTAGAACAGGGGTAGGCAACCATGGCTCTTTTATGACTCATGGACTTCAACTATGCTGGCTCAGGAATTCTGGGAGTTGAAGTCCATGAGTCATAAAAGAGCCAAGGTTGCCTACCCCTGGTCTAGAATTTCTCTCCATTCATCCATTTGTCCACCCACCCACCATCCATTCTCCATTCATCCACCCACTGATCCATTGTTTATTGGAAGTGTTCATCATAAATTTACGGTTATGTTCCTTTCAGATCATATTGTAAATGGCATTCTGTTTAATTTTGATTTTAGGGTGAAAACAAGTATTCTTCTTAGTCCCATTGACAATGGGCATAATTCAGATGTTTGCGGCATTAAGGAACAGTATGGGCTAGCCACATGCCATGAATTAAATTCAATTAAATATGCAGAACCAGCACGGTGATTATGGTGTTAGATTAGAAATAGAGAGTTAACCGATAACAGAATAATGGAGTTGGAAGGAACCTTGGTGGTCTTCTAGTCCAACCCACTGCTGAAGCAGGACCCCCTATGCCATTTTAGACAAATGGTTGTCAAGTCTCTTTTTAAAAGCCTCCAGAGAGGCTTACCCAGCCATTCCACTGGTTTTGTCCAAATTGTCAGGTAATTTCTGCTTAGTTCTAGTTTGCTTCTCTCCTTGATTAGTTTCCATCCACTGCTTCTTGTCCTGCTCTAGGTGTTCTGTCTGGAGAATATCTTGACTCCCTCTTCTTTGTGGCAACCCCTCAAATATTGGACCATTGCTATCATGTCATGCCTTAATCCTTCTTTTCACTAGACTAGACGTATCCAATTCCTGCAACAGTTCTTCATATGCTTTAGCCTCCAGTCCTCTAATCCTCTTTCTCTGCCTTTTTTCTGGTCTCTCAACATCTTTTTTTTTAATATTGTGGTGACCAAAACTGGATGCAGTATTCCAGGTGTGGTCTTATCAGGGCCACTTCCCTAACTCTTCAAATGAAGTTGCAGGTTGTGATACACCTTCAGCCATAGAAGTTCCCTGGGTAATTTTAGGTAAATGAATTTATCTTACAGTTTGGGTTATAGAGAACATGGAGAAAAGGAGTGCAATGTATGCTGCCCTTTTTATATAATTAAACATGAAAAGGAGATGTAGCCTTTCTTTAAATTTTGTAATGATGCCTGGGCTATCCATGGAGGGTTTGAGTTAAACTATCACCTGAGGTGATAAGATAAGAGATGTCTTTGCTTGATTCGCAAAGGTTCAGAGGCTGATTTTCAGAGATTAGTGCAACCTCTCAGCTTTTTCAAGGTTATTTTACGAGAGCACCAAATAGGAAATATCCTCCATTTGTAAACTTGCTGATAGCTTTTTTCCCCCTTTTTTCCCTGCTGTTTTTGATGTTCCTTAAAATCCACTAAGGAGTAAAAAGTCAGCAGGCCTTTTAAGGGGGCCTTTTGCGGCCTTTTGAGGGGAAACTTTAGGCACCATCTGACTTGAGATCAAGAACTTCATACATATCCTGAACTGTTTTTGCTGCAGCAGTCTTAATTTACCTTCTTGGTACAAATCCAAAGGAATTCAACAAAGCTGCAAAGGATCTCGTGTTGAATAGGGGCTTGGGCTAGAGGACCCCCCCTCAAGGTCTCTTCCAGGTCTATTCTGATAAAAATCAGAATTTTAAAGCACATGTATATGCACTCAGAGTCTTTTTAAGGGAGCTCTAGATAAATGAGGAGGAGGAGGAGTCCATTTTTTCACTCTTGTAGTAGTTAATTATAATCCTCAGGATTATAATTTAGCCCTCAATCTTTGAGGGCTATGAGCAAGTTTAGATTTCTGAGAGCTTATGACGAACACCCTTGCAAAGTGTTGCTGATGGTGACCGATGTCTTCACAAAATGGCTTCCCTGACTGGTCTAAGCACCGCCAGAACCTTCATTTACTACAAGGCAAAGCTGTTCCCCAGATCTTTCCTTCTATCCCTATGAGATCTTTGTACGGCCCAATGATACAACCGTGGACATTTGCAGGATCCACCTGTTTCATCAAAATGCCAAACGGACATTGTGATCTTGCCATGCAAGCCTTGCCCTTTTTTTTTTTACATTCTGGTAATGTTTATTGTGTCTCAAGAATAATGGAGGAAAAAAAGCTTACATCATGCAAATGAAAGTCCACTCACATGACAGGAATTATAACAATCTTGCCCTTTTTTTGAGCATGGACGTGATGTTGTGACACGCACGCAAAAAAGGTGGAATTGGCATGGTGACCTTGTGGTGCTTGTTTTGCCAATGGTGCTCACTGGGAGACTCGGAGCCCCTTCATCTCTCTGTTCTAAGAAGCAGTGCAGAATTGTAAGAAAGATGTTGAACTGGGAAGAAGCTTCATCTTAGTTTCCCCAAACTAAAACATACGAAGGACCCAACCATAGATGGTCCCTGGATATCTCTGGGCCAGTGCCTCTGGTCCTTTTCAGTATTTTTTATTTATTATTTATTTATTTATAAAATGTATTGACCGCCCAAGTTATGATTAAATTTCTGTGCTGCCCATCTCAGCGAGGCAACTCTGGAAGGCTTAAAAAGGTAAAGGTAAAGGTTCCCCCGCACATGCGTGCTAGTCGTTTCCGACTCTAGGGGCCGGTGCTCATCTCCGTTTCATAGCCGAAGAGCCAGCGCTTGTCCGAGGACGTCTCCGTGGTCATGTGGCCGGCATGACTAGACGCCAAAGGCGCACAGAACGCTGTTACCTTCCCACCGTAGTGGTCCCTATTTTTCTACTTGCATTTTTACGTGCTTTCGAACTGCTAGGTGGGCAGAAGCTGGGAGGCTTATAGTCATATAATTAAAAGACGACATATAATCTAATAAAACAGTGAATTTTTAAAAAAAAGAAAATAAAAATTCAGATAAAATTGAATTAATCAAGATGGAAGCAAAGGAGCAAAGTTGTGCATGGGGGAAGAAATCCAAAGATCTTGTATCTGGGTTTTCCAGAAAGTTGCAGCTAGAGCAGACAAGACACACAGCCCAGCCTTGGTCAGTGGACGCACACAAGTCACTTTCAACTGAACACTGAGACACAATAGATTCTTTGGAATATAGGAGACCCAGTGAATTTAAGGTATTGCAACAGCAAAATTTTACTTTGCTGGAATGTACTTTGCTCTTTCTCACAAACATAATTAAACACTCATCCATCCTTACCCCACATCCTTCTCAATTAGATCACCAGGCACTAGCCAGAGAGATAGAAACTGCTAGATTTGGATCCAAAGAGACTCAAAAAACAACCTGAGTGTGCTTCAGGATCCCTTTTATACCCCAAAATAATTGCTCTGCTGATTCACTAGAAGGGCAGCTACTCTGGCCTTCTAGATTTTCAAGTCTGGTAGCTGTTGAGGGAGTTTAGGAGGGTGAGATTTCATGTGCTCAGGCCCAACTTCCTTTGTCTGGTTCAGACAACATATTTTTCCTTTATTTCCTTAATGACCTGGTTGCTTCTTAACTTTTTCCCCTAAGGGGTATATGAGACAAGATTCTTGGCTTCTGTTTACCCTCCTTACGTTCCTGCCTTTGGTAGCTTTAACCTGCTCTCACACTACACTCTCATCTGCAACTCACAAGGGTTGTTGTTTTGACTGACACAGTGGACATGTCATTCCTTGTTCTCCTTTTGTTCCCCTGCAACAAATGCCCTTGTCATGATAGCTTAGTGCAAGATGGGAGCCCAGCCAAGATGTCGAGACTCTAGAAAGGGAACAGAGAAGAGCAACAAAGACGATTGGGGGACTGGAGGCTAAAACATATAGGGAACAGTTGCTGGAATTGGGTATATGTAGTTTAACAAAGAGAAGGGTGAGGGGTGACATGATAGCAGTGTTCCAATATCTCAGGGGCTGCCACAAAGAAGAGGGAGTCAAGCTATTCTCCAAAGCACCTGAAAGCAGGACAAGAAGCAATGGATGGAAACTGATCAAGGATAGAAGCAACCTAGAACTAAGGAGGAATTTCCTGACAGAACAATTAGCCAGTGGAACAACCTGCCTCCAGAAGTGGTGAATGCTCCAACACTGGAAGTTTTTAAGAAGAGACTGGACAGCCATTTGCCTGAAATGGTATAGGGTTTCCTGCCTGAGCAGGGGGTTGGACTAGATGACCTCCAAGGTCCCTTCCAACTTCTTCTTCTTCTTCTTCTTCTTCTTCTTCTTCTTCTTCTTCTTCTTCTTCTTCTTATTATTATTATTATTATTATTATTATTATTATTATTATTATTATTATTATTTTATATACTGAACTCTGCAAATTTAAACATAACAGAATAACAGAGTTGGAAGGACCTTGGAGGCCTTCTAGTTCAATGGTCTGCTCAGGCAGGAGGCCTTATGTCATTCTGGAAAAATGGCTATTCAGTGTCTCTTGAAAACCTCCAGTGATGGAGCACCCACAACTTCTGGAGGCAAGCCATTCCACTGATTAATTGTTTTAAACTGTTAGGACATTTCTCCTTAGTTCCAGGTTACTTCTCTCCTTGATTAGTTTCCATCCATTGCTTCTTGTCCTGCCCTCAGGTGCTTTGGAGAATAGGCTAACACCATCTACTTTGTGGCAGCCCCTTAAAAACATAGGTGTGTCTGTCTTTCTGTCTATCTATCCACACAAACACATACATATATATATACACACAAACATACACAGGTAGTCCTTGGTTTATAACTGTTTGTTTATTGACTGTTCGAAGTTATAATGGCACTGAAAAAAGTGACTGTTTTTCACACTTACAATTGTTGCAGAATCCCCAGGGGCAGGTGATCAAAATTCTGATGCTTGGCGACTGACTCATATTTATGACGGTTGTAGTGTCCTGGAGTCATGTGATCCCTTTTTTGCGACCTTCTGACAAACAAAAGTCAACAGGGAAGCCAAATTCACTTAACAACCGTGTTACTAACTTAACCTCAGTGATTGCCTTAACTGTGACAAGGAAGGTCGTAAAATGGAATAAAACTCACTTTAACTGTCTTGCTTGGCAACAGAAATTTTGGGCTCAATTGTGGACACAAATTGAGGACTATGTGTAATAAGAAAAGGAGGTGGGCGATCTAAATTTGTGGAATCAGCAGAGGGAAGAGGACAAACTCTGATTTGGGGAATGACTGCAGCAGCTATCTGTCCCTGAACTTGCAAACTATTTTATCAAGACCTGTTAGTTTTGGCTATTTTTCAGACAAAACGTTCTGTTGATTTAAGCCTGGTTCATTCACCTGAATTTTGACTTTGAACCTGTCTGATGTCCTTGTCCATAATGGAAAAATCCTCCCTTTTATGTCACGTAATGTGCTCTCCAGAGCACCATGTTTCATTAAAATTAGGGAAGGACTCTTAGTGAAGTAAGAAGTCCTTGACATGATAGCAGTGTTCCAATATCCAAGGGGGGGGGGAGTCAAGCTATTTTCCAAGGTACTGGAAGGCAGAACAAGAAGCAATGGATAGAAACTAATCAAGGAGACAAGCAACCGAGAACTAAGGGAGACAACTTGCCTCCAGAAGTTGTGGGTGTTCCAACACTGGAGGTTTTTAAGAAGAGATTGAACAATGATTTGTCTGAAATGTTATAGAGTCTCCTGCTTGAGCAGGGGGCTGGATTAGAAGACCTCCAAGGTCCCCTCCATCTCTGTTATTCTGTTATTTTCTTTATTAATCCAGGAGAGTATTCATCTCTTGTTTCTATTTTTTTTACAAATTTTATTGATTTTCTAATATTACATTTACATATTTGAAAAGCAACATGGTGGCTGGGTAGTAGTAATTCAATTACATACAGATATCATTAGTACATATTTCAAATTGCTACCATAAACATTTCCTCTTTTTCCCTTCATATATACTGGCTGTTTGTAAATTTAAAGACAAGTATTATCTTATCAATCACATAGAAAATAACTTTCTTGCATATCTCCATAGTTTTTAGTTTACACATATTCTTATTGTTTAAACATACAATCTTTTAGACAATCAGTGACCTAATAGATTTTTCAATTTTAATTTTCACTAACATTTAGATTTAACATTTGATATTTATCATTCCCAAGATTTTTAGTTTACTCCCAATTCATCTATCACCATTCCTCAGAAAATCTAGTATTCAAAATACACATCCTGTTTACTTAACTTCTCACCCTCTATGTTAACAAATTAAGGATACAACATGATAGCCTTCCTTTTTGCTAATTTTCAGGGTTTTTTTAAGTAATCAAAATTTCTTTTTGTTTCAATATTTAATGCTTCCTCTCTTTCTCTTTGTATCTGCTATCTCTTGCTTAAACTGATCATTTTCATTTTTAATATTCCATTTAGACCTATTTATTACTTTCAACAATAAGTTTTTAGCTTATCTACATTATTCATCTTTACATGACCTTTATGCACAAATCAATATTCAAATTAACGCTCTCTACATGGGGCTTCCCTTGAAGACCACTCAGAGGCTCCAGCTGGTACAGAATGCAGCTGCGAGAGTTGTCTTGGGAGTTTCCTGGTACTCCCATGTTACACCTTTGCTCCGCGAGCTGCATTAGCTACCAGTTGTCTTCCGGGTGAGGTTCAAGGTTTTGGTAATGGTTTTCAAGGCCCTACATGGCATGGGTCCGGAGTACCTCGGGGATCACCTGCTGACGGCGTCAACTTCCCTCCACCCTGTGCGTTCCCACAGAGAGGGCCTCCTCAGGGTGCCACCGGTCAGAGAATGTCAGCTGGTGGCCCCCAGGGGGAGGTCCTTCTCTGTGGGCACCCCGGATTTATGGAATCAGCTGCCGGTTGAGCTCCGGATGGCACGTGACCTTCACTCCTTCCAACGCGGTCTGAAGACCTACCTATTTGAACAAGCTGGCCTGGCCTGATGGGGGATGTGCTGGGGTTTTTATTGTGGATTTTTATATTATTCTACTGTTTTAGCTCGGGCTCTTATTTAATTCTATTTTAATTTTTGTATTCTGTATTTTTATATGTGCCCTGTTCACTGCCCTGAGTCCTTCGGGAGAAGGGCGGTATACAAATATAATAAATGAAATGAAATGAAATGAAATTAGCTATTAGTATTTATACTGCTAAATTTTAATGGCAAAATGTTTTCTTTATCTCAGTTCATAACAATGTCTTGTGTTCAACATGCACATCTTATCTATTTAAGTACATTCTGTTTCAGATTTCAATAAGATGGTCAAAACTCCATTCTTCTTGATTCTTATTCTGTTCATCTCTGGTTTCTAATTTCACCTAGAATTCCTTGGCCTGGATTATTAGCAAAACCTCTTGATACAAATTCTTGTGGATGACATATAACCATGGATAGGAACATCCATGAGAATGGCAAAGAGGACAAAAGAAGAAATATTGTCGTGTCGCAACACAAAGCCCATCAATTTTGTTACATGTGTTTTGATATATGACAATCAATGTATAAATGGCGACGATCGTTTTCTGATGTCACCACGTGTATTCAATCTGACAAAACCTCCAGATTCTAGGCCCCTTGGGACTGCATATAGCAGTATTATCTGGTGTGCCTGTTTACATTTCCCAAGTTCACACAAGATATTACATAATAAATTAACTATATGGATCAGATTAGCTATAAAACCAACATTCAGCTTGGCTAGAGGGGTCTCCAAACTTGGCAACTTTAAGACTTGTGGACTTCAACCCCCCAAATTCCTCAGCCAGTGATGCTGGATGGGGAATTCTGGGAGTTGAAGTCCACAAGCCTTAAAATTGCTAAATTTGAGACTCCTGGCTTAGCTTGCTAGGACAACTATGAGTGTTGTAGTTTGAGCTTTCTTTCTTGTGCTGCACATTTTTGCAGAATAAGCACAAGCTCATCACACAATGGTGACCTAAGCCTCTCCCACTTGCATGTCTGGAATCTACAATACAACCTCTTGGGCACTAATTTTAAATTTGCTTTGTATATATTAATTGGGGTTATTTCTACAGTCTCCCAACTTTCAACTTCACATGATAGAAAGAATACTGGTGCATTTAAACTCTGGAGTTGGAGAAGACTAAGACTTGTGGACTTCAACTCCCAGAATTTCTCAGTCAGTCATGCTGGCTGAGGAATTCTGGGAATTGAAGTCCACAAGTCTTAAAGTTGCCAAAGTTGGACATCCCTGCTCTAGAGAATACTATGGGTAGCCAAGGAAACAAACAAATGGATCCATAATGCTAAAAAAGGTGGAAGGAATAAAGAGGATGGCCAGCAGCAAAATGAATGGACTTGATTTTAACTGCAATGGTTGCCATGTTGGATGGCCTACAGGACAAGACTGGGGACAGATCATCCTAGAAAAGATCTAAGTGATTGCTAAGAGTCAATGTCAATTGGATGGCACTTAATTTTTTTTATTTTTATTTTTTTTAATTCCATTTATATCCCGCCCTTCTCCGAAGACTCAGGGCGGCTTACAAGCTTAGCAGTAGCCTTCATTCTATTTATATGCCTGCTTATTAGGGCTTTCCCTAATCCTTATTAGTTAGGTCAAGAATGGAGCTGAGATTTGACAGAAAGCCTTCTATCTTTGTGCATAGTTGCTATATAATTTTGTATTCTTAAAATACCCTTTACTCCAGCGGTATCCTGGGATTAATATGACTGAGTGACTTGGAGAGTTGGTTTTCTCTTTTCGCACAATCTGCATTTTTCCCCTTATTTAGTCAAATTTTGACTAGATGTCCCCATATTTATTTTCCCTTTCATCTTGTTTGCAGGACTTTCTGCAAATATTGCATCTTCTGCAAATATTGCATCTTCCCAGGTAAGCAAAGGCAAGTGGCAGGTGGTGGGGGACAGTGACCAGAAACACTCCATAAAAAGGAGCACCTGAAGTTAGGTTCTCTGGAGTATTCCTTCCTTCCAACTAGTGCCTGGTACATTAACTCTGAACCCAGCCATGAATTCCCTGATAGCTCTCCTGCTCCTGGGTCAGATTATAGGATGTACGTTTAGCCATCACCTGCCATCGCATGGAGATTGCAATGGCGAAGATGCTAAAAAATGGGCACATTTGGCTGTGCACTACATCAACGAGCATACTCTACATGGATACAAACAAGACCTCAATATAATCAAGGATATCCATGTCCTTCCCAGGGTAAGTACAATGGGAGGAACATTTTCCTAGTTTCATTTACTAAGTAAATAACAGCCGTGTGATCTTTACTGATGTTATGCCAGACAATTTCTGTAGCCTTCCTGCTGAAATTGGGACAATCCATGGCCTCTTTCTAGTCAATGTTCTGTAATCTCATAGCTTCCATTTCATTGGAAGGCTTGTAAGGCTTTTAGTCTCCACCAAACCATTTATTTGCAGTTTTATGCACCACTGCCTTCTTCTTCAGTTCTCAACACCCTTTCTCTCCCCATCAACATTCATCCTGCATCTTCATAGTTTCTTTTTTTTAATCTATCCACAATACAGTTGTGGACTCTTAAAGTACCAAGGGACACAAAGCTAGAAGAAAGGAAAACTCACACAAAAGCTCTTTGGTTTGGACATAAATTCTTAAGTGTATGCAGGAACTGGGTTTTGGGAACCTGAGGTTAGGATTCTGAAGGAGGCAGATGCTAAAATTAGTGATAATACAGATAATCCTTGACTTATGACCACAATTGACCACAAAATTTACTCAACTGCTAAGCAAGACAATTGTTGGGTGAGTTTTGACGAATAGAAGATGAATAGAATATTTTTAATGTTTTGTAGCTATGTTTCTATTCTATTCTAAGTTGCCAGAGTCATCAGGATGGAATAGAATAGAATAGAATAGAATAGAATAGAATAGAATAGAATAGAATAGAATAGAATAGAATAGAATAGAATAGAATAGAATAGAATAGAATAGAATAGAATAAACTGGAAGGGACTTTGTAGGTCTTCTACTCCAGCCCTCTGCTCAAGCAGGAGAACCTATATAATCTCGGACAAATGACTGTCTAGCCTCTTCTTAAAAATCTCCAGTGATGGAGCGCCCACAGTTTCTGGGGGCAAGCTGTTCCACTGGTTAATTGTCCTCACTATCAGGAAGTTTCTCCTTAATTCCAGGTTGCTTCTCTCTTTGATGAGCTTCCAACCATTGTTTCTGGTGCTTTGGAGAAAGAGGAAGCTCTGTCATCTCCACTGTCCCAGTGTGAAGGAGTCCTCCTTGAACTAGAGATGTATTTTGCTTTGCAAGGATGGCAATTTGCATAGAAAACAAGACAGCAGAGGCTTTTACCTATGCTAATATTATTTGCAGTTATTTACAGCAGGTATTTACAACTGGAGTGATGTCTATGGAGATTCTCAATTATCCAGGTCATGTGTTTCAAAAGAGGTCCATTTTCAAAAAGCAACTGAACTTTCTTGAGTTTTTCCCCCCATTGAAAACATTTCATTTTTCATCCAAGAAGCTTCTTCAGCTTCCTGGATGAGAAGTGAAATGTTTTCAAGGGAAAAAAAAACAAGACAGTGCTGATGCCTTCTGGGAAAGAACCTTTGGGATTACAACTGGAGCATACAATGCAATCCCAGTGTTCACCTGGTGGCAGCTTTTCCTCTTCCCCTTTAGTTCTCCTGCTTCCTCTTCCTTTCACTCTATCTCCTTCCCTCACTTCTGAGCTTGTCCAGAGAGAGTGAAAAGAAAGGAATGGGCTGGATTTTAACAGTAGTGCACTCAGCACACTTTGACTTTCTCCTGGATCCGCTCAGCTGAACATCTACTGCTTCTCTACTGGGGGAGAACCTTTCTCAGGGGCCTTCTGCCCCATCCTTCCCCAAAGACTAAGGCTTTTCCAATGAACAACGATCCCCTCCATACCCTCTTGAGCAGACATGTCAAACACAAGGCCCGGGAGCCAGATCCGGCCCGCGAAGTGGTTTCTTGTGGCCCGCGAAGCCATCCTGGAAACAGGGAGGGAATGGCCCCCACTGCCTTGGCCCTGGCCCAGAGACCCTCCTCCTGCCAGAGACCCTCAGATCTGTCCCACTCCTGCCCAGGCCCCCATAGGCACCCTTGATGCGAACAATGTAGAGCTGGCCATGCCCACCTAGCAGACCATACGCACTGTAGCCACACCCACCCATCAGGCCATGCCCACCCTGGCCACACCCACCCGGCCCCTTGAGGGCAACCACAATGCTTATGCAGCTCTCAATGAAATTGAGTTTGACACCCCTGCTCTTGAGTATTGCATGACGATACTGTCTGCAGCCAGCTGGTCTCCTTCAATCTTGGGTGAAGATGTTCCTTCTCTAGGTCTTCACTTCCCTTCTTTCAGGAAAATTATCTCTGGCCTTTTTTTCTAGCAGAAGAGAATACAGGTAGATCAGCATTCAACTCTGAAATCCTTGGTGCACTGATGACCTTACCTAGGTCATTATCTTCATTCAGGTAATGAAACGTCTGCAAGGAAACCACCAAGCTCAAAGGATTCCACAACTTTTTTCTTCTCCTTCCCCTACCAGGAACTGACAACTGTTCTGTACACTGAACTTCTCTGTCCAACTTTCTTCTCCAGCCATTCTGTTTTGTACAGTCTCCTTTTTTCTTATCCTTCCCTCTCCAATTTCTAGTGAGACCAGCAGCAGCTGAGGGCTCCAATTTTCTATTTTGGTTATTTAAAAGGAAATATTTTTAGATTTCCATTTAAAAAACAAGTCTTAGGCCAGAGCTGGTACAGACATGACATAGCCATCCAGTTGTTTCTTCACCAGAGTCATCCACTGATTATAGTTTCTACTGTTCTTTCAGCAGCTCAGAATGGGGTGCCTGGTCAAGGATTGGCAGGGAACTGGATCCTTATGTTAAGCTAGGACCAAAAATTCCTTTTTGACAGTACTACAAGTTCCAACGTCTTTATAATAAACAGTTCTGACACTATTCAGATGCTGGATGGAGAGTCACAATGTAAGCCACATCCTTTTCTTGGTCACACAATGCATCACAAAAGAGGCAGGGTTTGCCTTCTGTTGCTCCTTCCACCACTTTGCTGATAGTGACACACAATGCCCCCATCCCAATGAATGCTTATACTTCTGACTGCTGCTTCTTCAGCTCTCAGGTCCTTAGAAAGAGAGGATGGTCAGCTTGGGATCTGCACCATACAGACAACCTGGTTAACCAGTTCAGAGAAGGTTTTTGTGATTGTATTTCATTATGCAGAATGTGGTGTGAGCACTGGTTAAATTTGGTGTGTCAGCCCAGCCCCTTGGGTTATTTTTTTTTAATCCCATTTATATCCCGCCCTTCTCCGAAGACTCAGGGCAGCTTACGATCTAAAGCACAAATCAATGTGCTTAACAATAGCCTTCATTCTATGTATATGCCTGCTTATTAGGGCTTTTGCCCCCGCCCCGCCCCAAGCGGCATTATTACAAAGTCAGCTTATTGCCCCCAACAATCTGGGTCCTCATTTTACCTACCTCGGAAGGATGGAAGGCTGAGTCAGCCTTGAGCCTGGTGGGACGCGAACCTGCACTAATTGCAGGCAGCTGGTGTTACTTAAGGAGGCATTAGCCCACTGCGCCACCAATGGTTCAGTGTGTAATGGAAATCCAGGAAATGGTTAATTCTGCAACTGGGTTAAGCGTTGTGTGAACATTCCGACTGAGAAAAATGTTAGCTCTCTTCCAACCATCCACTCCTCATTATACCCCTGTCACAAACGTTTGTCCTACGTATCTCTAGGTAGACAGGCCAGGACTAACTGATGCCATTTTTTGGAGCCAAAATACTGCTGGTTGAAGGGACAATATGCACATACGTGAACCATGCAATGTCAGAAAGAGGCAATTTCTTCCACCCTGACCTGGCCAAAACCAACAATAGGGAAATTAACTCAGGTCTGCAAGGAAACCTCATATCACAGGCAGAGCAGATCAGATGTTCATGTTAGGAAATGTCAGTCTTGTCTGCTTTGCAACATCCAAAGGAACTGTGTCTAACTTAAGGCAGCACTGAAATTTCTTGTTGGGTGTATTTTCTTTGAAGCAGCTGATAACTGAGTAGCACACCAGGATGAGGTCGTTAACATAGGTGTCGATTCAAACATTTCCAAGGACAGCTGATGCAACAGAGACAGAAAAATGCAGTGAAAAAAGTCATTCTCATCCTATTTTTTATTTATTTTAGAGACCCCGTGGGAAAATAATCTTCCTTGAATTAGAACTTCTGGAGACAGTCTGTCACGTGTTAGATCCAACTCCTCTCGAGAATTGTACCGTAAGGCCACAACATTACCATGTAAGTGTCTGAGGGTTGTTGAAAATGTAAAATTTCAGGGGAGGACAGATGGCTTCTTACCAGTGTAAATTGAATTTCTGATATATTGGTGTAGAAAGGATTAATGAAACCTCAGGGGTTGCTAACGTTCCTTGGGCATTCATTTTGAGTTCACATTTCATAGCCAGATTTCATTTCAACTTTGAGCAAAGAATTAGTCAGGAATTAAGAAGTCAATTCTTCTCTCACGTTCATCCCCTGATGTCCAAAGCTGAGTTGTTCCCATCCCGGAATCCATGAAAAGTGCCTTATTGCTCCTCTGTTTAAAAGAGGAGGGATCCAACCTTAGCAACCTCAAGACCTGTGGACTTCATCTCCCAGAATTCCCCAGCCAGCTATGTCCAATATTCTTCATCCCAGGTTTATAGGTTACTGCCCAATTTTTGTCAATATTGAACTGGCCAAGTAGAAGTTCTCATATTACAACATGTGGAAATGTTTCTCCAAAGACACCAATTAGATGGTTTTGAAGGAAGTATGCATGTCAGGCTGAAAACCAAGAAAGGTCTGCTAAGTTACAGTAAAGCAATTTTCCCTTATTGTTCCTTACCTATAGACAGAAATCATGCCAAACTAAAGCAAACTGCGTCTGTCCTTAAATTTATACTCAGAACCTCTAGGGAGGAGCTGTCTTGATCTTGCTCCTCTGGAATGCAACCCCTCCCTCCTGGGAATCCAGACAGCATTCCACCACAGTGCATTAGCTACCCTAATGATAGCTGCCTCACAATTTAGTCTACCCAAGTCTACCCAAATGGATAGTGCTCATTTTAATAATCTCCTATCTGTTAAGAACATGAAATATATTGTAATGGACCATAATTAAACTTAGTGATGCTAAAAATTCCCCAGAAACACTAATTTTAAAACACCAATCTGAAATGTTTAGGTAAATTATTTTAAGTTAAAGTTTAACTTGATAAATTTGGTGCTTTTGTATCTCCAGGCTGTTGAAGGAGATTGTGATGTCAAAATAATCCATGATGAGGATGTTGACAAAGTGGTTTCTGCGAAATGCCACTCCAGTCCAGGTAATTCAACTTCGTGCCTCTTGGACTCTTAATGGGGCTGGGCTAAGAAACTAAGATGTCACTGAGCTAACCATTGGCTTATTCTCTTTTCCTATCCTTTTTTATTAACTTTTAATGACAGTGAGTTACCCACACAGCCTTTCTTCAAAATTCAGCAGCATCCTGAGATGTTTCATCTGAAGTATGCACTGCTTTAATTCACTTGTAAGGCAATTCAAGTCAGTCTAATGAGATGGAGTGGATTACTGAATTGGATGCTTCCAAACCATTTATTTTGCATCTACAAAACTGTTTTTTCTCAATCAGATTAGTAATACAAATTAAAATGCTGTTTTGCATCCATTGAAATGAGGGATTTGAATTGAATTGACAGTTCAAATCAGTTAGATGCTTGTGTATGGACTGGAGCCAGTTACACAACCTTAATAAAGCATTTGACATTCCTTCCTTCCTTCCTTCCTTCCTTCCTTCCTTCCTTCCTTCCTTCCTTCCTTCTTTCTTTCTTTCCTTCCTTCCTTCCTTCCTTCCTTCCTTCCTTCCTTCCTTCCTTCCTTCCTTCCTTCCTTCCTTCCTTGCTATAGAAAATTTTCAATTTATCTAAAACAAGGACAATCATTATTCAAATCAACCAGCAGAAACTACGGCTCAAAGTCTATTGAACATTAGAAAACATCAAAACATTTAAGTGCAAAATGAGTGGAAAGACAGGCAAAGCAAGGGGAAGAAACAAAGAGAGAAAGAGTTTGATCAACACCCATCCATCATCCATTATTTATGTATCTCTATATTTATATTTATATAAAGGGACGCGGTGGCTCAGTGGGTTAGGACGCTGAACTTGTCGATCAGAAGGTCGGCAGTTTGGCGGGTCGAATCCCGAGTGCCACATAACAGAGTGAGCGGCTGTTACTCGTCACAGCTTCTGCCAACCTAGCAGTTTGAATGCACGTAAAAATGCAAGTAGAAAAATAGGGACCACTACGGTGGGAAGGGAACAGCGTTCCATGCGCCTTTGGCGTCTAGTCATGCCGGCCACTTGACCACGGAGACGTCCTCGGACAAGCGCTGGCTCTTTGGCTTTGAAACGGAGATGAGCACCGCCCCCTAGAGTCGGAAACGACTAGCACGCATGTGCGGGGGAACCTTTACCTTTTTTATATTTATATATCAAAAGGGATTGACCTTCATAGAACCTCTGGAAATGATATTGTGGGTATTTAACACTGACATTTCAAAAGGGAGTGGCCTTTGATTATTCCACCTTGAGCCCTTTCAGGTACATAGCAGTAGCAGAATAGGGACAGAAAGTAGGACAATAGGTGATCCCTCTTCCTTTCTGTCCCATTAAAGAAACTATTTGATGGATCAGGACAATCTATCTGACAATAGTTTGGAATGCCTACCTAGACATAGCTAGCATCCTCAACTTAATGACCAGAATTGAGCCCAAACAATCTGTTCCTAAGCAGGACAGTTGCAAAGTAAATTTTGTTCCATTTTACAACCTTTCTCTTAACCTGCTGTCTGAAATTTCCTGACAGGATAATTAATCAGAAGTTGTGGGTGCTCCAACACTAGAAATGATCTGAAATGGTGTACGGTCTCCTACTTTTTTGCAGCATTTCTCAGCTAAGACTGCCATCTGTTTTAAACGCCCTTCTTGACATTTCTTTTTCTTTCCAGATTCTGTGGAAGATGTGCGGCAAAATTGTCCTAAATGTCCAATTCTGTTGCGTCTGAATGACCCTCACGTGGTAGACGCTATTGAATATGTGCTTAATAAACACAATGAAAAACTTTCCGGCCATGTTTATGAAGTTCTTGAGATTTCAAGAGGGCAGTACACAGTAAGTGTGCAGATGTTAAAAAGGAATTCTGATTATCTCTCCCAGTTTAATGTTTTGATACTTCATGTAACTGAGAGAAAAGAGGAGGAGAGAGGAGGAATTATGCTCTGGAAAAAGTCTAGGAAAAGAATCAGATACCTACAAAGGAGAATATTTGTTGCTCAGGATTGAAATGAAATGCTCTCTGAGCTTCATTGCTTTCTTGCAGACATTTTAGTAACCAAACTAGGTAACAACATCAATGTCTGCAGGAAAACAACCAAGCTCAGTGAGCACCAAGATCCCACAAAAAACCTGCAACCTTTTGAGAACCAGGGGCTGTAGCCGATTTTTTAAAATTTACGTTCCAAGCCTCTGACTATAATGAACAAATATTCACTGAAGTTTTATTTATAAAATATAATTACAGCCAAAACTCAGGAAAGTGAAACATAGAACAGCCACCAAGTAAAACAAAAGCAATGAAACAGTCACATAAAAACTAGGAAACCCTTATTTCTTAGGGGCTCTGGGGCTCACAAATTACCTCTCTTTCTGCCAAAGGAAGGTGGGAAATTTGAGTAGGAACAGGTGACCACAGGTGACCGTGGGATATGCAGCAGACAGAACTAAAATTCATTCTCCCAGCTCTTCAGTTTTACCATTTCTACCCACTACCCAGCTAAGACGTCTCTTGCTTTGCTTTCAGTTTGAGCCTGAAGGTTTCTATGTGGAGTTTGCTATTGTGGAGAGTAACTGCACTGCTCAGGAAGCCCAGGATGACCATCATCACTGCCATCCTAATACAGAAGGAGAAGATGTAAGTGCAAGGGTCAACTCCAATCCTCTCTGGGCAATTGCCATTTTTCTCTCTCTCTTTGCTATCCTTGCAAACCCCGACCACATTCCAATTGTGCAAGGCCAAATATTCCACAGAGAGAAATTGAGACTTACTTTAAAATTGATGTTTACTTTAAGAAATTGAGTTGTAACCTGACTGGATTCTTTCATTCAGTAGTAGCTTTATCTTCTCCCCTGCATAGCAGTCCTTTGACCATTTCAGGTTTGCTGATATGTGGGGGATTTATTTGGGTTCACGTGGAAATATCTTAGTTCTTTCTTCTCTCCCTCCTTCTCTCCAGCATATTGGATTCTGCAGAGCAAATGTTGTCAGGTCGCATGCTAGCCTGGAAAAACTTAAAGATGAACAGTTTGAGTCTGATTGTGTCATCTTTGATGTCAAGGTATGTACGTTAAATGCAATTTTGTTCATCCTTTCCCCATTCTCCACAACAGTGTTTGTCAACCTCATCAACTTTGAGATGTGTAGACTTCATCTCCCAGGGAGTTGAAGTCCACCTATCTCTTGGAGTTTTTTATCCATTCTGTCCATCCAAGCAGCTCAACATTAACTTCCTGTTCCATCTATCGATTCCCCTGCATCCCTTCACATGAATAGATGCTCTGATGTATAATAAAGTCTGATATGTAAACACTAGATTATTTCATTTATATACTTTCTTTTCTCTGAGATTATTATTTTACCCTCACCACTTTGGATTGTAGGTTGGGCTGAGAAAAAATAATTGGCTCAGAGCTACCCAGAAATTTATCTAGCCAGGAAGAGTATGAACCTAGATCACCCCAGTCCAACTCTGACCTCTTAATTGCCATGCTACTCATTCAACAAACTGTGGTTTTAAGACATTATGCCTCAGTGACGTGCCTTACAGTAACATAAAGAAGATGGCTTCCAAAGTCCCTTCCATTTGATTTCTATTCCAACATTCACCAACTGCCAAATTACAGCAAGTCCTCAATTTAAGACTACAACTCCATTTTTTATTGCTAAGTGAGACTGTTGTTCAGTGTGTTTTGTCCCATTTTAAACCCTTTTTTGCCACAGTTGTCAAGTGAATCATTGCAGTAGTTCAAATAGCAACAGGGCTGTTAAGTAAATCTGGCTTCCCCATTGACTTTGCTTGTCAGAAGGCTGCAAAAGAGGATCACAAGATCACACCAGGACATGGCAACCCTCATAAATAGATGCTGACTGCAAAGCACTTGAATTTTGATCATGTGACTATGGGGATGCTACAATGCTCATAAGTGTGAAAAATGGTCATAGGTTGCTTTTTTCAGGGCTGTTGTAATTTCTAAGGGTCACCAAACGAATGATTGTAAGTCAAGGACTACCTGTATTGAAAATATATAACAGCAGTTGGTTTTCTTGATTCACTTTTGTCAAGCTTGATTTTAATTTGTTGGAAAATTTAAAGCAGGATAAGCTTCAGGTTCAATGGCCAAGGAAGATTCATCAGTGCTTGCATGTTTTGTGTGTTTTTTTCCCCAGGAGGGACATTCCTACTCCCATTTGATTGAACATCATATTGGAAAATATAGTACTTCCCCAGGACACAACAATACTGTCCTCAACCTCGCCCATTCACACAATCATACAAGCGCCTCACACGAGTCTCATTCTCATGAACATGTGGTGGAAGTCCCAGTTGCTGTGGCCAAAAGAGAAATCCCAACAAATATACCACCTCATCACATTCACCCTGTGAATCTTTGTCCAGGAAAAGTACATCACTTCAAAGTGTAGGCCAGCCATGCTAGAGAACATAGAGAAACCACCCAGTTAGTGCAAAAACATTTTCCAAATCTGAACTCAAACTTGAAGCCAAAAAGGGTTTACCCTGACACATTACAGTCTTTTCCAAGTGGTGTGATCACCCATTGTTATTATAAGAAAGAGGCTTTGTATTTGTGCCTTTCTGCTTATAGAAATGTGGATTCTGATGATCACTGTTAACATCTTCCAATCCCTCTTTCTCTTCAACCAAGGAACGAGAAGAAAATTGAATAGAAGTTATATTAGTCCCAAAGTCAAAATTCTTCCTTTTTTTGTTTTAAAGAGAAAACAACATAGCATTTGACAACAATATCTCCAAAGTCCCATCACCTCTATTCTTTATGAAATTTGTTTTCCCCAGAATGTTTCACCAGGCTACATTATTTGACAGGGGCAATGTTGAACAAAGGCCAATAGAATGACAGAAAAAAACAGAGGGTACTTTCTAAATAAATTGTTCAGTTCTAAAAATGTCTTGTCCTTTGTTTTGATTTACGTTTGTGGCCAGATGGCCTTGATCACTCTGAATGGGAATCCTGGGAATTATAGTTCAGCACCTGTAGGAAAGGACATGGGGTCAACCTATTCTCCCAAGCACCTGAAGGCAGAACAAGAAGCAACTGTTGGAAACTAATCAAGGAGAGGACCAACCTAGAACTTAGGAGAAATTTCCTGACAGAACTGTTAGGCAATTGTTTGTGCAGAGGTCTCCTTGTGCTAGCAAGACGTTGCACAGACAGGAAAGAGTACTGAGAGCAGTAAGAGTCACACAGTAACCACAAGAGTACACTGAGTTGTGAAAACAAAAAGTATTTTACTTTGAGGTGGTGTAAAAACAAAAATGCACAGTCAAAAATAAACAGTCCAGGTCATACACAATAGCAACACTCCAAGGAGTATTCCAAATACAAAGTCTTCTTACCGGTCCAGAGGTTAATACACAGTTGTTCAGGTTTATCACAGTAGTAAACCAACAGTACAGCAAAACAGTAATAGTAGAGAGAGAAGTGAATTTAGAGAGAGAGAAGCTACATTCCTAGCTCCCTCTTATGGCCATGAGAACACTTACACACCCATTGGCCAATTAACATCTTAAAGACACAACATCATAGTTTATATATTTTCAACCCAACTATGTAGGCTATCACCATATGCCTAACAAGAACAATTAATCAATGGAATGGCTTGGCTGAGAAGTTGTGGGTGCTTCATCACTGGAGGTGTTAAGAAGAGGTTGGACAGTCATTTGTCCAGAATGGTATACAGTCTCCTGACTGAGCAGGGGGTTGAACTAGAAGACCTTCAAGGTCCCTTCCAAGTCTTTTATTCTGTTATTCTTCAGTCCAATCACAAAACCTAAAGGCTTAAACAACTGATGACCCCTCCCTAACACATTGAGTATATTTTGACTTATTTTGCCCATGTTATATATAGGGGTAAACTGATCTGTTCTTTGAACAAGATTCATTCCATTTTCTACTTCTCAGCTCCTCTAAGTAGACCAGATCAGCAAATCAACTCCACAGGAAGAATAGAGCTATACTTTATTGAGATAGGCTAGTGTTTCTCAACCTTGACTATTTTAAGAGTTGTGGACTCTTAACTTCCAGAATTCCACAGGAATAGGGATAGGCTATAATAACAGAAGTTTGCTGATCATATTATATATTCTCCCTTCCTTCTTTTTTTTATACAAGTTTTATTGATTTTTTGGTTTTACATCCAGATATTTATGAAGCAATATGGTGGTTGGGTAGTTAAAAGTAAACAATAGTAAATAACAAAGTCATTTGTACAGTAGATAGATCAAGTTACATCAACAAGAATTCCCTCTCCAGTTCCCTTAGTTATGATAGCACAGTCAAATTAATCAAATTCCCCATTTCATTACATAGTAATTAACCTGTCTAAAATACATATATTGTTCATTTCAGTGCATTCTTATGTTATACAGATTTATTCTATTTAACATCTTAATAGTTCACTAATTATTGAGAAAATATCTTTTGTTGTATCCTTCCAAATTCTGTAATATAAGTCAATTCTAATAACTAAGTTTTCTGTCCTTTAAAGGTCTAAAAGTTAAGTATAAAATCAATGTGCATCTTTTAAAGATTCACCTTAGTTCTATCATTACAACAAATATATTCTCTTTAACATCATAGTACTTCATCCATTTTTAATATCTTTTATTATATCATTGCAAATTCTATAATATAATTCAAAGTTATGTTCTGACAGCTAATCTATTTCATTATATAGTGATTATCATATCTGAAATACATGCATAGGCTATTTGTCATCCTTGCAATTTATCTATAGTTAAGAAAGTGTGTTTTGTTATTTGTAGCTAATTTTCATTCCCTTAAAAATCTCGATCCTAAATATAGACTCAGTTTATATCTTTTAACACTTGAGAGAAAAAATTAAGCTTTATTATTGCAAGTCCTAACACAACAGAAAAAGAAGAAAAATTCATTTAAATCTAATTCTACCTTTCTTTTTGTGCCAGGCAGGCTTCCATATTATTTATTGCCTTTAGCTTCTCAAATGTGTCTCCTTTTCTTCCTATGCACGTTGTTTGAATCCCGGGAGACCATCCAGTCATCAATTTTACATAGAGAGTTTACCCCTTTATAGTCATTAAATTTTCATTCCAGTAAATCCAATCTCCATGTTTGGTGTAGTGCAGTTGTTCTTAGTTCACTCTGATCTTCTTCTTCTTTCAAATCCGTCTGGCTTAGGTAAGAGCATGTCTGGTGTTGTAATTATTGTTCGGTTGGTTGAAGTCTTGGTGTACTGTATTTGAAGGCCTTTGGCATCCTCCATCTTAGTATTGCTTTCTTCAGCTTCTGTTGCTTGTTGGATTGTAGGTTTTATAGTTGAAATCCAAGTTTGGGCTTCAAGGCTCTCAGTAGATTGTACTTGTTGTACTTTAAGGTCCCCTGTTTTGTTGTTGAATTCCTCATCCTCTGTTCGTTTTTGTCAGTTCATCAATTGAAGTAAGAGTCTCGTTTAGTAAGTTTGTGACATCAGATTTGTCTTTAAGTCTGGCTTTTATTTCTGCAGTCATTGCCAAAATTGTATTAAGTATGAGTTTATAGTCAAGTGGTAGGATATATTCTTCCATTTCTTTAATATTTTACAGATAGGCCTTTAGTGGAGGCTATTTTAATAAAAGTCAATAAATATCCACCTCCACTATTCCTAAAGGTTGTTTTCAGTGCCAGGTGTTCCCAATTGTTATCTTTAAAGATAATGTCAAGGACAAATCTGTTAGAGCCAGGTCTCAGAGTAAAAAACAACAAAGGTTTACTTGCTATACCAGGTTTCACCACAAGATGTCCTCAATAGCATATACAATCCTTTTGCAGAGTAATAAAATATAAGTCTTTTATCTAATTAATTCATTTTTAGTAGTAAATAGGGTAGTAGGTCACTGTAAAAATAGACAATAAAAACTTTTTAGTGTCCCAAAAATTTCAGAGGTACAGATAGAGTAGCTTAGTTATTTAGCTTAGTCATTTATTTCTTTTGAGGCTTTAAGGTTGTAAATCCCCAAGTAAGCAGTCGCCGAATTTTCAAGAAGGGGAGAAAAGACATTCAAGAAAGTCCCACAGGAAAGTAATTAGGGAAGTAAGAAGGGTAAGGTCTCACCCAAATCCTCCAGATTGCTTTGTTGTGCTTGATAGTAATTTTGGCTTTCGGCAGGGAATGGCTTAGTGATCGGCTATGTTAATGGTTGATCTCTTCTTCTTAGGGCCAGAGGAGTAACTCCAGATCAAACGGAGGGCTGCCACCCTTCTGCAATCACAGAGAGATAGCCTCCTCATGGTGGTCGCCCCTCCAGGGTGACTTTTAACCCTTTACAGGGTCCTCAGAGGAAGAAAGACCGGACAGCAGGGGGAAAGCTTCTCCCTGCACGTCCGCCGGCACCATATGCGCAAACCGGAAGCCTCCCTTCCTTCCTATACCTCAGTGAATGAGGTACTTGTTTGCCTCAGCTGTTTCTGAATATTATCTAGCTTCCCAGAATTTAAAGAACATTTCAGCCCTCTTTGGCTTGTTAATGGTTGTTACATATTTCTGTCAAGGTCAACCTCCATTACTCTCTACATTGTCCTGCCACATTAAGGCTCATTATTCAGAAAACTCACACCTTTGAATTTATCTGTTTCATATGTTGTCACAACTTTGTTCTGGCCGGGAATGATTTCTTGATGCAATAAAATACCAAAGATGAGCATAACTTAAATAATGTTTCCTTACAATGTAGAACAATATAATTTCAATATAATAGAGATAAAAAGCCGCAATAAATTTCCATCGCAAATTAATGGATCAGCTTCTTAGAATTCCTCTCTGGACAAAGGTAGGAGATCATAAAACAGGCCGGGAATGATTTCTTGATGCAATAAAATACCAAAGATGAGCATAACTTAAATAATGTTTCCTTACAATGTAGAACAATATAATTTCAATATAATAGAGATAAAAAGCCGCAATAAATTTCCATCGCAAATTAATGGATCAGCTTCTTAGAATTCCTCTCTGGACAAAGGTAGGAGATCATAAAACAGCAGAAATCAAGGAATAGTCTTGGCTTCTATGCCCAAACTGTAATTGACACATTTATGGAAACAGCATTTGCATATTTCCTTTGCTAATCACGTCTGGAAATTGCTTAATGATTTTATGAATATTAAAAACATTCAGAATGGCAAATTTCAGTTCACCAAGTGAATTTTCTTCAATCTTTGAGAAATATGTTTTGTGCAAGTTTAAGTTGTCAAGGTTCTGACTGATGAACCCAATCAAACAAACACCTTTGAGGCATTCTGATCTCTTATTGTAAAACTTTATTGAGTACATCACTTCGATATTAATGAAAGCAAAACCATTTCTGGCAAGACCCCTCCCAAACCCAAAGCACTGAATTCTCCCTCCTCCCTCTTGGTCAGGGCACATTGCCCAATGTAGTAGAAGAATTTTGTTATGAGAAAGCATCTCTAGGTCTGGCCAGACATCTGGTGTAATGTCCTTGAGTCTCATGGTGTGGCTTCTTAATTTTTGAAGCCTGTATTCCAAACCTTTCCCCTCCCTCCAAGTTTGTTGGCAAACCGAAAAGCAATATTTGTCACACCAGCAAAACTGTTCTTCGAAACTTGACACTTGTTGTTAGTTGCGAAGTCATGTCCAACCCATCACGATCCCATTCTTCCAGGCTTTCCTGTCCTCTACCATCTGCTGGAGTCCATTTAAGCTCATGCCAACTGCTTCAGTGACTCCATCCAGCCACTTCATTCTCTGTCGTCCCCTTCTTCTATTGCCCTCAATCTTTCCCAGCATTAGGTTCTTCTCCAGTGAGTACTTCCTTCTCATTAAGTGGCCAAAGTATTTGAGTTTCAACTTCAGGACCTGGCCTTCTAAAGAGCAGTCAGGGTTGATCTCCTCTAGGACTGACCGATTTGATACCTTGCAGTCCTAGGGACTCGCAGGAATCTTCTCCAGCATCATAGTTCAAAGGCCTCAATTCTTTGGTGCTCGGCCTTTCTTATGGTCCAACTTTCACTGCCATACATTGCAACTGGGAAAACCATGGCCTTCACTATACACACTTTTGTTGGCAGGGTGATGTCTCTGCTTTTTAGTATGCTGTCTAGATTTGCCATAGCTTTCCTCCCCAGGAGCAAGCGTCTTTTAATTTCTTGGCTACAGTCCCCATCTGCAGTGATCTTGGAGCCCAGGAAAATAAAATCTGCCACTACCTCCATTTCTTCCCCATCTATTTGCCAGGAATTGAGAGTGCTGGATGCCATGATCTTCGTTTTCTTAACTTTGAGTTTCAAGCCCACTTTTGCACTCTTCTCCTTCACCTGCATCAAGAGGCTCTTTAGTTCCACTTCACGTTCTGCCATTAGAGTGGTATCATCTGCATATCTTAGGTTGTTGATATTTCTCCCGGCAATCTTAATTCCAACTTTTGATTCATCTAGCCCTGCCTTTCTCATGATGTGCTCTGCATATAAGTTAAATAGGGAGGGCGACAGTATACAGCCTTGCCAGACTCCTTTCCCAATTTTGAACCAATCAGTGGTTCAGTGTCCAGTTCTCACTGTTGCTTCTTGGCCCACATATAGGTTTCTCAAGAGACAAATAAGATGGTCTGTGGTCGATACGTGGGTCAAGGATCACGCGGAGACAGCAGGCTCGGCTACTTAGATTTATTGAGGTACACCAAGGCAAGGCAGTGGGGTTACAACTCCCTTTTATAGCCCGCAGTCCGTTGGTTCCGCCAATCCTGGACCCGCTGCTTTCCCGCTCGCCGGATGGGCCAATCGTCTGCGTCGGTTTCTGACAGCTCGGATCCGCGTGTGGAGCTGTCAAACGTGGCGCCTGCGTAGTCGCTCCCGGCAATTTGACAGCTGTCAAATTGCCGCGTGCTTAACTGTCAATGGTGATTTACCTCACGTAGCGTTTAAACCATTTCATAACTTGATGTAACATAACTAACAGTTAATAACAGTTAACAGATGAATACATATCACTCCTTACCCCTCCCCCGAACTGGTGCAATTCCTCTCCCTTGGTTGTTGTGTGTTACCCCGCCATTCGTAGTCTCGCAAATATGTTGGTGGTTGTCTCCTTCGGCAGGAGCGTCTTGGGGTTCTGTCGTTCACTTGTTCCCCTTCCCCCGGTGTTGGTTGGTGGAATGTGGGGAGTTGACGGGTTTCGGTTGCCATCTGTGGGGGTGATGTACGGGGCGGGGTTGGAGGAATGTTTTGGGGTTGACAGTTTCTTAATTGGTCTATGTGTCTGCGGATCTGTCCATTGAGTTGTGTGTGTACAATGTATGAGAGTGGTCCTGTTTGGTCGATTATGGTGCCCTGCAGCCATTTTGGTCCAGATGCATAGTTACGGGCCCATACGGTTTGGCCTATGGAAAATGTTCTCGAGGGCAGGGGTTGTTCACTTTCGACGTTGCCCCTGTCCGGGTGCATTCTATCCAGGCGAGTGATCAGCCTTCGTCCCCATCGTAGTTCTGCCGGTGATTTTCCAGTGGTAGTGCATGGAGTGGTGTGCTGGGCGAGAAGGTATTGGGAGAGTCTGTGATGCCAGTTGCCCTGCACTATTTTTCTGAGGGCGTCTTTGGTGGACCTTACCATGACTTCAGCCATCCCGTTGGAGGAGGGGTGGAAGGGAGCCGATGTAACATGTTTAATAGAGTTGCCCCTCGTGAATATCTGAAATTCGCGAGATGTAAATTGGGGTCCATTGTCAGTAACAAGGGTGTCAGGGAGGCCGTGTGTAGCGAAAACCCCCCGTAAAGCCTGGATTATATTGGTAGTGGTGATGCTGTGGACTGGGGCGACTTCTAGCCATTTTGAAAAACTATCTACTGCAATTAGGAATGTTTGCCCCTGGAATGGTCCTGCGAAATCCAGATGGACCCTGGACCACGGGTTTTTTGTTGCCTCCCATCTGTGTGGTGTGTTTTGAGGTGGGGCTGATCTTGTTAATTGGCATGGGTAACAGCCGGCGACATAATTTTCAATGTTGCTGTCTATGTCCGGCCACCACACATAGCTTCTTGCTAGGGCTTTCATTTTTACGATCCCGGGGTGGCCCTCGTGAAGTGTTAGTAGGGTTTTTTCTCTGTGTTTTGGGGGAACTACAACCCTATTTCCCCACAGAAGGCACCCTAGGTGGGCTGATAGCTCGTGTCGTCTAGTAAAAAATGGCTTAAATTCCTCCCCCGGGCAAGTGGTTGGCCATCCTGTGGAGACCCATTGGCATACTCGGCTGCAAATTCTGTCAGTGGCTGTAGCAGAGGAGATGTCCTTAGCTGTCAAGGGGGTATCTGGAAGTTCTGTGATTGCCAGAATACGCCCAGCTGGAGCTGGGTCCGGATCTGAATCAGGCAGGGGCAGCCTGCTGAGGCCGTCTGCATGTCCTAATTCTTTCCCTGGCTTGTGGATTAATTGGAACGAATAGGCAGACAAGAAGGTTGACCATCGCAGTATTCTAGGTGACAGTATTTGCGGGGTTAGTTTGTTCCATGTGAATATGCCCAGAAGGGGCTTGTGGTCGGTGTATATGGTAAACGTTCTACCGTATAGGTAGTCGTGGAACTTTTTGACTCCCGCAACGATGGCTAGAGCTTCCCTGTCAATTTGGGCGTAATTTCTTTCTGCCTTTGTAAGGGTCCTAGAATAGAACGCTATAGGTTTTTGTTCCCCTGAGTCTAAGAGATGACTTAATACTGCTCCTATCCCGTATGGGGATGCATCGCAGGCGATGCAGAGGGGAAGGTCTTCCCTGAATAATGTTACAGTGGAACTGTGGCAGAGGGTGTTTTTGAGTATGTTAAAACTGGCATCGTGTTCGGATGTCCAGAGCCAGGGGCGTCCCTTGTCTAAGAGGCGGTGCAACGGTTCGGCTAGGGTAGCCTTGTGGGGTAAGAATGCATGATAAAAATTCAAGAGTCCTAAGAACGGTTGTAACTCTTGCTTATTTTTAGGTGTTGGGGCAGCTTTGATAGCTTTGATTTTAGCATCAGTGGGGTGAACTCCGTGGGCATCTATTTTATAGCCCAAAAATTCTGTTGAGGGAACCCCTATTTGGCATTTCTGTTTGTGAAGTTTAAGACCTGCTGTTCTGAATCTGGTCAGAACAGCTGACAGGCGCTCAGCCAAATTTTCTTTATTTTCTCCGGCGATGAGGACATCGTCGAAATAGGGGCATACCCCAGGAATCCCTTTTAATGTTTTTTCCATTACTTCTTGGAAGATTCCTGGGGCTGCTGAGATGCCAAACTGTAGGCGTTTGACTTTAAAAGCCCCGCGGTGAGTTACAATCATTTGTGCATCTGCGGTTTCAGGAGTTACTGGAAGCTGCAAATACGCTTGCGCCAAATCAAGTTTGGCAAAGATGGCGCCGGACCTGATAGAAGAGAGGACGTCTTTCACCGTGGGGACCGGGTAAGCATGTGCGTTGAGTGCCCGGTTTAGAGTAGCTTTATAATCGGCACATAATCTAATTTGGCCGTTAGGTTTTATAGGTGTCACTATAGGGGTTTCCCAGGTCCCTCCGTCGGTGGGTTCTAGGACTCCTATTTTGACGAGGCGGTCCAGCTCGTCCTCAATTTTTTGTTTGAGGGCGAACGGGACCCTTCGTGCCCGAATCCTTATGGGTGGCACCTCTGGTTTTAGCTTAAGGGTGATCGGGGGCCCTGTGTAAGTCCCCAGGGAACCGTCAAAGACGTCTGCAAATTGTTTGCAGACGTCTTCGAGGCTTGCGGCCTGTACTTTGTTGATGCCAGTTAGTTTTATGCCTAGTGCCCTGAACCAGTCCAGTCCGATTAGGTTGGATCTGTTCTCTTGGGTCACTAGGACGTTAAGGGGTCCTCTGAATTTTTTAAATTCCACAAGAATTTTTGCTTGACCCTTCAGGGGTATTTGGGACTTCTGGTAGTCCGCCAAGATCACCTGGGGAGGTTTTAAAGGGATTTGTCTCCTGTTTTTGCGGCAAATTTCTCTGAAGGTGTCCCCTGAAATGAGGGTGACTGCTGAGCCGGAGTCTACCTCCAGTTCGCAAGGTACCCCTTGTAACCTGGCTTTAATTTTTACTTTAGGGGTTAGACTGTGGCTACCCCCCCTCCTACTTTTTTGTTAATAGCCTGTACTAGATGTCTGGGGGGCCTGTTTTTTTGTCTGGGCCGGGGTGTCATACCTGGGGACGTTGCCTCGACTTCGTGGAGCTCTCCGCGGTTGCGGCTTCTGCATGCCGTTTTGATGTGACCCGATTTACCACAGTTGTGGCACCGGGCGTTCCTGAATCTGCAGGAGGATCTGATGTGGTTTCCTCCGCAGCTGGCACAAGCGACTCGAGGCTCTCGGTTGTTGTTCTTGGGTCTCGCCCCTTCCCTGTTGTCGGCCTTCCGGGTTTGGAGCTTTTCGAATCGACGGTGGATGGCGTCCACGTCGGTGAGGTCTTCTAGTTCCCCCTGGTCTCTAGGAACTGTTTCCCCTTGATTCATGGCCCCGGTTTGGTTATTTTCGGCCTTGGCAAAGTCTTCGGAGTGGGTGTTTTCGTACGCCTGAATCTCCCTAGTGACTTCAGCTAGATTCAGGGACGGTTTCGCCATTATTTTTCTCTGGAGGTGCTCGTCTCGGAGACTGATGACCAGCTGGTCCCTTATCTGGTCCTCCAGGTCCGGGAAGTGACACCATCTGGCAGCTTGTCTTACTCCCGCTACGAAGTCGGCTGCCGTTTCCCCTGGTCTTTGGCGACGCTTTGCGAACTGGACCCTCCAGTAGATCTCGGAATGGGTCGGCATATAGTGCTTGCTGAGCCTTTCTGTGAGCTCAGCATAGGTTACCTGCGCGACCGGCTCCGGGCTGCACAGACCGACGGCCACGTCGTACACCGCGGTCCCGCTGAGGTATAAGAGAGCTGCTGCCTTAGCCCGGTCCTCGGTTATTTTACTAACCAGAAGGAACCCCTAAACTTGGCCAAGGTGTGATTCCCAACGCTCGGGAAATCGTGTGTCGAATTCGCGTATCTGGCCGAAAGCTGCCATGCTGTCTCGGTTCTCCCTCGGCTTGCTTGAGGTGGAAGTTACAACTTCCCAGTGACTAGCTCTGAGCCTCCAGAAGGGAACCTTCCTATGCTCAGTGACTTCAGCTTAGCAAGCCGATCCCACCTTTGTCGCCAGTGGTCGATACGTGGGTCAAGGATCACGCGGAGACAGCAGGCTCGGCTACTTAGATTTATTGAGGTACACCAAGGCAAGGCAGTGGGGTTACAGCTCCCTTTTATAGCCCACAGTCCGTTGGTTCCGCCAATCCTGGACCCGCTGCTTTCCCGCTCGCCGGATGGGCCAATCGTCTGCGTCGGTTTCTGACAGCTCGGATCCGCGTGTGGAGCTGTCAAACGTGGCACCTGCGTAGTCGCTCCCGGCAATTTGACAGCTGTCAAATTGCCGCGTGCTTAACTGTCAATGGTGATTTACCTCACGTAGCGTTTAAACCATTTCATAACTTGATGTAACATAACTAACAGTTAATAACAGTTAACAGATGAATACATATCAGTCTGGTACTCCCATCTGTTTAAGAACTTGGCACAATTTGTTGTGATCCACACAATCAAAGGCTTTAGCATAGTCAATGAAACAGAAGTAGATGTTTTTCTGGAACTCTCTAGCTTTCTGCATGATCCACTGTATGTTGGCAATATGATCTCTAGTTCCTCTGCCTTTCAAAATCCTCCCTGTACTTCTGGTAGTTCTTGATCCACATACTGCTGGAGTCTAGATTGTAGGATTTTAAGCATAACTTTACTAGCATGTGAAATTAGTGCAATGGTGTGATAGTTTGAACATTCTTTGGTGTTGCCTTTCTTTGGAATTGGAATGTAAACTGACATTTTCCAATCCTGTGGCCACTGTTGAGTTTTCCAAATTTGCTGGCAAATTGAGTGTAGGACTTTTACTGCATTGTCTTTTAAGATTTTGAACAGCTCAGCTGGAATACTGTCACCTCCACTAGCTTTGTTGTTGCTCAGATTTCTTAAGGCCCATTTCATTTCACATAATTCTTCAGGCACTCTGTCTATCAGTTCTAATTTCTTAAATCTATTTGTTACCTCTGCTGTGTATTCATCAAGGATATGATTTAGTTCATATCTGAGTGGCCAAGTGCTTTCCCCAATTTCTTCAATTTAAGCCTACATTTTGCAAGGAGGAGCTCATGATCTAACCCACAGTCAGTTCCTGTTCTGGTTTTTACTGACTGTATAGGACTGTAGAGCCATCTCTTGGGTTGCTGGAAAAGAGTATTTTTTATGACCATTGTATTTTCTTGAGATAATTCTATTAGCCTGTGCCCTGCTTCAGTTTGTACTCCAAGGCCAAACTTGCCTGTTATTCTGGTTATCTTTTGGCTTCCTGCTTTAGCATTCCAATCCCCCATGATGATAAGGACATCATTTGGGGGTGTTAATTCTATAAAGTGCTGTAGGGATTCATAGAACCAGTCAATTTCATTCTCTTCATCACCAGTGGTTGGGTATAGACTTGGACTACTGTGATATTGAATGATTTGCCTTGGATTCGCACTGAGATCATTCTGTCATTTGGGGGATTGTATCCCAGTATTGCTTTTCTTATTCTTTTATTGACTATGAAGTTTACTCCATTTCTTCTGAGGGATTCTTGCCCACAGTAGTATACCTGATGGTCATCTGAATTAAATTCACCCATTCCTATCCATTTTAGTTCACTGATTCCTAAGATGTTGATGTTCAGTCTTGTCATCTTTTGTTTGACCACGTTTAGCTTGCCTTGATTCATGGATCTTACATTCCAGGTTCTTAGCCCCCAGCCTTGGTGGAGCAGTGGGCTGATGCCTCCTTAAGTAACACCAGCTGCCTGCAATTAGTGCAGGTTCGCATCCCACCAGGCTCAAGGTTGACTCAGCCTTCCATCCTTCCGAGGTAGGTAAAATGAGGACCCAGATTGTTGGGGGCAATAAGCTGACTTTGTAATAATGCCGCTTGGGGTGTGTGTGAAAGCCCTAACAAGCAGGCATATACATAGAATGAAGGCTACTGCTAAGCTTGTAAGCCGCCCTGAGTCTTCGGAGAAGGGCGGGATATAAATGTAATAAAAATAAAATAAAAAATAAAATTATGGAGAAAAAAACTTTACAGCATCGGACTTTTCTTTCACCACCAGATGCATCCACAGTGAATGTCCTTTTGGCTTTGGCCCAGTTGCTTCATTCTTTCTGGTGCTACTAGTACTAGCCGAGAAGCAATATTTGTCACATTTCTTATTTTAACTGAAAGAGTTTACTTATTTATTGATGTATATATTTAATATTTATTAAATTTATATATTGCCCACCTCGCTATCAAGCAACTCTAGGCAGCCTACAATATAAATAATGATATAAAGAAATTGAAAAGTTTAAAAACATGAAAGTGTTAGGCATTAAAAATTAACACATTAATATTATATTTATTATTTATTAAATTTATATACCAACTCTATACCAACTCTAGGCAGCTTACAATATAAATAATGATATAAAGCAGGCTTCCAGTTTTGTGCAGTTACCTCAAGAGCTAAGGGATCACGGGGCTCCGCACCCTACGGCTGATTTCTTTCTGTTTGGGTATCTTAAATGGGCCAAAAGCCACCATGAAGAGGTGGCAAAGAAGGAGAGAAGCCCCGCCTATCCTGGGGAGATGGCAGTCGATCCGGACGTCTGGGGAAAGCTCTCCCGAAACCAGCAGAAGAAAAGCTAGTGTCATTCCTGAGTCTAACCCAAGCTACATAACAGCCAAAGCCAAAATATTACTAAGTTAAGCGTGATTGTAAACAGCATGATTGAACTGGGTAAGAATACTGATTCTCTCTCTTCTACCTGATTGATTTCATGAAAAAAGAAACAACCCCCAGAAGTAAAAATCCTCTGTGAGATGGGGGGGGGGAATTTTCCTGCACCCTCCTCGAAACAGAAGCAGCTAATTAAATTTATGGGGAATTAGAAATATACAGAAATGAAATTAATATAAGAATTAAACCTAGCAAGTGTGAAATTGATGGAATTTGTTAAGAGTCTCCTGGTAATGAATTATTGATGGTAATAAATGGCAATTATTGGTCTTATAAACCAAAAGATGAACTAGTGCTGACATCTAGTTCTGGATGAAAATATCTCCTAAATATACAGCCTAGAAAAAAGACAACTTATTATTTTGACCTTCAATGCTTCAATGTTTTGACTAAACAAAGAACAGCTGTACTAAAAGAAAAGAAAACATTGTGAGCTATGTACAAAGTGAGAACTTTAAAACTGTGTGGGGGGGAAATTGACCTTCCTGGATTGTAACTACTTTTTAAACTGTGACTTTAAAGCAGTTGGGAGAGAAAGGTAAACTTTGATTTTTGGTTATTATGGAGCACCAGAGGCCTGCAGAAAGAACATATCAAGAAAAAACAAAGACTTTCCATGAGGAAATGTATGTTATGTTACAACAAATACAAATGACATTAACTTCAAACCATGACAAAATTAAAAATAAGTTTGAAAACTTAAATGAACACATTCTCAACTTAACATCACAAAAAATAAATGATCAGAAAAGAGAGAGAGAGAGAGAGAGAGAGAGAGAGAGAGATCAAATAAAACAGTTAAATTAGTGGAAAGAAACTTAGAGATGCAATTTAATAACAGAAGGAGTTGTGATCTAATTCAGATGGAGAAAAGCTAATGGGAGAAACCAAGAGAGAAAGAAAGAAGATCTCTGAGGAATATTCCCACAAAAACACTTTACTTGACTCATCTTTTGTACCTGCAACAATATTTATAAAATTAGTGGAAGATTTTTGGGTTCAATGGAACATACTGTTTAGGAAAAATGTTTGGCAAAAAAAAGGGCTAAAGCCAATATTAAGAAATCAGATGATGGAACTCATCTGTTGGAATACTTAAAAGATTAAGCACTTGTTTGAATACAGTTAAAGAAATAAAATTTTGAATATAAATGAATCTTAGCTTAGAGGGATAGGCTCCTTAAGCAATACAGTATTTTTTGTCTATGATATGAGAAACATAAAAAAAAGTTTGGGATGATTTATTTGAGGGAAATGTATTAAATACTTAAATATAATGGATTCTGAAGACTTGCTTAATAAGAATGAAATATTGATTATAAATGTATTTTAGCTTATAAGCGGGATATGTTTTTTATTTTTATTTTTTTAAACAGTATATTATTTCTTTCATTTGTTCTTTCTACTTTAAGATTTGAAAAATGTAAGTGTTGGGATGGTTTATATGAGGAAAAAGATTTCAATATCTAAGTTTAATTAACTTTAAGAAAATTTCAACAGGTAAAATGTTTTCTTTTGAATACTGCGGGGAAAATAAATTTAAATGAGAACTCTAAAAACAGAATCTATGTTAAGGGGATCTAGATGATTAATTAGAAAAAAGCTTAATGAGGTGGAGGTTATTTGTAGCTATTTAATTGTTATCTTCTAAAATTATTATTAATTTAAGATTGATAAAAGGGAATATTATTAGAAGAAAATCAAGGAAAGCTAGGTATTATGTGGAATATGGAACTATACTGTTAATGATTATTCGTAAATACAAACCCAGACAACACAGTTTACCAAATATTGATGGTGCTATTTAAGGAAAACCAATAGAACATCTTTTAAAAAATAAAGATATAAAGCGGTAGAAAAGTTTAAAAACATTAAAATGTTAGGCATTAAAAATTAACATATTAATATTAACAATCAAGCAAATGAAAGAACCAAGGCATAGAAGAGGAGGAGGTGGAAACTTTAGGAAAAATAGCTTTTTAAAACAAATCCCTGCATCAGAAAAAAATATTAAAAAAGAAGAACGCTAACTTAACTGGATGGTGCCCTCACTATTAGTAGCAGAAATACAGGGTTTTTCACAGGAAAAATGAGTTTACTTAGCTTTCCTATCATGACTTTGCTGGAGATAATATCAGGAAGCTGGGGTATTGCAGAGGAATTACAGTGCCCAGAACTATATTCGGCAAATGTCCCGGGGTATCCTATAATAAGTCTAGAGGAAAATCAAGTCTATCGAGTACTTAAAATACTTATGCTCCAAACTATTGAAGCCAAGGGGGGGTCTTTTGTTCTGAATTTTTTTCTTAATTTAGAAAGCAAAACCAGCCATTGTGAGGAAAAATGTATATGACCTTAAGCATTAGCTTTTAGAACCAAATTATAACCTAGTTTATAGTTCAAATACCCATCACCTTGTATGGAACTGAAGCCCTTTTTACACACCAACCTAAACTGCAACAAACTGGACTCTCTCTCTCTCTCTCTCTCTCTCTCTCTCTCTCTCTCTCTCTCTCTCTCTCTCTCTCTCTCTCTCTCTCTCTCTCTCTCTCTTCTTCTCTCTCTCTCTCTCTCTCTCTCTCTCTCTCTTTAAAAGATAAATTCAGAAATTCTAGTCCAGTTTGCTGCAGGTTAGCTGACAGACTGTTCTCTAGCAACAAATCTTATGCAATTCTCTTATTTCTCCCTTTCTTTCTTTCTTTCTTTCTTTCTTTCTTTCTTTCTTTCTTCTTCTTTCTTTCTTTCTTTCTTTCTTTCTTTCTTCCTTCTTCCTTCCTTCCTTCCTTCCTCCTTCCTTCCTTCCTTCCTTCCTTCCTTCTTTCTTTCTTTTCTTTCTTTCTTTCTTTTCTTTCTTTCTTTCTTTCTTTCTTTCCCTATTATTGTTAAATCCTAATGATGTTGCTCTGCACTGAGGCTATGTACCAATCCATTGTCTTTTCAACTGTAAATATTTAATATAGGTAGCGCTACCCCCGAAAGGGCCTCTGGAGTCTGGGTTCTCCTGGCCCTCTTGGTATGGCTGCTGGTCCACAGTGGTCCCTCACTTGGGTACCTCTGCTTGGCTGGAACACGTGATGAGGTGGTGGTCGGTCAGGTCGCTCTCAGCAGGCATGTCATGTGATGGGAAAGTGCTCAAGTGGGTGGTCAGCTCTTCTTCTCATTCTCTCTCTCTCTCTCTCTGGCTTGCCTCACAAAACTCCTATCTCATTATCTCCCTCAGGCTTCCTCATAGAAGCCTCTCCCATTCCTCCCTATTGTCTCCTGTTTCCAGCTTATCCTCCCCAACCTAGGCCTCAACAGACTCAACTCCTCCCTACCCTTTCCCGAATCCTCCTCCAGGCATCCCCCTATGCTGTGTCTTCAGCTCACCAAAAATCGGGATGTATTGCACATTTGGTCTTTGTAACTTTGGTTCAGCTATATCAAATGAGTCATCCACTTGAGACTTCTCACACCCGAAAATCTCTGGGGCTGGAAGCCCATTCCCCGGTTCTAGCTGTTGTGAGGCATGTGGAAGAATTGAGACTTTCTCCACAGGCTCCTCCAGCCCAGGAGCCTCTGGAGCTGGTGGCACTTTCTCCAGTTCTGGCAGCTGCTCAGACTGCTCGTCAGCCTTCCACTCGGGTTCTCTAAGAACTTCTTCCCATTCCCAAGTTCTAGTACAAACTCAGGGCATCTGGCCTGAGTTGCTCAGGCCCCATCTCAGTGCCTGATGTGGAGGGAGCTGTTGCAATGCTTTCCAATGACCACAACCAGTTCATACAGCCCTCTTCCTCTTCACTGTCCTCCTCTTCTCCTTCCATGGATGAATCAGTTTCTGCTTGAGTCACTGGTCTCCTCCTTGTTGGGCAGGGTTCAGATGGCTGAGAGACTTGTATTATCTCAATTGGAGGTAATAGATCAGACATGTCAAACTCGCGATGTCACGTGAGGTCACGCAACGTATCGGGACAGTTTTGCCATTGCCAGCAATGGGGTGGGCGTGGCTTCCATATGATGCATCCAGCCCATGGGCCGGCAGTTTGACACCCCTGCAATAGATGATTTTGGGCCAAGCTTTCAGAGGCCCTGAACTCCCAGTCGAATCCGGTACACTGGCAATCTATGTAGCTATTCACTGAGGATGTATGGCTGAGAACACCATCGGTCCACCAGTTTATGCTTCCCAGGAATGCCCAGATTTCTCAATAATACCCTGCCAAACATCAGTCTATATGGAGAATACCCCGTAGCATCATTTTTTGTGCTATTAGAAGCGTGCACAATGGAAGAAATGTGTTGTGTGCAATGTTGCTTCTTCTCTGTGGTCAACGTCCCTAACATGGCAAGAAGAATACGATTGAAGCTCCCAGACTGTGTGTCTCCTTGTGGGTGGAAGGGAGTGGTGCATGACTTCCAAATGCCCAGCATGTCCAGCAGTTGTTTGACAAGCTTGCTTTCAAAATCTCTGCCTTGATCCCTTACTAACTTGAAGGTCTCCTCTAGCCCCAGATGTCCATGCTAATCATGCAGTGCAATCAGAACTCCTTCTGGGAGCAACAGTTGCCACTTTTCCTTGGGCTCATTGAAGGGCCCTTCATATAAACCACACTGCCCCGGAGTTGTAATGGGTCCCACTCTTTATACATGAACCGAGCTCCTCTCGGTGAGTCAGTTAGCAGGGCCTCTCGCTGACCAATTTTCAAGCCCTTTGCAGACAGGCCACAAAGGGGGACTTCCTCCTGATCCCTTTTCAAGTCTTTCTTAGTCAATACAGGCATACCTTCCCCTCCAACTAGAATGGGGTTGCAGTACAGCTTAAAAACACCTGCAGTAGTGACTCCTACTGCTTCTGCCCCAATTCCTCCTTCAACTCGGTGTTCAAACCCCTGATACAGAGCTTGAATACAATCGGGGCTCAATTGGATCCATTCTCCAACATGTGCCTTAGGACCATGAGGTCTTTTTGACAGGCCATCTCTATCCCTGTTCCTCACACCCAGCCGGTACCTCAGACTGAACCTAAACTTGGAGAGGGCAGCTAACCACCGATGCCCCATGGCATCAAATTTGGCTGTTGTGAGCAGGTACGTGAGTGGTTATTCTCTGTCAACCTCAAACTCCACTCTATATAGGTAATCCTTTAATTTATCTACTACTGCCCACTTAAGTCCATTTAAACTCCCGCTTGTGGGTGGGATAGTTCTTTTCAGCTGAAGTGAGGTCCCTGCTGATGTATGCTTTAGGTGTTTATCACGTTCCTGATACAGTAACCCCACAACACCATCCTGACTAGCATCAACATGTAGTTCACATGGCTGGTTAGGGTCTGCGTAGGCCAAGATGGGGGCATTCATTAGTCTCCTCTTCAGTTGGTCAAAGGCCTGCTCACACTGCTCAGTCCACTCTGCCTCAGTGGATTGTCAAGACTTCCTGGGTCCCTTATTTTGATGGACCTGGTTTGAACAACCAGAAACATCTTCTACCTCTTCATTCTTCAAGAGATCATTGAGAGGACGGGCTATCTTTGCAAACCCTTCAACAAACCTCTAATAATATGAGCAGAATCCTAGAAAAGATCACAGTTCAGCCACATTTTGGGGTCTGGGCCAAGAAGTGACAGCCTCAGGCTTTGTGGGATCAGTTGATATCCCTTCTGCAAAGACAACATGATCCAGATATGTGACAGATTTTTGGTAAAATTGGAATTTCTCTAATGACAGTTTCAATCCTTCTTCATGGAGCCTGGTCAAAATGTTCTCCAAGCTCTCCTTATGTTGTTCAAAAGTCTCACCAAAGACAAGGATATCATCTAGATAGACTAGCTCCTCTACCAAGTTCATGTCTCCCACATGTTTCTTTTCAGCATCTGATACATCCCATTGTTCAACAGCCTGTACTGCCTGCTCCATCCAGGTTTCGTATTCTCCCCTGCCCCGCCCCGTGGAACTGGCTGTATTCCTGAAAAGATACATAGTTTCTTCTACCCAACCCCAGCACTGAGGTTGCCAGTCAGGGTTTGGATGGGTGTCAGGCTCCCCATGGTCTGGGCAGATCCTGCCTCTGTTGCCCCTACGGTAATCATAGTACGTTTCTCCTCTTTGGGGCCCAATGTCTTCACTATTGCTTGGTTTCTAGACATCATGTGCAAATGGGTTGACCTCCTAAATTTTCCTGAATGTTGATTTGAAGTTTAATTAAAGTCCACAAGTCTTAAAGTTGCCAAAGCTGGACATCTTGCTCTAGAGAATACTATGAGTAGCCAAGGAAACAAACAAATGGATCCATAATGCTGAAAAAGATGGAAAGAGAGTGGCCAGAAGCAAAATGAATGGACTTGATTATAACTGCAATGGTTGCTGTGTTGGATGGCCTACTGGACCAGGCTGGGGACAGACAGATCATCCTAGAAGAGTCAACATCAATAGGACGGCACTTAATCTCTATTAGTTAGGTCAATAATGGAGCTGAGATTTGACAGAAAGTCTTCCATATGTATAACTCACACTGTGCGTAGCTGCTATATAATTTTGTATTCTTAAAATACCCTTTACTGCAGCAGTATCCTCGGATTAATATGACTGATTGACTCAGAGTTGTTTTTCTCTTTTTGCACAATCTGCATTTTCCCCCTTATCTAATCAAACTGTGACTAGATGTCCCTACATATTTATTTATCCTTTCCTCTTGTTTGCAGGACCTTCTGCAAATATTGCATCTTCCCAGGTAAACTAAGGCAAGTGGCAGGTGGTGGGGGACAGTGAACAGAAACACTCCATAAAAAGGAGCACCTGAAGTTAGGTTCTCTGGAGTATTCCTTCCTTCCAACTAGTGCCTGGTACATTATCTCTGAACCCAGCCATGAATTTCGTGGTAGCTCTCCTGCTCCTGAGTCAGATTATAGGATCTACACTTAGCTCTCAAGTGAGAGGGTATATAGATTGCAATGACAAAGACGCTAAAGACTGGGCAGGTAAAGCTGTGCGCTACATCAATGAGCATAAACTACATGGATACAAACAAGACCTCAATGTAATCAAGAATATCCATATCCTTCCCGGGGTAAGTACAATGGGAGGAAAATTTTCCTAGTTTCATTTACTAAGTAAATAACATCTAAGTGGTCTTCTTGATGTTATGCCAGACAATTTCTGTAGTCTTCCTGCTGAAATTTGGGCAATCCACAGGCTCTTTCTCGTCAATATTTTGTAATCTCATAGCTTCCATTTCAGTTGAATTGCTAGACGGGTGTGGATAATAGGATTGGTAGTCCAACACATCTGGATGGCACCAGATTGGAAAAGCTATCATGAAAGAGGAAGCTCTGTCATCTCCACTGTCCCAGGGTGAAGGAGTCCTCCTTGAACTAGAGATGTATTTTGCTTTGCAAGGATGGCGATTGACATAGAAAACAAGACAGCAGATCCTTTTACTTATGCTAATAATATTTCCAATGAAATATTATTACAAATTTACAACAGGTATTTACAACTGGAATGATATCTATGGAAATTCTCAATCATCCATTGCTTTTCCCAAAAGTGCTTTTCAAAAAGCATCAGGAATTTCTTTCTTGGAGAGTTTTTTCCCATTGAAAACATTTCACTTTTCATCCAAAAAGCTTCTTCAGCTTCCTGGATGAGAAGTGAAATGTTTTGAAGGAAAAAAAAAGAAGACAGTCCAGATGCCTTTTGGGAAAGAACCTTTGGGATTACAACTGGAGCATAGAGTGCAATCCCAGAGTTTACCTGGTGGCAGCTTTTCCTCTTCCCCTTTAGTTCTCCTGCTTCCTCCTTCTTTCACTCTGTCTCCTTCCCTCACTTCTTTGCTCGTCGAGAGAGAGTGAAAAGAAAGGAATGGGCTGGATTTTAACAGTAGTGCGCTCAGCACACTTTGACTTTCTCCTGGATCCGCTCAGCTGAACATCTACTGCTTCTCTACTGGGGGAGAACCTTTCTCGGGGTTTTCTGCCCCGTCCTTCCCCAAAGACTAAGGCTTTTCCAATGACCAACGATTTCCTCCATACCCTCTTGAGTATTGCATGACGATACTGTCTGCAGCCAGCTGGTCTCCTCCATCTTGGGTGACGATGTTCCTTCTCTGGGTCTTCCCTTCCCTTCTTTCAGGAAAATTATCTCTGGCCTTTTTTTCTAGCAGAAGAGAATACAGGTAGATCAGCATTCAACTCTGAAATCCTTAGTGCACTGATGACCTTACCTAGGTCATTATCTTCATTCAGGTAATGAAACGTCTGCAAGGAAACCACCAAGCTCAAAGGATTCCACAACTTTTTTCTTCTCCTTCCCCTACCAGGAACTGACAACTGTTCTTTTTTTTATTAAAAAGTTTTAAAATACATTTTATCTTTAACAATCCCCTCTCCCCCTCCCCTACCTATCCCTCCCTACCCCTCCCCCCCTTTCCCCCCCCCCAACTTCCCAGAGCTAAGTACAGGGTATAAAAACAAAGAACAATCATAAACATCCATATGCTACCAACAATAAATTCTTAAATCTATCACTCTCTAGCTCATTTAAGACAACTACAAACAATACTAATATTTCATATAGAAAAAAAAAATAGAAAGGAAGACTTATTCAAATGCTAAATGAAACTTTTTAGTCCCATATTTCTTCTGGATATATTCAATCCATTTTTTCCACTCCATAATATAGCGTTCTTGCGAATGATCTTTCAAATAAGCCGAGATCTTTGCCATCTCTGCCAGGTCAGAAACCTTTAAAGTCCATTCCTCTATAGTCGGCAGTTCCTCCTTCTTCAATACTGACCTATTAAAAGTCTTGCTGCTGTAATTAAATTCAACATCAACTTAGTGTCCACAACAGTAGCTTCTGTAATTATACCCAACAAAAAGAATTGCGGACAAAACTTTATCTTTTGCTTGAAGATCTTCTGCATATTCCACCAATTTTTTTATCCAAAAAGCCTTAACCTTTTTACAAGTCCACCATATGTGAAAATATGTTGCATCTTCGTCACCACACCCCCAGCATTTGGGCTGATAATTCGGATGCATACTTGCAAGCTTTTTAGGATCTAAATGCCATCTATAAAACATTTTATAAAAGTTCTCTCTTAAATTATGAGCTTGTGTAAATTTTACGTTCCTCACCCAGATCTTTTCCCACGTGTCCATTGTAATAACTTCTTGGATATTTTGGGCCCATTTTATCATACAATCTTTAAAAAGTTCTGTTTCTGAGTCAATTTCTATCAATGCAAGATATATCCATTTGATATGTGCTGGACCCTGATTTCTAATTTGCTTTATCAGATTTTCATCAGTCATTGTAAAACCAGTTTTCTGATCTTCTTTCCACCTGGCCCGTAGCTGAATATATTGAAACCAAGTTTGAATAATCTTCTCATCTCGCAAGAGGCTGTACGGTTTCAGACACCAGACATTTCTTTCCAGAGTTAGAATCTCCTTATACGTAGTCACATCATGTTTAAAACCAAAATTTATATTTTCTATTGCGTGTTTTGGGATTGCCCACAATGGTATCTTACAATCTAACTTATGTCTATACTTCTTCCAAACTCTCAAAAATGCCAGTCTTAAAATATGCACTTTAAACACATTATCTACCTTCTTATCATACAACAAATATGCATGCCAGCCAAATAACAAGTCGTGGCCCTCAAGATTTAATAATCTCTCTTGTGTCAAATTAATCCAATCACTTATTCCTGCTAACGCAGCAGCTTCATAATATAATTTAAGATTGGGCATTTTAAGGCCACCTCTTTCACGAGTATCCTGCATAATCTTAAGTTTAACTCGTGGCCTTTTCCCTGCCCAAACAAATTTATTGATACCTCGCTGCCATTCCTCCAGATTAGAATCTTTCTTAAGAACCGGTATCATTTGAAATAAGAATAAAAATTTAGGCAGGACATTCATTTTCACTGCTGCTATTTGCCCCAACAAAGACAATTGCAATTTTTCCCAGCTCTCCATTTCTTTTTGAATTTTTCCCCATAATCTTTCATAGTTATTTTTATATAACTTTGTATTAGAGGGTGACAAAAACACCCCCAAGTACTTGACCCTCTTGACAATCTCAAATCCAGTTAGTCCTTCTAAAAGAGCCCTTTGCGATACTGTCATATTTTTGGCCAAAATTTTAGTCTTTTGTGCATTAACTTTAAATCCAGAAACCTTCCCATATTGCATTATTATCTCCATCAGGTCCACAACAGAGTTCTCCGGCTGGGTCACCATAACAACCAGATCATCTGGGAACGCTCTCAATCTATAATCCTGATCTCTAATTTGTATACCCTTAATTCTTTCCGAATTCCGTATTTTTACCAATAATATCTCCAATGTTTACACAAATAACAAAGGCGATAACGGACACCCTTGCCTTGTGCCCTTCTCAATATTACAAGCTTCAGTCAAACTATTGTTAACTATTATTCGGGCAGTTTGTTTTTGATATAATGCCCTAATTGGTTGCAAAAATTTATCCCCAAAATTCATTTTATCTAAAACTTTCATCAAAAATTGCCAATTCAATTGATCAAAAGCTTTTTCAGCATCTAAAAAAATTAGCGCCGCAGGGATCTGGTTATTCCTTTCCAAAAACTCTAACACATCAACTATATGCCTCACATTATTTTTCATTTGCCTACCACTAATAAACCCAGTTTGATCCCCATGAATCACCTGTTGCAGAACCCTCATCAGTCTATTAGCCAACACCTTAGCAAATATCTTGTAATCTGTATTTAAAAGTGATATCGGTCTGTAATTTTTTACTTGAGTAGCATCTTGATCTTCCTTCGGAATCAAAGAGATAAAAGCAGTTCTCCAAGACGGAGGCACCTTTCCCCCTCTCTGAATTATCTGAAACAGTTCCTTTAACGGCTTTATCAACTCCATTTGTAAATTTTTGTAATAAACCGCAGTCAAACCATCCGTACCTGGCGCTTTATCCAACTTCAATTCCTTAATTGCTGTAAGAATTTCTTCTTCTGTTATCAATTGGTTAATCTCCTCTTTTTGTGCCTGTGTAAGAACCGAGATGCTAGCATTCTCCAAATATACATCAATATCTTTTTCATTAATCTTCTCCTTAGCATATAATTTAGAATAAAAGTCCAGAAAGGCTTCCTTAATAAGATCCTGTTGAAACACAACCTTTCCCTTATGTTCAATTTTATCTATATTAGAAGCCCTTTGCTTTTTCCTTAGTCTATAAGCTAGCCATCTACCTGGCTTATTAGCATTGCAAAAAGTATTATGCCTAGCAAACCGCAAATTGGCTGCCACTTGATCAGCCATTAATTTGTCAAATTGTCCTCTTAATAGCTTAATAACCTCCTTAGTCTTCACATCCAATGGGTTCAAAATCAAGGCCTTTTCTTTTTCCCTAATTTCATTCTCCAATTCTTTCCTTCTGGCTTCCAAAGTACGTCTGTGTTTATTATTCATATATATCAACACCCCTCTCATATAGGCCTTGCTAGCATCCCAAACCATGTCCATAGAAGTATCCTTATTCATATTAATTTCAAAAAAATCCTTCATCTGCTGTTTGCATTCTTCCACATTTCTCTGATTTCTAAACAAATTCTCATTTATGCGCCACAAGCACCTATCTCTATTGTCCTTATTGATCTCTAACCAAACTGGACTATGGTCAGAGATAGCTCTTGCACAGATCTTTACCTTCTTAATCCTAGAAAAAAAGTCATTAGTCAGCAAAATAAAATCAATCCTAGAAAAAGATTGATGTCTATCAGAGAAAAAAGTATAATCCTTTTCATGCGGGTGTGTGTCACGCCAAATATCTCTCAATTCCAAATCATCCTTCATTTCAAAAAAAGATTTAGGCAATCTGGCATGACTCGGAGCACGCTTAAAAGAACCAACCTTATCCATCTGTACATCCAAAACACCATTCCAGTCCCCCATAAAAATAAACGATTTGTAATCCAATTGAGTAAGCTTTGTATGAAGTGAACTAAAAAAATCAGCTTGTTGTTGATTAGGAGCATACAGTCCAACTAAAAGCGTTTTTTTGCCTTCAAGCAACAAATCTATCGTAACATATCTTCCATGCTTATCTGCTTCAATTAATTCCGCTGTTAAAGTACTTTTAACATAAACAACCACTCCATTCTTCTTATTCATCGCAGAGGCAACAAATTGTGTGCCCAACCTTGAATTCGATAAATACTTTTGGTCCATAGCCCTAATATGCGTTTCTTGCAAACATATAACATCAATCTTGAATTGTTTTAAATATTGAAAGACTTTCTTTCTCTTCTGTGGTGAATTTAGTCCATTAACATTCCAGGTTAGAAATTTAGTCGCCATGCATGGCATCCCGAAGCTGTTGGAGCACATCTTTAATAGCCCCTCTGTCTCCTTTGGGCCGCGCTCCTCCCACTGCTTCACTGTAAGTACGCTTTGAAAGTTCCATAACCTTCTGCTGGTCTTGCTCTTTTATTTGTTTTGCTCGTTTTAAAGCGGCACGCGTCACCCTCTGCTCTCCAGCCACAGCTGATAAGGCTATAATTTGATCTCCTCCAGCACCATTCTCCTCTGTCTGTCCATCTTCAGCCTCTTGAGGTTTCCCTTCTCCAAATCCCTTTACAGCTTCCAGAAGTGGTAGAGGGGTTGCTTTTAAAACATTATTGTAGAAATCACGCGCCTGTGTCACAGTAACCAGACGATAACTTTTACCTTCATGCATCACCACCAATCCGACAGGAATCTCCCATCTAAACTTTATATCACGTTGCTTAAGTTCCTGCACGAGAAATGCAAAATCCTTCCTTCTCCTTAAGATCTTTGGGGGAATTTCTTTTAAAACCAAAACTTCTTGGTCAGAAACCACAACTTCCCCTACCAGGAACTGACAACTATTCTGTACACTGAACTTCTCTCTCCAACATTTTTCTCCAGCCATTCCGTTTTCTACAGTCTCCTTCTTTCTTATCCTTCCCTCTCCAATTTTTAGTGAGACCAGCAACATGTTCTTCTCAGCAACTGTGGAGATAGATGTCTTGCTAGAGCTCCAATTTTCCATTTTGGTTATTTAAAAGGAAATATTTTTAGATTTCCATTTAAAAGAAATTTTTTAGGCCAGAACTGGTACAGACATGACATGGCCATCCAGTTGTTTCTTCACCAGAGTCACCCACTGATGATAGTTTCTACTGTTCTTTTAGCAGCTCAGAATGGGGTGCCTGGTCCAGGATTGGCAGAGAACTGGACCCTTATGTTAAGCTAGGACCAACAAATTCCTTTTTGACAATCCTACATGTTCCCATGTCTTTATAATAAATAGGTTTGGCACTATTCAGATGCTGGATGGAGAGTCACAATGTAAGCCACATCCTTTTCCTGGTCACGCAACACATCACAAAAGAGGCAGGTTTTGTGTTTTGTTGCTCCTTCCACCATTTTGCTGATAGTAACACACAATGCCCCCATCCCAATGAATGCTTATACTTCTGACTGCTGCTTCTTCAGCTCTCAGGTCCTTAGAAAGAGAGCACTGTCAGATTGTGATCTGCACTATACAGACCACCTGGTTAACCAGCTCAGAGAAGGTTTTTGTGATTTCATTTGGTTATGCAGAACGTGGTGTGAACACTGGTTAAATTTGGTGTGTCCACCCAGCCCCTTGGGTTATTTAATGGTTTGGTGTGTAATGGAAATCCAAGAAATGGTTAATTCTGCAACTGGGTTAAGTGTTGTGTGAACTCTCCAATTAAGAAAAATGTTAGCTCTGTCCCAAACATCCACTTTTCATTAGACCCCTGTCACAAACAGTTGTCCTACGTATCTGTAGGTAGACCGGCCAGGACTACCTGATGCCATTTTTTGGAGCCAAAATGCTGGTGGTTGAATACGTGAACCATGCAATGTCAGAAAGAGGCAATTTCTTCCAGCCAGACTTGGCCAAAACCAATCACTAGGAAATTAACTGAGATCTGCAAGAAAATCTAATATCACAGGCAAAGCAGATCAGATGTTCATGTCAGGAAATGTCAGTTTTGTCAGCCTTTCAACATCCAAAGGAACTGTGTCTAACTTAAGGCAGCATTGAAATTTCCTGTTCATTGAATTTTCTTTGAAGCTGTTGATAACTGAGAAGCACACCAGGACAAGGTCATTAACTTAGGTGTCGATTCAAACATTTCCAAGAACAGCTGATGCAACAAAGACAGAAAATTGTAGTGAGAAAAGTCATTCTCATCCTTATTTTTTGTTTTAGGATGGCGATTTGGTGCCAATCTACCTTAAATTAAATTTTCTGGAGACAGAATGTCACGTGTTGGATCCAACTCCTCTCGAGAATTGCACTGTGAGGCCACAGCATAATCATGTAAGTGTCTGAGGGTTGTTGAAAATGCAAAATTTCATGGGAGGACAGGTGGCTGCTTACCAGTGTAAATTGAATTTCTGATATATTAGTGTACAAAGTATTAATGAAACCTCAGGGGTTGCTAATGTTCTTTGGGCATTCATTTTGAGTTCACATTTCATAGCCGGATTTCATTTCAACTCTGAGTAAAGAATTAGTCAGGAATTAAGAAGTCAATTCTTCTTTCATGTTCATCCTGTGATGTCCAAAGGAATCCATGAAAAGTGCCTTACTGCTCCCCTGTTTTTAAAAGAGGAGGGATCCAATCTTAGCAACTTTAAGACCTGTGGACTTCAACTCCCAGAATTCCCAGCCAGCTATGTCCAAGGTTCGTCAACCCAGGTTTATAGGTTACTCCCAATTTTTGTCAATATTGAACTGGACAAATAGAAGTTCTCATATTACAACATGTGGAAATGTTTCTCCAAAGACACCAATAAGACGGTTTTGAAGGAAGTATGCATGTCAGGCTGAAAACCAAGAAAGGCCTGCTAAGTTACAGCAAAGCAATTTTCCCTTATTGCTCCTTACCTATAGACAGAAATCATGCCAAACTAAAGCAAACTGCATGTGTCGTTAAATTTATACTCAGAGCGTCTAGGGAGGAGCTGTCTTGATCCTCTTCTTCCCAACCAAACTATGTAAACTTTGCTGTCTCTTGCTCCTCTGGAATGCAACCCCTCCCTGCTGGGAATCCAGACAGCATTCCGCCACAGTGCATTATCTACCATAATGTTGGCTGTCTCACAAATTAGTCCACCCAAGTTACTAGTGTACAGTGCTTATTTGAATAATCTCCTATCTGTTAAAAACATGAGATATGTTGTAATGGACATAAATAAATCCTACTGATGCTAAAATTCCCCAGAAGTACCAGTTTTAAAACACCAACCTGAAATGGTTAGCTAAATTATGTTAAGTTAAAGTTCAACATGTTTAATTTGGTGCTTTTGTATTTCCAGGCTGTTAAAATGGACTGTGATGTCAAGATGATCTATGATGTTGAGACTCATAAAAACGATGTTTTTGTGAAATGCAACTCCACCCCAGGTAATTTAAGTTCGTGCCTCTTGGACTCTTAGTTGGGCCGGGTTCAACAAACTAAGGTGTCACTGAGCTAACCATTGGGTTATTCTCTTTTCCTGTCCTTTTTTATTAACTTTTTATGACAGCGGGTTTCCCACACAGCTTTCTTCAAAATTCAGCAACATCTTAGCAGTATCCTGAGATGTTTCATCCAAAGCATGCATTGCTTTAATTCAGTTGTAAGGCGATTAAAGTCAATCTAATGAGACGGAGTGGATTACTGAATTGGGTGCTTCCAAACCGTTTATTTTGCTTCTACAAAACTGTTTTTTCTCGATCTGATTAGCAATACAAATTAAAATGCTGCTTTCAATCCATTGAAATGATGGATTTGAATCAAACTGACAGTTACAATCAACCAGCAAAAACTACGGTTCAAAGTCTATTGAACTTTACAAAACATCAAAACATTTAGGTGCAAAGTGAGAGAAAAAAGACAGCCAAAGCAAGGGGAAGAAATAGAGAGAGAAAGGGAGAAAGAGTTTGATCCACACCCATCCATCCATCCATCCATCCATCCTTTATGTATCTCTATATTTATATAACAAAAGAGATTGACCTTCATAGAACTGCTGGAAATGATATTGTGGGTATTTAACACTGACATTTCTAAAGGGAGTGGCCTTTGATTATTCCAGCTTGAACCCTTTCAGGTGCATAGCAGTAGCAGAATAGGGACAGAAAGTAGGACAACGATCCCTCTTCTCTTCTGTCCCATTAAAGAAACTATTTGATGGATCGGGACGATGTATCTGACAACAGTTTGGAATGCCTACCTGGAGATAGTTAGAATCTTGAACTTAACAACCAGAAATGAGCCCAAACAATCTGTTGCTAAGCAGGACAGTTGCTAAGTGAATTTTGTCCCATTTTACCACCTTTCCTGACAGTTGTTTAGTGAATCACTGCAGTTGTTAAGCTAGTAACATGCTTCCTGCGTGAATCTGGCTTCCCCATGGACTCCGCTCGTCAGAAGGTCGCAAAAAGTGATCACCTGATCCAAGGACACTGCAGTCATCCTATATACGAGTCGGTTGTCAAGTGTCTGAAGTTCAGTCATGTGACCATGGGGATGCTGCAATGGCCATAATTATGAAAAACAGTCATTAAGTCCCTTTTCCAGTGTTGCTGTACCTACTGTAAATGACACTGAATGAATGGCTGTAATTCAGACCCTTGGCAATTGACTCAGAATTAATGGGGAAGCCAGATTCACTTAACAACAGTGGGACTAATTTAAGAACGGTAGTGATTCACTTAACAACTTTGGCAAGAAAGGTCATAAAGTGGGGATACTCGCTTAACAAATGTTTTGCTTAGCAACAGAAATTTTAGGCTCAACTGAGTTCTCCCATTGCAAAAGCCGTAACTTCAACCAACTTTTTTTTAACCTGCTATCTGAAATTTCCTGACAGTTAGGATGATGAATCAGAGGTTGTGGGTGCTCCAACACCGGAGGTTTTTAAGAAGAGATGGGACAGCCATTTGTCTGAAATGGTGTACGGTCTCCTGCTTTTTTGCAGCAGTTCTCAGCCAAGACTGCCATCTGCTTTCAACGGACTTCTTGACATTTCTTTTTCTTTCCAGATTCTGTGGAAAATGTGCAGCGAAATTGTCCTAAATGTCCAATTCTCTTGCCTCAGAATGACCCGCACGTGGTAGACGCTGTTGAATATGTGCTTAATAAACACAATGAAAAACTTTCCGGCCATGTTTATGAAGTTCTTGAGATTTCAAGAGGGCAGCACACAGTAAGTGTGCAGATGTTAAAAAGGAATTCTGATTATCTTTTCCAGTTTAATGTTTTGATACTTCATGTAACTGAGAGAAAGGAGGAGGAGACAGGAGGAATTATGCTCTGCAAAAACTCTAGGAAAAGAATCAGATACCTACAAAGGAGAACATTTGTTGCTCGGGATTGAAATGAAATGCTCTCTGAGCTTCGTGGCTTTCTTGCAGACATTTTGGTAACCAAACTAGGTAATACCATCAGTGCTAAACCAATGATCGCCTAGAACTGATGACGTTACCTAACCAGCTGCTAAGAAAAAAAGGGATAGGTACCATAATTTTTCAAGAACCAGGGGCTGTAGCCGATTTTTTAAAAATTACATTTAAAGCCTCTGACTGTAGTGAACAAGGATTCACTGATGTTTTATACTATATAACTACGGCCAATACCCAGCAAAGTGAAACATAGAACAGCCACCAAGTAAAATAGAAGCAATGAAACAGTCATATAAAAAGCCAGGAAACCCCTATTTTTAGGGGCTCTGGGGCTCACAAATTACCTCCCCCTGTGCCAAAGGAAAATGGGAAATTTCAGTAGGAACAAATTACCTCTCTCTCTGCCAAAGGAAGGTAGGAACTTTCAGTAGGAACAGGTGACTACAGGTGACCGTGGGATATGCAGCAGACAGGAGTAAAATTTGTTCTCCCAGCTCTTCAATTTTGCCATTTCTACCCACAACCCAGATAAAACATCTTTTGCTTTGATTTCAGTTTGAGCCTGAAGGTTTCTATGTGGAGTTTGCTATCGTGGAGAGTAACTGCACTGCTCAGGAAGCCCAGGATGACCATCATCACTGCCATCCTAATACAGAAGGAGAAGACGTAAGTGCAAGGGTCAACTCCAATCCTCTCTGGGCACTTGCCATTTTTCTCTCTCTCTTTGCTATCCTTGCAAACCCCGACCACATTCCAAATAAGTGTGCAAGGCCAAATATTTCACAGAGAGAAATTGAGACTTGAATCTGGCTCTCAAGAGCCCAAATCCTACACTTCAACCTCTGCACAACCTTAATTTCTTCACAATTCATCCAGAAATAAAGCCTCCCCAAAACCTCCTGCCAACGTCTGAAGAAGAATATTATGCCAAGAAATTGGGTTGTAACCTGACTGGATTCTTTCATTCAGTAGTAGCTTTATCTTCTCCCCTGCATAGCAGTCCTTTGACCATTTCAGGTTTGCTGATATGTGGGGGATTTATTTGGGTTCACGTGGAAATATCTTAGTTCTTTCTTCTCTCCCTCCTTCTCTCCAGCATATTGGATTCTGCAGAGCAACTGTTATCAGGTCGCATGCTAGCCTGGAAAAACTTAAAGATGAACAGTTTGAGTCGGACTGTGTCATCTTTGACGTCAAGGTATGTACATTAAATGCAATTTTGTTCATCCACTTTCCCCATTCTCCACAACAGTGTTTGTCAACCGCATCAACTTTGAGATGTGTATACTTCATCTCCCAGGGAGTTGAAGTCCACCTATCTCTTGGAGTTTTTTATCCATTCTGTCCATCCAAGCAGCTCAACATTAACTTCCTGGTCCAACTATCGATTCCCCTGCATCCCTTCACATGAATAGATGCTCTGATATATAATAAAGTCTGATTTGTAAACACTAGATTATTTTATTTATATACTATCTTTTCTCTGAGATTATTATTTTACCCTCACCACTTTGGATTGTAGGTTGGGCTGAGAAAAAATAATTAGCTCAGAGCTACCCAGAAACGTATCTAGCCAGGAAGAGTATGAACCTAGATCACCCCAGTCCAACTCTGGCCTCTTAATTGCCATGCTATTCATTCAACAAACTGTGGTTTTAACACATTATGCCTCAGTGATGTGCCTTACAATAACATAAAGAAGATGGCTTCCAAGGTCCCTTCCATCCCTGTTATACTGTGTCCTGTTAACTGAAAGACTAATTGCTGTTTTTCAGTTTTATTCATTTGATTTCTATTCCAACATTCACCAACTGCCAAATTACAGCAAGTCTTCAATTTAAGAGTATAACCCCATTTCTTATTGCTAAGTGAGACAGTTGTTCAGTGTGTTTTTCCTCATTTTAAGCCCTTCCTTGCCACAGTTGTTAAGTGAATCACTGCAATTGTTAAATTAGTAACAGGGCTGTTAAGTGAACCTGGCGTCCCCATTGATTTTGCTTGTCAGAAGGATGCAAAATGGGATCACAAGATCACACCAGGACATGGCAACCCTCATAAATAAATGCTGACTGCAAAGCACTTGAATTTTGATCATGTGACTATGGGGATGCTAGAATGGTCGTAAGTGTGAAAAACGGTCATAGATTGCTTTTTTCAGGGCTGTTGTAATTTCAAAGAGTCACTAAACGAATGATTGTAAGTTGAGGACTACCTGTATTGCAAATATTAACAGCAGTTGGCTTTCTTGATTCACTTTAGTCAAGCTGGATTTTAATTTGTTGGAAAGTTCAAAGCAGGATAAGCTTTGTGTTCGTTGGCCGAAAAAGACTCATCAGTGCTTGCATGTTTTGTGTTTTTTCCCCCCAGAAGGGACATGCTCACTGCTATTTGATTGAGCAGCACGTTGGAAAAGATAGTACTTCCCCAGGAGACAACACTTCTGTCCTCAACCTTGCCCATTCACACAATCATACAAGGGCCTCACATGAGTCTCACTCTGATGAATGTGTGGTGGGATGCCCAGTTGCTTTTGTCAAAAAAGAAGTACCAACAGATATATCAGATCATGACACACCATCTGTGAAAGGTTGTCCAGGAAGAGTACTTCACTTCAACCTGTAGACCAGCCGTACAAGAGAAGTTCGAGAAAACACCCAGTTAGTGCAAAAATGTTTTCCAAATCTGAACTTAAACCTTGAATCCCAAAATGGTTTACCCTGACACATTACCGTCTTTGCCAATGTTGTCATCACCCATGGTTATTATAAGAAAGAGGCTTTGCATTTTTGCCTTTCTGCTTGTAGAAATGCACATTCTGATGTTCACTTGACATCTTTCAGTCCCTCTCTCTGTTCAGCCATGGAACGAGAAGAAAGTTGAAGAAAAGTTATATTAGTCCCAAAGTCAAAATTCTTCCTTTTTATTCTTTTAAAGAGAAAATCTCCTTATCAGATTTGTTTTCCCCAGAATGTTTCACTGTGCTACATTATTTGAAAGGGGCAATGTTGAACAAAGTCCAATATACTGACAGAAAAATATCAGTGTACTTTCTAAATAAATTGTTCAGTTCTAAAATTGCCTTGTCCTTTTTTGTTTTTTTTTGTTTTACGTTTGTGGCCAGATGGCCTTGATCACTCTGAATGAGAATTCTGGGAATTATAGTTCAGCACCTTTAGGAAAGGACATTTCTCTTTCTTCTAACTCTAGGAATGTCTTTCTCATGGAATACAAATGTGTAGACATTCTCTCTCCTGGCTTCAGCTGTATTTTGTATAGCTTTCTTGTCAGCATTACTTTCCTCCTTTCGTCTCTCTTACATACACAGTGTGCAAAGCTTCCCAGCACTCTTTAGCAAACTGGAGATCCCTCACGTGTATCAGCTGGCTATCCTCTAAACTTGGATTATACTGGCCAGTGCTTTCCCATTCTTTCTCTGGTCCCCATCATCCAGGACTGCAGGTGGATCAGTAACTCCTCCCTTCTCAGGTACATCCCCATTTTCAGAATCCAGGAGAGGTAGTTTGTCTCATTTAGCAGAGATACTGCTAAACCTCCCATTATGCTGATGGAAGCCATGTTTCCTACGTCTTTAAAGAACCACAAATCACCAGAAGGCACAAGTCTTAATCCTCTGGCTCTGGGTCAAATTCTCACTAGGTTTCTCCTCACTCTGGGCCCATAGCCTATCCATGCACAGTCTTATTACTGTGAGGTAACCCAAGAGTAAATACAGTAAAGAGTGCTTTGTCTTCAGTGGTGACTTATATTACTCTCTATCTACAAATATACACTAGAAATAAAATACATACACATGATGATTCAGAAAACTCCAATAAACAGCTATTACAGCAGTCAAACAGAGGAGACAAGAAGACTCCAGCAAAAAAACTTCCCTTTTATACTCAGACTCTTAAAGGGATACACACATTCCACTTATTGCATCATTCACATTACATTACATCTTTACATAAGCTGTTTAGGTATTAAATTATTATCCTGACATATTTACTTACAATATATAACAATATATTTTCAATATAATAGAGATAAAAAGCCACAATAAATTGCAAATTTATAGATCAGCTTCTTTGAATTCCACTCCAGACAGGAGGAGGTCTTCAGATCACTCACACATGCTCCAGACAGAGGATCCCCACAAGGAGATCATAAAAAAGCAGAGGCCAAGGAATTCCTTGACTTCTATGCCCAGACTCTAATTAATGCATTTATGGAAATGGGATTTGCATATTTCCTTTGATAATCACTCCTGGAAAATTTTTAATTATTTTATGGATTCTAAAAGCCTTCAGAATGGCAAATTTCAATTCACCAAGTGAATTTCCTCCAATCAAGTAGAAAAATATTGTTATGAGAAAGCTTCTCTAGGTCTGACCAGAAATCTGGTGTGATGTCCTTGAGTCTCATGGTGTGGCTTCTTAATCTTTGAAGCCTGCATTCTAAACCTCTCCCCTCCCTCCAACTTCGTTGGCAAACCAAGATGCAATATTTGTCACACCAGCAAAACCGTGCTTGGAAACCTGACATAAGGACTTTAAATATATATATTGGAATAAACACCAAAAAGGTAATTAGAATGTTGATTCTGGAAAGTTATAAATGGATTAAGAGCCCTGGTGGCCCAGTGGTTAGAATGCAGTCCTGCAGGCAACTTCTGCTGACTGCCAGCTGCCAGCAGTTTTGCAGTTCGATTCTCACTGGCTCAAGGTTGACTCAACCTTCCATCCTTCCGAGATCGGTAAAACACAGACCCAGCTTGTTGGGGGCAAAATGCAGACTGTGTAAACAGAGAGGGCTGTAAAGCACTGTGAAGTGGTATGTAAGTCTAAGTGCTATTGCTATTGCTATTGCTATTGCTATTAAGGACACAGATGAATTTGACATAATATTTTGAAATTCATTTCAAATAGCCCTTGACTTATAACAATTCATTTAGTGACTGTTTGAAGTTACTACAGTACTGAAAAATTGACTTATAACTGCTTTTCACACTTATGACCATTGCGGCATTCCCATGGTCATATGATCAAAATTCAGACACTTGGCCACTGACTCATATTGATGACAATTGCAATGTCCTGGAATCACATAAAGTTCATAAAATGGGACAAAATTCATTTAACAAATGTTTCATTTAGCAACAGAAATTTTGGGCTCAATTGTGGCCACAAGTCAAGAACTTCCTGCACAAGAATTCTTCCTGTTGGTTGTTTAGAATTATAGAAATAAATATATTTTGAAATAAAGCATAAGAAATCTTCCTATTGGAAAATGCTGTTGATTAGGAAAAAAGTGATAAAATGGAACTTTGAAGGTTGATATTAAAGGGAACAAAAAACAGCTGAAAATTATAATTAAAGAAGAGAGTCATTAATACAGAATAAAGCAAAATAACTTTGGCAGATTGTGAGAACATTTGTATATTACTCTTAAGGTTATCTGTAATTATTTTAAAAAAATAGATTTAAATGGGGGAAAAGGAATAGTAGTAATTTATTTCTTAATTTAACCCAAAGACTTTACTTAATTACTTTATTTATGTATATATTTATCATTTATTAAATTTATATACCGCCCATCTCACTATCAAGCACCTCTAGGCTGCCTACAATATAAATAAAGCAATAGAAAAGTTTAAAAACATTAAAATGTTAGGCATTAAAAATTAACACATTAATATCAAAAGCCAAGCAAATGAAAGAACCAAGGCGTAGAAGAGGAGTAGGTGGGAACTTTAGGGAAAATAACTTTTTAAAACAAAACCTGCATCAGAAAAATTATTAAAAAGCAAGAACGCTTACTTAACTGGATGGTACCCTCATTATTAGTTGCAAAAAGACAGGGTTTGTCACAGGAAAAATGAAGGACTCAGGGCGGTGTACAGGGCAATTAAAATACAACATACAAAAGTTAAAAGTAAAATTAAATTGTTTTAGCCCTAACAATAAATAGTTAAAAATAAACCTCTTCTTCTTCTTCTTCTTCTTCTTCTTCTTCTTCTTCTTCTTCTTCTTCTTCTTCTTCTTCTTCTTCTTCTTCTTCTTCTTCTTCTTCTTCTTCTTCTTCTTCTTTTCTCTCTCTCTCTCTCTCTCTCTCTCTCTCCCCCTCCCTCCCTCCCTCCCCATAGAAGCCTCTCCTCTCCTATCCCCTTCTCTCCCGGGCTTATCTTCCCCAACCTAGGCCTCCACATACACAACTTTTCCTCCCTAACCTAGGCCTCCGCAGACTCAACGCCTCCCTGCCCTCTCCTGACTCCTCCCCCAGGCATCTCTCCGTACTGTCTCTTCAGCTCACCCTGCCCCCGCTACCCCAGCTACATATACTTGGCATAAATGCCTTGGCATACAGATCATCTTCGATTTATAACCACAATTCAGCCCATCTCTGTTCCTAAGCGAGACATTTGGTAAGTGGGTTTTGCCTCATTTTTATGATCTTTCTTGCCACATTTGGTAAGTGAATCACTACAGTTGTTAAATTACCAACATGATTGTCACGTGATTCTGGCTCCCCCGTTGACTTTGCTTGTCGGAAGATTGCATATATATAATTCAGTTTAGTTTTAGTTTAGTTTTATTAAATTTTTATACTGCCCTTCTCCCGAAGGACTCAGGGCGGTGAACAGGGCATATAATAAAAATACAAAAATACAAAAGTTAAAATAGAATTAAATTAATGCCCAAAATAAAACAATAAAATATACAAATATTTAAAACCCTAAATTAACTCCCCATCAGGCCAGGCCAGCTTGTTCAAATAAGTGGGTCTTTAACCCGCGCCGGAAGGAGCGGAGATCCGGTGCCATCCGGAGCTCAACCGGCAGTTGATTCCACAGAGCCGGGGCGCCCACAGAGAAGGCCCTCCCCCTGGGGGCCACCAGCCGGCATTCTCTGACCGGAGGCACCCTGAGGAGGCCCTCTCTGTGGGAACGCACAGGGCGGAGGGGAGTTGACGCCGGCAGCAGGTGGTCCCCGAGGTATAATTCACGCTACCTTTGTCCGTAGTTGCTCTATAATTTTGTTTTCTTTTTTTGTACAAGTTTTACTATTTTTTGTACAAGTTTTACTATTTTTTAAATTTTACATTTAAATTTTACATTCAGGTATTTATGAAGCAATACGGTGGTTGGGTAGTCAAAAATAAACAATAGCAAATAACAAATTATTTGTAAATAGTTCAAGTTATGTCAACAAAGATTCCCTCTCCAATTCCCTTAGTTATAACATAATCAAACTAATTGAATTAATACATTTCTAATTGTGACATAAACAATTAGAATAATTTTCAATATATTTTCACTTATACATATCCATGTCCTGTTAATTATTTTATGGATTCTAAAAGCCTTCAGAATGGCAAATTTCAATTCACCAAGTGAATTTCCTCCAATCTTTGAGAATTAAGTTTTGTGCAAGTTTAAGTTGTCAAGGTTCTGACTGATGAACCCAATCATGGAAACACCTTTCAGACATTCTGATCTCATATTGTAATAATAATAATAATAATAATAATAATAATAATAATAATAATAATAATAATAATAATAATAATAATAATAATAAAGTTGGAAGGGACCTTGGAAATCATCTAGTCCAACCCCCTGTTCAGGCAGGAAACCTTATACCATTTCAGGCAAATGGCTGTCCAGTCTCTTCTTAAAAACCTCCAGTGTTGGAGCATTCACCACCTCTGGAGGCAGGTTGTTCCACTGGTTAATTGTTCTAACTGTCAGGAAGTTTCTCCTTAGTTCTAGGTTGCTTCTCTCCTTGACTATTTTCCATCCGTTGCTTCTTGTCCTGCTTTCAGGTGCTTTGGAGAATAGCTTGACTCCCTCTTCTTTGTGGTAGCCCCTGAGATATTGGAACACTGCTATCATGTCACCCCTCACCCTTCTCTTCGTTAAACTACACATACCCAATTCCAGCAACCGTTCCCTATATGTTTTAGCCTCCAGTCCCCCAATCATCTTTGTTGCCCTTCTCTGTACTCTTTCTAGAGTCTCAACATCTTTTTTACATCGTGGTGACCAAAACTGGATGCAGTATTCCAGGTGTGGCCTTACCAAAGCATTGTAAAGTGGTATTAGTACTTCACTTGATCTTGATTCTATCCTTCTGTTAATGCAGCCTAGCACTGTGTTGGCTTTTTTGGCAGCTGCAGCACACTGCTGGCTCATATTGAAGTGATTGTCTACTAAGACTCCGAGATCCTTCTCACAGTTACTACTACTGAGCAAGGTACCACCTATACTGTGCTGCCACCACGTGGCTGTTCTTGGGAAATTACCAATATGCTAATTGGGTCTGCCAGTACCTTCCCCTTTGTGATGTATTTCCTATCCTGCTCATGATGCTGTACTAGGATCCACCCCTTCTGGGTTGGACTTCCTCCTTCTCCTTGCTCCCTTGTGTTCCATCCTCCATTGTAACATCTGAACACAAGCCATGCGGACAGTAATCCTGTTACTGTCTTTTGACCTTAAAGTTCCGACCACGTTCAACTGACCACACGTTCTCTGCTGTAACCACCTTCTACATGCAGGTATTTCAGATGAACCAGGTGCTTTATGAGTTCACTGTCTGCAAAGGGCCATTAAACGTGACTAAATTCGCTTAAACAGACCAATAAGTGTCTTAACAAGGAATTAATTTCGCAACACAACGTGTCTGTAGCAGAACAGTCAAAAGACAGTAACAGGATTACTGTCTGCATGGCTTGTGTTCAGATGTTCCAATGGAGGATGGAACACAAGGGAGCAAGCAGAAGGAGGAAGTCCAACCCAGAAGGACCATTTAAAGATTCTCAAAGATTCTCAAAGAAACAGAGGATTGGTGTTCTAAATTCAGAGAGGGAAATTTAAACAAAGAAGAAATAAGTGGGGGGGAAGCGATTAGAGACCAGAGTGACGGTATTATACTCTGTAGTATACTCCCCAAAGTAATAGTTTCCACTGATGCATAGAAGGACTCTATCCATTGCAGCATTAAAATATCGGGAGATTCATCCACTGGTCTCCAGATATTCTCTCTCTTCATCAGTGAGTAACCAGCATCACAATATTCCACCAGAGCTCCCAATCTTTGTGGCTTTTGCGCAGTGCAGTTAGTCCTTGACTTTCAGGAATTTGCTTAGCAATCATTCAAAGTTGTTACCACGCTGGAAAAAAAGTGACTCAAGGCATCCCCACCGTCAAGTGATCAGAGTTCAAGAGCTTGGCAACTGGCATGTATTTTTCGATAGTTACAGTGTGGGGTCCTTGGTGCTCTCCGAGCTGGCTTGTTTTCTTGCAGACATTTTGGTACCCTAACTAGGTAAGATCCTCACAGACTAGCACTGAGGATGTTCCCTACTTAGGGTAATGAAAGGCCTGCAAGAATACAAGCCAGCTCGGAAAGCACCCATATTCTCCTTCGTGAGTTACGGTGTCCCCTGCCCACAGGATCGCCATTTGCAGCCTTCCCAGATGGCCACAATTGGGACCGGAATTTCCACTGCTGAGCAAGGTGGCTATTGAGTGAGCCTTGCTCAGTTTTATGATGTTTTTTCACCACAGTTGTCAAGCAAGTCGCTGCAGTTGTTAAGGGAATCATGCAGTCAATCAGTGAATCTGTCTTCACTGGGGGAAAGTCAATGGGGGACTTATTGACCATGTGATTAACTTAACAACTGCAGTGATTCATTTAACAACCAAGGCAAAAAAGGCCATAAAGCTGAGCACAGCTCAATTAATAACCACATTGCTTAGCAATGGAAATTCCGGTCCTAATTGTGGTGGTAAATCGAGGACTAACAATATAGAAAAGACATCAGTCTTGCATCACAAAGGCCACCACAACTGTGCTTCCGTTACTTGGTTTCTTGACATCATGTGCAAATGGGTTGGACTCCTATTTTTTTCTGAATGTTGATTTGAAGTTTAATTGAAGTCCACAAGTCTTCTAGTTGCCAAAGTTGGAAACCCCTGCTCTAGAGAATACTATGAGTAGCCAAGGAAACAAACCAATGGATCCATAATGCTGAAAAAGGTGGAAGGAATACAGAGGGTGGCCAGCAGCAAAATGGATGCCCTTCATTAAAACTGCAACGGTTGCTGTGTTGGATGGAATACGGGACCAGGCTGGGGACAGATAGATCATCCTAGAAGAGTCATTGTCAATAGGATGGAACTTAATCTCTATTACTTAGGTCAGTAATGGAGCTGAGATTTGACAGAAAGTCTTCCATATCTATAATTCATGCTATCTTTGTGCATAATTGCTATATAATTTTGTATTCTTAAAATACCCTTTCCTGCAGCAGTATCCTGGGATTAATATTACTGATTGACTCAGAGTTGTTTTTCTCTTTTTGCACAATCTGCTTTTTCCCCCTTATCTAATCAAACTGTGACTAGATGTCCCTACATATTTATTTATCCTTTCCTCTTGTTTGCAGGACCTTCTGCAAATATTGCATCTTCCCAGGTAAACTAAGGCAAGTGGCATGTGGTGGGGGACAGTGAACAGAAACATTCCATAAAAAGGAGCACCTGAAGTTAGGTTCTCTGGAGTATTCCTTCCTTCCAACTAGTGCCTGGTACATTATCTATGAACCCAGCCATGAATTTCGTGGTAGCTCTCCTGCTCCTGAGTCAGATTATAGGATCTACGCTTAGCTCTCAAGTGAGAGGGGATATAGATTGCAATGACAAAGACGCTAAAGACTGGGCAGGTAAAGCTGTGCGCTACATCAATGAGCATAAACTACATGGATACAAACAAGACCTCAATGTAATCAAGAATATCCATATCCTTCCCTGGGTAAGTACAATGGGAGGAAAATTTTCCTAGTTTCATTTACTAAGTAAATAACATCTAAGTGGTCTTCTCTGATGTTATGCCAGACAATTTCTGTAGTCTTCCTGCTGAAATTTGGGCAATCCACAGCCTCTTTCTCATCAATATTTTGTAATCTCATAGTTTCCATTTCAGTTGAATTGCTAGACGGGTGTGGATAATACGATTGGTAGTCCAACACATCTGGATGGCACCAGATTGGAAAAGCTATCATGAAAGAGGAATCTCTATCTTCTCCACTGTCCCAGGGTGAAGGAGTCCTCCTTGAACTAGAGATGTATTTTGCTTTGCAAGGATGGCGATTGACATAGAAAACAAGACAGCAGATCCTTTTACTTATGCTAATAATATTTCCAATGAAATATTATTACAAATTTACAACAGGTATTTACAACTGGAATGATATCTATGGAAATTCTCAATCATCCATTGCTTTTCCCAAAAGTGCTTTTCAAAAAGCAACAGGACTTTCTTTCTTGGGGAGTTTTTTTCCCATTGAAAACATTTCACTTTTCATCCAAGAAGCTTCTTCAGCTTCCTGGATGAGAAGTGAAATGTTTTGAAGGAAAAAAAAAGAAGACAGTCCAGATGCCTTTTGGGAAAGAACCTTTGGGATTACAACTGGAGCATAGAGTGCAATCCCAGAGTTTACCTGGTGGCAGGTTTTCCTCTCCCTCTTTAGTTCTCCTGCTTCCTCTTCCTTTCACTCTGTCTCCTTCCCTCACTTCTGAGCTTGTCCAGAGAGAGTGAAAAGAAAGGAATGGGCTGGATTTTAACAGTAGTGCGCTCAGCACACTTTGACTTTCTCCTGGATCCGCTCAGCTGAACATCTACTGCTTCTCTACTGGGGGAGAACCTTTCTCGGGGTTTTCTGCCCCGTCCTTCCCCAAAGACTAAGGCTTTTCCAATGAACAACGATCCCCTCCATACCCTCTTGAGTATTGCATGACGATACTGTCTGCAGCCAGCTGGTCTCCTCCATCTTGGGTGACGATGTTCCTTCTCTGGGTCTTCCCTTCCCTTCTTTCAGGAAAATTATCTCTGGCCTTTTTTTCTAGCAGAAGAGAATACAGGTAGATCAGCATTCAACTCTGAAATCCTTAGTGCACTGATGACCTTACCTAGGTCATTATCTTCATTCAGGTAATGAAACGTCTGCAAGGAAACCACCAAGCTGAAAGGATTCCACAACTTTTTTCTTCTCCTTCCCCTACCAGGAACTGACAACTGTTCTGTACACTGAACTTCTCTCTCCAACGTTTTTCTCCAGCCATTCCGTTTTCTGCAGTCTCCTTCTTTCTTATCCTTCCCTCTCCAATTTTTAGTGACACCAGCAACATGTTCTTCTCAGCAACTGTGGAGATAGATGTCTTGCTAGAGCTCCAATTTTCTATTTTGGTTATTTAAAAGGAAATATTTTTAGATTTCCATTTAAAAGAAATGTTTTAGGCCAGAGCTGGTACAGACATGACATGGCCATCCAGTTGTTTCTTCAGCAGAGTCACCCACTGATTATATTTTGTTGATTCTATTGTTCTTTCAGCAGCTCAGAATGGGGTGCCTGGTCCAGGATTGGCAGGGAACTGGATCATGTTAAGCTAGGACCAAAAATTCCTTTTTGAGGGTCCAGAGGTTCCCCCGACTTTATAATAAATAGGTTTGGCACTATTCAGATGCTGAATGGAGAGTCACAATGTAAGCCACATCCTTTCCCTGGTCACGCAACACATCACCAAAGAGGCAGGTTCTGCGTTTTGTTGCTCCTTCCACCATTTTGCTGATAGTAACACACAATGCTCCCATCCCAATGAATGCTTATACTTCTGACTGCTGCTTCTTCAGCTCTCAGGTCCTTAGAAAGAGAGCATGGTCAGCTTGTGATCTGCACCATACAGACAACCTGGTTAACCAGCTCAGAGAAGGTTTTTGTGATTTCATTTGGTTATGCAGAACGTGGTGTGAGCACTGGTTAAATTTGTTGTGTCCGCCCAGTCCCTTGGGTTATTTAATGGTTTGGTGTGTAATGGAAATGGTTAATTCTGCAACTGGGTTAAGTGTTGTGTGAACTCTCCAATTAAGAAAAATGTTAGCTCTGTCCCAAACTTCCACTCTTCATTAGACCCCTGTCACAAACAGTTGTCCTACGTATCTGTAGGTGGACCAGCCAGGACTACCTGATGCCATTTTTTGGAGCCAAAATGCTGGTGGCTGAATACGTGAACCATGCAATGTCAGAAGGAGGCAATTTATTCCAGCCAGACATGGCCAAAACCAAAACTAGGAAATTAACTGAGATCTGCAAGAAAACCTCATATCACAGGCAAAGCAGATCAGATGTTCATGTCAGGAAATGTCAGTTTTGTCAGCCTTTCAACATCCAAAGGAACTGTGTCTAACTTAAGGCAGCATTGAAATTTCCTGTTCATTGAATTTTCTTTGAAGCAGTTGATAACTGAGAAGCACACCAGGACGAGGTCATTAACTTAGGTGTCAATTCAAACATTTCCAAGAACAGCTGATGCAACAAAGACAGAAAATTGTAGTGAGAAAAGTCATTCTCATCCTTATTTTTTGTTTTAGAATGGCGATTTGGTGGCAATCTACCTTAAATTAAATTTTCTGGAGACAGAATGTCACGTGTTGGATCCAACTCCTCTCGAGAATTGCACTGTGAGGCCAAGGGATAATCATGTAAGTGTCTGAGGGTTGTTGAAAATGCAAAATTTCATCAGAGAACAAGTGGCTTCTTACCAGTGTAAATTGAATTTCTGATATATTAGTGTACAAAGTATTAATGAAACCTCAGGGGTCGCTAACGTTCCTTGGGCATTCATTTTGAGTTCACATTTCATAGCCGGATTTCATTTCAACTCTGAGTAAAGAATTAGTCAGGAATTAAGAAGTCAATTCTTCTTTCATGTTCATCCTGTGATGTCCAAAGGAATCCATGAAAAGTGCCTTACTGCTCCCCTGTTTTTAAAAGAGGAGGGATCCAATCTTAGCAACTTTAAGACCTGTGGACTTCAACTCCCAGAATTCCCAGCCAGCTATGTCCAAGGTTTGTCAACCCAGGTTTATAGGTTACTCCCAATTTTTGTCAATATTGAACTGGCCAAGTAGAAGTTCTCTTATTACAACATGTGGAAATGTTTCTCCAAAGACACCAATAAGACGGTTTTGAAGGAAGTATGCATGTCAGGCTGAAAACCAAGAAAGGCCTGCTAAGTTACAGCAAAGCAATTTTCCCTTATTGCTCCTTACCTATAGACAGAAATCATGACAAACTAAAGCAAACTGCGTGTGTCGTTAAATTTATACTCAGAGCGTCTAGGGAGGAGCTGTCTTGATCCTCTTCTTCCCAACCAAACTTTGCTGTCTCTTGCTCCTCTGGAATGCAACCCCTCCCTGCTGGGAATCCAGACAGCATTCCGCCACAGTGCATTATCTACCATAATGATGGCTGCCTCACAAATTAGTCTACCCAAATTACTAGTGTACAGTGCTTATTTGAATAATCTCCTATCTGTTAAAAACATGAGATATGTTGTAATGGACATAAATAAATCCTACTGATGCTAAAATTCCCCAGAAGTACCAGTTTTAAAACACCAACCTGAAATGGTTAGCTAAATTATGTTAAGTTAAAGTTCAACATGTTTAATTTGGTGCTTTTGTATTTCCAGGCTGTTAAAATAGACTGTGATGTCAAGATAATCTATGATATTGAGACTCATAAAGACGATGTTTTTGTGAAATGCAACTCCACCCCAGGTAATTTAAGTTCGTGCCTCTTGGAATCTTAGTTGGGCCGGGTTCAAGAAACTAAGGTGTCACTGAGCTAACCATTGGGTTATTCTCTTTTCCTGTCCTTTTTTATTAACTTTTTATGACAGCGGGTTTCCCACACAGCTTTCTTCAAAATTCAGCAACATCTTAGCAGTATCCTGAGATGTTTCATCCAAAGCATGCATTGCTTTAATTCAGTTGTAAGGCGATTCAAGTCAATCTAATGAGACGGAGTGGATTACTGAATTGGGTGCTTCCAAACCGTTTATTTTGCTTCTACAAAACTGTTTTTTCTCGATCTGATTAGCAATACAAATTAAAATGCTGCTTTCAAGCCATTGAAATGATGGATTTGAATCAAACTGACAGTTACAATCAACCAGCAAAAACTACGGTTCAAAGTCTATTGAACTTTACAAAACATCAAAACATTTAGGTGCAAAGTGAGAGAAAAAAGACAGCCAAAGCAAGGGGAAGAAATAAAGAGAGAGAAAGGGAGAAAGAGTTTGATCCTCACCCATCCATCCATCCATCCATCCGTCCATTCTTTATGTATCTCTATATTTATATATCAAAAGGGATTGACCTTCATAGAACTGCTGGAAATGATATTGTGGGTATTTAACACTGACATTTCTAAAGGGAGTGGCCTTTGATTATTCCACCTTGAGCCCTTTCAGGTACATAGCAGTAGCAGAATAGGGACAGAAAGTAGGACAACAGGTGATCCCTCTTCTCTTCTGTCCCATTAAAGAAACTATTTGATGGATCGGGACGATGTATCTGACAACAGTTTGGAATGCCTACCTGGAGATAGCTAGAATCTTGAACTTAACAACCAGAAATGAGCCCAAACAATCTGTTGCTAAGCAGGACAGTTGCTAAGTGAATTTTGTCCCATTTTACCACCTTTCCTGACAGTTGTTTAGTGAATCACTGCAGTTGTTAAGCTAGCAACATGCTTCCTGCGTGAATCTGGCTTCCCCATGGACTCCGCTCGTCAGAAGGTCGCAAAAAGTGATCACCTGATCCAAGGACACTGCAGTCATCCTATATACGAGTCGGTTGTCAAGTGTCTGAAGTTCGGTCATGTGACCATGGGGATGCTGCAATGGCCATAAGTGTGAAAAACAGTCATTAAGTCCCTTTTTCAGTGTTGCTGTACCTAAATGACACTGAATGAATGGCTGTAATTCAGACCCTTGGCAATTGACTCAGAATTAATGGGGAAGCCAGATTCACTTAACAACAGTGGGACTAATTTAAGAACGGTAGTGATTCACTTAACAACTTTGGCAAGAAAGGTCATAAAGTGGGGATACTCGCTTAACAAATGTTTTGCTTAGCAACAGAAATTTTAGGCTCAACTGAGTTCTCCCATTGCAAAAGCCGTAACTTCAACCAACTTTTTTATAACCTGCTATCTGAAATTTCCTGACAGTTAGAATGATGAATCAGAGGTTGTGGGTGCTCCAACACCGGAGGTTTTTAAGAAGAGATGGGACAGCCATTTGTCTGAAATGGTGTACGGTCTCCTGCTTTTTTGCAGCAGTTCTCAGCCAAGACTGCCATCTGCTTTCAACGCACTTCTTGACATTTCTTTTTCTTTCCAGATTCTGTGGAAAATGTGCAGCGAAATTGTCCTAAATGTCCAATTCTCTTGCCTCGGAATGACCCGCACGTGGTAGATGCTGTTGAATATGTGCTTAATAAACACAATGAAAAACTTTCCGGCCATGTTTATGAAGTTCTTGAGATTTCAAGAGGGCAGCACACAGTAAGTGTGCAGATGTTAAAAAGGAATTCTGATTATCTTTTCCAGTTTAATGTTTTGATACTTCATGTAACTGAGAGAAAGGAGGAGGAGACAGGAGGAATTATGCTCTGCAAAAACTCTAGGAAAAGAATCAGATACCTACAAAGGAGAACATTTGTTGCTCAGGATTGAAATGAAATGCTCTCTGAGCTTCGTGGCTTTCTTGCAGACATTTTGGTAACCAAACTAGGTAATACCATCAGTGCTAAACCAATGATCGCCTAGAACTGATGACGTTACCTAACCAGCTGCTAAGAAAAAAAGGGATAGGTACCATAATTTTTCAAGAACCAGGGGCTGTAGCCGATTTTTTAAAAATTACATTTAAAGCCTCTGACTGTAGTGAACAAGGATTCACTGATGTTTTATACTATATAACTACGGCCAATACCCAGCAAAGTGAAACATAGAACAGCCACCAAGTAAAATAGAAGCAATGAAACAGTCATATAAAAAGCCAGGAAACCCCTATTTTTAGGGGCTCTGGGGCTCACAAATTACCTCCCCCTGTGCCAAAGGAAAATGGGAAATTTCAGTAGGAACAAATTACCTCTCTCTCTGCCAAAGGAAGGTAGGAACTTTCAGTAGGAACAGGTGACTACAGGTGACCGTGGGATATGCAGCAGACAGGAGTAAAATTTGTTCTCCCAGCTCTTCAATTTTGCCATTTCTACCCACAACCCAGATAAAACATCTTTTGCTTTGATTTCAGTTTGAGCCTGAAGGTTTCTATGTGGAGTTTGCTATCGTGGAGAGTAACTGCACTGCTCAGGAAGCCCAGGATGACCATCATCACTGCCATCCTAATACAGAAGGAGAAGACGTAAGTGCAAGGGTCAACTCCAATCCTCTCTGGGCACTTGCCATTTTTCTCTCTCTCTTTGCTATCCTTGCAAACCCCGACCACATTCCAAATAAGTGTGCAAGGCCAAATATTTCACAGAGAGAAATTGAGACTTGAATCTGGCTCTCAAGAGCCCAAATCCTACACTTCAACCTCTGCACAACCTTAATTTCTTCACAATTCATCCAGAAATAAAGCCTCCCCAAAACCTCCTGCCAACGTCTGAAGAAGAATATTATGCCAAGAAATTGGGTTGTAACCTGACTGGATTCTTTCATTCAGTAGTAGCTTTATCTTCTCCCCTGCATAGCAGTCCTTTGACCATTTCAGGTTTGCTGATATGTGGGGGATTTATTTGGGTTCACGTGGAAATATCTTAGTTCTTTCTTCTCTCCCTCCTTCTCTCCAGCATATTGGATTCTGCAGAGCAACTGTTATCAGGTCGCATGCTAGCCTGGAAAAACCTAAAGATGAACAGTTTGAGTCGGACTGTGTCATCTTTGACGTCAAGGTATGTACATTAAATGCAATTTTGTTCATCCTCTTTCCCCATTCTCCACAACAGTGTTTGTCAACCGCATCAACTTTGAGATGTGTATACTTCATCTCCCAGGGAGTTGAAGTCCACCTATCTCTTGGAGTTTTTTATCCATTCTGTCCATCCAAGCAGCTCAACATTAACTTCCTGGTCCAACTATCGATTCCCCTGCATCCCTTCACATGAATAGATGCTCTGATATATAATAAAGTCTGATTTGTAAACACTAGATTATTTTATTTATATACTATCTTTTCTCTGAGATTATTATTTTACCCTCACCACTTTGGATTGTAGGTTGGGCTGAGAAAAAATAATTAGCTCAGAGCTACCCAGAAACGTATCTAGCCAGGAAGAGTATGAACCTAGATCACCCCAGTCCAACTCTGACCTCTTAATTGCCATGCTATTCATTCAACAAACTGTGGTTTTAACACATTATGCCTCAGTGATGTGCCTTACAATAACATAAAGAAGATGGCTTCCAAGGTCCCTTCCATCCCTGTTATACTGTGTCCTGTTAACTGAAAGACTAATTGCTGTTTTTCAGTTTTATTCATTTGATTTCTATTCCAACATTCACCAACTGCCAAATTACAGCAAGTCTTTAATTTAAGAGTATAACCCCATTTCTTATTGCTAAGTGAGACAGTTGTTCAGTGCGTTTTTCCTCATTTTAAGCCCTTCCTTGCCACAGTTGTTAAGTGAATCACTGCAGTTGTTAAATTAGTAACAGGGCTGTTAAGTGAACCTGGCGTCCCCATTGATTTTGCTTGTCAGAAGGATGCAAAATGGGATCACAAGATCACACCAGGACATGGCAACCCTCATAAATAAATGCTGACTGCAAAGCACTTGAATTTTGATCATGTGACTATGGGGATGCTAGAATGGTCGTAAGTGTGAAAAACGGTCATAGATTGCTTTTTTCAGGGCTGTTGTAATTTCAAAGAGTCACTAAACGAATGATTGTAAGTTGAGGACTACCTGTATTGCAAATATTAACAGCAGTTGGCTTTCTTGATTCACTTTAGTCAAGCTGGATTTTAATTTGTTGGAAAGTTCAAAGCAGGATAAGCTTTGTGTTCGTTGGCCGAAAAAGACTCATCAGTGCTTGCATGTTTTGTGTTTTTTCCCCCCAGAAGGGACATGCTCACTGCTATTTGATTGAGCAGCACGTTGGAAAAGATAGTACTTCCCCAGGAGACAACACTTCTGTCCTCAACCTTGCCCATTCACACAATCATACAAGGGCCTCACATGAGTCTCACTCTGATGAATGTGTGGTGGGATGCCCAGTTGCTTTTGTCAAAAAAGAAGTACCAACAGATATATCAGATCATGACACACCATCTGTGAAAGGTTGTCCAGGAAGAGTACTTCACTTCAACCTGTAGACCAGCCGTACAAGAGAAGTTCGAGAAAACACCCAGTTAGTGCAAAAATGTTTTCCAAATCTGAACTTAAACCTTGAATCCCAAAATGGTTTACCCTGACACATTACCGTCTTTGCCAATGTTGTCATCACCCATGGTTATTATAAGAAAGAGGCTTTGCATTTTTGCCTTTCTGCTTGTAGAAATGCACATTCTGATGTTCACTTGACATCTTTCAGTCCCTCTCTCTGTTCAGCCATGGAACGAGAAGAAAGTTGAAGAAAAGTTATATTAGTCCCAAAGTCAAAATTCTTCCTTTTTATTCTTTTAAAGAGAAAATCTCCTTATCAGATTTGTTTTCCCCAGAATGTTTCACTGTGCTACATTATTTGAAAGGGGCAATGTTGAACAAAGTCCAATATACTGACAGAAAAATATCAGTGTACTTTCTAAATAAATTGTTCAGTTCTAAAATTGCCTTGTCCTTTTTTTTTGTTTTTGTTTTTGTTTTACGTTTGTGGCCAGATGGCCTTGATCACTCTGAATGAGAATTCTGGGAATTATAGTTCAGCACCTTTAGGAAAGGACATTTCTCTTTCTTCTAACTCTAGGAATGTCTTTCTCATGGAATACAAATGTGTAGACATTCTCTCTCCTGGCTTCAGCTGTATTTTGTATAGCTTTCTTGTCAGCATTACTTTCCTCCTTTCGTCTCTCTTACATACACAGTGTGCAAAGCTTCCCAGCACTCTTTAGCAAACTGGAGATCCCTCACGTGTATCAGCTGGCTATCCTCTAAACTTGGATTATACTGGCCAGTGCTTTCCCATTCTTTCTCTGGTCCCCATCATCCAGGACTGCAGGTGGATCAGTAACTCCTCCCTTCTCAGGTACATCCCCATTTTCAGAATCCAGGAGAGGTAGTTTGTCTCATTTAGCAGAGATACTGCTAAACCTCCCATTATGCTGATGGAAGCCATGTTTCCTACGTCTTTAAAGAACCACAAATCACCAGAAGGCACAAGTCTTAATCCTCTGGCTCTGGGTCAAATTCTCACTAGGTTTCTCCTCACTCTGGGCCCATAGCCTATCAGAGCATGCACAGTCTTATTGCTGTGAGGTAACCCAGGAGTAAATACAGTAAAGAGTGCTTTGTCTTCAGTGGTGACTTATATTACTCTCTATCTACAAATATACACTAGAAATAAAATACATACACATGATGATTCAGAAAACTCCAATAAACAGCTATTACAGCAGTCAAACAGAGGAGACAAGAAGACTCCAGCAAAAAAAACTTCCCTTTTATACTCAGACTCTTAAAGGGATACACACATTCCACTTATTGCATCATTCACATTACATTACATCTTTACATAAGCTGTTTAGGTATTAAATTATTATCCTGACATATTTACTTACAATATCTAACAATATATTTTCAATATAATAGAGATAAAAAGCCACAATAAATTGCAAATTTATAGATCAGCTTCTTTGAATTCCACTCCAGACAGGAGGAGCTCTTCAGATCACTCACACATGCTCCAGACAGAGGATCCCCACAAGGAGATCATAAAAAAGCAGAGGCCAAGGAATTCCTTGACTTCTATGCCCAGACTCTAATTAATGCATTTATGGAAATGGGATTTGCATATTTCCTTTGATAATCACTCCTGGAAATTTTTTAATTATTTTATGGATTCTAAAAGCCTTCAGAATGGCAAATTTCAATTCACCAAGTGAATTTCCTCCAATCTTTGAGAATTAAGTTTTGTGCAAGTTTAAGTTGTCAAGGTTCTGACTAATGAACACAATCATGAAAACACCTTTCAGACATTCTGATCTCTTATTGTAAAACTTGATTGGGTACATCACTTCGACACTAATGAAAACAAAACCAGCTCTGGGAAGACCCCCTCCAAAACCCATATCGAAAAAGCACTGAATTTTCCCTCCTCCCTCTGGGTCAGGTCACATTGCCCAATCAAGTAGGAAAATATTGTTATGAGAAAGCTTCTCTAGGTCTGACCAGACATCTGGTGTGATGTCCTTGAGTCTCATGGTGTGGCTTCTTAATCTTTGAAGCCTGCATTCTAAACCTCTCCCCTCCCTCCAACTTCGTTGGCAAACCAAGATGCAATATTTGTCACACCAGCAAAACCGTGCTTGGAAACCTGACATAAGGACTTTAAATATATATATTGGAATAAACACCAAAAAGGTAATTAGAATGTTGATTCTGGAAAGTTATAAATGGATTAAGAGCCCTGGTGGCCCAGTGGTTAGAATGCAGTCCTGCAGGCAACTTCTGCTGACTGCCAGCTGCCAGCAGTTTTGCAGTTCGATTCTCACTGGCTCAAGGTTGACTCAACCTTCCATCCTTCCGAGATCGGTAAAACAAGGACCCAGCTTGTTGGGGGCAAAATGCAGACTGTGTAAACAGAGAGGGCTGTAAAGCACTGTGAAGTGGTATGTAAGTCTAAGTGCTATTGCTATTGCTATTGCTATTGCTATTAAGGACACAGATGAATTTGACATAATATTTTGAAATTCATTTCAAATAGCCCTTGACTTATAACAATTCATTTAGTGACTGTTTGAAGTTACTACAGTACTGAAAAATTGACTTATAACTGCTTTTCACACTTATGACCATTGCGGCATTCCCATGGTCATATGATCAAAATCCAGACACTTGGCCACTGACTCATATTGATGACAATTGCAATGTCCTGGAATCACATAAAGTTCATAAAGTGGGACAAAATTCATTTAACAAATGTTTCATTTAGCAACAGAAATTTTGGGCTCAATTGTGGCCACAAGTCAAGAACTTCCTGCACAAGAATTCTTCCTGTTGGTTGTTTAGAATTATAGAAATAAATATATTTTGAAATAAAGCATAAGAAATCTTCCTATTGGAAAATGCTGTTGATTAGGAAAAAAGTGATAAAATGGAACTTTGAAGGTTGATATTAAAGGGAACAAAAAACAGCTGAAAATTATAATTAAAGAAGAGAGTTATTAATACAGAATAAAGCAAAATAACTTTGGCAGATTGTGAGAACATTTGTATATTACTCTTAAGGTTATCTGTAATTATTTTAAAAAAATAGATTTAAATGGGGGAAAAGGAATAGTAGTAATTTATTTCTTACTTTAACCCAAAGACTTTACTTAATTTATTTATGTATATATTTATCATTTATTAAATTTATATACCGCCCATCTCACTATCAAGCACCTCTAGGCTGCCTACAATATAAATAAAGCAATAGAAAAGTTTAAAAACATTAAAATGTTAGGCATTAAAAATTAACACATTAATATCAAAAGCCAAGCAAATGAAAGAACCAAGGCATAGAAGAGGAGTAGGTGGGAACTTTAGGGAAAATAACTTTTTAAAACAAAACCTGCATCAGAAAAATTATTAAAAAGCAAGAACGCTTACTTAACTGGATGGTACCCTCATTATTAGTTGCAAAAAGACAGGGTTTGTCACAGGAAAAATGAAGGACTCAGGGCGGTGTACAGGGCAATTAAAATACAACATACAAAAGTTAAAAGTAAAATTAAATTGTTTTAGCCCTAACAATAAATAGTTAAAAATAAACCTCCTCCTCCTCCTCCTCCTCCTCCTCCTCCTCTTCTTCTTCTTCTTCTTCTTCTTCTTCTTCTTCTTCTTCTTTTTTTTTTCTTCTTCTTCTTCTTCTTCTTCTTCTTCTTCTTCTTCTTCTTCTTCCTCTCTCTCTCTCTCTCTCTCTCTCTCTCTTTCTCTCTCTCTCTCTCTCTCTCTCCCCTCCCTCCCTCCCTCCTCCTCCTCCTCCTCCTCCTCCTCCTCCTCCTCCTCCTCCTCCTCCTCCTCTTCTTCTTCTTCTTCTTCTTCTTCTTCTTCTTCTTCTTCTTCTTCTTCTTCTTCTTCTTCTTCTTCTTCTCTCTCTCTCTCTCTCTCTCTCTCTCTCTCTCTCTCTCTCTCTCTCTCTCTCTCTCTCTCTCTCTCTCTCTCCCCCTCCCTCCCTCCCTCCCTCCCTCCCCATAGAAGCCTCTCCTCTCCTATCCCCTTCTCTCCCCGGCTTATCTTCCCCAACCTAGGCCTCCACATACACAGCTTTTCCTCCCTAACCTAGGCCTCCACAGACTCAACGCCTCCCTGCCCTCTCCTGACTCCTCCCCCAGGCATCTCTCCATACTGTCTCTTCAGCTCACCCTGCCCCCGCTACCCCAGCTACATATACTTGGCATAAATGCCTTGGCATACAGATCATCTTCGATTTATAACCACAATTCAGCCCATCTCTGTTCCTAAGCGAGACATTTGGTAAGTGGGTTTTGCCCCATTTTTATGATCTTTCTTGCCACATTTGGTAAGTGAATCACTACAGTTGTTAAATTACCAACATGATTGCCACGTGATTCTGGCTCCCCCGTTGACTTTGCTTGTCGGAAGATTGCATATATATAATTCATGCTACCTTTGTCCGTAGTTGCTCTATAATTTTGTATTCTTTTTTTGTACAAGTTTTACTATTTTTTGTACAAGTTTTACTATTTTTTAAATTTTACATTTAAATTTTACATTCAGGTATTTATGAAGCAATACGGTGGTTGGGTAGTCAAAAATAAACAATAGCAAATAACAAATTATTTGTAAATAGTTCAAGTTATGTCAACAAAGATTCCCTCTCCAATTCCCTTAGTTATAACATAATCAAACTAATTGAATTAATACATTTCTAATTGTGACATAAACAATTAGAATAATTTTCAATATATTTTCACTTATACATATCCATGTCCTGTTTTTAAGTTTTACCTAATTGCAATAGAATATTCCACAATAGCCTATAATATATAAAAGAAAACTTGATTTTCAGGTAACCCACATTTCCCTATTTCATTAAAAAGTAATTATCCGGTCTACAGTACTTACATTGTTCATTTCAATAAATTCTTATTTTTTGCAAGTAAATTCTATTTATCATCTTAATAGTTCACCAATTATTAAAAAAAAACTTTTGTTATATCCTTCCAAATTCTATAATATAAATCAATTCTAATAGCCAACTTTCCTTTCCCTTAGACACCTAAAAGTGAAATATAAAATGAATTTATATATTTATTTATTTATTTAGTTAGTTATATTTATATACCGCCCTATTCCCTGAGGACTCAGGGCGGTTTACAGGAAATTAAAAAATCCCCCATACAAAAGTTAAAAAACCAAATTAAAAATATTAAATTAAACCCTGTTATACTTAAAAAGGGACGCGGTGGCTCAGTGGGTTAGGACGCTGAGTTTGTCGATCAGAAGGTCGGCAGTTTGGCGGGTCGAATCCCGAGTGCCGCGTAACAGAGTGAGCGCCTGTTACTCGTCCCAGCTTCTGCCCACCTAGCAGTTCGAAAGCACGTAAAAATGCAAGTAGAAAAATAGGGACCACTGTGGTGGGAAGGTAACAGCGTTCCGTGCGCCTTTGGCGTCTAGTCATGCCGGCCACATGACCACGGAGATGTCCTCGGACAAACGCTGGCTCTTCGGCTATGAAACGGAGATGAGCACCGGCCCCTAGAGTCGGAAACGACTAGCACGCATGTGCGGGGGAACCTTTACCTTTACCTATACTTAAAACCCCAATTAAAAATTTCTCCTCAGCCTGGGCCTGAGAGCTCAAAGAGCCAGGTCTTCAGGCCCCGGCGGAATGATCGGAGGTCGGGGGCAGTCCTCAGCTCCACCGGCAGCTGGTTCCAGAGGGCAGGCGCTCCCACTGAGAAGGCCCTATCCCTGGGTGTCACCCGCCGGCAATCTCTCACCGGCGGCACCCTGAGCAGACACTCCCTGTGGGAGCGCACTGGGCGAAGGGCGTTTGATGCCAGCAGCAGGTGTTCCCTCAAATAGCCCGGACCCAGGCCATGTAGGGCTTTATAGGTAATAACCAGCACCTTGAATTTCACCCGGAGGGCAACCGGAAGCCAATGCAGCTCGCGGAGTAGAGGTGTTACATGGGAGTATCGGGAGACCCCCATTACAACAAATATATCATTACAACAAATATATTCTATATATCATCTTAATACTTCATCAATTATTAAAATAATTTCTTTTATTATATCATTCCAGATTCTATAACATAGTTCAGAGTTTGGTTCTAATAGCCTAATTTTATTTTCCTTTAAAAATCTAAAACCTAAGTATAAAATCAGTTTATACTTTTTTAAAGATTCCCCTTAGCCCATTAAAAGAAATTTTAAGCTGTATCATTACAAATCCCAACAAAAAGACAAATCCAATTTTTAAAATCTAACTCTCGCCTTCTTTTTATGCCAATCAGGCTTCCATATCAGATTCTTAGATGTGTCTCCCTTTTTTCCTACACACATTGTTTGTATCAAGGGAGACCATCCAAATGTCAGTTTTGCAAAGAAGGTTTCCCCTTTATAATCATTGAAGTGTTGCTTTAATAGCTCAATTCTCAATGTTTGGTGTAATATAGTTGTCATTAGTTCAGTCTGGTCTTTTTCTTCTTCCGATTCCCTCTGGCTTAGGTAGTAGCTGGTGTTATAATTATATGATTGGCTGGGTTTTCAATGTACTGTATTTGAAGGCCTTTAATATCTTCCATCTTAGTGTTGCTTTCTTCAGTTACTATTGTTTTTTGAGTTGTAGGTTTTATAGTTAAAGTCAAGATTTGGGCTTCAAGGTTCTCAATAAATTGTGTTTGTTGTTCTTTAGAGTTTCCACTTCTGTTTGGTTTTGGATTGTCAATTCATCATTTAAGGTCAAAGTTCCGGTTTGTGCATGCGGCATTTATGGATGCGCAGGAAGAGCCCTCTCCCTGCCGTCCTATCTTTCTTCCTTGGAGGACCCTGAAAAGGGTTGAAAGTCACCCTGGAGGGGCAACTACCATAAGAAGGCCCTCCCTGTGATTGCGGAAGGGTGGCAGCCCTCCTCTCAATCCGGAGCAGCTCTTTTGGCCTGAAGAAAAGAGATCGGCCATTAAGATGGCCGATCATTAAGCCATTCCCTGCCAAAAGCCAAAAGCACTATCAAGCACAATGAGGCAATCTGGAGGATCTGGGTGAGACCTTACCTTTTTTATTCCCCTAACTACTTTCCTGTGGGACCTTTCTGAAAATTTCCTCCCCCTCTTTTGAAAGACCAGCGACTGCATACTTGGGGAATAAACTTTTAAACCTTAAACCCTTAAAAGAAATCAAATGGCTAAGCTAAAAAATTAAGCAACCTTATTTGTACTTTTATTTTGTGGGGATCTACTACCCTATTTTCTGCTTAAGCTATGAAATAAGGGAAAAAGAAAAAAATGGACTAATTGGATAAAAGCCTCATATTAGTCTGGAAAAAGATTTTACATCTTATTCTATATGCTACTGATGACATCTTGTGGCACAACTTGGTATAAGCAAGTAAACCTTTATTGTGAGAGCTGACTGAATAACAGAGCTGTCCTTGACATTATCTTCAAAGATAAGAATTGGGAACACCGGGCACTGAAAACAATCTTTAGGAATACTGGAGGTGGACAATCATTGACTTATTAAAACAGCCTCCACGAAAGACCTATCTGTAAACATTAATGAAATGGAGGATTATATTCCAACACTTAACTACAAACTGATACTTGAAACAATCTTGGCAATGACTGACCAAATCAAAGCCAGACTGCAAGATAAATCTGACAGCTTAAAGCTATAATTTTGTATTCTTAAAATACCCTTTACTGCAGCAGTATTCTGGGATTAATATGACTAACTGGTTTGGAGAGTTGCTTTCATCTTTTTGCACAATCTGCATTTTTCCCCTTATCTAATCAAACTATGACTAGATGTCCCCACATATTTATTTTTCCTTTCCTCTTGTTTGCAGGACAAATATTGCATCTTCTCAAGTAAGCAAATGCAGGACCTTCTGCAAATATTGCATCTTCCAAGGTAAACAAAGGCAAGTGGCATGTGGTGGGGGACAGTGAACAGAAACATTCCATAAAAAGGAGCACCTGAAGTTAGGTTCTCTGGAGTATTCCTTCCTTCCAACTAGTGCCTGGTACATTATCTCTGAATCCAGCCATGAATTCCCTAGTGGCTCTCCTGCTCCTGGGTCAGATTATAGGATCTACGCTTAGCTCTCAAGTGAGAGGGGATATAGATTGCAATGACAAAGACGCTAAACATTGGGCAGATATAGCTGTGCGCTACATCAATGAGCATAAACTACATGGATACAAACAAGACCTCAATGTAATCAACAATATCCATATCCTTACCTGGGTAAGTACAATGGGAGGAATATTTTCCTAGTTTCATTAACTAAGTAAATAACATCTAAGTGGTCTTTTCTGATGTTATGCCAGACAATTTCTGTAGTCTTCCTGCTGAAATTTGGGCAATCCACAGCCTCTTTCTTGTCAATATTTTGTAATCTCATAACTTCCATTTCAGTTGAACTGCTAGACAGGTGTGGATAATACAATTGGTAGTCCAACACATCTGGATGGCACCAGACTGGAAAAGCTATCATGAAAGAGGAAACTCTATCTTCTCCACTGTACCAGTGTGAAAGAGACCTCCTTGAACTGGAGGTGTATGTTGCTTTGCAATGATGGCAATTAACAAGACAGCAGGGACTTTTACCTATGCTAATACTATTTTCAATGAAGTTATTTACAACAGGTATTTACAACTGGCATGATGTCTATGGAGATTCTCAGTCATCCAGTCATTCCCCAAAGACTAAGGCTTTTCCAATGACCAACGATCCCCTCCATACCCTCTTGAGTATCGCATGACGATACTGTCTGCAGCCAGCTGGTCTCCTCCATCTTGGGTGACGATGTTCCTTTTCTGGGTCTTCACTTCCCTTCTTTCAGGGAAGTTATCTCTGGCCTTTTTTTCTAGCAGAAGAGAATACAGGTAGATCAGCATTCAACTCTGAAATCCTTGGTGCTCTGATGATCTTACCTAGGTCATTATCTTCATTCAGGTAATGAAACGTCTGCATGGAAACCACCAAGCTCAGAGATCCCCCAAGGATTCCACAATTTTTTTCTTCTCCTTCCCTTACCGGGAACTGGCAACTGCTCTGCACACTGAACTTCTCTCTCCAACGTTTTTCTCCAGCCATTCCGTTTTGTACATTCCATTTTTTCTTATCCTTCCCTCTCCAATTTTTAGTGAGAGCAGCAGCAGCTGAGGAGATGGATGTCATTCTAGGGCTCCAATTTTCTATTTTGGTTATTTAAAAGGAAATATTTTTAGATTTCCATTTAAAAAACATGTCTTAGGCCAGGGTCATCCACTGACTATAGTTTGTTCTTTCTATTTTTCTTTTACCAGCTCAGAATGAAGTCCCTGGTCCAGGATTGGCAGAGAACTGGACCCTTATGTTAAGCTAGGACCAACAAATTCCTTTTTGACAATCCTACATGTTCCCATGTTTTTATAATAAATAGGTTTGGCACTATTCAGATGCTGGATAGAGAGTCACAATGTAAGCCATATCCTTTTCCTGGTCACGCAATGCATCACAAAAGAGGCAGGTTTTGCGTTTTGTTGCTCCTTCCACCATTTTGCTGATAGTAACACACAATGCTCCCATCCCAATGAATGCTTATACTTCTGACTGCTGCTTCTTCAGCTCTCAGGTCCTTAGAAAGAGAGCATGGTCAGCTTGTGATCTACACCATACAGACCACCTGGTTAACCAGCTCAGAGAAGGTTTTTGTGATTTCATTTGGTTATGCAGAACTTGGTGTGAACACTGGTTAAATTTGGTGTGTCCGCCCAGCCCCTTGGGTTATTTAATGGTTCGGTGTGTAATAGAAATCCAAGAAATGGTTAATTCTGCAACTGGGTTAAGTGTTGTGTGAACTCTCCAATTGAGAAAAATGTTAGCTCTCTCCCAAACATCCAATCTTCATTAGACCCCTGTCACAAACAGTTGTCCTACGTATCTGTAGGTAGACCGGCCAGGACTACCTGATGCCATTTTTTGGAGCCAAAATGCTGGTGGTTGAATACGTGAACCATGCAATGTCAGAAGGAGGCAATTTATTCCAGCCAGACCTAGCCAAAACCAACAACTTGGAAATTAACTCAGGTCTGCAAGGAAACCTCATATCACAGGCAGATCAGATCAGATGTTCATGTCAGGAAATGTCAGTTTTGTCTGCCTTTCAACATCCAAAGGAACTGTGTCTAACTTAAGGCAGCACTGAAATTTCCAGTAGGGTGTATTTTCTTTTAAGCAGTTGATAATTTAGGTGTCAATTCAAACATTTCCAAGGACAGCTGATGCAACAGAGATAGAAAAATGCAGTGAGAAATATTCTCATCCTATTTTTTGTTTTAGGATCGCGATTTGGTGGCAGGCTACCTTAAATTAAATCTTCTGGAGACAGAATGTCACGTGTTGGATCCAACTCCTGTTGAGAAATGCACTGTAAGGCCACAGCATAATCATGTAAGTGTCTGAGGGTTGTTGAAAATGTAAAATTTCATGGGAGGACATGTGGCTTCTTACCACTGCACTAACAGTAAATTGAATTTCTGATATATTGGTGTACAAAGGATTAATGAAACTTCAGGGGTCGCTAACGTTCCTTGGGCATTCATTTTGAGTTCACATTTCATAGCCGGATTTCATTTCAACTCTGAGTAAAGAATTAGTCAGGAATTAAGAAGTCAATTCTTCTTTCATGTTCATCCTGTGATGTCCAAAGGAATCCATGAAAAGTGCCTTACTGCTCCCCTGTTTTTAAAAGAGGAGGGATCCAATCTTAGCAACTTTAAGACCTGTGGACTTCAACTCCAAGAATTCCCCAGCCAGCTATGTCCAAGGTTGGTCATCCCAGGTTTATAGGTTACTGCCCAATTTTTGTCAATATTGAACTGGCCAAGTCGGAGTTCTCATATTACAACATGTGGAAATGTTTCTCCAAAGACACCAATTAGACGGTTTTGAAGGAAGTATGCATGTCAGCCTGAAAACCAAGAAAGACCTGCTAAGTTACAGCAAAGCAATTTTCCCTTATTGCTCCTTACCTATAGACAGAAATCATGACAAACTAAAGCAAACTGCGTGTGTCATTAAATTTATACTCAGAGCGTCTAGGGAGGAGCTGTCTTGATCCTCTTCTTCCCAACCAAACTTTGCTGTCTCTTGCTCCTCTGAAATGCAACCCCTCCCTACTGGGAATCTAGACAGCATTCCACCACAGTGTATTAACTACCGTAAGGTTGACTGCCTCAAAAATTAGTCTACCCAAGGTACTAGGGCACGGTGCTCTTTTTAATAATCTCCTTTCTGTTAAAAACATGAGATATGTTGTAATGGACATAAATAAATCCTACTGATGTTAAACTCTCCAGAAGCACCAGTTTTAAAACACCAACCTGAAATGGTTAGCTAAATTATGTTAAGTTAAAGTTTAACATGTGTAATTTGGTGCTTTTGTATTTCCAGACTGTTGAAATGGACTGTGATGTCAAGATTATCTATAATGTTATGACTTTAAAAGATGAGGTTTCTGTGAAATGCAACTCCACTACAGGTAATTCAACTTCATGCCTCTTGGACTCTTAATTGGCTGGGCTAAGAAACTAAAGTGTCACCAAGCTAACCATTGGCTTATTCTCTTTCCTTATCCTTTTTTATTAACTTTTTATGACAGTGACTTATGCACACAGCCTTTCTTCAAAATTCAGCAGCATCTAAGCAGCACCCTGAGATGTTTCATCCGAAGCATGCATTGCTTTAATTCAGTTGTAAGGCAATTCAAGTCAATCTAATGAGAGGAAGTAGATTACTGAATTGGATGCTTCCAAACCATTTATTTTGCATCTACAAAACCTTTTTTTCTCAATCTGATTAGCAATACAAATTAAAATACCGTTTTCAATCCATTGAAATGATGGATTTGAATCAAATTTACAGTTCAAATTAATTAGATACTTGGGTATGGACTGCAGCCAGTTGCACAATCTTAATAAAGCATTTGACATTCCTTCCTTCCTTCCTTCCTTCCTTCCTTCCTTCCTTCCTTCCTTCCTTCCTTCCTTCCTTTTTTCCTTCCTTGTTATGGAAAATTTTCAATTTATCTTAAAAAAGAACAATTATTATTCAGATCAGCCAGCAAAAACTTCGACTCAAAGTCTATTGAACATTTGGAAACATCAAAACATTTAAGTGCAAAATGAGAGAAAAAAGGCAAAGCAAGGGGAAGAAACAAAGAGAGAGAGAGAGAGAAAGAGTTTGATCAACACCCATCCATCCATCCATCCATCTATCCATCCATCCATTCTTTATGTATCTCTATATTTATATAAAGGGACATGGTGGCTCAGTGGGTTAGGAGGCTGAGCTTGTCGATCAGAAGGTCGGCAGTTTGGCGGGTCGAATCCCGAGTGCTGTGTAACAGAGTGAGCGCCTGTTACTCATCCCAGCTTCTGCCAACCTAGCAGTTCGAAAGCACGTAAAAATGCAAGTAGAAAAATAGGGACCACTACGGTGGGAAGGTCACAGCATTCTGTGCGCCTTTGGCATCTAGTCATGTCGGTCACATGACCATGGAGACGTCCTTGGACAAGCGCTGGCTCTTCGGCTTTGAAACAGAGATGAGCACCGCCCCCTAGAGTCGGAAACGACTAGCACACATGTGCGGGGGAACCTTTACCTCTTTTATATTTATATATCAAAAGGGATTGACCTTCATAGAACCTCTGGAAATGATATTGTGGGTGTTTAACACTGACATTTCTAAAGGGAGTGGCCTTTGATTATTCCACCTTGAACCCTTTCAGGTACATAGCAGTAGCAGAATAGGGACAGAAAGTAGGACAACAGGTGATCCCTCTTCTTTTCTGTCTCATTAAAAAATATTTAATGTATCAGGACGATGTATCTGATAATAGCTTGGAATGCCTATGTAGACACAGTTACAATCTGCAACGTAATGACCAGAATTGAGCCCAAACAATCTGTTGCTAAGCAGGGCAGGTGCTAAGTGAATTTTGTCCCGTTTTACCAACTTTCCTGAGAGTTGTTTAGTGAATCACCACAGTTGTTAAGCTAGTAACATGCTTGCTGCATGAATCTGGCTTCCCCATGGACTCCGCTCGTCAGAAGGTCGCAAAAAGTGATCATCTGATCCAAGGATACTGGAGTCATCCTATATATGAGCCAATTGTCAAGTGTCTGAAGTTCGGTCATGTGACCATGGGGATGCTGCAATGGCCATAAGTGTGTAAAACAGTCATTAAGTCCCTTTTCCAGTGTTGCTGTACCTAAATGACACTGAATGAATGGCTGTAATTCAGGCAATTGACTCAGAATTAATGGGGAAGCCAGATTCACTTAACAACAGTGAAACTAATTTAAGAACGGTAGTGATTCACTTAACACCTGTGGCAAGAAAGGTCATAAAGTGGGGATACTCGCTTAACAAATGTTTCGCTTAGCAACAGAAATTTTTGGCTCAACTGAGGTCATAGGTCAAGGACTACGTGTACTTATGCTCTCCCATTGCAGAGCCCATAACTTTAACCTTTTTTTTTAACCTGCTGTCTCAAATTTCCTGACAGTTAGGATAATGAATCAGAGGTTGTGGGTGCTCCAACATCGGACATTTTTAAGAAGAGATGGGACAGCCATTTGTCTGAAATGGTGTACGGTCTCCTGCTTTTTTGCAGCAGTTCTCAGCCAAGACTGCCATCTGCTTTAAACGCACTTCTTGACATTTCTTTTTCTTTCCAGATTCTGTGGAAAATGTGCAGAGAAATTGTCCTAAATGTCCAATTCTCTTGCCTCGGAATGACCCTCACGTGGTAGACGCTGTTGAATACGTGCTTAATAAACACAATGAAAAACTTTCCGGCCATGTCTATGAAGTTCTTGAGATTTCAAGAGGGCAGCACACAGTAAGTGTGCAGATGTTAAAAAGGAATTCTGATTATCTCTTCCAGTTTAATGTTTTGATACTTCATGTAACTGAGAGAAAGGAGGAGGAGACAGGAGGAATTATGCTCTGCACAAACTCTCGGAAAAGAATCAGATAGCTACAAAGGAGAATATTTGTTGCTCGGGATTGAAATGAAAATGCTCTCTGAGCTTCATTGCTTTCTTGCAGACATTTTAGTAACCAAACTAGGTAACACCATCAGTGCTAGACCGATGATCATTTATGACTGATGATGTTACCTAGTTTGGGTAGTGAAATGTCTGCAGGAAAACAACCAAGCTCAGCGAGCACCAAGATCCCGCAAAGAGCCAGCTGCTACGGAAAAAAGGGATAGACAATTTTTCAAGAACCAGGGGCTGTAGCCGATTTTTTAAAATTTACGTTCAAAGCCTCTGACTGTAGTGAACAAGGATTCACAGACGTTTCATTTATAATATATAATTACGGCCAACACCCAGCAAAGTGAAACATAGAAACAGCCACCAAGTAAAACAGAAGCAATGAAACAGTCATATAAAAAGCTAGGAAACCCTTATTTCTTAGGGGCTCTGGGGCTCACAAATTACCTCCCCCTGTGCCAAAGGAAAATGGGAAATTTCAGTAGGAACAAATTACCTCTCTCTCTGCCAAAGGAAGGTAGGAACTTTCAGTAGGAACAGGTGACTACAGGTGACCGTGGGATATGCAGCAGACAGGAGTAAAATTTGTTCTCCCAGCTCTTCAATTTTGCCATTTCTACCCAAAACCCAGATAAAACATCTTTTGCTTTGATTTCAGTTTGAGCCTGAAGGTTTCTATGTGGAGTTTGCTATTGTGGAGAGTAACTGCACTGCTCAGGAAGCCCAGGATGACCATCATCACTGCCATCCTAATACAGAAGGAGAAGAGGTAAGTGCAAGGGTCAACTCCAATCCTCTCTGGGCAATTGCCATTTTTCTCTCTCTCTTTTCTATCCTTGCAAACCCCGACCACATTCCAAATAAGTGTGCAAGGCCAAATATTTCACAGAGAGAAATTGAGACTTGAATCTGGCTCTCAAGAGCCCAAATCCTCCACTTCAACCTCTGCACAACCTTAATTTCTTCACAATTCGTCCAGAAATAATGCCTCCCCAAAACTTCCTGCCAATAACTGAAGAACAATATGATGCCAATTTACTTTAAGAAGTTGGGTTGTAACCTGACTGGATTCTTTCATTCAGTAGTAGCTTTATCTTCTCCCCTGCATAGCAGTCCTTTGACCATTTCAGGTTTGCTGATATGTGGGGGATTTATTTGGGTTCACGTGGAAATATCTTAGTTCTTTCTTCTCTCCCTCCTTCTCTCCAGCATATTGGATTCTGCAGAGCAACAGTTTTCAGGTCGCATGCTAGCCTGGAAAAACCTAAAGATGAACAGTTTGAGTCGGACTGTGTCATGTTTGATGTCAAGGTATGTACATTAAATGCAATTTTGTTCATCCTCTTTCCCCGTTCTCCAGAGCAGTGTTTGTCAACCTCATCAACTTTGAGATGTGTAGACTTCATCTCCCAGGGAGTTGAAGTCCTCCTGTCTCTTGGTTTCTTTTATCCATTCTGTCCATCCAAGCAGCTCAAAATTAACTTCCTGTTCCAGCAATTGATTTCCTTGCATCCCTTCACATGAGTAGATGCTCTGATGTATAATAAAGTCTGTTTGGTCCTGGCTTATCATAATTATTTGTAAACACTAGATTATTTTATTTATATACTTCCTTTTCTCTGAGATTATTATTTTACCCTCACCAGTTTGGATTGTAGGTTGGGCTGAGACAGAATAACTGGCACAGAGCTGCTCAGAAATTTATCTAAAACACCCCAGTCCAACTCTGGCCTCTTAATTGCCATGCTATTCATTCAACAAACTGTAGTTGTAACACATTATGCCTTAGTGATATGCTTTACAATAACATAAAGAAAATGACCTCCGAAGTCCCTTCCTCTTTTATATATAAGGTTTTTATTGATTTTCCAATGTTACAATAGTATCTTTGAAAAGCAATGTAGCGTCTGTGTTACAATAGTTCCGTTTCATACAAATACATATTATTACAAATCTCCAATTTGTTGTAACCAGAATTTCCTCTTTTTTCCTTTAATACATATTATCTCTTATGTAAATTAACATACTTCTTATTGTTATCCATCAGTTATTTAGTAGTTTTCTTACATTTGTCAATAATTTTGTATATTTTCTATTTTAATATTCCATCTTTAAGACATCAAACACCTTATACAGTATATTTTTCCTGCTTTAATTTTGCATTGATATTAAAGTTCAACATTTGAAGTTTCTCATTTTTATATTTCTAGGTGACCTCCCTTCCCTTTATACAATTCTCTCCAATACCTAATAATATAAATACACTTCTTATCTATTTAATTTCCTTATCAACAAGTTGGTAATACAATGTAATATACTTGTTTCCATTATAATTTCCACATATTGAAAATTAGCCAAAATTTCTCCCATTTCAACATTAAATACATCTTTTCATATCACTACATCCAAGTATATTAATTACATTTTATCATTCTTAACATATATACATCTTAATCAATTTCATTTAAACAGCTCAATATTTCAATTTAACTGTTAATATTCATACATCTGAGTTTTTTTAATTAGCCAGTATTTTTATCTACTCATCAAAACAATCTCTCATAATCCAAGTACAATCCTATATATTTTAGCATTTTCCATTTCAGGCCTCTTAAATATGTCCATTCTTCTTCAATCTTATTTTTGCTTTTTTCCTTTGCTATGTCATTTTTTGCTTCTTTGCTTCAGGGTCATCAAAGAATTCTTGTGATTGTATCATATTGAAGTGACCCTCCATCTTCCTTTTTGAAGGGTTGAGGGGTCTAATAAAAAGGCCAAATCTCATTATATTCACCTCTTGATATAATTGTCCTGGACTGTGTTTTTTTTTTCTTCCATCTGTTTCTCATTTTGATCTTCAAATGTCTGTGCTTGTTTTAAGTAGTTAATTCTTCTGTCAATGTATTTGATTGTTCAATTTCTTCTGTTATGTTCTGTCCCAATAAATTATTAGTTGTAGTCACAATTTGAATTTGCTTCTCAAAGACACTTTCTAGTTTTTCCCCAAAAGCTCTTATTTCGTCGCCGGCTGTAGACAGGAACTGATAAATTTGTTAGGTTATTTTCATCATAGCTTAGATTTGTTTTTGTATTTCTTCCATGGTCGAGTCTCACATCTGATGTTCAAGGTTAGTTTTATCTTGTTTTTCTAAGGAATCAGCCAAGTGTCTTTTTTTTAGAGTGTCAAATCGCAATTTCAAGTTTAGTCACTGGGTGTCCTCCAAGTGCTTAGAAAATTCTTTTCTTTTAGGGAACTATCTGTTAATCTCTTTTCAATTATTTCTTATATTTTAGAAGAGCAAAGCCAAATTTTCAAATAAGAGTAGGAAGTAAGGAGTAGGTAGTCAAAAGCTTTTAGTCCACAAGTTATAGAGTTCTAGTTGAGGTCCAATTCATTTTTTCAATATTTTTTTTAAAAAAACACCCCTGGAGGGTTGAAGCGAGCTTTGAACTCTCCCCTCCCTCTCCAAAAGGGGGAAAGTACTTAGCAGCTTATTTAAGTGAAAGAAAGAAGATTGGAGTATAAGAGAAGAATCTTACCCAGTGTCTTCCACGCTGCTTTAATGTTGCCTGGTGGTAAGTGTGACTTCGGCTGTCTGCAGCCTAGTAACCAGCCATGTTGCTATGGCCGGTCTTTCGTCCGCTGGTTCGAAGGGAATGCAGGCACCAACAGGGGGTGGGTTGCGGCTCCCCTGCATTTCTGCAAAAGCCTCTTCTTGCTGGTCACCCCTCCAGGGTGACTCTTCAGCCCTTTTAGGACACCCCCCCAGCGATGCAAAACTGGACATGGAAGACGAGAGCCGTCCTCCAGACGTCCATAACGGTGGCATTGGTAAACCAGAAGTCCTCCAAGGTCCCTTCCATCTCTGTTATTCTATGTTCTGTTAACTGAAGGACTAATTGCTGTTTTTCAATTTTATTCATTTGATTTCTGTTCCAACATTCACCAACTGCCAAATTACAGCAAGTCCTCATTTTAAGAGTTTTGCCCCATTTTAAACCCTTTCTTGCCACAGTTGTTAAGTGAATCTGGCTTCCCCATTGATTTTGCTTGTCAGAAGTCTGCAAAAGGGGATCACAAGACCCCAGGACACAGCAACATTCTGACTGCAAAGCATTTGAATTTGGATCATGTGACTATGGGGATACTAGAATGGTCCTAAGTGCGAAAAAGGGTCATAGGTGGCTATTTTCAGGGCTGTTGTAACTTCAAAGAGTCACTAAATGAATGATTGTAAGTTGAGGACTATCTGTATTAAAAATATTAATAGCAGTTGTTTTTCTTGATTCACTTTAGTCAAGCTGGATTTTAATTTGTTGGAAAGTTCAAAGCAGGATAAGCTTCAGGTTCAATGGCCAAAGAAGACTCATCAGTGCTTGCATGTTTTGTGTTTTTTTTTCCAGGAGGGACACGCTCACTCCTATTTGATTGAGCAGCACGTTGGAAAAGATAGTACTTCCCCAGGAGACAACACTACTGTCCTCAACCTTGCCCATTCACACAATCACACAAGGGCATCACATGAGTTTCACTCTGATGAATGTGTGGTGGAATGCCCAGTTGCTTTCGTCAAAAAAGAAGTCCCAACAGATATATCAGATCATCACACACCACCTGCGAAAGGTTGTCCAGGAAGAGTACTTCACTTCAAGCTGTAGTCCAGCCATACTAAAGACCTTTGAGAAACCGCCCAGTTAGTGCAAAACCATTTTCCAAATCTGAACTCAAATGAATCCAAAAAGGGTTTTACCTGACACATTACAGTCTTTGCCAAGTGTTGTGATCACTCATGGTTGTTATAAGAAAGAGGCTTTGTATTTGTGCCTTTCTGCTTATAGAAATGCAGATTCTGATGCTCACTTAATATCTTCCAGTCCCTCTCTCTCTTCTACCAAGCAACAAGAAGAAAGTTGAAAAAAAGTTATACTAGTCCCAAAGTCAAAATTCTTCCTTTTTTTCTTTTAAAGAGAAAATGCATAACATTTGACAACAATACCCCCAAAGTCCCATCACCTCTATTCCTTATGAGATTTGTTTTCCCCAGAATGTTTCACCGTGCTACATTATTTGACGGGCAATGTTGAACAAAGGCCAATATACAAAAAAGGAGCGGGTACTTTCTCAATAAATTGTTCAATTCTAAAATTGCCTTGCCCTTTGTTTTGCTTTATGTTTGTGGCCAGATGGCCTTGATCACTCTGAATGAGAATTCTGGGAAATATAGTTCAGCACCTCTAGGAAAGGACATGGGGTTGACCTATTCTCCCAAGCACCTGAAGGCAGAATTTGATTTTGATTTTATTTTATTAGACTTATATACCGCCCTCCTCCCGTAGGACTCAGGGCGGTTCACAGGGTTTTTTAAAAACAATACAACAAATTACAAAAATTAAAAACAATTAAAATGATTACACTAACCTTGAACTAAAAACCCCAATTACAATTAAAATACAATTAAAACCCCGGTTAATACTCTCAGTCCAGGCCGGAAAGCTCGAAGAGCCAGGTCTTCAGGTCCCGGCAGAATGAGCGAAGGTCAGGGGCAATAAGAAGCAACAGATGGAAACTAATCAAGGAGAAGACCAACCTAGAACTAAGGAGAAATTTCCTGACAGAACAATTAATCAGTGGAATGGCTTGGCTGAGAAGTTGTGGGTGCTTCATCACTGGAGGTGTTAAGAAGAGGTTGGACAGTCATTTGTCCAGAATGGTATAAGTCTCCTGACTGAGCAGGGGGTTGAACTAGAAGACCTCCAAGGTCCCTTCCAAGTCGTTTATTCTGTTATTCTTCAGTCCAATCACAAAACCTAAAGGCTTAAACAACTGATGACCCCTCACTAACAAATCGAGTACATTTTGACTCATTTTGCCCATGTTATATATAGGGGTAAATTGATCTGTTCTTTGAACCAGACTCATTCCATTTTCTCCTTCTCAGCTTCTCTAAGTAGACCTGATCAGCAAATCAACTCCACAGGAAGACTAGAGCTGTACTTTATTGAGATAGGCTAGTGTTTCTCAACCTTGGCTATTTTAAGAGTTGTAGACTTTTAACCTCCAGAATTCCACAGGAATAGGGATAGGCTATAATAACAGAAGTTTGCTGATCGTATTATATATTCTCCCTTCCTTCTTATACCCCAATGAATGAGGCACTTGTTTGCCTCAGTTGTTTCTGAATATTATCTTGCTTCCCAAATTTAAAGAACATTTCGGCCCTCTTTGTTTTGATAATGGTTGTTACATATTTCTCTCAAGGTCAACCTCCATTATTCTCGACACCACAGGGGTCAAACTGCCAGCCTGTGGGCCAGATGCGTCATCTGGAAGCCACACCCACCCCATTGCCAGCAATGACAAAACCGTCCCGATACATAGAGTGACATCACGTGATGTCGCAAGTTTGACATGTCTGCTCTACACTGTGCTGCCACATTAAGGCTCATCATTCATAAAACTCACACATTTGAATTTGTTCACACCTGTTTCATATGTTGTCACAATTTTGTTCTGCCCGGGGATGATTTTTTGGTGCAATAAAATACCAAATATGAGCATTACTTAAATAATGTTTTGTCAGAGCATGCACAGTCTTATTGCCCTGAGGTAACCAAGGTGGAAATACAGTAAACAGTGGTTTGTCTTAAATGGTGATTTATATTACATTATATCTACAAATATACACTAGAAATAAAATGCATACACATGGTGATTCAGCAAACTCCAATAAACAGAAATTAGAGCAGTCAAGGAGATGAGAGAAGACTCCAGCAAAAAAACTTTCCTTTTATACTCAACCCCTTAAAGGGATACATCACCTGCTGAGTCATTCCTCTTATTGCATCCTCCACATTACATTACATCTTTACATAAGCAGTTTAGCTATTAAATTATTATCCTGACACTCCTCCCATTTAAAACTAAACAGCTGTTAAACCAAATACTTTTACATTGATTGCCTGCTTGCATTTAAACACTTAGTCAACATATCAGCTTGAGAGTGGTGGGATTCAAATATGTGAACAACCGATTCTCTGTGTGGATGCCGCTTCTGAAAGTCCATTCTGGGCCTGGGCAACAAAAAATTAGCTACCAGTTCTCCCGAACTGGCTGAATCCCACCCCTGCGGCTTGAACAATTGAACACTCCATACCCTGTTCAGTAAATAGTTAGTTGTTTTTATAGCTTCTCCCCCGTACGTGTTACTTATTCCTGCCTCTACCAACTTTGAGTCCTTCATAGTCTGCAATGTACCATTTCTCCATTCAGCCACTCCATTTTCTGCTGGTGTGTATGGGTTTGTACATCTACGCTTTATGCCTACATTTCTCAGCCACCTTTGCAAATCATCAGATACAAACTCTGTTCCCCTGCCTGTTTGCAGCTGGCATACTTTGTGACCATACCTTCTCTCTACAAAGTTCACCCACTGCTTAAACATTTGTAGAACTTCTGTTTGCTCTTTAATAGGTAACAGAACCCAAATTTGGTGTAGTCATCTACTAAGACTAGTGCATACATAGCTCCTCCAAGACAGGCTGCCATAGGACCAATTAAATCACCATGAACTAACTGGAAAACTCTGTTAGTTTGCTTTCCTTACAGGATATACATTAGACTTTGACTCCTTGCAAATAGCACAATCCAAATATGTGTTGCATTGCTTAATTTCAAGTCCCTCAGCTGGGTCTGTCATTCTATGCAGCACTTTAAAACTTGCATGTCCTAACCTTCTGTGTAATAAATGAACACAGTTATCATGCTTGGGAGACTTTGTGAGTGCTCGTGCACAACCTTTCTGCTGCTTCTTTAGTACATACAAATTATCTTGTTTAACACCCTGTGCACAAATCCTCCCACCTTTCCTTATGGCATATTGACTCTTTGCAAACAGTACTTCATACCCCATTTTATCTAAGCTAGAATACTGAGTAAATTATGGTCTAACTCTGGCACATATAACACATTATCCAAAGTTTCCCCAGTACCAGATACATAAATTTTACCTTCCCCTTTTACACCAGACTGTTTTCCAAGCTAACAAATGTTTACTTAGCTGGTCTCAGGTTAGAAAACACTTGTGAGTCATTTGCAATATGCTGCCTGGCCCCACTGTCCAACAGCCAAGTGTTTTTTTCTGTTAAAGTTGCTGCCAGGGAAAATGTTGGTTGTCTCACTGCTCCTCTGGTTCTCCTCTCAGGGCAGCATCTCTGCAGATGTTCTGTAGAACCACAAATGAAACAACATTTCACCGTTCAAACTTTCTCAGCTACTCTGCTGGCACCCTGAGACGTAGCAGCGCTAGGCTTGGGGTGTGCATTGACATCCATTCTCTGCTGCTTTCCCAAATGTGCTCCTTCTCCAGCATGGACTCTAAAGTGGTCACTAGGACGTCCCATGAATTGCCCAATGAACTGAGCACCACATACACCTTATGGGACTCAGTCAAAGTCATTTCTCTTTCTTCTAACTCTAGGAATATTTTTCTCATGGACTGCAAATGCATAAACATGCTCTCTCCTGGCTTCAGCTTTGCTGTAAATAGCTTTCTTGTCAGCATTACTTTCCTCCTTGCGTCTCTCCTACATACACTGTGCACAAAGCATCCCAGCACTCTTTAGCAGACTGGAGACCCTTCACATATATCAGCTGGCTATCCTCTAAATTTCAATTATACTGGCCAATGCTTTCCCATTCTTTCTCTGGTGCCCATCATCCAGGACTGCAGGTGGATCAGCAAATCCAGAACTCCTCCCTTCTCAGGTACATCTCCATTTTCAGACTCCAGGAGAGGTAGTTTGTCTCATTCAGCTGAGATACTGCAAAACCTCCTCCCATTATGCTGATGGAAGCCATGCAGCTTGCTTCTTTAAACCATCACAAATCACTACAAAGCAGAAGCCTTAATCTTCTGACTCTGGGTCAAACTCTCACTGGGTTTCTCCTCACTCTGGGCCCATAGCCTGTCAGTGCATGGACAATCTTATTGCCCTGAGGTAACCCAGGAGTAAATACAGTAACAGTGCTTTGTCTTCAATGGTGACTTATATTACACTATGTCTAGAAATATACACTAAAAATAAAATACATACATGTGGTGATTCAGCAAACTCCAATAAACAGCAATTACAGCAGTCAAACAGACAAGAGAGGAAGACTCTAGCAAAAAAAGTCCCTTTTATACTCAGACTCTTAAAGGGATACACACACCTGCTGAGTCATTCTACTCATTGCATAATTCACATTGCATTACATCTTTACATAAGCTGTTAGTTATTAAATTATTATCCTGACATGTTTACTTACAATATACTGTATAATATATTTTCAATACAATAGAGATTAAAAGCCACAATAAATTTCCACCACAAATTTATGAATCAGCTTCTTAGAATTCCACTCTGGACAAGGGGAGGTGTCAACGCTGCTAACATCGGATGTTCTTGCTTTGACAATATATGAAGATGCAGCCATTTTCCCCTTAACTTGTGTGTTAATTTTAGGGTTAGAATTAGATTATACTGGGGGGTGGGGGGAGAATGTGTATGGGAATTAGTTAGACATAACAACATCGTTGTTTGAAATAAGAGATGATAAGAAATGGCAGGATGGAGAACTGGAGGGAAGGTCTGCATTTCAAACTAATTGGAGAATGTGATTTATGACTGTTAATTAGAGGAGGGAATTGTGCTTTGGTACTATGTGTTCAGGGGAGGTGAATTCAGATTTTGGCTTCAACCATGTACATGCCGATGCCATGCTACTCAAATAAAGATTCTTTAAGGTAAACAATGCCTTGAAGTTCTTTGAAGAGTTTCATCTGTTGGAACCATGACAGGAGGTCTTGGGATTTCTCACACATACTCCAGACAGACATTCCCCACAAGATCATAAAACAGCAGAAGCCAAGGAATTGCCTTGGCTTCTATGCCCAAACTGTAATTAATGCATTTATGGAAGTAGGATTTGCATATTTCCTTTGTTAATCACTCCTGGAAATTGCTTAATGATTTTATGGATACTAAAAGCCTTCAGAATGGCAAATTTAAATTCACCAAGTGAATTTCCTCCAATCTTTGAGAATTAAGTTTTGTGCAAGTTTAAGTTGTCAAGGTTCTGACTGATGAACCCAACCAAGCAAACACCTTTGAGACATTCGGCTCTCTTATTGTAAAACTTTATTGAGTACATCAATTTGACACCAATGAAAGCAAAACCAGCTCTGGCAAGATCCCTCCCAAACCCATATAGTAAAAGCACTGAATTCTCCCTCCTCCCTCTGGGTCAGGTCACATCACCCAATCAAGTAGAAAAATATTGTTATGAGAAAGCATCTCTAGGTCTGGCCAGACAGTACTGAAAAAGTGACTTATGACTGCTTTTCACACTTATGACCATTGCAGCATTCCCATGATCATATGATCAAAATCCAGATGCTTGGCAACTGACTCATATTGATGACAATTGCAATGTCCTAGAACACGGGTCGGCAACCCACGGCTCTGGAGCCGCATGCGGCTCTTTAAGCCATCTCCTGTGGCTCTCAGTCCTCCTCCGCCATTTGTAGTTCTGAAAAAAAGTGGGACAAAAAAGTTCAATCAATAAATTGAGGGGGAGGAGTTATGTATTTTGTTTTTGGCTGATGTTGTGGATGGTACACAATGGCTGGACAGGTTGTGACATCTAGTGGTGAGGCCATTTCAAAACAGGCCTTAACTCTGGAAAATTTGCCTTGTCCTGTTTGAAATGATGAATGGGAGTTGCATGAAGGTTCAAGAATGTCAATGAAAAAGAGAAGAATGTTGTTCAGTATTTGCATAATCTGACGCAGGTTTTGTCTTCTATTCCAGTACAGGCCCAGGCTGCACTACCACCTGTCTCTGATCATTGTTCCTGGAGAGTGGGTTCAGGTAAAAGAACTATATGTCACCTATAAGTACCAGTCCTGAGTAGCCCCAACCATGCCAAGTCCTCCTGACCTCAACTGCAGTGAGAGTGAAGGAATCAAGGCATGAGTCCATGGAAAGTCCCATCATTCCCTCTCCAGTGACAAGCTCTGCAGCTGGACAGACTGAAAGTGAAATTTTGACCTGCCTCACCTGTTGAACTGTTTCCATCTAACTAGGAGAAAAACTTCAATGGACTGGACTACCCTGGAACTTGGGTTCATACTATATAGACTGTGTATTGCTACATTTTTTATTTATTTATTGCTGCTGCTTCCCCCACACCTTCTTCAGACCATGGGCAATAATTAAAGGAACAAAAGGGAGTTGTGTTTAATACAAGACCATGTATTCCACTTGCAAAGTGGGGGATAAGGTCATTTGTTATGCTTCTGTCAATATAGTAAAGCCCTACCAACAACTTAAAATCTAGACATATGGAAGGATGCACAGACTATACCTCTTGAGAAGGCAGTAATCCATGAAGGGGCTTGAGAAGAATAACACGAGACTAATGGATAGTGCCAGAGTCTCCTTTGAAGCATTTAAACGTATTGACTATAATCAAGCTAAATGGACTAAGTATGGAGACAGGCTTACTCATTTAATGCAAACTACATCGTACCCAACATGGCACAATCAAAGGAAAATTCAGTATGATTAAAGGAGTCAGCACTTCTCAGTGCAACGCTGATTCCTGCAACCCAGTGTGCTTTTGAGATAACCAGACCAGCAGATTTCTCAGCATCATTTGGACCAGCTATTGATTGAACCGGACACAAATATGGGTTCAACTTGACACTATTATACCACCGTCACAATTTTTTTTTACGATGAACTGGAAACCACAAATGAAACTCTCTCAGTATCAAAGAATCTTTTTATTGATCTGGCCCAAAAGAATTGCTTCATCTCTAAATGTAACTAACTGTTATACTGTATGTGTGTGGGTAGTAGCATGAACAATGGCCTTGAGAAGCACATGAAATAAATTTTACTGCCCTGACTAGTCAAAATCTCACTGTAAAAGCCACCAATAGACCCAATATGTGGACTCTGACGTCTTCCATAGTGGGAAGCCTCTGTTTTAAAAACAGAAGGTTCTGGTAAAAACCTTGGGGAGACTTAGGTGTGAACATATCTTGGAGATGAGCACCTCAGAATCCTTTTGGTGGATAACCACAGATTCGGCCCAACCCCAAACTCCCATGGCAAATGTTCCCCAACTATCTACCTTATGGACCAATCTAACAGATGCCACCCTCAACTGGACTGCCCCAGACAGACCTACTACGTGGGGAGAAGATGGAATGTATAAGTTATAGGACTCTTTATATGCTTAATAGAATTATTAAACTGCAAGCTGTATTAGAAATAATTATAAATCAAGGGCATTTAGAATAACATAATGCTGTTTTGCTTCTCTATACTATGCTTGCGCAGGAACCTCCATTAGCCAGAGGCAAGAAGTACATGTACAGAAAGATAAAGAAAATTAATTTGTTAAAATAACACTACAAAAGAACGTTTTGTGAAAACAAGGGGGGCTATGGCTTTCCTTTTACATGCTGCTGCCTATGTTTGTGGAGGAAATACACCCCACTTCTTCGGAAACCTGGACAGCTGCCATGGACACAAGCTGGTTTGGAGAGATTTTGGGTGATTGGTGAAGGGAATTTTTTTTGGTTGTGTTAGCTTTTGGAGGTCTTTTGGTTTTGCCATCTTTGATTCCTGTTATCTAAAGAACTGTTACTTCTACCATCTTGGGGATGAAGGTCATAGCATCCTCTATAAGCCAGCCAATGTCCTGATTATCATCACAATAACAAAGGAATATACGTCATTGGTCACCAAGTAACAGAAAGCATTCTGTTACAAAAATTATAGGGGGGAATGAAGGGTTCTAGAACAAAGGGAAATTGTTTAGTCTAACTGTTCCTTTCTTGCTTTTTGTAATCAGCTTTTGCACCAGGGAAATCTCATGCAGGCTTGAGAATCATGTATGGGATGTACTGAAGGAGGGAATAAGGAAGTGTACAGGAATGATTGATTGTCTGATTTTCATTGGTTAACAAAGTTTATAAAGCAATGCTACCAACTTTCTAAGGCAGGGCTTTTCAGCCGGTGGTATGCGTACCACTAGTGGTATGTTGGCACCTGGCAGGTGGTACGCATACGATGGGTTGAACAGCACTGTAAAAAAAAACGTAAAAAAGGGTAAAAGTGGATGAGGTGAAACGGCAGCAGTGCTGCACAGGCTTGTGGGAAAATCAGCTGGAACTGCACATTGCCTGGGTCCTACTGAGAGCCCAGGATCAAAGTGCACACCTCCAGCTGATTGGCGGTGGCCTTGGGGGTGGCAGGCAGCCTCATACAGTCTTCAGGCAGAGATTCAGCTGGAGCTGTGCAAGGCATTGCCTGGGTCCTGCTGAAGGGGAGAGAAGAGAGGATATTAAAGGGGGTGAGAGAAGAGAGGATATTAAAAGGGAGTGAGGGAAGAGAGGATATTAAAGGGGAGTGAGAATATAAAAGGGGGTAAGAGAAGAGAGGATATTAAAGGGGGTGAGAGAAGAGAGGATATTAAAAGGAGCGAGGGAAGAGAGGATATTAAAGAGGAGTGAGAATATAAAAGGGGGTGAGACAAACTTGATGGAATTCAAAACCAAGAATTAAAATCAAGGCCTTTGACTTATATAGATGGTCAGTGAAGTTACAACAAAGTGATAATTTTACACCTGGTAAGAAGAAGATACTTCCCTTGATGGTTTCAGAAGAATTAAGTACCCTGAGAATCACGCAAATGGAACTTGAGCCACCTGTGTCACACCAGGTCAAAGGAGAGGCAGCAGCGGTTATGTTTTAGACAATTTAGCATTAGCAATAGCAATAGCATAACAGATAGTCCTCAACTTCAAACAGTTTACTTAGTGACCATTCAAAGTTACAACAGCATTGGAAAAAAGGGACCTATGACCGTTTTTCAAACTTATGACCATTGCATCATCCTCAGGATCACGTGATCAAAATTCAAACACTTGGCCACATATTTAGGACAGTTGCAGTGTCCCAGGATCCCCTTTTGAAACCTTCTGACAAGCAAACTCAATGGAGAAGCCAGATTCACTTAACAACCATGTCCCTAACTTAACAACTACAGTGATTCACATAATAACTGTTCCAAGAAAGGTCATAAAGTCGAGTAACTTAACAAATGTTTCACTCAACAACAGAAATTTTGGGCTCAATTGAGGTCGTAAGTCGAGGACTGCCTGTATACCGCTTCACAGTACTTCATTGCCCTCTCTAAGCAGTTTACAGAGTTAGCATATTGCCCCACAACAGGTCCTCGTTTTTCCGACCTTCCTGGATCTGAGGAAAAAGTCAGAGAGAAGATGGTGCTGTTTAGGAATCTGACAAGAAACAGAATCCATTCAAGTTCATATGCTGTTCAACCCAATTTAGGAGTATGGAACACAAAGTAGTTCCTCCAGTCCCATAATTGTAGTTTAATTAAAGGTAAAGGTAAAGGTGCGTACTAGTCATTTCCAACTCTAGGGATCAGTGCTCATCTCCATTTCAAAGCCGAAGAGCCAGCGCTTGTCTGAGGACGTCTCTGTGGTCATGTGGCCGGCATGACTAGACACCAAAGGCGCATGGAACACTTTTACCTTCCCACCATAGTGGTCCCTATTTTTCTACTTGCATTTTTACGTGCTTTCGAACTGCTAGGTTGGCAGAAGCTGGGATGGGTAACAGGCACTCACTCTGTTATGCGGCACTCAGGATTTGACCCACCAAACTGCTGACCTTCTGATCGACAAGCTCAGCGTCCTAACCCACTGAGCCACCACGTCCCTGTAGTTTAATTAGGGATGATTTAATAAATAAAACAGGAAAATAATCTTTGAACTGAGCTGTTTGCATTTACCTGTATTATGTACACTTGCTGTATTATTTCTCTAGTGATGGACGAATTTCTTAAAGCTAACCCGAAAGCTTTGTCTCTTCCACCACTTCCTAATGGTCCTTTACTTCTCTTCCATCGTTTCATTAGAGTCAAGCATATGCTCACAAATTTTGGGGAAAAGTGGAAGTGACACAGTACCAGGCTGGGCTGTATGGCAGGAAGGGGTAAGATGGAGAGACGCAACTTCACAATTGCATTATTGTGTTGTAGCAACATTTTCTCACTGGGCTGACAAATTCTGGTTAATTTTTGTTTCAGAGTGTTGAGTGTTGCAGCATGGGACTATGACCTGACAGTGGTGTCAGATTCCAGGAAATCTCTGTCAATACCTCCAGCTGTGTCCCAACCAACTCTACCGATAAGTTCTGCCAAAACCTAGATTTTTTTTTCTTCACAACTGAAGCTTTGTGGTACCACTCCATGGAGTCCATGTTTCGTCAGCCATCTCCGTACTGATAAGAACTCATTGTAGGCTCCACAAGCCTTATCAACAAAATGTCTATGGCGATCATCCAAGGTCATGGTTGTCCCAAAGGTGCTGTTCAAAAGGTAACTGGACTTCCTTGGGTTTTTCCCCTGAAAATGATTTGTTTCCTGTCCAAGAAGTGAGAGAAGCTTCTTGGATTAAAACCAGAAACTTTTCTTTTGGGTTTAATGGGAAAAAGATTTGGGGTGGGGCGGGGGGATTGGAACTTCGATCCCGTATATGTTGACGACAGCAAGACTACTGTATACACAAAAATGGAAGGATATTTCGATTCCCAAAATTGACTGTTTTGGTTAAAGAAAAGAATACATTTGTTTCTACATGGAGGCCGCTTCTGAACTTTGTGCTTGAGGTGGGGGGGGGGAAAATGAAACTTTGATTCTGAGTTTCAACGATTAGATTGATTTGGTGTTACAGAAATGGCTAGTTTTTACTATTGTGAAAAAGTAAAAAAGTTGAGGCTTGACGTTAATGCTTTATTCTACGGCAACAGGGGAAGTCAGAAATCAATCGCTTTTTTTTTCTCCCTTTCCCTATCTTTCTTCTCCCTTTTCCCCTCCCCATTGTGTCCTACTATTTGGTTTGCATTTTGTATTTTACTTGACAACTTAATAAAATGTGTTTAAAGAAAGCTTCTTGGATGAGAAGTGAAACATTTTCAAGGGAAAAAAATCAAGAAAGTCTAGTTACCTTTTGAACAATACCTTTGGGACTTAGCAACAAATATTTTCTTACAGAAACTTCCCACCAACTGAAATGACAGAACAGGTGCTAAAGAACAGGTGACAGCATGTCACATCTCACTACTACCCATCTATTAGTAGCTACAAGTGGTCCTCAACTTAGGATCAGTCGCTTAGCAACTGTTTGAAATTATGACATCCCTCCACGACCCCGTTTCCAACTTTATGACTGGAGTGTCCCACAGTCGTGTGTCTGCAATTTTTGAAGGTTTATTTTGCCACTTTCTGCTTTTCACTTCTGGTTTCTGGCAAAAATACCCATTGGGTATAATGGATTTGCTTAATGACTGCAGCATTTGCTTAACGACCACCACAAAAAAGGACATAAAATCAGATCTGGTCACAATGGTGGCCTGCTTAAGAGATATGAGCATAATTCTAGACTCGATTTTATTTGTAAGCTGAGGACGACCTAAAATAACATTGGAGGCATCGTTTGTCATCAAGCTTGATGTTGCATTTATATCCTATGTTTTTCCTCCAAGAATTCATAACTATCTATAAGACTTCTCCTGACTTTTACCCTAAAGTTAAACAACAACCCTGTGATATAGGCTGAGTTGAGAAACAACGGCAGGGCAGAGTTATCCATTGGGTTTTGGCACTTCAATACCTGCTGCATTCTATTAGTTCATGATGAGCTAGTAATCTGGGAAAATACAGAACTCAGGGAAACAAAGTCACATTCCCAATTTGCCTTCTCATCAATGGATGTCTTATGATTAATCACATCCCCAGCATCAGCCATTGTGTAGCTAATGACACACACAGAATCCATACAATATACTCATAGCATCATTTCATGACATAGCGGAGCCAAGATGGTGGAGAGGCAGCAAAGGCTGTAAAGAGCTCCTCCAAAAGTAAAAGTTTTATTTTATTTTACTTTATTTTTATTTTAACTTTTTAACCTCTTTTAATATTGTATTTTAACCTACCTCTTTTAAACTTTTTAAACCCATTTTTAACCCATTTCAACCTTTTAAACCATAGTTTTAAACTTATTTTTAAACCTGTTTTAACAAACCTGAATGGGGAAAAGAAGGAAGAGACAGCACTCTGCAGCAGAAAGTTTATCCAAGCCTTTGAAGCAGCAGAAAATGGAGGATTATATTGCAAACAGACAGTCTGCTCCAGTAAGTAACTCATTCGCAGGCACCTTATCAGATAAATTTAATTTATGTGACTCATTGGAATGGGACTTACAAACCGAACTGGAGAGCAGACAGCGTGTGGAGTTGTCCTCCTCCCTCTTGGAGAATGGCTCCCCTCCTTGGAATCTGGCAACAGCCTCTTTTACACAGGAGAGACAATGTTTGCTTACAGCTCAAACTGTAAACTCAATATATAATCTCTTGTCAATTGTCATGGATAAGGTTGATTGTCTGAAAGAGTCTTTTGCAGAGTTTGTTAGGAGCCACCCAAATACTGTGGAAGGACTTGGGAGGATAACCATGGACAGACATGGGATGGCTAACTCAGAAGGTGAAAGTAGAGAAGGACCTTGTTCTCCTCCCAAAAATTTGAACACCTACAGAGAAAACACTCAATCAGGCAAAGGTCTAAGAGATGACCAATATAACTACAGTCTGCAAACTAACCAGGTTACTTTGCAAATTTATGACAAGAGAGTAAATAGAGGGCGTTGGAGCAATAGAAAAGCTATTAGGCTGTCCATGAGCCAGCTGCTCCACTGTGAATTCACTCTGATAGATCTACTACATGCAAAGTGGCTGCCAGCAACAACACAATGTATGAGAATTCTCCTATCATTCAAGCAGCCCACAATTCCCTCCATGCTCTTCAGAATGAAGCCCTTTCTGAGCTTTTTCTCAATATTTCCAATAAGGGTCTTTTGCTCAGAAAAAGGGTGCCCATTCCTGAAACAGCGTCACCAAGAGGGAACTGTCGCTTTAAATCTAGGCTGCAACAGCCCTCACACTACTAAGCCTGAGGCTGCTGCAACTGAACTGACCCTGAGAAAGCAAAGAAGCAATATACGAACTGTGTTACCCACAGCTGCAGGAACTGCTGAGGATGTGCCAGAGGAAATGTTGATTGACCTATTCAGGGCATTGCCAGAACCTGAGCAAGTTAACATCATTTAAAGATTGGACGACCTAAAAGAGGCACTGACAACAACCCAATCTACAGCAAAGCCTCTATTTAATTTGGCTCCACTAACCACGCAACCTTGTGACAAGATATTTAATCAACAATCTGCCTTTACCTCAACAGTAAAAAAAGGTGTTGTCACACAGGCTGAGAGTGGAGTAACTGCACTGACTGACCCAGCCTCTGAGAAACAACTGAAAGACAAAGGGCTTCATCACACAGTGCCCCCTAAGCTGACAAACACTAAGGACATAATCCAGGTTACATCCTCATTTGATTTAGAAGTTCCCACAACATCTTTCCACAAGATGAACCCTCAGCCATGCCCCTCCAAAAATGGACATAAATCTACATTTATAGACTTAAGCCAGAGTACCTGCTCTTTGGGAAAAAAAATCATTCTTGGAGCAAGAGCAGAGGCACACTGGCAACCAAGATATAGAGGAGCAACAACAAGTTCTGCAACCCACGAGGAGAAATATCGAACCTCACAACAACTGTGTTTATACGGGAAGCTTAGATGATATTGACCCAGCTCCATTGTCAAGTTGACATCTGGCATTTCCACCATCTAGCCAATCAACCAAGTCAGACCACCTTGCCTCTGAGAACCCCATACAGTTGATGACCTGGAACATAGCTGGCTGGAAAGGGATGGTTGATAGTGGACTAACGAGCTTTCTCTCTAGATTTGACGTAATAGTCTTTCAAGAAACCTGGCTAACCGAAATGGATGAACCAGTACAATTGCCAGGCTTTCAGGGATGGGCCTCCCCAGCCCTAAAAACAAAGAACAAAGGGAGACCCTCTGGTGGGCTATGCATTCTTATAAAGCAAGAGTTGCAATGGCAGGGAGAGAAATTATATAAGGAAGATAAGTATCCGTACTTTCTAGCTGTCAAATTTGAATATGACCAGTTTGAGTTAATATTGGTAAATGTGTACATTCCTCCAAGCACATCCCAATACTATAATTTTGAATATTGGATGGGCTTGGAAGTTATCTTAGAAGATATATCTATATTGTACCCTCAGTCCATAGTGGTATTATTAGGAGATCTGAACGCTAGACTGGGTCCCTCTCTGTATGAGCTTGCCCAGAAGAAGGGAATCCCAGGGGAGTTCTTTGATAACCATCCTCAGTGGCTCTCGAGATACTGTAAAAGTAATGCCGCTGGCCTGCTCCTAGTCTCCTTAATTTTTAAGGGTAATCTCCAAATTTTGGGAGGTAAGGACAAGAATTATACATACCCTTATACATACCACTCAGCCAATTCAAGTAGTGTACTGGATCTCTTTTGTGTGTCTAGAGATAAGGCTGACCTCTTCTCAGAGGTCACAGTACACCTTAGCGACAATAGCGACCATCAGCCTGTAACTGTGACATTGCGAGGCCGCTCAGATTTAAGACCATATAACATGGCTGACAGATGGCTCACCAAAAAGGTAGAGGTGACCCAAAATAAAAGGTTAATTTGGGCCAAAGTTGATACTAAGGCAATATTAGAATGCCTTAAAACAGAGAATGCTACTAAGTGGGCTAGAACAATACAGTCATCTACTACTGACTGGATGTCAGCCTTCAATGCATTCTCCAATCTTTGTAACATACTGAAGAAACACTTAACAGCTAAACCTACTACAAAAAGAGCCCAAGTGGGTAGACCTTGCTGGTTTGATCCTGATTGCCAGCGACAGAAAAAGAAATTGAAGGCAGCCATGAGGCTTGCCCAGAGGAATTCTACTGCCCATATACAAGCTAAGATGCTGCACACAAGAAGGGAATATAAAAAAAACTATAACATTAAAGAAAAAACGTTTTGCCATTTCAATCTGGTCAGAACTTGAGTTGGCTGCCAGAAGTCATAATTCAGTATTATTTTGGCACTCTGTAGCAGGTATCCTGAAGGAACGGAGATTTGCATTTGACATACCAATCTCTGCTGCGGACTGGGAGAATTATTATCAGTGCTTGTTTGCCCCCACTGAACCGGTAAAGAAATTATTTTTAAACAGTGATTTGGTAAATCCTAGAACTCTCCCCCCTTGGCCACCAGTCTCAGAAGAGGAGATACAGTCCATCATTAAAAGCTTAAAGAGCAATAAAGCCCCAGGCGAGGATTTTTTCCCAGCAGAATTATTTAAGAAATTTCCCAACTGGTGGGGCCCTGTATTAGCAGGTCTTTTTACACACATAAATAACACCTGCCTTATACCAGATGGGTGGAAGATGGCAATAGTTGTCCCCATATATTAAAAAGGGAATAAAAAGGATCCTAGTAATTATAGGCCCATCAGCCTGATTGACATTGTAGCAAAAATATATGCTAGGTACCTTTTGAACAGAATTGAAATCTGGGTAGAGGAAAACAACATCCTCACAGAAGAACAAGCAGGTTTTAGACAGAACAGATCTACTATTGATAACTGCTTTGTTTTGAACCATCTAATTGCCAAATATGCCTATAAGAGGAGACCCTTGTTTGCTGCTTTTATAGACCTTACAGCAGCATTTGATATGGTAAATAGAGACGTACTATGGAGTAAATTGACATCTCTTAAAATAGAACCCAGACTCCTGGCTTTGATTAAAGCCCTTTACACAAGTACCTGTTTGAGGGTGCGGTATGGGGTTAATGGGGCCCTGACTAACAGGATTCACACAAATAAAGGGATAAGGCAAGGGTGTATCCTGGCCCCATTATTATTTAATTTATACATCAATGACTTGCCAGGGTTAATGAAGGATACCATGGTACACATGCCGATGATCCTAAATACTTACTGTAACAGCTTGCTTTATGCTGATGATATGATTTTATTATCATATTCACAAGTAGGATTACGTAGGCGATTAATAAGATTCAGTTCTTATTGCCAGGATAACTCCCTAATTATTAGCAAATCCAAATTGAAAATAATGGTGTTTGGAAGAAACCATCAGAGACATAAGTGGCAATTAGATGGTGAACCAATTGAGCAGGTTAATACCTTTGTATATTTGGGAGTAACTTTTTCCAAGACTGGATCTTGAGCCTGCCATCATCAACGAAGTACATTTAGAGCAAAAGCCCGTTTGAATTTATTGCTCAAACTAAAGAACCATACTTACCCAGGGTCCCTAGCTCCACTACTCAAAGTTTATAAGGCTAAGGTTACGACAATCCTCTTGTATGGAGCAGAAATTTGGGGTCTTTATTCAACCACAGCTTTAGAACAAACACAGTCCCAGCATCTGAGATGTATTTTGGGTGTAGATCCAAGAACATCTGCTGCAGCAGTTAGAGCTGAATTGGGAATTCATACAATTCAGGCATTATCTAAAATTAGAGCTTATAACTACTGGTGCAAAGTTAATGAAATGGAGACTGATAGACTCCCCAAATTATGCCTACTAGAGCAAATAAAACTGCAACCACAAATCTCCTGGATCACCAAACTAACAAATTTTGTAAGAAGCTGTGGCCTTCCTGTTTCTTGCGTAACAGGAGAACAATCTAAAAAAAGAGTTGCCCAAAGAATTAAGGATATAGAAGCACAAACTGATATAGCTATCCTTAGTAAGGTGGGCAACTTGAAATGGCTGAGTAAATACAAATGTACTTTTCAAGTGGACAGTTATTTGAAGTTACAACTCCCAAAACATCTTAGGGAGATATTTACGAGAGCGAGATTCGAACAGCTTGATACAATGGTCAGATATGGGAGATTTCATGCTATACCATACAATGAGGGTCTCTGCATTTGCGGAGCGGCAGAGGTAGAGGACCTGGCTCACATCCTATTTGACTGTTGTCTGTATAAGAGGGTGAGAGACAGGTATCTTGGTCTATATACCAAACGAATGACCCATTGGGATCCCCATATCAAAATAACTTACCTTATGTCCGGCCAGAACTTGAAAATAACATTCAACGTAGCACAGTATTTAAACAAAATGATCCAGTTAAGATCTGCATATGTGGGACTGATTGGGGTAGATTGTAAGGGCGACTCCGAAATATAATGTTATCATATTTTATCTATATCTTAAATTTGTATTTTATTACTATTTCAACTTAAATTGTATTTTAATTCCATTTTAAATTGTATTTTATCAAATTCCATTTTGAATTGCTTTTATCAAGTTTTGGTGACGGTTTGTTGCTGGAACTTTGTACTTTGATATGGCCCAAGGGCTAATCAATAAAGTTGTTGTTGTTGATTGACATAGCAACACTTCACAATCTCAGCCGTTTTGCAGTGAACGTATGAGCCATTTGCTGACCAGCCCCGACCACAATGACATTACCATTCAAAATACCCACCGATTAGATTATATGCTAGTCAAAAACATATTTTTTAAAACATCCTTCAGCTCTTTCAATATTGTGCTAGTACATAGAGCCAGCCTAGGTACATGCATACAGTTTTAATAGTGAATCCGCTCGGAAGGAAGGAAGGAAGGAAGGAAGGAAGGAAGGAAGGAAGGAAGGAAGGAAGGAAGGAAGGAAGGAAGTGTTCTTTCTGCAATGAACTTGGTTTAAAAGACATGATCATAAATCTAGGTCAAAATGACTCTGCCAAAATATATACTTCCAATAATTGAATCACAGGTTGAAGTTCATAGGTGAGGGTGATGAAGTAGTAGAACAACAAATATTAGCTATTGATTTAAAAGTATATATAGAATGGCAAAGCTCTGTCAGAACCCTGCTCTCTTTAGCTCCAGTTTAGTTCCAGCTGGTGTCTTCTCTGCTTCCGCAAAAATTTTCAAAATGCGTCTTTTAATTTCCTTCTTCATTGGGATACAGATGCTTCTCTCGATGGTTGCCTGTTCCCCTTTTCCCTTTGTTTACCCATCATGCAACTCTTTGGAAGTAAAAGCTGCTGCAGAAGTGGCCCTTGACCAACTCAATGCCGATCAGAAAGAAGGCTACATTCTTGCCCTCCTGCGCATTTTTGATGCCCGTGAACTAACCCTGGTAAGATCTACTCCTTCTTTCTTCTTCTTTTTTCCTTCTACTCAGCACCAGCCATTCTGTTGCTCAGTCATGGTAGCACTAATGTATCTGGGCAGGGGGAAAAAAATCTACAAAATCACTTGATAGCACTCATACAAGAAGCTATCATGCTGTCCTTGAGTCTACTGGTCCTCCAGAATCCTGCTAGCTTAATCCTAATAAAATAAGGGTAAGGAGTGTGGGGGAAGCCAGTTTCTCCTGCATACTAAGAGTATTAGGCAGGGTGAAGCAACTCTACTTGCTAAATGTCTATGGAGATTCTCAGTCATCCAGCTCATGGTTGTCCCAAAGGTGCTTTTCCAAAAGACAACTGGACTTTGTTCAGAACTAAAGAAGCTTCTTGGATGAGAAGTGAAACATTTTCAAGGAAAAACAAACTCCAGTCACCCTTTGAGAAAGCACTTTTGGACAACTACATTTGCCGGCAGATTTTGAAAACCCCTGGCCATTTGCTTTTTTTGTCCCAGACAATCTGTTAATCTTTGGAGATCACGTTTGGTGATTAATGGATGATTAAAATAAATAGTTGCACCATGTGCTTTATAAATGTCTTGGCATACAGGTAGTCTTCAATTTACGACCATAATTGAGCCCAAAATTTCTGTTGCTAAGCGAGACATTTGGTAGGTGAGTTTTGCCCCATTTTTATGATCTTTCTTGCCACACTTGATAAGTGAATCACCACAGTTGTTAAGTTACCAACATGGTTGGTACGTGAATCTGGCTCCCCCGTTGACGTTGCTTGTCGGAAAGTTGCAAAAAAGCAATCACAGGACCCAGAGACACTACAACTGTCATAGATATGAGTCAGTTGCCAAGCCCCTGAATTTTGATCACATGACCATGGGGATGCTCCAATGGTTGTGAGTGTGAAAAATGGTCATAATCACTTTTTTCAGTGCCGTTGTAACTTTGAGCAGTCACTAAACAAACTGTTGTAAGTGAAGGACTACCTGTACAAAGTTCCAACATGATACAGTCTTTCTCTGTCCAACTCCCAACTGCACAGGGTCAGTATAACATTTAAAGATTCTCAAAGAAATAGAGGATTGGTGTTCTAAATTCAGATTGTGAAATTTAAACAATAAAGAAATAAGAGGTGGGGGAGTGATTAAGGACCAAAGTGACTGCATTATACTCTGTGTTATACTCCCCAAAGTAACAGTTTGCACAGATGCAGAGAAGGACTCCATCCACTGCAGCATTAAAATATCGGGAGATTCATCCACTGGTCTCCAGATATTCTCTCTCTTCATCAGTGAGTAACCAGCATCACAATATTCCACTAGAGCTCCCAATCTTTGTGGCTTTTGCGCAATGCAATTAGTCCTTGACTTACAGCCATTTGTTTAGCAATTATTGAAAGTTGTTACCACACTGGAAAAAAAGTGTCTCACAGCATCCCCACCATCAAGTGATCAGAGTTCAAGAGCTTGGCAACAGGCATGTATTTTTCAATAGTTACAGTGTGGGGTCCTTGGTGCTCTCCAAGCTGGCTTCTTTTCTTGCAGATGTTTCGGTACCCTAACTAGGTAAGATCCTCACAGACTAGCACTGAGGATGTTTCCTACTTAGGGTAATGAAAGGCCTGCAAGAAATGAAGCCAGCTCGGAGAGCACCAAGGACCCTTCTTTCCAACCCTGAGCTACCCATATTCTCCTTCGTGAGTTACGGTGTTCCCCGCTCCCTGCAGCCTTCCCAGCTGGCCACAATTGGGACCGGAATTTCCACTGCTTCCAAGGCGGCTATTAAGTGAGCCGTGCTCAGTTTTATGATTTTTTTTACCATGGTTGTCAAGCAAGTCACAGCAGTTGTTAAGGGAATCATGAGGTCAATCAGTGAATCTGACTTCACTGGCGGAAAGTCAATGGAGGACTTATTGACCATATGATTCACTTAACAACTTCAGTGATTAATTTAACAACCAAGGCAAAAAAGGCCATAAAGCTGAGCACAGCTCACTTAATAGCCGCCTTGGAAGCACAGCTCAATTTTGAAGATCACATAGGAGCCGTGACCAGGGGGGCTTTTGCACAGGTTCGCCTGGTGCGCCAGTTGCGTCCCTATCTGGACCGAGACGCCCTACGCACAGTCACTCATGCGCTTGTGACCTCCCGTTTGGACTACTGTAACGCTCTCTACATGGGGCTGCCCTTGAAGACCACTCGGAGGCTTCAACTGGTGCAGAATGCGGCCGCGCGAGTTGTAATGGGGGTTTCCCGATACTCCCATGTAACACCTCTACTCCGCGAGCTACATTGGCTTCCGGTTGCCCTCCGGGTGAAATTCAAGGTGCTGGTTATCACCTATAAAGCCCTACATGGCCTGGGTCCGGGATATTTGAGGGAACACCTGCTGCCGGCATCAAACGCCCTTCGCCCAGTGCGCTCCCACAGGGAGGGTCTGCTCAGGGTTCCGCCGGTGAGAGATTGCCGGCGGGTGACACCCAGGGATAGGGCCTTCTCAGTGGGAGCGCCTGCCCTCTGGAACCAGCTGCCGGTGGAGCTGAGGACTGCCCCCGACCTCCGATCATTCCGCCGGGGCCTGAAGACCTGGCTCTTCGAGCTCTCGGGCCCAGGCTGAGGAGGAAATTTTAACTGGGGTTTTTAAGTGTACAGGGTGAATTTAATATTTTTTAACTGGTTTTAACTTTTGTATGTTTTGATTTTTAATTCCCTGTAAACCACAATGAGTCCTCAGGGAAAGGGCGGTATATAAATATAATAAAATAAAAATAAAATAAATAAATAAAATAATAACCGCATTGCTTAGCAATGGAAATTCCGGTCCTAATTGTGGTGGTAAATCGAGGACTAACTATATAGAAAAGTCATCAGTCTTGCATCACAAAGGCCACCACAGCTGCGCTTCCGTGACTTGGTTTCTTGACATCATGTGCAAATGGGTTGGACTCCTAATTTTTTCCTGAATGTTGATTTGAAGTTTGATGTATTTCCATGTAATGTGCTTTAACGTGATGGACAGCCTGCCTTGACTTTTCAAGAGTTTTCCTTTGTTTGTCCCTAGCAGTTTGGTAGTTCTGTTTTCTACCTCACCTTGGATGTGTTAGAAACCCAGTGCTATGTCCTGGCTAGGAAACCATGGAAAGAATGCAAGATTAGACATCTATACGAGACAGTAAGTAGCCAATTTACTTCAGTAAAAGAACTACCAGCGAGGATTAGAAGGAAGTCACATCAGACTTTTGAATACTTTGTCCCATGGCTCTTGCACTTGGGAAAGGTTTCTTCATAACAGAATAATAACACAGAAGGGACCTTAGAGGTACAAGCCCTTGCTCAAGCAATAATAATAATAATAATAATAATAATAATAATAATAATAATAATAATAATAATAATAATAATAATAATGATGATGATGATGATGATGATGATGATGATGTTGGAAGGGACCTTGGAGGTCATCTAGTCCAGCCCCCTGCTCAGGCAGGAAACCCTATACCATTTCAGGCAAATGGCTGTCCAGTCTCTTCTTAAAAACCTCCAGTGTTGGAGCATTCACCACCTCTGGAGGCAGGTTGTTCCACTGGTTAATTGTTCTAACTGTCAGGAAGTTTCTCCTTAGTTCTAGGTTGCTTCTCTCCTTGGTTAGTTTCCATCCGTTGCTTCTTGTCCTGTTTTCAGGTGCTTTGGAGAATAGCTTGACTCCCTCTTCTTTGTGGTAGCCTTTAGAGCCTTTAGTATTCTGGGCCAATGGCTGTCCAGTCTCTTTTTAAAAACCTCCAGTGATGAAGCACCCACAACTTTTGGAGGCAAGAATTAATTGTTCTCACTGTCAGGAAATCCCTCCTTCTTTTAGGTTGTATCTCTCTTTAATGGCCTTTCACCCATTACTGCTTGTTCTGCCTTCAGGTATTTTGGAGAATAGGTTGAGCCTCTTGTTGCAGCCTCTCAAATATTGGAAGACTGCTGTCATGTCAACTTTTCATTAAAGTAGACATCGCCAATCCCTGCAGCTGTTCTTCGTGTGTTTTAGCCTCCAGTCCCTTAATCATCTTTGTTGCTCTGCTCTGCATTTTTCTTAAGAGTCTCAACAACTTTTTTTTTAATATTGTGGTACCCAAAACTGGATGCCATATTCCAAGTGTGGTCTTACCAAAGCATTATAAAGGGGTACTAACATTGCACTAATATTCAAACTGAATCTACCCTTCTGAAACTTAAAGCAGTTCTTCCATGGCCTGCAGGCCTGGAGAAAAAGAAACAGTTTTTGTCCTTCTTCTAAGTGACCCCCTTTTTGGTACTAAAGGTGGTCCTTGCCCCCTCCCTCCCTCCAGTCTGTCACTGTTTTTTATAAGTGTTTGTCAGCTACGCACGTCTCACTTTGTTTTTCTGCCAGCTGCATAGTAATCTTATCAATGTAACCGAGGTGATTGTCACATGTCCAGCCATGTTATGGTTTCAATCTGTTTTTGCTATTAAGTGCGCATGTCTACAAAAGTTTTCTCACTTTACTTTTTTTCTCTTTCTCTTTGATTCTGTCTGATGAGAGGATGTAGTCAGTTAAGTTCTTTCTTTGTTTTTCCAATTAAAGTTTTATATACAGTAGAATATGCCTCAGGTTTCTTTATTTTTACCTGATGTTTACCATGCGTCAAATGAACCACAGTTCATCGCCCTCTGATAGGGAATTATTGATTTATTTTTCCCTGACACAGTCCTCTGTAAACAAAATATTCACATCTACCCCATGGTCTTCATTTCAGCCTTCTGAGCATTCTTCTTGCCCTTTTCTGACTCTTTCCCATTTTCTCTGACTCCTCCTAAAGATACAATAAGATCTCCAGAGAATACTCTTTTGGCCCTTTGGCCCTTAAAATTTGGTCTAAGGCTGGAAGAAGTTCAGGTGGAATTGAGATCACGTCAGCAGGATCAATCATCTGTGCTGCACAAATGAGTTCTTCCTAACAACTCCTAATACATTCTGCAGTTCAAAAAAGACAGTGGGATTGTACAAAGTCACAGGAAGAAATGTGAGAAGTGTAGAGATGTGGAAAACAAGAAATGTAGAAATTTTGATACTTTTTATTATTATTATTATTATTTTGGAAGGAAACTAAACTGGAATCTAAGGTGTGGAAAAAGTACAGCTTTTGGGGTAATGTATCATGGGATCATTGTTAAAAGAAACGGGTAGCGCTAACACAAACTACCTTCTCTTGTTCCAGGTCTATGGTCAATGCAAAGTAGTAATTATTTACAACAGGAATACAAATTATTCGTACCTGTACAGTTATCAATGTGCCTTACGCCCAGGTATGTATTTTCCGTGTTTACCTGCATGTAGATTTGCAAGAAAAATCTATCCCAGCATAGACACTTCCCAAATGCAATTTTGCAGATTTCCTCCCAGAAATTTTAAAAACAGGTGCAGAAGCCCCCAAATGAAGCCTTGTTTCATTCTTCAGGGTAGCTTAGTCTACTTCTATAGTTTCAGCTTGCGCTATTTCTCAGCCTCATGTGCTTTTGGGCCCAATTTCATTTCTATATATTTTTGTGACAGATTAATGGATTTTTCAAACACTTTTTTTTCTGTGGGCACTTTCTGCCAGTAACTTTTTTTTTTTAGTATAATATATTATTTTCTACAAAACACATTGATCTGGTACACAGTGGTAACACCTACATTTCTAAGCAAATTTTTGAATTGCAAACTACATCATAAAACTGAAAAGAAAAAAAGGAAAGGAAATTCAGAATTTTTTTTCCCTCTCCCAGTCAAGTCCAAATGACATTTTCAGTCCCATTCATAGAAGAGAAGGGAGATTTTGCTGACCTCTAAACCAGGGTTCCCCAACCCCTGGTCCGTGGACCAGCACCGGGTTGCGGCATGCCAGAAACCGGTCCATGGAAACAAGTGAAGCCCCATCTGTGGGATGCAGGCAGAACGTGAAACCAGGCCCACTCCAGTCCACAAAAAAAACTCTCTCCACAGAACCGGTCCCTGGTGTCCAAAGGTTGGGGAACTCTGCTCTAAACCATAGCAAGAGCTGTTGCTTAAAACTTAAAAGAGGTGTATGAAATACAGCGTATTGTTTCTCACTGAACATTACTTTGCTTTCTTATGTCGTATTATAACATCGTAGAAATAACCTCGCAGGATACAGTTATGAGTGCGGACGTTTGCAGAAGAAGCATAAATCTTAAGAAAAGAGGTGTAATTGCTAGGCAACTGAAGTCAAATACTTTCATTGCGTAGTTAGAGTAAAACGCAATGGCCGTAATTGAGCATGATATTGTGGTCAAAAGTTATGGCAGTCATTAAGTGGGTCTCCATGTGCTCAGAGGTGAAATAAAGTTAAAGATAAACTCCCAAACCTACTATCAACCTTCCTTACTTTGGCCATGTCTCTGAGCACTGAACACCTTGTACTTCTAGGCACTCCACCAGGTTGCAGTTCTGGAATATGACAGCACTGGACGATAATGGGTTTATTTATTTATTTATTTATTTTATTACATTTATATACCGCCCTTTCCCAAAGGATTCAGGGTGGTTTACAGGGGAATTAAAAACCAAGATACAAAAGTTAAAACAAGTTTAAAAAGAAATTATATTTGTCCCTGTATAAATAAAACCCCAGTTAAAATATGATTAATCCTCAGCCTGGGCCAGAGAGCTCGAAGAGCCAGGTCTTCAGGTCCCGGCAGAATGAACGGAGGTCGGGGGCAGTCCTCAGCTCCACTGGGTTCCTGGGAGCTTCATGTTTGATTCTTCTCAAATCTTTGCTAATTAATGTGCATCTTTTTTTCTCAACATGTTTCTTGTGACCCTGTTGACTATTTGCAACAAATTGTTTGATGGTTCTGTGATCACGCCCCAATATCTTAGCAATTTCAAGAGTGTTGCATCCCTCTGAAATTTTTTACTTTCTAGAGTCAGTTAAATCTCTTTTTTGGCCCATTTTGCCTGAGGAAAAGAAGTTACCTAATAATTATGCACACCTTGATATAGGGTATTGATCTCCTTAGGCTACACCCTCCCTCATTACACAAATACACATCAGCTGATATGCTTATATCCACTAGGTCAGGAGTGTAAAACTGCCGGCCCATTGGCCGGACTTGTCATGCCAAAACTGCGCCCACCCCATTGCCAGCAATGGAGAAAAAGTCGTGATATGTCATGTGACATTGCGAGTTTGACACCCCTGCACTAAGCATTCAGGTTTATACAGCCGGGAGGTGGAAAATATGCATGAAAATGAAGATATGGTCAAAATACTCACTTGCTTAATAATTGTGCACACAGTGTAGGAAGGCAATTGGTTGATAATTCAAGCTTTATCAACATGGCTGATTATTTATTTATTTATTTATTTATTTATTTATTTATTTATTTATTTATTTATTTATTTATTTATTTATTTGATTTGTATACCACCCTTCTCCCGAAGGACTCAGGGTGGTGAACAGAGACATAAATATCAAAATGCCCAAATACAGAAATTGAAAACAAATTAAACCCTAGTGCCCAAATGCAGAAGATAAATTACATTAAAACAATAATTAAAACAAAACCCATCAGACCAGGCCGGATTGTTCAAACAGATAGGTTTTTAGGTTGCGTCGGAAGGAGTGAAGGTCAGGAGCCATCCGGAGCTCAATCGGTAAACGGTTCCACAGGTCAGGCGCACCCACAGAGAATGCCCTCCCCCTGGGGGTCACCAGACGGCATTCTCCGAACGGCGGCACCCTGAGGAGGACCTCTCTGTGGGAGCGCACTGGGCGGAGGGAAGTTGATGCTGGTCGCAGGTGCTCCCTAAGGTACTCCGGACCCATGCCACGTAGGGCTTTGTAGCTCATAACCAGTACCTTGAATCTCACCCGGAAGGCAACCGGAAGCCAATGCAGCTCACGGAGCAGAGGTGTAACATGGGAGTATCGGGAGACCCCCAACACAACTCGCGCGGCTACATTCTGCACCAGTTATGCCAGCTAGAGAGTGAATTGTGTAAACTAGAAGTTGCTGCAAACACCGTTTAAGTAAAAGTTATTGGGTCTTGGTAGAGTCATTCAGTAGATGTTACTACATGGTCAAATTTTATTCTATCATAAAAGAAAAAGAGAAGCAGATTGACAGCCAGTTTAGTATCATCATTAAGGCGTCAGGCTAAAAACTGGGTGAATTCTAGCCCCACCTTGGACACAAAGCCAGCAGTGGCTTTGGACCAGCCACTTTCTCTCAACCCTAGGAAGGAGGTAATGGCAAGCCACTTTTGAAAAACCATGCCAAGAAAATTACAGAGACTTGTCCAGGCAATCTCTAGGAGTTAGACATGATTAAGCAGAAGAGAAAAAAAAATTCAAATTCATTCAAGTCTGATGCTGGTTAGTACAAGGAGGCTTAATTTTCAAGCTGATCCAAGCTTTCTGTATTTCAGTTCATTGAAATGTACAAGCTCAAAATCAAATGTATTGTCTCACCTTATTAAATAACACTTCTTTGCTTTTATGAAGTTTCTAGATCAGTTATTGTAAGTCTTTGCCCTGACTGTCCAGCACCTGGAGATCCTTCTGGAGCCATTTTTCAGCAGACAGCGTTGGAATCACTGGCCAAATTCAATGCTGAAAATGAACATAATCATTATTTTGGCCTTCAAAATGTCACCAAAGCCAGTTTACAGGTAAAGTTGAAAAGGGGCATTTTTCAGCAAGAAAATTGATGCTGTATCTTTGGTTTGTATGAAGACTGCTACAAAAGATGGGGCTTAGGCTAAATTCAGAAAATAAAAACAATAATGGAAATAATCGCAGAAGAGGGCGATTGAATTCTGCATTATTGCCAAAGGAAGTGCATAGAGTCAGATTCACAAAGTCTGCAGGAATCTGATGTAAATATGATTTTAATTTTTATCTGCCAGAGGGCTTCCTGGGAGCATCCAGTTTCCTAAATGGATGGGACTCTGATCTATGGACAATGTGACATTCAATTTGATTACTGTATATAAATATTCTGTTATTAATGGGAACATTTGACAACATCCTACCAGTTCTCCAGGGCCTATGCTGGAGAATTCTAATGCTGAGAATTATGGAAACTCTACTGGAGGGCATTAGGTTTATAAAGATTGACAGGGTATCTAAGATTAGGAGGGGCACTTCCTGCAGGCAATGTGACCCAGTCTAACTTCTTGTCTATGACTTTTTACAGTGGGTTGTTGGTCCTTCCCACTTTGTGGAATACATCATCCGCGAGACTTCCTGTCCCAAAAGTACACCTGTGTCTGACGTAACTCAGTGCCCCTTCCTCCCAGTTGAAACTGCAGTAAGTATTCATAATCTTGCATAAAACGTGAATTGACATCATGGCTCAATGCATTCTTTCTCAAGAACCAAATTTTCGACCATTCATACAGAATCAGGTTCTTTATTTATTAATGTCTGCCGGACTCAAAGGCTGCATTTATACATTTAGACTGGCCTAAAATGGGATTGGATAGTCTGTGGGAACATAGAGATGATCTTAGTTTGTTGTATAAATCAGGTCACCACATTATGCCATGCTATAGGTTATTAGTTTGGCCACTGCATTGTGAAAGGCTGTACATTTTTTCTGTCATATTAACAAGAGGTAGATTTATTGTACAAATAACACACCACTAATATGTTAAGCTATTATAAGCAAATTTATATACCATCTGTTATACTATATTTATAAGTGACAAGGAAATCATTTACAGCCCTCCACATGGTTACAAATTCCAATGTTCCACTGTGTTCCTAATCACCCACGTTTCTTAACAGTAAACACAGTAACACAATTTCTTCTCTGACTTTGTTGTTGTTGTTGTTGTTAGCTGCGAAGTCGTGTCCGACCCATCGCGACCCTATGGACAACCTTCCTCCAGGCCTTCCTGTCCTCTACCATCTTCTGGAGTCCATTTAAGCTCACGCCTACTGCTTCAGTGACTCCATCCAGCCACCTCATTCTCTGTCGTCCCCTTCTTCTATTGCCCTCGATCTTTCCCAGCATTAGGCTTTTCTCCAGTGAGTCCTTCCTTCTCATTAGGTGGCCAAAGTATTTGAGTTTTAGCTTCAGGATCTGGCCTTCTAAAGAGCAGTCGGGATTGATCTCCTCTAGGACTGACCGGTTTGATCGCCTTGCAGTCCAAGGGACTCGCAGGAGTCTTCTCCAGCACCATAGTTCAAAGGCCTCAATTCTTTGGCGCTCAGCCTTTCTTATGGTCCAACTTTCACTGCCATACATTGCAACTGGGAAGACCATAGCCTTGACTATACGCACTTTTGTTGACAGGGTGATGTCTCTGCTTTTTAGTGTGCTGTCTAGATTTGCCATGGCTTTCCTCCCCAGGAGCAAGCGTCTTTTAATTTCTTGGCTACAGTCCCCATCTGCAGTGATCTTGGAGCCCAGGAAAATAAAATCTGTCACTACCTCCATTTCTTCCCCATCTATTTGCCAGGAATTGAGAGGGCTAGATGCCATGATCTTGGTTTTCTTAATGTTAAGTTTCAACCCAAGTTTTGCACTCTCCTTCTTCACCCGCAACAAGAGGCTCTTTAGTTCTTCTTCACTTTCTGCCATTAGAGTGGTATCATCTGCGTATCTTAGGTTGTTGATATTTCTTCCGGCAATCTTAATTCCAACTTTTGATTCATCTAGCCCTGCCTTTCTCATGATGTGCTCTGCATATAAGTTAAATAGGCAGGGCGACAGTATACAGCCTTGCCGGACTCCTTTCCCAATTTTGAACCAATCAGTGGTTCCATGTCCAGTTCTCACTGTTGCTTCTTGACCCGCATATAGGTTTCTCAAGAGACAAATAAGATGGTCTGGTACTCCCATCTCTTTAAGAACTTGCCACAGTTTGTTATGATCCACACAATCAAAGGCTTTAGCATAGTCAATGAAGCAGAAGTAGATGTTTTTCTGGAACTCCCTAGCTTTCTCCATGATCCAGCGTATGTTGGCAATTTGATCTCTAGTTCCTCTGCCTCTTCGAAATCCTGCCTGTACTTCTGGTAGTTCTCGATCCACATACTGCTGAAGTCTAGCTTGTAGGATTTTAAGCATGACTTTACTAGCATGAGAAATGAGTGCAATGGTGCGATAGTTTGAACATTCTTTGGCACTGCCTTTCTTTGGAATTGGAATGTAAACTGATCTTTTCCAATCCTGTGGCCACTGTTGAGTTTTCCAAATTTGCTGGCAAATTGAGTGTAGCACTTTTACTGCATTGTCTTTTAAGATTTTGAATAGCTCAGCTGGAATACTGTCACCTCCACTAGCTTTGTTGTTGCTCAGCTTTTCTAAGGCCCACTTCACTTCACATTCTAGGATGTCTGGCTCGAGGTCAGTGACCACCTCATTGTGATTATCTGGGATGTTAAGCTCATTCTTGTATAGTTCTTCTGTGTAATTTTGCCACCTCTTCTTAATCTCTTCTGCCTCTGTTAGGTCCCTGCCATTTTGGTCCTTTATCATGCCCATTTTTGCATTAAACGTTCCCTTCATCTCTCCAATTTTCTTGAAAAGATCTCTGGTCCTCCCTATTCTATTGTTTTCTTCTATTTCTTTGCACTGTTCATTTAAGAAGGCATTCTTATCTCTTCTAGCTATTCTCTGGAATTCTGCATTCAATTGGGCATATCTATGTTTTTCTCCCTTGCCTTTCGCTTCCCTCCTTTCCTCAGCTATTTGCAAAGCTTCCTCAGACAGCCATTTTGCTTTCTTGCATTTCTTTTTCTTTGGGATGGTTTTGGTTGCTACCTGTTGTACAATGTCGCGAACCTCTGTCCATAGTTCTTCAGGCACTCTGTCTATCAGATCTAATTCCTTAAATCTATTTGTCACCTCTACTGTATATTCAACAGGGATATGATTCAATTCATACCTGAGTGGCCTAGTGCTTTTCCCTACTTTCTTCAGTTTAAGCCTAAACTTTGCAAGGAGAAGCTCATGGTCTGAGCCACAGTCAGCTCCTGGTCTTGTTTTTACTGACTGTATAGAGCTTCTCCATCTTTGGCTGCAGAGCATATAGTCAATCTGATTTCTGTGTTGACCGTCTGGTGATGTCCATGTGTAGAGCCGTCTCTTGGGTTGTTGGAAAAGAGTGTTTGCTATGACCATCGTATTCTCTTGACAAAATTCTATCAGCCTGTGCCCTGCTTCATTTTGTACTCCAAGGCCAAACTTGCCTGTTATTCCAGTTATCTTTTGGCTTCCTACTTTAGCATTCCAATCCCCCATGATGATAAGGACATCATTTTTGGGTGTTAGTTCTATAAGGTGCTGTAGGGCTTCATAGAACCGGTCAATTTCTTCCTCTTCAGCACCGGTGGTTGGGGCATAGACTTGGACTACTGTGATATTGAATGGTTTGCCTTGGATTCGAACTGAGATCATTCTGTCATTTTGAGGATTGTATCCCAGTATTGCTTTTCCTACTCTTTTATTGACTATGAAGGCTACTCCATTTCTTCTGAGGGATTCTTGCCCGCAGTAGTATACCTGATGGTCATCTGAATTAAATTCACCCATTCCTGTCCATTTTAGTTCGCTGATACCTAAGATGTCGATGTTCAGTCTTGTCATCTCTTGTTTGACCACATCCAACTTTCCTTGATTCATGGATCTTACATTCCAGGTTCCTATGGAGAAAAAATCTTTACAGCATCGGACTTTCCTTTCACCACCAGACACATCCACAGCTGATCGTCCTTTCGGCTTTGGCCCAGTCGCTTCATTCTTTCTGGCGCTACTAGTACTAGCCCTCTGCTCTTCCCCAGTAGCATATTGGACGCCTTCCGACCTGAGGGGCTCATCTTCCAGCGTCATATCGTTTTGCCTTTTGGTACTGTCCATAGGGTTTTCATGGCAAAGATACTGGAGTGGTTTGCCATTTCCTTCTCCAGTGGTTCACGTTTTGTCAGAACTCTCTGCTATGACCTGTCCGTCTTGGGTGGCCCTGCACGGCATAGCTCATAGCTTCATTGAATTACGCAAGCCCCTTCGCCACGACAAGGCAGTAATCCATGAAGGGGTCTCTGACTTTAGGGACTGCAAATCCTATTTCTTTACCCAGGGCTAAAAAAAATTTTCAAGCTACACTATATTTTTTCCCCTATCCACTCCTCCCAATACCCATAGGGTGCCACTGCAGGATGCCATTGCTGCTGTTTGCATTTATGTACAGTTTTATGCACCACTGCATTCTCCTTTAGTTCCCAACTCAACAACCTTTCTCTCTCCACCAACATTCACATCCTGCATCTTCATAGTTTCTTTTTTTAATCTCTCCAGACTACAGTTGTGGACTCTTTAAGCCCCAAGGGACACAAAACTAGAAGAAAGGAAAACTCACACAAAAGCTCTTTGGTTTGGACATAAATTCTTAAATGAACACAGGAACTGGGTTTTGAGAACCTCAGTTGGGAGGCAGATGCTACAATTAGTTATAATATGGATAGTCTTTGACTTGTGGCCACAATTGACCACAAAATTTACTCAACTGCTGAGCAAGACAATTGTTAGATGAGTTTTGACCCCTTTTGTGGCCTGTTTTGTCACGGCTGTTAAGTGAACCACTACAATTGTTAAGTTAGTAACACAGTTGTTAAGGAATCTGATTTTGCTTGTCAGAAAATCACAAAATATGATCGCATGACCCTAGGGCAGGGGTGTCAAACTGCCAGCCTGCGGGCCAGTTGCATCATGAGGAGGCCACACCAACTCCAGCTATGGCAATGCAAAAAAAGTCACAATACATTGCGACATGTCACGTGACATGGCAAATTTGACACCTGTGCCCTAGGGCATTACAACCGTCAAAAATATGAACCAAGCCAGGCAAATGACCATGGGGATCTGCAACTATCATAACTATGGATTCGACCCACCAAACTGCCAACCTTCTGATCAACAGGCTCAGCGTCCTAACCCACTGAGCCACCACGTCCCCTATATATATATACTGTATATATAACATATATATATTTTTCTATCTCTATTCTAAGTTGCCAGAGTCATTGGAACACAAATAATAGAATAGAATAGAATAGAATAGAATAGAATAGAATAGAATAGAATAGAATAGAATAGAATAGAATAGAATAGAATAGAATAGAATAGAATAGAATAGAATAGAATAGAATAGAATAGCAGTAGAAATACTTTATTTGGCCAAGTGTGATTAGACACATAAAGAATTTGTCACTGTTACATAAGCTATCAGTGTACATGCAAAACACTAAAGTAATAATAAGCATAATAATGATACAGTGGGCAGTATGTTACATACTTACACACATACATACATACCCGTATTTCCCCGAGAATAAGACTGGTTCTCTTTTTTTTGCCTCCAAAAGAGGCACCAGGTCTTATTTTTGGGGGATGTTTTTTATACTCACCTCTGGTGCCGACAGCCCCCTCCAGCAGGTCCACTTCTTCTGAGGCCGAAGGAGCAGCTTCATTCTGCAGCTGCATTCCGGTCTGCATTTCACAGTCAGGCCTTTACAGAAGGTCTCTGCAGCTGAGTATTGAGCTATGGATTCAATCCATAGCTCAGTCCTTGGCTGCACAGGCCTTCTGGAAAGCCCTGTGACTGAGAAATGCAGGCCTGGCTGCAGAAGAGGCCTCAGAAGAAGAAGTGGGCCAGCAAGGAGAGGCCTGGATGAAAGATAAGTGGGTGCAGGGCGGGTGAGGCAGCTCCACCCCCCCCACCCCAGCTTGATTTTTAGGTGTGTGCCTCACCCCCAAACTAGGGCTTATTTGGGGGGTAGGGTTTACATTAAGAGCCTTGGTGGAGCAGTGGGCTAATGCCTCCTTAAGTAACACCAGCTGCCTGCAACTAGTGCAGGTTCGCATCCCACCAGGCTCAAGGTTGACTCAGCCTTCCATCCGTCCGAGGTAGGTAAAATGAGGACCCAGATTGTTGGGGGCAATAAGCTGACTTTGTAATAATGCTGCTGGGGTGTGTGTGAAAGCCCTAATAAGCAGGCATATACATAGAATGAAGGCTACTGCTAAGCTTGTAAGCCGCCCTGAGTCTTCGGAGAAGGGCGGGATATAAATGGAATTAAAATTAAATTTAAAAAAAAATTACATTAGGCCCACCCCCCAAAATCAAGCTAGGGCTTATTGTTGGTGTAGGCCTTACTTTCGGGGAAAATGGTAGTAGGAAACCTGGCCAGCTTAATTATTTTTTTGTTTTGTGTTGATGAACATTTTCTCTTTTGCTTCTCTTTTTAGCAAAGAGGTCTGTGCAAAGGCTCTGTGATAATCAGTAAGATAGAAACAAAGAAATTTGTCACTGTAAAATGTGATTTCTTCCCATCTCCGGTAAGTTCCTCAGTCATCTATCATCTGCAGAAAACAATCATTCATTCAATTGTTGTGAAACAATTTATTTTTTAAAACTTATTGACTGGCTGGATTATGCACAGATAGAGGAAGATCTGCTTAACAAGGTTATTGTCGATGGGGATTCTTAGTCATCGAGGTCATGGTTGTCCCAAAGGTGCTTTTTCAGGAGGCAACTGGACTTTCTTGTTTTTCTTTGAAGACGTTTCGCTTCTCATCCACGAAGCTTCTTCAGCTCGGACTGGGTGGTGGCAGTGGCGTAGCGTGGGGGGTGCAGGGGGGGCCGGCCGCACCGGGCGCAACATCTGGGGGGGCGCGCTCGCACTCGGGAGGGATGGAAGACGTGCTGAAGCGCCCTTTGCGCGGCTGGAGTCCCGCGGGGGGGATCCGGGGCTGAGGCGCACTCGGGGAAGCAGCAACTCACAACCAGCTACTCTTGGGGGATGGAGGCACAAAGCCGGCCAGACAGGGCTCGGAGCCCTCCCAGACCACAGCTGCACTTCCACCTTTCCCAGGGTGGCCCCCGCAGACGGAGCGCAGTGCAGGGCACCAGCATGCCCCACTGCCAGAGAAGCGCCCGCCAGTGCGGCCCCGACTCCCTCACCCCGTGGCAGGTGGCGTCGTCGTAGCGGGGCTTGCAAAAAGCGGGGCGGGCGGCGGCGGCTGCTCCCGGTGGCGGCTGCTCCCGGCGCCGGGCAAGGGAAAGCAGGGCAAGTCGCTCCTGCTCAAAAGCCAGAGTTCAGCGGCTGGCGAGGCGCTCGCGTGGGGCTCTCCCGGGGCTGGCGGGCCGAACGGGGACCGGCCTCCCCCTCTCCGCGCTAGAGCGGCCCCCGCGGTGGCGGCCCGGCGCACGTGGCTGAGGGGGCGGCGGTGGCGGGAGGGGGGTCAGAGGAGCGAGCCGAGCTCTCCCGGGGCAGCAGGTGCGGGCTGGTGCGGCTCCAGGCTCAGCCGCAGCTCCGGCCAAGGGCTGCCAAGCTCACGGGGCGTCGTGCCGGCCCCCTCCCTCGCTCCCCATGCCCGGATGCACCCCCGGCGGAAGCCCCGGCCAGCCGCGGTGCATGCCTGAGCGAGATGGGCAGCTGCGCTGGCGGGTCCCGCTCTCTTCCAGGCATCAGAGGTAAGAAACGGACGGCGGCACCCCCAGCCGCCCCCCCCCCCGCCGGCTCCGAAACGGAGGCTCCGCTGCGCCGCCCGCCTCCTGGCACGGCCTCGGGTCCCGGCGCTTCTGCCGCATGTGAGGGAGGGGATGCCGGACCTTCACCCTTTTCCCGGGGGAGGCGTGGGTGGGGGGTGCGGCGGACGCCCAGGATGTGGGGCTCCCTGCGGCAGACTCGAGTGCTAAAATCCACGGGTTAGGGGGCGCAAATTACTTGTCTTGCCCCGGGTGCTGACAACCCACGCTACGCCACTGGGTGGTGGGGAATGGAAGGATTTATACTCCTTGCAGACAGCTGGTCATTTGCATTCTTTGAGAGAGTCGCTGAGGCCACCTGGAGGTTTATCTATATCAGACATGTCAAACACAAGGCCCGGGGGGCAGATCCGGCCCGCGAACTGGTTTCATGTGGCCCGTGAAGCCATCCTGGAAACAGTGAGGGAACGGCCCCCACTGCCTTGGCCCTGGCCCAGAGACCGTCCTTCTGCCAGAGACCCTCAGATCTGTCCCACTCCTGCCCAGGACCCCATAGGCACCCTTGATGCGAACGATGTAGATCTGGCCACGCCCACCCAGCAGGCCATACGGACTTTAGCCACGCCCATCCAGTAGGCCACACCCACCCTGGCCACACCCACCCGGCCCCCTGAGGGCAACTGCAATGCTGATGCGGCCCTCAATGAAATTGAGTTTGACACCCCTGATCTATATCCTCAGGGTCACCTGAGTAGTGCAAATGTGTGTGGAGCCTTCTTAGTTGCAGGATGTTTTCTGCCCTGTGTCCCTTCACTATTGAAGACAGTGAAGACAGGCTGTTGGGATGAATCAGTCTTGTCTGCACCTCAAACTGAAGTGCAAATGGTTCCTGTGGTCTGCAACGATTCCTGGAAATCTATCCATACTCCTGCACCATTTGAAGGGGGTTCGTCCCAAAGTGCATAGCTAAATGTCTGTGGAGATTGTCAGTCAACCAGGTCGGGGTTGTCCCAAAGGTGCTTTTTTCAGGAGGCAACTGGACTTTCTTGTTTTTCTTTGAAGATGTTTCGTTTCTTCAGCTCTGACTGGATGGTGGGGAATGGGAGGATTTATATTCCTTGCAGGCAGCCGGTCTATAGTCCAGATATGACCCACCCCCTAAGTCACTTTTCTATATCTTTTGTCTTATTAGCCACCATTTACAGATGTCCAGACTCCACAATCCGAGCACAGACATGGGCAGGAGGAACGTCAGGATGATTGTGAAAGACACAGAGATCACCACGAACAGAGTGGACACCATCATCACCACTCCTGTCCCCACCACGACAAACAAGATGGACAGAAGAACCATGAACACCAGGAGCCACACCATCCTCACCCCTCAGCTGGCATCAAAGAAATACCACAAGAGCCAAAGAAATCAGTGAGGGAGGTGATCTACTATCCTCCTTCGAGCAAACTGGAAGTGCAGGAGCCCTACCCAGCCTCTAACCCTACTCTCGCTTCTCCAGAACAGGATGCCACTCCTCACTCAGCCAGGCCAGCTGGGCCAATCATCCCTCCCTTCCCCAGAGGGTTTTCCCAATCAGCCCAATGTCCAGGAGACATTTTAATACAGGTCGGTGGCCTTGAGCTGCCTTCACGGCCACAGGCTGAAACCTCGTAAACAAAAAGTGATGTATAACACTGAAAGCTTAATTCAGAGGAAACAGAGCAACACCCTCTGGATGAGTAGGAAAAGAAAAGAAGGAAAAGCTCTTTCATTCCCAGAAAGTATCTGGAAATGTAGATGTGCACAGTATTGATATGTGTGAGCATGTTATAATTTTTTTTTAATGTGAAAGTAAATAAATCTTGGCAATTGAGCTTCCTTTTCCTGTGCTCTTTGGTTTAAGTTAGACAATGACAGCCGAAATATAGTTCATACATTCTCCTATATTTCTATAATTATGGAATTGAGAGAGAGAGAGAGAGAGAGAGAGAGAGAGAGAGGAGGAGGAGGAGGAGGAGGTCAACTCACTTAGCACACTAAAGCATGAAATATGGTTTCTAGAAGCAAGTCACAATTTGATGTACCAAAGGTCGTTATGTAAATACAGTCATTCCCTACTTTGATTTACTGGAACTGCCAGAAAATTGACTTCATTGTATGATCAGTTGAAAATACTTGTTTGTGTCATTTGAGACCTGGTTTTGTTTTGTTTTAAGTGGCACTTTTACATATATATATATCCATATATACTGTATATATATATATATCCATATAAAAGGTAAAGGTAAAGGTTCCCTCACACATGCATGCTAGTCATTTCCAACTCTAGGGGCCGGTGCTCATCTCCGTTTCAAAGCCGAAGAGCCAGCGCTTGTCCGAGGACGTCTCCGTGGTCATGTGGCCGGCATGACTAGATGCCAAAGGCAAACGGAACGCTGTTACCTTCCCACCGTAGTGGTCCCTATTTTTTGACTTACATTTTTATGTGCTTTCGAACTGCTAGGTTGGCAGAAGCTGGGACGAGTAACAGGCGCTCACTCTGCTATGCGCCACTCGGGATTTGACCCGCCAAACTGCTGACCTTCTGACTGACAAGCTCAGCATCCTAACCCACTGAGCCACCACAAATTTTATTTCCTGTTTCAGCCTAACCCAAGGCCATCCACAGGTTGTAGTCACAACAGTGACAGCTCATATTTGTGTATTTTTTTTGATTGCTAACAAAGAGTTAAAGGGAGACTAATATGGCCATTTCAAAGATTTGCCCCGTGTTTGGGGCCTAGCAAGGTATCCTAAATACTTAACAAACACTTAACACATATCTCCCTTGCTTCTCATTTAACAAAGTGAAAAAGAGCCTGTGGCCTAAGGGTTAGAACAATTGCCTAAAGTGCAATCAGCCCAGGTTCGAATCTCAGAAGGGTATGGCTAACTGATGAAAACAAATGAGTTTGAAATGGCCATATTAGTCTCCCTTTGTTAGCAATCCCAAAAAAAATTACACACACACACACACACACACATACATATATATCCTTCCTTCCTTCCTTCTTCCATATAGATGAGATTCAGACCTTTGGATTATGTTAGGTTCTGCTTCATTATTAAATCAGTTAGTTCTCAACCTATTGCTAATCATTACAACCTTTGGAATTTTGTATTTAGGCTGGATCTACCTGGGGGCAGTCTATGACAAGATTCAAAGTTCAGATGGTCAGCTCCCACCCAGGTCAACATTGTGCATTTGGCAACAAGGCCACTTTTACAGCCATTTGCAGCATCCTGTGGTCATGTGATCATGTTTTACAATGATTTTGTCCAAAAAATGGTGTTTACTTCCAGTTTTCAACAAAACCACACTGATAGGGAACCACTGATTCTCTCAGTGACCTGATTCTGATTCCTCAAACATTTCAATAATGTTTGCAAGCTGGCATTAGCAGGAAAAATAAAATAAAATTATATACAGGCAATAGCAAACTATTCCCATCCTCTTGTCAATGAAACTACATGGATATGTCTATGAGATTGCCAACAGTTAAATTTGACTTTGCCACCAAAAAGATAAGATTCATAGCCACACTTTCCTGATTTTAAGAATACTCCAATCTAAAGTATCAGAGTTTTTTTTACCTCCCAGACTTTAATGGCCTGTGGGAAAATTTTAAGACCTATTGTCTAAAATGTTGCTAATTGCTTAAGTTTAGGAGCTTATTATTAAACAAATGCTTTGAAATTGTACTCTTCTATTAACTCCCTCCCTAAAACAAACACAGATATATCAATTTGTTCCATATACAAATAAACTATTCCCCAGAAGTGCTCCTCTAGAATACCTTATGATTACTTAAGGTGTTATCTTGATTAGTTGGATGTTGATTCCCAGAACTCTTAGCCAGGTTGACTAAGAGTCATACCCAGTGCTTTTTTCCTTAAAAAAAAACCTGCTGGAACTCTCATCTTGGTGGGCACAGGAGGTGGGGGGCGGGGGGCGGTGCTGCTGTGGTCATGGGTGCAAGGGGTGTTGGCGGCAGGCTACCCCTCAGGGCTGGAGCCGGCGCGGCTTGTGCTGTGGGAGCAGTGGGGCCTGCACTATATGGTGGGCTGCACGGGGTGGGCAGCGGAGGTGGTGTGGGCCAGGTGATGTAGGGCGGCCACTACGGCATGCAGAGTGAGGCAATGGTGGCGCAGGTCCACCACTGTGTAGGCCACCAGGCTGGCTGACATGGGTGAGCACATGGAAGGACTGCACATGGACTCCTCAGAACCCACTTCCCACTCCTTGTCCTCTCTTACTTACCTAGTTGAGATGGTGTAGTTGGGCAGCAGGGAGGGATGCAAAGTTCCGGCCAACTCGCCTTCGCTGAAGACAACTTGCCGGTACAACGTTTGCCGGCCAGGTGTTTTGGCGTGCTCAGCAGCAATTCCTATTGGCTTTCGAAAGCCAATAGGCTTTCAAAAGCCAATAGAGGGAGTAGCATAGCTTGTGCAAAAGCTTTTTTTTTTGTGCAAAAGTGCTGAAACGCCATTCTGAGCGTTCTATGAGGAAAAAAGCCCTGTTTTTATGTTTTAATCTTATGATTTTAAATATATATTTTTTCCTATTGTAAGTTGCCCCAAACCTTGCCATGTGGATTGCATACAAATCTTACAATTATGTGAGCCAAGCCATCACCTTATGCCACAATAAAGTTTGTAATAACTTCTTATGTGAATATAGGAATTGGTCTTTGCTAGCATAGGTTTAGGATTTAATACATTGTATGAACCCAGCCATTTTAAATGATGGACAACTACTGTATATTACTAATATAGCTCTAATAAATCTCTTTGAAAAGAAATGGAAGGAACAGTAATAATTCCACAATGAATCAACAGAAGAGGTTAAATCTAAAACTTCTTTCAGAACAAGCAACTAGATAGCAATAGCACTTAGACATATACTGCTTGTAGAGCACTCTCTAAGCAATTTACAGAGTCAACATATTTGCCCCCAACAATCTGGGTCCTCATTTTACCGACCTCAGAAGGATGGAAGGCTGAGTCAACCCTGAGCCGGTGAGAATCAAACTGCTGGCAGTCGGCAGAATTAGCCTACAATACTGCATTCTAACCACTGCATTACCACTGCTCCTGATGATATCCTGACAATATTATCTATATCTCCATGTTGTAGAAGTGGACAGGAATCACACAGTGATAAGTTTTGAACCCTTTGCACAGCGATTCTCATATTATCCTAGAAGCCTGGTGCTCCAATCTTTGCTTGAGAACCTCCAAGAATGTAGAATGCAGGCTGTTCTAGCTAAATAAAAACCTATACAGTATAATTTAGCGTTTTTCAACCCAACCTATGAATCATAACATTAATTATATATTTTTTCAAAATGCCACAGTGCATTTCTTCATGAATCAAAATTATATACCAATAGGAATGCAATAATTAACATAATAAATTCACCCCTGGAACAACTGGAAATATCTCCTTCTTTCAGGAAACTATTCAACCAATCTCAAGAACAGCTGCATCAGAGCAGGCTGAAAGAGAAAAAAGAACATTTGGTGCTCTGAAAGAGAGCCATTGGGAATTAACATCAATTTCTTTCGTTTTTATAGATGCTAATGTGGTTGCCTCGAAGTGGTAATTTTGAAGACCTGGTAAAGAAGAACTTTCCACGGTGTCCTAGAAGGATTAAGTAACCTGAGAATTACCCAGATGGAAGTTGAGCTTAGTGACCATTCATAATTACGATGGTTTCCAGCAAAGAATGCATAAGAGGTATAATGGGTTCACTTAAAGACTACAGCATTTGCTTAATGACTGTTGCAAAAAGGTTGTAAAATCAGGCCTGGTCACAAAGTGACTCACTTAATAACTGCAGTAACTTATGAAAATAATTCCAGGTTCAATTATGCTTGTAAGTCAAGGTCTCTTTAACATTGGGAGCATTGTTTTTCATCAACCTTGATATTACATTCATATCCCACCCATTCATTCATTCATTCATTCATTCATTCATTCATTCATTCATTTATTAAATTTATATACCGCCCTATTCCCGAAGGATTATGACTGTCCACAAGGACCTCTCCTCATGAATTTCACCCTAAATTTAAACAACCTGTGATATAGACTGAGTTGAGAAATAATGGCAGGCCCAGAGTCATTCACTGCCTCTCAACAATCCAGTAACACACACTGCATACTATTAGTTTATAATGAGCTAATAATCCAAGAAAATAGACAATATTGGTGCAGGGGAGGAGAGAGAAAGAATCCTGGTTTGTTTTCCCATCAATGGATATCTTGTGACTAGTTACACTCACACTCAGGCATTTTGCAGTGAACATGTAAGCCATTTCCTGACCAGCCACACCCATAAGGTTATTTTACCATCCACAATAGTCACAGTATCAATTATTACATGTTAGTTATACCCATACTTTTTAAGCATTCTTGAACTCTTCCAAGGAAAGAAGGAAGGGCTCTTTCTGCAGTGAAACTGGTTTGAATTCAAGAATATGACCGCAGGGTGAAAATTCCTCTGCCAAGATATACACATAATTCTAATCACAGGATGAAGTTTAAAGGTGTGGCCCACTGCATGGTAGGGAGAACAAATATTAGCTATTCATTTCAAAGTATATATAGATGGACAAGGCTCTTTCAGAACCTGGTTCTTCTCAGCATTGTTTCAGTTTCTGCCTTCTCTGATTCCAAAATGGTGGGTTTTTTTATTTCATTCTTAATTGGGATACAGATAGTTCATATATTGGCTGCCTCGACAGCTCCTTCCTTTGTTTACCCATCATGCAATTCTTTGGTGGTAAAGGCTGCAGCAGAAGCGGCCCTTAACAAAATCAATTCAAATCGGAAACAAGGCTACGTTCTTGGCCTCCAGCGTATTTTTGATGTCCACGAACTACCCCAGGTAAGATCCTCTCCTTCTGCTGATTTTTTTTTCTTTCCTCCCATTCAGCACCAGCCATTCTGCTGTCAAATCCTGGGAGCACATATGTATGTAGGCAGAAAAAAACACCTTTCAAAATCACTTGATAGCACCCAAGAGATATAGCCTAGATTTGGTAGTCCTAATAAAATGAGAACAAGTGGGAAGCTATTGTTTGTCCTAATTACTAGATACAGGGCCAACTGTACAATAATACTGTGAGAAGAACAACAAAGATGATTAGGTGACTGGAAGCTGAAACATGCAAAGAATGGTTGCAGGAATTGGATATGTCTAGTCTAATGAAGAGAAGGACTAGGGATGACATGATAGCAGTGTTCCAATATCTCAGGGGTTGCCACAGAGAAGAGGGGGTCAAGCTATTCTCCGAGGCACCTGAAGGCAGAACAAGAAAAAATGGATGGAAAATAATCAAGGAGAGAGCCAACCTAGAACTAAGGAGAAATTTCCTGACAGTGAGAACAATTAATCAGTGAAATGATTTGCCTCCAAAAGTTGTGGGTGCTCCAACATTGGATGTTTTAAAAAAGACATTGGACAACCCATTTGTCTGAAATGGTATAGGGTTTCCCGCCTGAGCAGGGGGTTGGACTAGGAGACCTCCAAAGTCCCTTCCAACTTTGTTATTCTATTCTATTCTATTCTATTCTATTCTATTCTATTCTATTCTATTCTATTCTATTCTATTCTATTCTATTCTGTAATTCTATTCTATTCTATTCTATTCTATTCTATTCTGTTCTGTTCTATTCTTTTCTATTCTGTAATTCTATTCTATTCTATTCTATTCTATTCTATTCTATTCTATTCTATTCCATTCCATTCCATTCCATTCCATTCTATTCTATTCTATTCTGTAATTCTATTCTATTCTATTCTATTCTATTCTATTCTATTCTATTCTATTCTATTCTATTCTATTCTATTCTATTCTATTCTATTCTATCCTATTCCATTCCATTCCATTCCATTCCATTCCATTCCATTCCATTCCATTCTATTCTATTCTATTCTATTCTATTCTATTCTATTCTATTCTATTCTATTCTATTCTATTCTATTCTATTCTATCCTATTCTATTCTATTCTGTAATTCTATTCTATTCTATTCTATTCTATTCTATTCTATTCTATTCTATTCTATTCTGTAATTCTATTCTATTCTATTCTATTCTAAAGATTCTCAAAGAGTTTATTGGTGTTCTAAATTCAGAGAGGGAAATTTTAAACAAGGAAGAATTAAGAGAAAAAGCTTTAAAGTGACTAAGGACCAAGGGATCTACATTATACAACCTGTCCTTTCCTCTCCACAGTAACCAGTTTATACTTGATGTAGTCTCTATCCATTGTAACATTAAAATAATGGGAGATTCATCCTGAGGTCTAGAAGCTCTTTTCCCTTACATCAAAAATTAAGCGACAGCATTGCAACATCCCAGCGGAACTGCACACCTTTTTGGCATGTGCGCAGTATTGTTAAGTAGGTAAAAATAAACGTTAGTCTTCAGATCACAAGAAGGCCACAACTATGCCTGCATTATTTGAAAAGCAAGTTTTTCTTTGTCTGTCCCTAGAAAAATGGTGATTCTCTTTTCTACCTCATCTTGGATGTGTTAGAAACCAAATGCCATATCCGGAGCAGGAAATCGTGGAAAGAGTGCGAATTTAGACGTCCATATGAGACAGTAAGTAATAAATCTCCTTATTTAAAGAACTACCAATGGGGTTTAGAAAGAAGTCAAATCTAGGTTTTGAATTGGTTTGCAAAGGAGGCTGAGGGTGTCCCTCAACCCACTTGCCACGTGGTAACAAACTTTTTTCTTCAGAATAGCCTCCCACACTTCTCCCATGTAGACATTGATTTCTTGGCATCTCTGTGTTCACAATAATTCCCTGCACTGTGGTGCCATTTCCAATCAATGGCATTGTACACATGAATCATAGCATTGGAAGGGAGGGAGATGAATGGATCCAACCTTCGCTCACTGCAGGAATTCAAAGGAAAGCCTTCCTAACAGAGGTATCTCAGAGCAGCTGGTGAACCTATTCAGGAACTGAGAGAGCTCCTATTTTCTCTTGGCTGTCCCATCGTCACCCATGGCTCTTACACATGGGAAGATTGAATATTCAATCTGAATCTCACTCCTGCAACTTAAATGAGTTCTTCCATATCTGCATCCTGGAAGGAGAGGAAGCAGTTCTTGGCCATCTTCTAAGTCAGGGGTCCTCAACCTTGGCAACTTTAAGACTTGTGGACTTCAACTCTCAGAATTCCTCAGCCAATGTTGAGGACCCCTGTTCTAAGTCACCCTTTGTTTGGTATTGAAAGTGGTCTTTGCCCCCTCCCCCACAGTCCTTTGTCAAACAAAACATTCACATCTCCTTCAAGGTCTCGATGTCAGGTGTCTTCAGCATTGATAAAATAATTGGGTGGCGCTAAACTAACTACTTCCTCTTGTTCCAGGTCTTTGGCCAATGCAAAGCAATAATTCAGTTCAACAGTAATTCGAAGAGTTCATTCGTGTACAGACATGGCTGCGTTTTACGCTCGAGTATGTATCTCCTATGTTTGCTGCATGTAGGTTTGCAAGAAATAACAATCCGAGCACATATATCTCCCAATCACAGTTTTACAGATTTCCCTACAGAAATCAGATAGATGCAAAAGGCCAAAAAAAATTATTTTAAAGCCTTGTTTCATTCTTAGACTACATCTATAGTTTCATTTTGCTCTGTTTCTCAATCATAGCTGCTCTTTGGACCAATTTCCTTTTTTTGCTGCATATATTTTCCTGAAACTGATCTTCCAGGCTGATCCAAGGTTCCTGTATTTTGGTTCATTTCAATATACAAGCTCAAATTCAAATGTATTGTCTCACCTTTTTTAATAATAATTCTTTGCTTTTCTAAAGTTCCTCGTTCTGTTATTATAAATGGTTGCCCTGACTGTCCAAGCCCTGGAAACCCTTCTTCAGACAGTGATTTTCAGAAGATAGCAAGAAAGACACTGGCCAAATTCAATGCTGAAAATGGCCGCAACCGCTATTTTGCCCTTGTCGATGTCACCAAAGGTCAATCACAGGTAAAATTGAAGTGGAGTATTTTTGAGCAAAAACCTGATGCTGTATCTTTGATTTGTATGGAAACAAATGCCTGGGTTTATGTCAAATGTAGAAAATTAAAAATGGTAATAGAAATAATCCCAGAAGAGGATAACTGCTTCAACGGAGGCTTCAACTGGTGCAAAATGCGGCCGCGCGGGTGCTTATGGGAGTATCTCGTTACTCCCATGTTACCACTCCTGGGAGTATTGGCTTCCAGTTGCCCTCCAGGTGCGATTCAAGGCACTGGTAATTACCTTTAAAGCCCTAGATGGCTTAGGCCTGGGGTACTTGCAAGACCACCTGCTGCCAATGTCAACCTCCCATTGCCCGGTTCGCTCCCACAGAGTCGGCCTCTTCAGGGTGCCGTCGGCCAGGCAATGCCGGCTGGCGACCCCCAGGGAGAGAGCCTTCTCTGTGGGTGCGCCGACCCTCTGGAATGAACTGCCTCCGGTGCTGCGGATGACCCCTGACCTTCGATCCTTCCGCCGTGACCTGAAGACATAGTTGTTCCAACAAGCAGGCCTGGACTGATCATGGTTTTTAAATTTGGTTTTTATCAGTTTAAATTGTCCTTTATTTCCTTATTTATTGTTTAATTATTTTTTAACCTGTTTTTTAATTTTTTATTGTTGTGAGCTTCCCTGAGTCCTTAGGGAGAAGGGCGGCATATAAATATTATTATTATTATTATTATTATTATTATTATTATTATTATTATTATTATTATTATTATTATTAATAATAATAATAATAATAATAATAATAATAATAATAATAATAATAATAATAATAATAATAATAATAATAACTGATTTCTACATTATTGCCAAAGAAAGTACGTAAATCAGGGGTCTTCAAACTTGGTCCTTTTATGACTTGTGGACTTCAACTCCCAGAATTTCTCAGCCAGCGTAAAGACCCCTGGCATAAGCAGATTCTCAAAGTCTGCAGAAATCTGAAAGATTTTAAATTTTATCTACCAGAAGTCTTCTCAGAAGCATCCAGTTTCTCATATGGATAGGAATTTGATCTTTGGACAATGTTACATTCAGTTTGATTACTGAATATTTTAGTGTCTTCTTCTTGATTACATTTGACCACATCCTACCAGTTCTCCAGTTCTCCTGGTGCTAAGAATTATGGGGACTCTCTGGAAGGCTTCAGATTATTAAAGATTGATAGGGAACCTAAGATTATGAGGAACATTTTCTGCAGAGAATGTGACTTGCTCTAACAGTTTTATGACTTTCTACAGTGGGTTGTTGGTCCTTCCTACTACGTAGAATACACCATCCAGGAGACTTCTTGTCCCAAAAGTACACCTCTGTCTGATGTCAGTCAGTGCCCTCTCCTCCCTTATGAAACTGCAGTAAGTATTCATAATCTTGCATTAAACTTGAATTGACATCATAGCTCAGTGCATTCTTTCTCAAGAGCAAAATTTTCAACTGCTCAAACAGAATCATGTTCTTTATTCATTAATGTCTGCTGGCTCAATGGCTGCATTTATACAACATTTAGATTGGCTTAATATACCTATATTAATAAATGACAAGGATATTATTTACAGTACTCAAGGTTACAAATGTCCCTGTTGCATTGATTGCTTAACCATCCATCTTTCTTATCAGTAAAGATAGTACGAAGACAGCACATCTGACTTTCTCCTTTAGGGAAGGCAAATCCTATTCCTTTACCCAGGCCAAAATTTTCTTTCAAGTTACACTTGGTACATAATTTTCCCACCCATTCCTCCCTAACCATGGGATGTTGCTCCAACATTCCACTGCTAGTGTTTCAACAAAATGAAATTTAATGTGGAGAAAAGCAAGGTTTTACACCTAGGCAGGAACAACCAAAGGTACTAGTACAGATTAGGCAGAACCTGGCTCAAAACAGTAATTGTGAGAGGGATCTTGGAATCCTAGTGGGTGATCACTTAAACATGAGCCAGCAGCAGCCAAAAAAGCGAATACAATACTTGGTTGTACAAACAGAGGCATAGAATCAAAATTGTGTGATATATTAGTACCACTTTATAAAGCCTTAGTAAGACCACATCAGGAATACTGCATCCAGTTTTAGTCACCACGTTACAAAAAAGATGTTGAGACTTTGGAAAAAGTGCAAAGAAGAGCAACTAAGATGTTTAAAGGCCTGGAAATCAAAACATATGAAGAATGGTTGCAGGGTTTGAATATGGCCAGTCAAGTAAAGAAGGACTAGGGGTGACATGATAGCAGTATTCCAGTATTTGAGAGGCTGCCACAAAAAGGAGGGGGTCAACCTACTTTTTAAAGCACCAGAGGGCAGGTCAAGAAACAATGGATGGAAGGAGCATCCTGGAATTAAGGAGAATGAGCAACCTGGAAGTAAGGAGAAAATTCCTAACAGTGAGGACAAATAACTAGTGGAACAGCTTGCCTTCAGAAGTTGTGGGTGCTTCATCACTGGACGTTTTTAAGAAGAGACTGGACAGTCACTTGTCTGAAATGGTATAGGGTCTTCTGCTTGAGCAGGGGGTTGGACTAGAAGGCCTCCAAGACCCCTCCCAGCTCTATTCTGATTGATTGTTTGCTATCTTATTGCTTCTCAAGCTCTCAGTCCTTCTCAGTTTGTAGGGGTGAGGGGAAAACAATTACATAGAGCTGGATGGCTGTAGCTAATCTGAGAAACTTGTAAGACTGTTTGGCTCCACCAACCATTTATGTGCAGCTTTACCTCCTTTATGCACAACTTCCTCAGCTCTCAAACTCAACACCCTTTCTCTCTTGACCAACATTCACAGCCTGCACCTTCATGGTTTCTCTTTTTTTCCTACCAGTTATGATAGTTGTGGTCTCTAGGCTCTTAAAGTCCCAGGGGACACAAAATGATAAGAAAAGAAAACACACACAAAAGCTCATTAGTTTGGACATATGTTCTTAATTGAACACAGGAGCACAGTTTTGCTGACCTGATTTTAGGATTCTGAAGGAAGCCATCTTTATAAATGAAGAACAGTTGGGAGAAGATGCTAATATTAGCTATAATAAATCGACATCAAAACCAATAGAAATAATAAGAGGGTGATGGTGGTTGACTGAGTGAGAGACAAAAGTCCATTGCGTACTGTCATGGATCCGACAGATGAAACTCTTCAAAAGAACTTCGAGGCATAAAGGATCTTTATTCGAGTAGCAGAATATCGGCACTTACTTAACCGAAGCCAAAAACTGAATTCCCCTCCCCTGGGCACATAGTATCAAAGCACAATTCCCTCCTCCAATTAACAGTCATAAATCATATTCCCCAATTAGCTTGAAGTGTGGTCTTCCTCTCCAGCTCTCCAGCCCGCCAATTCTTTATCAGCTCTGGGCTCAGTAACCTTGATTCTCACGCTAAGTTTAGTGTTGCTATGTCTAGCTGGACTCTCATTCACATCCCCTCCTCCCAGCATCATCTAACTCTAAAAGCAAAAGGGGAAAAATGGCTACATTTCCATCTATTGCCAATGCAAAAACATCCGATGTTAGCAGCGTTGACACGTACTGTTAGTTTTTTTTGTTTAACTTTTATTCCATTGCTGCTGATCTCGATTTTAAAGTTTTTAAAGTTTTATACTTATGTTTTTATTCTGTTTTAAACTGCCAGATTTTCTCAGGTCTCTGAGATTCCACCCCAAAGCATCATATCAGAACATCTAAATCTACTTATAAATCATAAAAGACCATGCTTTTCTAATTCAATCCAAGGACATATTCTACATGTCCACCTTCTAGAAATGGAGAGGAGGGATAGAATTAGATTGGAATGGTCTTTGGTATTCTTCTAGTCTAAACCAAACTCCATTCCTAGCTGGAATCCTCTTATCATCTCAGAAAACTGCCTCTCCAAGCCTAAATGGTGGACTTCACTCTAAGAACTGAAAGAAGAAGGCTGTTCCAGTTAGTTTGCATCTGAATTCAAACTTAGTAATTTATTATTTTCCAAGCCAATTTATGAAACATAAAGTTAGTTATCAGTTTCCAAAAAGTTGCAGAATTCTCCAATGATCAGAGAGTATATAACTATAGGAATGTAATAATTAAAATACCAAAATTCATATCTGGAACTCGAGAATGCATTTCCTATTCTGGAAAATCTGCTTTAAGAAATCCATAGAATGGTTGAAAAGACAGAATTTAAAATTCCAAGAAGCATAGCACAAGAATTCAGCCTTCCCGTGGAATCTCCATTCACTTTAATGGGACCACAGAATTTTGAGGAGGAAGAAATGGCATGGCAACCACAGGGAGAAGTCCCTTTGATACAGAACATCTGAACAACCACTCTTGGGCCATTGCGTATTTGAAATCTTGGCAGGTTAAATTTTTTGGGTTTTGTTGATGAAAACTTTCTCTTTTGCTCTAGGAGAGAGGCCTCTGCAAAGGCTCTGTGACAAACGAAGAGAGAACATTTCAGGAAAGGGTCACTGTAAGCTGCAATTTCTTCCCGCATCCGGTAAGCTCCTCAGACAGCAATCATCTGCAGAAAATATTCATTCCTGGGTTGTTGAACAAAGTTTACATTTTAAAACACATCGACTAAACCTCCTCCAACAAACCAACAGATTTTTTCAAATAATAACAATAAATCATTAGTTTAGACATGGCTTGATTAATCAGGCCGACGACGTTCTGCCAAATAAGATTTTTGTGAGTTACTATTATTTCAACAATGGTCTTTATTATATTACAATTTTAGATTCTTTCTAAAGCCCCTGGGGTGAGGCAGTTCATAACTCTTAAAATACAGTAATGAAATGAAATGAAATTGAACAACATCCTCTCCCCCTAATTAAATAAGTAGAGGAAAAATGTTCATAGGTAATTGTAATGGTATGTGGGAAAGACCTTGGGAGATGGGATGAAGAGATGCTTCTTAGGGAATGGTCAGATAACCAGCAGTTGCATAATGGATGGACAAGGAGGCTTAGAAGGGACCCTCCCTAGTTTTCTGGGCTGTAAAGGAGATGGGAGATTTGGGAGATATGTACTTTCATTTCCCTTAATGTAGCCTTAGAGCAAAGCAGTATTAGCTCCTCTGGACGTGTTTCCTGCCCATCCACCTAGTAAGACTGACAGTAATTAAGATCTACTCACGAGGAAGTATAGTTGGACCTATAGTATAGTATAGACCTTTCCCCTTGTTGCATCCAAAGAGCAGAAGTTAAGGACACCAGCTGTCTTGAACATTTCATGAAATAAGTAAGCATCATCTATAATCCAGATATGGCCAAGTGCCTAAGCAACTTTTCTGTATCTTTTGTCTTATTAGAAACGCCAGTCTCCTTTCTCAGTCAGGCAAGTCATGCGAACCGTTCCTCCCTTCCCCAAAGGGTTTTCTGAATCATCGAATTGCCCAGGAGACGTTTTAGTAGACGTCTACGGCCTTCAACTACCCTCCCCACCGAAAGCTAAAACCTCTTGAGCTAAGAGTGATGTATAACACTGAAAGCTTAATTCAGAAGAAACCTCCCCCCCTCCTTCCCTCCCTCATCACAGATTACAAAGAACAGCAGCTCCATTTCTACTCAAGGCAATATTAAAAATATTCAATAAAAATAACTATGTAGCATGACAGTCTTTGCAGTGGTTATTTCAGAAATCAGGTTTGTTGTTGTTGTTTTTTTTCCATTTTCACTGTTGAAGTTCGTGCACAGAATCCTGTGGCAATGATAGGCATTGTCCTGTTGTAAGGAGCCGAAAAATTAAGATCATCGGTAGCTATGAACATTTGGAAAAAAATAAATAATATATACTGTAAGTGGCTATGGACACATGATTTTTTCCCCCTGAATGTTTCAAACTTAGAGCTTGGAGAAAATGCTCTTTGAAGTTGGCTAGTAGAAGTTATTTGAGATATAGAAATCCAAATATTTCAATACTCCACATAAGATGCATGTCTCTATTTTCTAGCTGCACATTGCACCATCTCTTTATCTGCCTAAAAAAAACAATACAGCAAGAGTAAAGAACGTTACAAAATTGTGACTGACTATTTAAATCAGAATTTGCATACAGCGGTGAGGGAATTCTAAGCATTGAAGTCCACCTATCGTAACGTTACCAAGGTTGTAAAATACCAAGTTAGACCACGAGTCCAAGTGTGAAATCCCATTTAAGGCATCCTAGAAAAAGAGTCTCCTAAACTCCACCCTAATTCATGCAGTGAAGGAGACACAAGATCTCTCTAGACCCGTGGTGGCGAACCTATGGCACGGGTGCCACAGGTGGCACGCAGAGCCCTCTCTGTGGGCACATGCACCTTCGCCCCAGTCCTAGGCCTTCAGCTGGGTTTTATAAAACCTTTTCGCTTTAGGCCTCTGCCGCCATGTACAAAAAAGAGAGGCTCAATCAATCAATTTCAACTTCTTGCGGGGAAAAATAGTTCTCGCAAAGTTGGAATTGATTGATTGAACTTTTTAGTCCCACTCAGCCATGCCCACCCAATGGGCCACACCCACCCAATTGGCCACACCCACCCAAAGGGCCATGTCCACCTGGCACCCGATGATACATAAGTGGTTTTTGGGTTGCAGTTTGGGCACTCGGTCTCAGGTTCGCCATCACTGCTCTAGACCACTGGTTCCCTAACTAGGGCACAAGCACTCTCCATTAGGTATTATGTTGCAGACTGGAACTTTGTTTATTGAGAAAGGTTGATAATTTCCCAATTCCCTTGTCATCATTAAATGCTTACTAGTTACTAGTGTGCGCCTCAGTCTCTTCTGCAAAACAGCCTGCTTGATTGGTTTGCACATGAGAATCTCAGTCGGCATTTAGTGCATGATTCAAGCTTTGCCAACAGGGCTGACTAGGGCAGCTAGAGAGTTATAAATGTGCTTTGAACTTTGGATCAAAGGTGTTAATGGATGATGGAATAATGGGAAGCCTCTTCTGAAAAACCTTGACAAAAAAAAATCACAGGCGCAGTCCCAGCAGAAGAGAATTAAAGAAGAAGAAAATCCAAATTGAGTTAGTTTTGTGGGGGGCTCCAGTCTGATGCTGGTTGGTAGAAGAATTCAGAGGTGGCCTTGGGTAACGAAATATCTACAAACCAAAATCACCGAGCTCAGAGAACATCAAGAAATACAGTCCAATCCAAAGGTGCTTTTCCACGAGGCAACTGGACTTCCTTGTTTTTTTCTTTGAAGACATTTCACTTCTCATCCAAGAAGCTTCTTCAGCTCTGACTGGATGGTGGTCATTTGCATTCTTTTATGGAGTCGCCGAGGCCACCTGGAGGTTTAACTGTGTCCTCAGGGTCACCTGAATAGCGCAAAATGGGTGTGCAGCCTTCTTGGAACTGCTGAAAGGACTGTGTTATGAAGCTGTGCTTTCTGCAGGATGTTTTCAGCCCATCAGGAGTTTCTTAACTCAGAGTTTTCTTTCTAGGATGACATGACTACTAAGAAAAGGCATAGTTGGTATGAAGGAATATAGGCCGAGCCATGGAAAAGAGGGAGAGAGGAACAAATCTTTAAAGGGGATTTATGGAAAAGATTGCACCACAAAGACGAAACATGGAGAGATTTAAAAAAACCTGAAATAACCTGACCTTTTGTTAGGTATTTTGTTGTTAGTTGCGAAGTCGTGTCCAACCCATCACGACCCTATAGACAACGTTCCTCCAGGCTTTCCTGTCCTCTACCATCTTCTGGAGTCCATTTAAGCTCATGCCTACTGCTTCAGTGACTCCATCCAGCCACCTCATTCTCTGTCGTCCCCTTCTTCTCTTGCCCTCAACCTTTCCCAGCATTAGGCTCTTCTCCAGTGAGTCCTTCCTTCTCATTAGGTGGCCAAAGTATTTGAGTTTTAGCTTCAGGATCTGGCCTTCTAAAGAGCAGTCAGGGTTGATTTCCTCTAGGACTGACCGGTTTGATCGCCTTGCAGTCCAAGGGACTCGCAGGAGTCTTCTCCAGCACCATAGTTCAAAGGCTTCAATTCTTTGGCGCTCAGCCTTTCTTATGGTCCAGCTTAGGTATAAAGAACTGAAATAACCTGATCTTTTGTTATAACTAAGGTCCGACAGGTATTCAAGACTCTGTTATTCCCCCCTTCAATAAAGAAGAGCATTGTTGAATCCTTGGAGAATCTTTGCAATCTCTGAAGGGATGAATGCCCCCCTTCAGATGGCCACTTCCATTGGTAATCCCAACAGGTACACATCACTAGTCTAGAACCGTGCATCCAGAAAATATTGCAGATAGTATTTTCATGAATGTAATACTGTCTGGATTCATCTACTATGGAAAATGATGTATTATTTAATTGTGAGGTATTGAATAAACAATTGACTGTATGTACACAGCAGGCAACCTCATGAAAAACCCCAGTGGCTAAACTAAGGAGATATCATTATGGCTGAACCTGTTATATAGGCCCTGATGTCCCACCATGAAGCTTAAAAGAGGAGCTTTAGGTCAGTTTTTGGCAAGATGACCTAAATTTCACCATGGAAAAACAGATATGGAAACCATTTCTTACTTTGGATTATCCCATGGTTTGTTCAACCATCACGTGCTAAATAAACCAGCAACATCTGGGGGAAAGGTCAACATCTACAGGACAGCAGGTGTCAGGTGGCAGTCAAAGCCTACCATCCTGCAGACTTCGATCTTCTCCAGAAATCTTGACGGCAGTCACCCACATGGGCTCACTCAGCACACTAAAACATGAAGCATGTTCTCAAAATTCAATGCATTAAGCCAGAGAGAAGCAAGTCACAAGATCAATATGTGAACTCAGTCGTTCCTGTGGTGGTTTCATGTGTGAATTCATTTATGTACAAGTCTCCTGGGCCACTCCTCTGCAACCAAAAGGAATTTAGTCTGGACTTTGCCCATTTGCAGCAGAGATGAGAACCCTTCATTTTTTAAAAAAATGTCAGAATTCAGTGTACTGAGATCCACTCCTTAAACTTATCCAAGGTATGTATGTCTGTATTTCTTCCTGTACCCCAATACAGGAATTTTTGCGATGCTGGAATTTCACTTTATTTTACCCCCTTGAATTGGATATGAGCCCTTCATTTTGGATCCTCTTTCCCTCCTATTTACTCCATTAAATTTTATATTTATTTTTCTTAACCAGGGATCAAACAACTGGTTCAAGAACCTAGAAGCCAGACCTACAAAAAAAAACCCAGTCCATTGAACTTTTGGAATTTACTTTTTAAAAAATCCGAGGATAATGCCCATTGCACAGCCCATGAAATTGCCAGTCAGCACTCTGTTTATTGTGACACGCACCACGCCAAGGCATGATATTCCCTGAAGATTGCAACAGTGCAAAAATAGAGACAGATGTGGTTGTGGTCTTCAATCTAATCAATAAACATTGTAGAGAAGGCTATGTTTTACCATGTTTCATGCTGCTGGTTCTCATGTGCAACAGTTGGTTCCGTGATACTCTGATTTAATGAAATCACCAGGTAGTTATTTGACTATATTGTGTGATCATTTTGGAAGTTCGTGTTTGCATCATATGGGAGCTTTCTGGATTTTTTTAAAAAATGTAACTTTTAGGGTAAAAAGCCTTTTCAAATCATTATTAATTAATCCGGTGAGGTCATAAACCTGCCTGAAATAATAAATAAATAATTTATTTTGAAATGTGTTTAATTTTAAAGTACAAAAGAAAAAACACATAAGCCACTCTGAACACTGAGGAACCTAGAATCTCTCCTTTTCCATCAATTTGTGCGAAAAATAAAATAAAACTGACAATCTGGAAACAGAAACACGCGAAACAGAAGTAAGATAACCAAAAATTATCCTGCATTTTGGTCATCCAGGATATCTTCATTCTCTCTTATTGCTGAACTTTTCGGACTGAACAGTAATAATTTTAGCCTGTGAGATTACTGGGAATCCTTGATGCTCTGAGCACTGTTGTTTTCTTGCAGACTTTTCCCTACCCAAGTAGGCAACTTCAGTGCTATGCACAAAGGATGTTATGTGGTTGGTTTATGAAACATTTGCAAGAAAATAACCAAGCACTGGGAGTACCAAGGACTCCACTGTTCCAACACTGAGATACATAAATTATTTCGTCTTGAAACAAACTGGACTTGGCCAGTCTCCTTTACATAACTTCTCAGATTTCAGTCTCTCTATGCCTGTTGCTTGCAATCCTGGACTCTACTGCACAAGGATTTCTTCTCTGTTCTGCTGTGTGGTCCATGCTTCCCTTTATTCTCACAATGGCATGTGAGATTCAACTGAATTCATTCCAAATTTTGAAGTCCCAGGACTCTTTAAAAAAAACAACACCTGTGCCTTTTCCTCAGGACCTCTTTCTCTTACTGCAGCCTTTCAAAACATTATAGGGTTCCCAAGAGGGGTGCTGTTTTTTTTCCTCATAAACCACTCTGAAATGAAAGGTTATTTAGAAATAAAATATTTTCAGGCTTCCGATTATGGCGTCACGGTGAGGCAGACGCTGGAAGACAAGCTCTGTCTTCTGCGTTTGATTTTGCCCTGCTGGGGGACCCTGAAAACGGTCGAAAGCCGCCCTATAGAGGCGGCAAGCAAGGAGGGGATCCTCGTTTGATCACAGAGGGGTGGCATCCCCCCCCCCCGTTTGATCTGAGGAAGCCCTCCAAAGACTGGCTACATTCGCGTAGCCAGTCAGAAGCTGCTGTCAACGGAAGACACCAAGCACTACCAAGCAAGTTTGCAGCAACGTGGATGAAACCAGGTGAGATCTAAGCCTCTCTTTATGAATTTAAGACCTTTTCCTGAACATCTGCCCAAAGCACTCCACCCAAAGAGAAGAGAAAGGGAAATTCCACCTCATTCCCTCAGGAAAGCAGCAAATCAATGACCTGGGGAAAAGGAGAAACCTATAAGACTAACCTGGAACTAATACATATATATGACTTGGAAATTTGGGGGCTAAACTGTTTTTAAGATTTTTTTTTTAAAAAAAGGCAGAAAAGCTTATAAATTTTGGTTTAAAGAACTGAAAAATGGCGTTGATGACATCTAGTGGTGAATGTATAGCACTACAGTTTATTTTTGTCTAAAAGCAACTTGCTTGAAAACCAGAGTGAGATAAGACTTTGGCTGGCCTTGAAGCTCTGACCTTTGAAATTTGCAGTTGAGAAAATGGAACAAGTTTGGGACTGCTGAGTTCCAGCACCTTTTTTGGATGGAACCTTGTAGCGTAGGCAAGGTGGGTTGTATGACGTGTGAGTTCCGGTAACTTTTTCTTTTACAAAAAAAGCACTGTATATATATATATATATTATTGCCTGATATGATGGAACACTTTGGAACACTTTGGATTATAAATCTTGACTATTGACCAACTTGCAATGTTTTTTTTCCTCCCTGGACAGAAAGGGTATCTTTCTCATAGGACAGAAAATTTTTAACTTTATTTATTTAGGGGAGGTTTAAGAATGGCTAGCTGGTTGGATAAACTCACAAAGACTACTAAAAAAATGGATGTTTCCTACTTAACTCTAAATGGTGAAAAACCATCTTTAACACCAGTTTCCAGAGGACTCAGTTTGCCATATTACCAAGAAAATACTGATGAATCACAGAAAGAAATTTTCTCCATGTTGAAATCAATACAAGAAACAGTCACTTTAGCTCGTGATGAGTTTAAATGAAATACAAAGGAGATAAAAGAACAATTTTTTAATTTTAATCTACAAACCCAGGAAATAAATACAGAGAATGAACCATCAACTCAGAAAACAGAAGGAAAAATAGAAAATGCTGGCACAAATATTGAGGATCTGAAGGAAGAAAATTGTGACCAGACTCAGATAAATGAAGATTTAGAAGACACAACGAGAATATTGGAAATGGAACAGACATTCTACAAATCAAAGTCTCAGAACTTACTGGAGGACAAGGAAGGAGAGCTAATGGAATGGAAGACAAAGCTGTCAATAGAACTGTGGGGAACTGGAAAAGGAGAGAGGCTGTTTAATGAATATCAACGGGCCGGTTCTTCCAAAAATACCATAACTAATTGATTTTCTTGAGTCAAATAATATATATAAAATTAGGCTTCCAGTTTGCACATGCAGCACTTCCAGATGGGCAGGAACAGTCCGCTTCCTGCCGTCCATTCTTTCTTTTTTGGAGGACCCTGAAAAGGGTCAAAAATTGCCCTGGAGGGGCGACTACCATGAGGAGGCCTTCCCTGTGATCACAGAAGGGCAGCAGCCCTCCGCTTGAATCCGGGACAGCTCCTTTGGCCCAAAAAAGAAACCGGCCATAAAGATGGCCGATCATTAAGCCGCTCCCTGCAGAAAGCCAAAAGCACTACCTAGCACTAAGAAGCAATCTGGAGGACCTGGGTGAGACTTTACCTTTTTTACTCCCTTAACTATTTTCCTGTGGGACTTTCCTGAAAATTTCTTTCTCCACTTTTTGAAAAAAAGGGCAAATATTTACTCTGGGAACAAATCTTAAAGCCTTAAAGAAAATCAAGTAATTCAGCAAAGAAATTAAGTAATTTTATCTCTATTTACTAAAAAGCTCCTATTTTTTGGTGGGGATCTACTACCCTATTTCCTCTCCAAGCTGTGAATTAAAAAATTGGACTAATGCTACAAAAGTTTTTATTTTAATTTGGGGGAAAAAGAAAAATTTTACATTGCATTCTATATGCTATTGATAACATCTTGTGGTGAAACTTGGTACAGCAAGTAAATTTTTCTCCTGTTATGAGAGCTGATTGAATAACAGAGCTGTCCTTGGCATTACTTTTAAAGATAAGTGTGGGAACACCTGGCACTGAAAACAACTCTTTTGGAGGTGGCTAATTTTTGACTATTATTAAAATAGCCTCAGTGGAAGATTTAGCTGCAAACAACGAAATGGATGAATATATCCCACCACTTGATTATAAACTGATACTGGACACGATTTTGGCAATGACAAAGCAAATTAAAGCCAAACTTCAAGAAAAATCTAACAACTTAAAGCCACCAAATCAAATTCTGACCTTAAATGAGGAAATGATAATCCAAGAGCAAATAGAAGAAATGGAAACAAACACTAAAATATGAGATTTTAAAGAACAACAAATGCAACCTACAGAGAAGCTTAAAGTCCAAATTTCAATGTCAACTACAAAACTTACAACTCAAAAAGCAATAGCACCTGAAGAAAGCAATATTAAGAATGAAGACACTAAAGGCCTTCAAATATATTATATTGAGAATTCAACTAATCAAATGACAACCTTAACACCAGCTACTACTTTCTACCTAATCCAGATGGAATTGGAAGAAGAAAAAGATGTGACTGATCTAATGACAACTATATTACATCAATCATCAAAAACTGAATTATTAAAGCAAAACTTCAATGGTTACAAAGGGGACACTTTCTTTGCAAAACTGACATTTGGATATTTTCCCTGGATTCAAATAAGGGGTATAGGAAGAAAGGGAGATATATTTGAGAATTCAAAGACGCCAAAAGGGAAACCTGATTGGCACAAAAGGAAGGCAAGAGTTAGATTTAAAAAACTGAACTTGTTTCTTTTTTGGGATTCCTAAAGATAGAGTATAAAAATACCTTTCAATGGATTAAGAGGAATCTCTAAAAAATATAACTGATTTTACATTTAGGTTTTAGATCTGTAAGGTAATACAAAAGTAAGGTTTTAGAATATAATTCTGAACTATATTATAGAATTTGAAATGATATATCAAAAGATAGTATTTTAACAATTGATGTACAGTTAAGACGAATTATAGAATATATTAGTTGTTACTTTTGAACTATATTATAGAATCTAGAATTTTATATACAAAAGATAATTGGTGAACGGTTAAGACAAAAATATCTTTTTAATAATTGGTGATTTGTTAAGATGTAAAACATAAGAATGTTTTGTAATGAACAATGTAAGTTTTGTAGACAAGAGAATTATTCTTTATTGAAATGGGGAATTGTGGGTTACCCAAAAATTAAGCTTTCTTTTGTATATTATAAGCTATTCTAGAATATTCTATTGCAATTAGATAAAATTTAAAAACAGGATATTGATATGTATTAGTGAAAATATATTGAAAATTTTGTTAATTGACTAGGTTACAACTAGAAATGTATTAACTTGACTATTTTGACTATGTGATAACTAAGGGAATCCCTACTGATGCAACCTGAACTATTTACAACTTGTTATTTGTTATTTTGACTACCCAGCCACCGTATTGCTTCACAAATATATGTATGTGTAAATATTAAAAAATCAATAAAACTTGTATAAAAAAATAATATATATAAAAATAGAGGAAGAATTATTTGATGATCCAAATGTATTGACTTGGAAAGTTAGTTGGCAAAAGCAGAAAGCAAGAGTTAAGACTGAAAGAAACAGAAGCTTTGACCTGTTAGAGGGGATGTTACATTATCAGTTAGAGATTTGAATATGGTTAAGAATAGATTGTTAGAAATAGAAGTATTATTATAATTAGATAGATAGGATTTGTAATCAGAATATCATATTTTGGTATAAAAAGAGAAAGAAAATGTTAAGAATTTTGAATAGGGGAAACCTTTGGTTACCCAAAGATAACTTGTTTTGAAATTATAAATGATTGGGATATTTTGAACATGGATGGGGAATTAAAATTGTTAAAAGCGAAAATAGGATCTATTCTGAACAAATAGATATTGAATGAAAATGCAATTAAGATATGTTTTGGTTAGAAAAGATATTTTTAACTGATATTATTGACATTTTTAGAAAAATATAACAAATATTGATAGGCAATTCTATATTTACTTACAATAATAAGGATTGTATTTGCTTAGTGTGGAATAATGTTTATTACTAGAAGGGAATTAGAACTGAAAAAAGCAAAAATAGGATACAGACTGAATAAATGAATAATGAATGTAAGTGCAATTAAGATATGCGTTCGTTAAAATATATTTTAAATTGACATTATTGATACCTTTAGAAAACTATAACAAATGTTGATAGGCAATTGTATATTTATTTACAACAATAAGAATTGTATTTGCTTAGTGCGGAAAAATATCTATTACCAGATATTGGATTAAGTTTGAAGAAGCTTACATGTACCATGAAATTCCTAATGGATCCAGTCACCACATTGTTTAATTAGGGACTTGATTGTAAAAATAGAAAATCAATAAAATATTTATTAAAAAAAGAAAATAAAATATTTTCAGAGGTCTCTTCCTTTGGGGATGGTTTTCTAAAGGATATGCTTTTAGCCGGATAATCTACCTATGCGTGCTTAGGAACAATGGGGAGAATCTCTGGCAGATGTGCAAAAATATGGTCATTGATTTGTTGTGAACCTGAATTCATCACAACCCACCCAAACAGCATAAACACAAAGAAGCCAGTGGGAGATGAAAAACTCAATATGATTAAAAACTGGTAATTAAAATCAATTTCTTTGATTTTTATGTTTGCCAATGTGTTTCCTCAAAGCAGTAATTTGAAAGACCTGGTAATGAAAACGATCCTTTTCACCGTGTCGTAGAAAGATGAAGTATCCTGAGAATTACCCAGAAGGAAGTTGAGCTTACAACTGTTCAAAATTATGATGCACCATTTTGAAGTTTACGGTTTTTGCGTCATCCCATACTCATGTGACCGCTATTTTTGATGGGTTTTTTTTACCATTTTTCTGCATTTATGTCTGGTTTCTGGCAAACAAAAATGCATAAGGAGTATAATAGGTTCACTGAATGCTCACAGAATAATAGCTACCAGAAAATGTTTATAAAATCAGGTCTGGTCACTTGCTTAATGAGTCAACAATGTATGACCATAAGTCCAGGCTCAGATATGGTTCTAAGCCCATGGTGGTGAACCTATGGCAAGCGATCCACAGGTGGCACGCAGAGCCCTCTTTGTGGGCACGCGCACCATCGCCCCAGTCCTAGGCCTTCAGCTGGGTTTTATAAAACCTTTTCAGTTTAGGCCTCCGCCGCCATGTGCAAAAAAAAAAAGGTTCAATCAATCAATTTCATCTTCTTGCGGGGAAAAAAAAAGATCTTGCAAAGTTGGAATTGATTGATTGAACATTTTAGTCGCACCCAGTCTGCCGTTACCACCGCAGCCACGCCGACCCAGTTGGCTACGCCCACCCATTTGGCCACACCCACCCACTGGGCCACGCCCACCCAGCACGCAACAGTACATAAGTGGGTTTTGGGTTGCAGTTTGGACACTCGGTTTCTAAAATGTTTGCCATCACTGTTCTAAGCTGAAGGCTAACCATGATAACTTTGAGGCATTTTTTTTCATCACTCTTGATACTGCATTTATATCCAATCCTTTCTCTCCGTGAACTCATGACTGTCCATAAGGGATACCCTAATTAAACAAATTTAATCTAAATTCTGAATATAGGTTGAACTGAAAAATCATGGCAGGACCAGTCATACATTGCCTTTCAATTCCATATTATGAACTGCACTATACTAATTCATGATAATCTAATAAGCTGGAAAAATGCAGAACTTGGGTGTTGGGGGAGGCGAGAGATAAAGACACATGTCTAGTTTGCCTTCATATCAATGGATGTCTTGTGACTAGCCACGCTCACGGTCTTAGACATTTTGCAGTGAACATAGGAGCCATTTTCTGATCAGTCACAATGTCATTTTATTGCTAATAATACACACAGTATCAACAATTATGTGCTAGTCATACCTATACTTTGTAAGTATACTTCAGCTCTTTCAATATTTTGCTAGTATTTATGGCCAGCCTAGGAACATCATCCAGAGTCCACTTGAGTAGGGTAACCAATACACTTAAATAAATAAATCTTGATTAAACCTAAGTGAAGGAAGGCATAGCAAAAATTGTTTCAACTCAAGGACGTGACCATAGTAAGAATTCCCCTGCCAAGTTATACACTTCTAATCATTGCTTCACAGGTTGAAATTTAAAGGTGAAGGCCACTATGCAATAGAATAGCAAATATAAGCTATTGATTTCAAAGTAAATATAAAGAAAGAAAAAGCTCTGTCAGAACCTTGCTCTCTCTGCATAGCTCCATTTTCTGTCTTGTCTGATTCGGCAAACATTTCCAAAATGGCCCTTTTAATTTCATTCTTAATTGGGATTCAGCTGTTTCATGCAGTGACTTCCGTTCCACTTCCTCACTTTCTTTCCCCATCATGCAATTCTTTGGAGGTAAATTTTGCTGCCGAAGAGGCCCTTAACAAACACAACAAATATCGGACAGAAGGCTATGTTTTTGGCCTCCAACGCATTTCTGATGCCCAAGAAGTAAGAGAGGTAAGATCTCCTCTTTCTATTGATTTTTTTTCTTTCTTACCACTCAGCACCAACACTCTGGTGTTCAGTCACGGTAGCACTAATTGAGCAGGAAAAAACCTATAAAATCACGTTATGGCACCCAAGAAATATAGCCTAAATTTGGTAGCCCTAATAAAAAGACATACTCAAAGTAGGGCCAACTTTCTGATTAGACAGAGTCAAGCTACTAATATAAAGGACAGGGTAATATCTCAGGGTAGAAGTGTGTTCTCCGAGCTTGTGGGCTGGTTTCTGAACTTTTGTTACCAGGCTAGGTAACATCTTCAGTGGAATTTAGGGGATGTCAGTGTCAGTATTCTTCTGCTAATAAAGGCTTCATGTAGTCAGTCGGTCTTGTGATGGGAGGGTCACATCAGAATAGAATAGAATAGAATAGAATAGAATAGAATAGAATAGAATAGAATAGAATAGAATAGAATAGAATAGAATAGAATGGAATGGAATGGAATGGAATGGAATGGAATGGAATGGAATGGAGTGGAGTGGGGTGGGGTGGGGTGGGGTGGGGTGGGGTGGGGTGGGGTAGAACAGAACAGAACAGAGATGGAAGGGACCTTGGAGGTCTTCTAGTCCAGCCGCCCACTCAAGCAGGAGAACCTACGTCATCTCAGACAAGTGACTGTCTAGTGGTCTCTTCTTAAAATCCTCCAGTGATGGAATGCCCACGATTTCTAGAGGCAAGCTGTTCCACTGGTTAATTGTCCTTACTGTAAGAATTTTTTTTCCTTAATTCCAGGTTGCTTCTCTCTTTGGTCAGTTTCCAACCATTGTTTCTTGTCCTGCCCTCTGGTGCTTTGGAGAATAGCTTGATGCCCTCTTCTCACATCAGGTGAAGGTCTTGTGATGGGTCCTAAGATGGGGAGGTCATTACATGTGAGGGTCATTGAGAGGCAAAGTGCTGGCTGGGGGGATTGCATGGGTTGTTTGAGTGTTAGTGCTATCACTGGTTGGCTGTGGAGTTGATTTGAATTTTCAGGGGGTCATAGGCTGGTCAATGTGTTTGTTGATGGAATTACTTGTGGAGTGCCAGGCAATTGTGGAGTGCCACAAGCAATTCCATCAACTGACAAATTGACCTACAACCAGCCTATGAACCTCTGATAATTCAAATCAACCACATAGCCCACCAGAGACAGCAACAAACTTCAATCAACCTACGCAACCCTCCCCAACCAGCACTTCACCTCCCAATGACCCTCACCTCCCAATGACCCTCACCTCCCAAAGACCCATCAAAAGACCCCCACCTGACATGGCCTACACCCTAGCCATCACAAGACCCATTGCAAAGCCCTCACCTGATGTGACCCTCACCTGATGTGAACCTCCCATCACAAGATCTACTGACCACACGAAGCCCTTATAATCAGAAGAACATCAATTCTGGCATTCCCTAATTTCTGCTGAAGATCTTACCCAACCTGTTAATGAAATGTTCAGAAACCAACCCACAAGCTCGGAGACTGAATCTCCACCCTCATCCTACACCCGAGCTACAGCTGTTTGCCACCAGGATAATAGCTGCCCAAGACATTCTAAGTTAATCATTTGGGATCAGATTTTCATGATAATAGATATCCAGCCTTGCTAGGATTAAAATAAATGTTTTGCCGCATGGAACAAACCATCTGGAGTAAACTGTGATTCTGTGGACACAGATTCCCTCTAAACGTCTTGGCATACAAAGTTCCAATATGCTACAGTCTTTTGCGCCCAACGCTCAAAAGAACAGGGTTTATGTCATTTAAGTTTCTCAAAGAAGCAGGTGATTGCTGTTCCAAATACAGGGAAGGAAAATTAAACAAGGGAGAAAAGAATTGAAAATGATTAAGGACCAGCCTGTCCTATGCTCTCCCAAGTAACCAGTTTCCACAGATGCGTTGAAGAAATGGTGATCCATTACAACAGGGGTCTTCAAACTTGGCCCTTTTATGACTTGTGGACTTCAACTCCCAGAATTCCTCAGCCAGCGTGTCTGGCTGAGGAATTCTGGGAGTTGAAGTCCACAAGTCATAAAAGAGCCAAGTTTGAAGACCCCTGCGTTACAACATTAAAATACTGAGAGATTCACCTAGTGGTCTACTGGTTCTCTTCCCACTTCATTGGAGACTAAGGAGCAGCACTGCAGTATCCCGCCAGAACTGCAAACCTTTCTGGCATGTGCACAATATTGTCAAGCAGGTAAAAAAAAAAAGCTATCAGTCTTGCATTACAAGACCACCACAACTATGCTTGCATTACTTCAAAAGCGAGCCAGGCAGCATATCTATTTAATAAGTAATTAAAATTAATTGGACATCCTTGCCCCATTCAAGGAAGCTGCTGGATTTATCTGAGACTGCAGTTGATTTCTTGATATCAAGTGAAAATCAGATGATCTGTCTTTTTCTGAATTTTGATTTGAAGGTTAATTTATGTTCATCCAATGTGCTCAAATTGATTAACACCTTGTCTTGCCTTTTTAAGAGTTTTCCTTTCTCCATAACAGAATGATGAGTCTGTTTTCAACCTCGTTTTGGATGTGCTAGAAACCGATTGCCATGTCCGGAGCAGGAAATCGTGGAAAGAGTGCAAATTTAGACGTCCACATGAGACAGTAAGTAATCGATCTGCTTATTTAAAGAACTACCAATGGGGTTTAGAAAGAAGTCAAATCTAGGTTTTGAATTGGTTTGCAAAGGAGGCTGAGGGCATCAGTCAACCCACTTGCCATGTGGTAACAAACTTTTTTCTTCAGAATAGCCTTCCACACTTCTCCCACGTAGACACTGATTTCTTGGCATCTCTGTGTTCACAATAATTCCCTGCACTGTGGTGCAATTTCCACTCAATGGCATTGTACACATGAATCATAGCATTGGAAGAAAGGGAGATGAATGGGTCAAACCCCCCCCCCCCCACTCAGTGGAGGAACTCAAGAGAAAGCCTTCCTGACAGAGGGCTTTTGGGCTATCTGGTAAATGCATTTAGGGACCCTTGGCAAAACATTCCCACTGTCCCACAGCTCTTACACTTGAGAAGGGTTTCATAATATTCAGTCCAAATCCCATGCCTACAACCTAAAACTGGTTCTTCCATGTCTGCACCATTGAAAAAGAGGAAACAGTTCTTGGCCTTCCTCTAAATATCCCCTTTTTGGGTACCAAAGGAATCTTTGCCCCCTCCCCCTCCAGTCCTTTATCAAACAAAACATTCACATCACCTTCAAGGTCTTAATTTCAGGACTCGTGAGCATTCTTCTTGTCCTGACACTTTCCCGTAAGCATACTAATTTTCCAAGAGAATACTTTTGGCCTTTGGCCTTTTAAGTTTGGTTTAAAGCTGTGCTGGCTCAGGAATTCTGGGATTTGAAGTCCACCAGTCATAAAAGAGCCAAGGTTGCTTACCCCTGGTCTAAGGTGTGGAAACGATCCAGCTTTTCATTATGTGTCATGGAATCATTGGTAAAAGAAATTGGTAGCACTTACACACTATTTTCTTTTGTTCCAGGTCTTTGGCCATTGCGAAATAATAATTAGATTAAACAGGAAAACAAATGATTCATTCTTGCACAAAGATGATTGCATTTTACGCCCTCGTACGTATTTTCCATGTTTTACTCCATGTAGGCTTGGCAAAAATGTCAATCCAAGCATGTATATCTCGCAATTTCAGTTTTACCGATATCCCCAAAGAGATTTAAAAAGTAGATGCAGAAGCACCAAAATTAAATTTTAAAGCTTTATTCCGTTCTTCCAGGTATCTTAGGCTACATCTGTAATTTCAGTTTGCTCTATTACTCAACCACAGGTGTAGTTTGGCCCAATTGAGGATGGCAAGGTCTAATTACTTCGCTACCCTCATCGCGTCTGCAGATAATTGCCCGGCCGCCCTGTTTAGGGTGACCCGCTCCCTCCTTAACCAGGAGGTGAGAGAGGATCCCTTGCAAGGTCATGCCGAGGAGTTTAGCCAACATCTGTCGGACAAAATCGCTTGGATTCGGACCAGTTTGGACTCCGACTGGGCAGCGTCTGACGATCAGGACATGGGTGGTCTTGTCGATGTTATCTGGGAGGAGTTCGATCCTGTGACTCCAGAGGAAGTGGACAGGATTATGGGGAAGCTGAGCTCCACCATGTGTTTATTGGACCCGTGCCCTTCCTGGCTGGTTTATGCAGCTCGGGAAGGGACACGAGGCTGGCTCCAGGCAGTGATATCTGCATCTTTGAGTGAGGGTAGTTTCCCTGCCGCCTTGAAGGAGGCGGTGGTGAGACCTCTCCTCAAGAAGCCTGCCTTGGACCCAGCTGTATTAAACAACTTTCATCCGGTCTCCAACCTTTGCTTTCTTGCGAAGGTTGTTGAGAGCGTGGTGGCACATCAGCTCCCTTTGGTCCTGGATGAAGCTGATTATCTAAACCCGTACCAATCGGGTTTCAGGCCTGGGTACAGCATGGAGACGGCATTGGTCGCTCTGGTGAATGATCTCTGGAGGGCTCAGGACAGGGGATGTTCCTCTGTCCTAGTCCTATTAGACCTCTCGGCGGCTTTCGATACCATCGACCATGGTATCTTGCTGCGGCGTCTCAGGGGATTGGGAGTGGGAGGCACGGTTCTTCAGTGGTTCTCCTCCTACCTCCTGGGACATTCGCAGTTGGTGTTGGCAGGGGGACAGAGGTCTACCTCGAGGCCTCTCATTTGCGGAGTTCCTCAGGGGTCGGTCCTCTCGCCTCTCCTGTTCAACATCTACATGAAGCCTCTGGGTGAGATCATTCGTGGTTTTGGAGCATACTGATGATACCCAGCTTTTTATTTCGACCCCAAACCACCCCAGTGATGCCCTCGATGTGATGTCCCGTTGCCTGGAGGCGGTTCGGGTCTGGATGGGGAGGAACAGGCTTCGGCTCAACCCTGACAAGACTGAGTGGCTGTGCATGCCGACATCTCGGGAAACTCAGATTATCCCATCTCTTACTATGGGGGGGTGAGTTATTACCCCCCGTAGATAGGGCCCGCAACTTGGGAGTCCTCCTAGACTCACAGCTTTCTTTAGGAGATCAACTGTGACTAGGGGGGCCTTCGCCCAGGTTCGCCTGGTGCGCCAGTTGCGGCCCTATCTAGACCGGGATGCCTTGCGTACAGTCACTCATGCGCTCATGACCTCTCGGTTAGACTACTGCAATGCTTTCTACACGGGGCTGCCCTTGAGGACCACTCGGAGGCTCCAACTGGTGCAGAATGCAGCCGCAAGAGTCGTGTTGGGGGTCTCCTGATACTCCCAGGTTACACCTCTGCTCTGCGAGCTGCATTGGCTTCCAGTTGTCTTCCGGGTGAGATTCAAGGTGCTGGTAATGACCTTTAAAGCCCTACATGGTATGGGTCCGGAGTACCTTAGGGAGCACCTGCTGCCGGCATCAACTTCCCTCCGCCCAGTGCGCTCCCACAGAGAGGGCCTCCTCAGGGTGCCACCGGTCAGAGAGTGCCGACTTATGGCCCCCAGGGGGAGGGCGTTCTCTGTGGGTGCGCCGGATCTGTGGAACCGTTTACCGATTGAGCTCCGGATGGCCCCCGACCTTCGATCCTTCCGACGTGATCTAAAGACCTATTTGTTTGAACAAGCCGGCCTGGTCTGATGGGTTCTGGGATTTTATCATGTTTTTATGTAATTTATCTGTTTTATTGGGCATTATGGTTTAATCTCTTCTTAATTTTTGTACTTTTGTATTTTAGTATTTATTGCCCTGTTCACCGCCCTGAGTCCTTCGGGAGAAGGGCGGTATACAAATTAAATTAAATAAATAAATAAATTTCCTTTTCCATATATTTTTGTTGCAAATTTATACATTTTTCGGACACTTTTTCCCCGTTTGTTTTCTGTCAGCATTTTTATTAGCATAAAGTTATTATTTTCTACTAACTACGCCTGCATTTCTGAGCAAATTGTAATTAAATTAAATTTAAAAATGGAATTCAGATATTTTTTTTCTGCCACCCAGACCCAAATGATGCTTTACAGCCAATTAATGTTGCACTGTGGCCACTCTTGTTTCTTAGTTAGGTTAAAAAACAATTACCTGTTTGTGTCTCAGTCTGTTCTGCAAAACAGCCCACTTGACTTGTTTGCAGTTCAGTACGTGAGAACCTCAAAGGCATTTAGTGGATGATTCAAGCTTTACCAAAATGGCTGACTATGCAGTTAGAGAGTGAATGGAGTGAGCTGGAAGTTGTTGCAAATGTGGTTTGAACTAATGGATGATGGAATAAAAGTCACTTCAGCCTTGGCATATGCATTCATCAGATGTTACTACGTTGTAGAATCTGATTCTATCATGAAAGAAAAAGTAATCCAGATTAAGAGCCAGTTTGATATAGTGGATAAGGCATCAGGCTAGAAATTGGGAGGCTATGAGTTCTAGTTCCATTTTTGAGCACGATCCCAGGGACGGAGGCGATAGCAAAGTGCTTCTGATAAATCTTCCCAAATAAATTGCATGGAGTTATCCAGGCTGTCTCCGAGAATTAGGCACGAATATATGGAAGGGGGAAAAAATCCAAATTGAGTTTATATTTAGGGATTCCAGTTTGATGCTAGTTGGTTCAAGGAGGCAGAGGAGGTTTTCGGTAATGAATTATCTACAAGCAAAACCACCAAGCTGAGAGAGCACCAAAAACTCCACAGTACAACCCTGAGATATAGATATTTTTCAGAATTGTAGATATATTTTTCAGAATTGTAGATATAGATATTTTTCAGAATTGTACCCCTCTCATAATGACAGGCTTCACTGGTTCCCTGCTATTGGGTGTTGTGTCAGGTCGCTAAGCAACTATGACCCTGATGAAATACAGGTTTGATAGAGAAGCTTAATTTTCAAGCTGATCGAAGCTTTTCGATTTAAATGCACAAGTTCATATTCAAATGCCTTGTCTCACCTTTTCAAATGATGCTCTTTTTTTCCCCTTAAAGTTTCTACTCCTTCTTGCCCTGGCTGTCCACAGCACAGGAACCCTTCTGAAGACAGTCTTCAGGAAGCAGCAAGAGACAGCCTGACCAAATTTAATGCTGAAAATAATCACAATCATTATTTTGCCCTTGTCGAGGTCACCAAAGCAAGTTCACAGGTAAAGCTGAGACAGAGTATTTTCAAGCAAGAAAGTATTTTCAAGCAAGAAAGAGGCCTGGTACTCTTCAATATCTTCATAAATGACTTAGATGAGGGGAATAGAAGAGGAACTTATCAGTTTTGCAGATGACACTGAACTGGCAGGAATAGCCAACAACCAAGAAGACGAGCTCAGGATCCAAAAAGATCTTGACACACTTGAACAATGGGCCTTACCCAACAAAATAAAATTTAATGTAGAGAAAAGCAAGGTTTTACACTTAAGTAGGAAAAAACAAAGGTCCAAGTACAGATTAAGTGAAAAACCTGGCTCAAAAACAGTAATGTGAGAATGACCTTGGAGTCCCAGTGGACAATCACTTAAACATGAGCCCAGCAGTGTGCTGTAGTAGCCCAAAAAGCGAATACAATCCTTGTTTGTATAAACAGAGGCATAGAATCAAAATCACAGGAAGTATTAGTATTGCTTTATAAAGCCTTAATAAGACCATACCTGGAATACTGCATCCAGTTTTGGTCGCCACATTATAAAAAAGATGTTAAAACTGTGGGAAAAGTGCAAAGAGGAGCAACTAGGATGATTAAAGGCCTTGAGACTAAAATATATGACTAAAATATATGAAAACATATGCAGTATTTGTGTATGGCTAGTCTAGAGAAAAGAAGGACTTGGGGGTGGGGCATGATAGTAGTATTCCAGTATTTGAGAGGTTGCCCCAAAGAGGAGATAGTCACCTTGTTTTCCAAAGCACCGGAGGACAGGACAAGAAACAATGAAAACTAATCAAGGAAAGAAGCAACTTGCAATTAAGGAGAAATGTCCTAACAATGTGGACAATTAAAGAGCTTGCCATCAGAAGTTGTGGGTGTTTCATCATTGGAGGTTTTTAAACAGAGACTAGACCACAGGTCTGCAACCCGCGGCTCCAGAGCCACATGCGGCTCTTTCAGCCGTCTCCTGCGGCTCCCAGTCCTCTGCCATGTGCAGTCCAAAAAAAAAAAAGGTGGGACTAAAAAAGTTCAACCAATCAATTCAAATATGCAGGGTAGGTGTATATCTCGCCTTGGCTCCACTCTTCAGTCAAACCCTGTTCTGTGCATGTGCGTATGTATGCGCATGTGCACACATTTTTTTGCGGCTCCCAGTTTTTCCTTTTGTGAGGGAACCGGTTCCGAGTGGCTCTTTCACTGTTTCAGGTTGCCGACCCCTGGACTAGACAGTCACTTCTCTGAAATGGGGTAAGCAACCTTGGCTCTCTTATGACTCGTGGACTTCAACTCCCAGAATTCTGGGAGTTGAAGTCCACGAGTCATAAAAGAGCCAAGATTGCCTACCCCTGGATAGGATCTCCTGCTTAAGCAGGGGATTGGACTAGAAGACCTATTCAGATCTATTCTGTATCCTTGATTTGTATAGAAACTGCTGCAAAAACCAGGGTTTATGCAAAATGTAGAAATTGAAAATAATAACAAAATAATTCCAGAAGAGGGCAGTTGATCTCTACATTATTGCCAAAGAAAGTGTAGAGACAGATTCTCAAAGTCTGTAGAAATCTGAACTGAAGATTTTAATTTTCATCTGCCAGAGGGATTCCCAGGGCCATCCTGTTTCCCACAAGGGTTTGATTCTGATCTTTCTACAACATTACATTCAGTTTGATTACTGAATATATTTATGTCCTCTTCCTAAAAATATTTGACAACATCCTACCAGTTCTCTTAGTGCTAAGAATTATGGGGACTGTCTGGAGCAGGGGTCGGCAACCTAAAAAAGAAAAAGAGCCACTGGGAACCGGTTCCATCACAAATTAAAAAAAGAGGGAGCCGCGTGCGTGTGTCCATGCACGCGCATGCGCAAAAAGGTTTTTTGCGCATGCGCGGACGCACGCGGCTGCCATTTTTTAAAAAATGAGATGGAACCGGTTCCCGGTTGCCCGATGGCGACGGCCCGTCTGCAAAGCTGCAGCTTCCGCAAAGAGCGGCGCCCCTGCCCATTCCGAGAGGTGCGCGCGCACCTCTCCGAACGACCGGAGGTGCGCGCGTACCTCCGCGCGAATGGGCAGCGGTGCCGCTCTTTCAGGAAGCCCGCCGCGGCCCGTCTGTGAAGCTGCCGAAAGCGGCAGCTTAGCAAACGGGCTGCGGCAGCTTCTGCAAAGAGCGGCGCCCCTGCCCATTCCGAGAGGTGCGCGCGCACCTCTCCGAACGACCGGAGTTGCGCGCGCACCTCCCCAAACCTTTGGGGAGGTGCGCGCGTACCTCCGTGCGAAGGGGCCGCTCTTTCAGGAAGCTGCCGAAAGCGAAGGGGCAGCGGCGCCGCTCTTTCAGGAAGCTGCCGAAAGCGGCAGCTTCCTGAAAGAGCGGCACCGCTGCCCGTTCGCGCGGAGGTACGTGCGCACCTCCCCAAAGGTTTGGGGAGGTGCGCGCGCACCTCCGGTCGTTCGGAGAGGTGCGCGCGCACCTCTCGGAATGGGCAGGGGCGCCGCTCTTTGCGGAAGCTGCCGCGGCCCGTCTGCTAAGCTGCCGCTTTCGGCAGCTTCACAGACGGGCCGCGGCGGGCTTCCTGAAAGAGCGGCACCGCTGCCCATTCGCGCGGAGGTACGCGCGCACCTCTCCAAAGGTTTGGGGAGGTGCGCGCGCACCTCCGCCCATTCGGGGAGGTGCGCGTGCACCTCTCCAAACGGGCGGTGCCACTCTCCATTTGGAGAGGTGCGCGCGCACCACTGCCCGTTGGAAGAGGTGCGCGCGCACCGGGCGGCTGGGAGCCGCAAGAGACGGCTCAAAGAGCCGCATGCGGCTCCGGAGCCGCAGGTTGCCGACCTGTGGTCTGGAGGCTTCAGGTTATTGAAGTTCGATAGGGCACCCAAGATTATGAGGAACATTTCCTGCAGAGTGTGACCTACTCTAAATCTTTATTACTTATTACAGGTGGTTTCTGGTATTTCCAACACTGTGGAATTCATTATCCAGGAGACCTCCTGTCATAAAAGTACACATGTATCTGACATCACTCAATGCTCTCTCCTCTCATCTCAAACTGCAGTAAGTATTTACAATCTTGCATACAACTTAGCCCAACATCATGGCTCAACGTGTGTCTTCTAAAGAACTCAATTATCCACTGCTCATATCGTGTTCTTTATTCATCAGTGTCTGCCGGACTCAATGGCTGCAATTATACAACATTTAGACTAACCTAAAATAGGATGAGGTAATCTGTGGGAATCCATCAATTATTATCTTAGTTCGTTGCATAAATCAAGCCATCACATTATGCCATGCTATAGTTTATTAATTCAGCCATTGCGTTATGGAATACTGAATTCATTCATACATTCATTCGTTCACTCATTAACATATTGATTTATTTATTAAATTTATTGGCCACCTATCTTACAGCAGTGTAACTTTGGGCAGCTCACAATATTAAAAGGACAAAACCTGTACACAATGCAAATAAAATATTATGAAAATATAAATACTCAACCCTAACTAAAAGATGGGCCGGGAGGGAGTAGGATGAACAGGGGGGGTGGGGGTGGGGGTGGGGAATCTGTCAATCAGCCCCAGTACAAAACCACAATGCTTCTTCTCCTCTTGTAATTAAAAAGAGGTAGATATATTATACAAACTATGCATCTCTTATATATTAAGTGTATTATATGAAAATTTATATGCCTATGGATGCATTATACTATATTTATAAGTGATAAAGATATCATTTACAGTACCCTACAAGGTTGAAAATTTTCCCATTCAGTTGGGTTCTTAACCACCCACCTTCCTTAGCAGTCAAGATAACACAGTTCTTTCTCTGACTTTCTCCTTTAGGGACCTCAAATTCCCTTCCTTTACATAGGACTTAATTTTGCTTGTGCTTGCTATCTTTTTCTCATTTCCTTTTTCATCTCTCAGTCATTCTCAATTTGCTCTATACCCCACTGGCTTCTCCTTCAGCTCTTAAACTCAACCCCCCTTTCTCTTTCCGCCAACATTCACGTCCTGCACCTTCATAGTTTCTCTTTTTCTCTCTCTGCACTACAGTTGTGGCCTCTACACTCTTAAATTCCCAGGGTCACAAAATGATAAGAAAGGAAAACTCACACCAAAGCTTAAGTGGACATAAATTCTTAAGTGAACATACAGTAGGCACTGGGTTTTTTCACCTACTTCTAGCATTCTGCATGAAGCAAATTATCTTCAGTAAGGAACAATTGGGAGGAAAAGGCTCATATTAGCTATAATTGTTGTTGTTAGTTGCGAAGTCGTGTCCGACCCATCGCGACCCCTTGGACAACGTTCCTCCAGGCCTTCCTGTCCTCTAGCATCTTCTGGAATCCATTTAAGCTCGTGCCTACTGCTTCAGTGACTCCATCCAGCCACCTCATTCTCTGTCATCCCCTTCTTCTCTTGCCCTCAGTCTTTCCCAGCATTAGGCTCTTCTCCAGTGAATCCTTCCTTCTCATTAGGTGGCAAAAGTATTTGAGTTTCAACTTCAGGATCTGGCCTCCTAAAGAACAGTCAGGGTTGATCTCCCCTAGGACTGACCAGTTTGATCGCCTTGCAGTCCTAGGGACTCGCAGGAGTCTTCTCCAGCACCATAGTTCAAAGGCCTCAATTCTTTGGCGCTCAGCCTTTCCTATGGTCCAACTTTCACAGCCATACATTGCAACTGGGAAGACCATAGCCTTGACTATATGCACTTTTGTTGGCAGGGTGATGTCTCTACTTTTTAGTATGCTGTGTAAATTTGCCATAGCTTTCCTCCCCAGGAGCAAGCGTCTTTTAATTTCTTGGCTGCAGTCCCCATCTGCGGTGATCTTGGAGCCCAGGAAAATAAAATCTGTCACTACCTCCATTTCTTCCCCATCTATTTGCCACGAATTGAGAGGGCCGGATGCCACGTTCTTTGTTTTCTTAATGTTAAGTTTCAAGCCAATTTTTGCACTTTTGCATAATAAATCTATCTACACACAGAAAGAAGAAAATAAATATATGGGGGTAAGGGAGGCTGAATGAGAAACAAAAGTCCAGCCCTGTACCATTGGTGCTCTTATTTCATTGTTGCTGATCTTGATTTTAAATTTTTTAATGTTTTTATACCTATGTATTTATTCTATTGTAAACCACCACAGTCATTCAGGACAGAGATTGGCACCATATATATTAAATAAATAAACAAACAAACAATACAGATCCACAATGAAGCTGCAGAAGAGGCTAATGTCTAAACCAACTTTCAGGCCATGCTTTTATCATTAAACCTGAGGAGATATTCTGCATGTCCACCTTCTGGAAATGGAAAGGAAGCAGAGAATCATGTTGGAATGGACTTTAGTGGTCTTCTGATCCAAACCAAACTCCATTTCTAGCTGGAATAATCTTATCATCCCAACAAACTGGCTCTCAAACCTTAAATAAACCCTTAACAAGTGAATGAAGAAGGCTCTTCCAGTTAGAATTCAAGCTTAGTACATCATTATTTTCCAAGTCAAGCCATCAACCATAATTATCAATTTCTAAATTTTTGTAGGAGAATTCTCCAACAATCAGAGAATATATAATTATAGGAATATAATCATCAAAATACCAAAATTAATATCTGGAACACCAAAATGCACTTCCTATTCTGGAAAATTTGCTTCAAAAAATCTATGGAATGGTTGGATTACTGTGAAAAGAAAGAATTTAAAAATTATAAGAAGCATAGCAGAAGAATTCAGATTTCCCCTGGAGGCTCCATTCACTCAAATGGGACTACAGAAATGGTCACTCTGAGGAGGAGAAATGGCATGCCAATCACAGGGAGAAATGAAGAAGGCCCTCTGATCAACCATATCTATTGCTATCCCATTACATATTAAAAATCTTGCCAGGTTAAATTTCTTGGGCTTTGTTGATGAAAACTTTCTCTTTTGCTCTAGGAGGCAGGCCTATGCAAGGGCTCTGTAATAAACAGAGGGGTAAAACTTCAGAAAACTGTCTCTGTAATTTGCGAATTCTTTCCACATCCGGTAAGTTCGTTGGACAGCTATCATCTGCAGAAAATATTTATTCCTGGGTTGCTGAGTATGGTTTACTTTTTAAAATACATTGACTGGACTTTACCCAGCAACCCAACAAATTTCTCAAAGAATAATTCAATAAATGACTAGTTAAGACCTGGCTTGATTAAGCAGGCAGATGGCAATCTTCTTATAATATTTTTTCTGAGATATCATTATTTTAATAACAATGTTTATTTTATTTTGATTTAAAATTCTGCCTAAAGCCTCTAGACTGAGGTAGTTTATACTGTAACTCTTAAAATCCAATAGTGAAATGAAATGATTAGCAGCAATCAAACAACAACTGAATAAGCAGAGAAAGAAGTTTATAGGTAATTGTAGATGTATGTGGAAAAGACCTTGAGAGGTGGAGCAAAGAGTTAGCAAATAGCATTTACGCTTATATATCATCCCATGTTGCTTTCTGGGCATTTTACAATTTAAACATTATTTGCATATTTCCCCCAAGAATCCATGCCCTCATTTTACCAACCTCAGAAAGGCTGAGTCAACCTTGAGCCCCATCAGGATTAAATTCCAGGCTATGGCAGAATTTGCCTGCAATTCTGCACTTTAACCACTGCACCAATAGGACTCTTTCTTAGGGAAGAAAGAGATGTCTCTTAGGGAATAGTCAGAGAGCCAAGTAGCTGCATAATGGAGAAACAGGATCAGAAGGGACCCTCCCTAGTTTCGTGGGGTTGTAAAGGAGATGGTCAATTTGTACCTTCAGATTTACAAGATTTTATTAATGTAACCATGCAACAAAGTAGAGTGATCTCATCTGGACATGTTTCTTCTCCATCCACCTGGTAAGACTGACAAAAAATAAGGTCTACCTGTGAGGAAGTACAGTTGGAAAAGTCTCCCCTTCTTGCACACAGAGAGCAGAATTTATGGACCTCGATTGTCTTGAGCATTTCACAAAATAACTAAGCACAATTTATAGGCCAGATATGGACAGTTCCCTAAATCACTTACTCTCTCTTTTGTCTTAATCCGGGTCTGAACCCCAGGAGATACACCATCCTCAGCACTCAGCTAATGCCACAGAAACGCCAGCAAAGCAGAAGGAAACAGTGGGACAGGTGATCAACTATCATCTTTCAAGTAAGCCTGATGTGGCAGAAGTGAAGGAGCCACATCCAACCGTTAGCCTAGGAGAAGAAATCAAGCCAACCATTCCTCCCTACCCCAAATGGTTTTCCGAATCATTTGAATGCCCAGGAAAGGTTGCAATAAACATCCCTGGCCTTCAACTGCCTTCACGGCAAGTGGCTGAAACCTCCCAAACAAAAAGTGATGTACAACACTGAAACTTTAATTCAGAGGAAATCTCCCACCCCTCCTCTTTCCCTTCCCCCCCTCCTTGTCTCCCTCCCTCCTTTATCACAAGATCAGCAGCTACTTTTCTGCTCAAGGAAATATTGAAAACATTCAATAAAAGAAACCCTGTAGCATGACAGTCTTTGTAGTGGTTATTTCAAAAATCAAGTTTTTTTTCTCCATTTATTATTTTGAAACAAATACACAGCTTGTGAGAATGTAAGGCATTTTTCCTATTGTAACAGCAACGCCTGTTTTTTTTCCCCTGGTTGTTTCAGTCTTAGAGCTTAGAGTAAAAGGGTTTTTTTTTTAAATTCAGTAGTACAGGTATTTGATGTGTAGAAATCCAAACATTTCTTTACTTCTCATAAGATGCCTAAAGAAAACAGCATAGTAAAGAATATTACAAAGTTCTAAGAGATTATTTAAACCAGGCTTTGCATGTTAGCTGGACTCTGTTTAAAAAGCATTGTAACTGCTTTTACGATATGTTAGCTGGGGAATTCTGAGCATTGAAGTCCACGTGTCCAACCAACAGTAAAAAAAACACTGATTGAGAACACTGTTCCAACTCATGGCTTGGTGCAGGAATCCCATTTAAGGTATTCCAGAAAAAAAACCCTACATTTTTCCTGAGTATATCCAGTGAAGGAGACCCAAGATCTCTCTTGAGCATGGTTTGCCTAACATTGTCATAAAAGCCCTCAACGAAGGGTTAATTTGGATATATGGAATCTTTTGCACCAATCATTAATTCATTTTATATATATCCCTCCATCACAGACATTCTCAGGACCCCAGAGAATAATAATATAAGAAAATAAAAGAAAATAAAAACATACTTACAATACAAAACAGTATCCTGTATACACCTCCATTGATTCTAACGAACTTATGATAGGAGGCCATTTTGATTTCATTGAACTTCCCTTGGGAGGCCATTTTGTAGGACCAGCCCAATGATTGAAAAACAAAGTCTCTGGGCTTCAGTCCGTCTGCCTACTGGGAATGTTCTCCCAGCTCAGTCAAAGGAATTGGGAGAAATGCACTTTGCAGCTAACCTAGGGCCAAGCACAAAGCACTTTCTCACAACAGCCGCCTTGCGATGGAGGCTGTGTTAGGAAAGGATGTCAGTCCCAAAGACATCCAGTGACTCACAATTCAGGTCCAATACCACTAACCGCACTGGCTCAAGTTGTGCCAATAAGCTAGGAAAATAGAAAACATGAAAAGAGGGATGTTTCTATATTTGTGCACACGTGCTACTGTGTAATTCAATGTGTGGGTGACTTGAGGACAAGGGAAGGAGATGCTGCCCAGGGAATGAGCAGAGAAGAGAGGCAGGAACCCCCAGTTGCTGCACAGACAGAGGAAGAATCTTAGAAAGGGCCCACTCAGATGAATCAAGCAGCTAAAAGAAGCAGAGAGAAGTTTGTCCTCTCAGACTTGCAAAATTCTGTTAATGTAGTCTTACAATAAAGAAAAATTAGTTAGTTCATCTTGTCCTGTTTCCTGTCTGGTTCATTCCAAATTTGTCTTCTCATCTACGGATGCTTAGCAAACAAGCCATACCTCTGGCGGCCATTTTAATGCAAATGCACTCATAAAATCAACCATTTTCTGACTAGTAAGCCTCACAAACCCAGTCATTTTGTAGACAACAATATGTATAATATCATATAATATGTAATATTGAAGATGTCAGGTTGGAATTAAGGAAACTTATTAAAGGAATTGCTAAGGCAGAAAAGTGGCAGCTGTGGTGAGTGTTACATGACCAGTAACCAATGGCGGGACACTACTGCCTAGCAATAGGAAAGGAAATAATAAGTTAGAAGGATGCCCTTAGTAGAGGAATGTTAGCTAAGGCATGAAGCCATGTGCCCTTCCTGTGCCAGGCCAGCCCCTGCAGCCTTGGGGGCAGCTTGGCTGACGCTCCTCCTGCTGGAGTGGGAGGCCTTTGCCCTGGGGATCTGGGAAGGCTACCTTTGCAGGACAGCAGACGGGCCATGTGTCCTTCCCATGCCAGGCCAGCTCCTGCAGACCCAGGGTGACCATGCTGGGTGTGGCAGGAAAGGTGCCGAGGTGGGGGCAGCCTGACTGACCCTCCTCCGGCTGGAGTGTGGGGCCTTTGCCCTGGGGATCCAAGGAGGCCACTTTTGCGGGAGGGCGGACGGGCCATGTGCCTTTCCCATGCCAGGCCAGCCCCTGCAGCCCTGGGGTGGCCATGCTGAGTGGCGGCAGGAAGGGCACCAAGGTGGGGGTGGCCAGGCCGACACTCTTCTGGCTGGAGCAGGGGGGGGCTTTACCCTGGAGTTCCAGGGAGGCTTCCTTCCTGGCCTGGCCGGGCCCACCTGAGAAGTGAGCAGGAAGGCGGCAGCCCAGCACCAAAGTGGCGAGATCTTTTTTTTTTTTTGCGAGAAGTTGGAATTGATAGACTGACTTTTTTTTCTCCACAAACTTCTTTTGTTTCCCTGCACATGGCAGTGGAGGAGGAGAAATGGGACAGGGCTGCAAGTCAGGTAAGCAAAGAAATGCAATTCCTGGGGGAAGCCAGGGCGGTGGTGTGGCAAGCTCTCCAGCTCCACGGGGAAGGGGCAGCCGGCATGGGTGTTGACGGTTCACTTCAGCACCCTCCCTCCCCGAGCCTCCGGCACTCCACCTGATGCTTTGGTGACTGTGGTCAGAGCTGTGAAGAAGGCCAGGTGGCTGAAAGCACCAGCAGTCTGGCTCAGGAGCAAAAGGGAAGAGACTGGGCAGGTGAGGGGGGAATCTGGCCCACTTGTTCCACGGCTGTAATATATATGTATACAAAACGTTAGCAGTAGTTAAACCCGTTTATTCCATTTATTCTGTGAGGTAAACAAATCTGACAGGAGAACACGCGGGAACTTTGACAGCTGTCAAAGTTCCCCGCCAGGGCGCAGGCGCAGCCACTGACAGCTCGCGGCTGTCAAAACACCAAGCCATGCGGAAGTAAGAACTGTCAAGAGAAGACGGCGGGGATTGGCTCGGGCAGACGCGGCGCCAAAAGAAACGATCCTGATTGGATCTCCTTGACAGCTGCCGGCTATAAAAGCCGGACAAGTTATTCTGTTTTTGCCTTGTTCTAAATAAAGTCCTAGTTCAGTAACCTGTCGTCCGAGTGGTCCTTCGGCTACTTCACTGGCGACGAAGGTGGGATCGCTCCTGAGCTGAAGTCACGGCCGAGGAAGAGAGTTCCCGGCCAGAGCTGTCACTGGAAGTTTTAACTTCCGAACGGAGCGAGACCAGGACCGGACGACATGGCCAACTTCGGGCGTGTGAGGGAATTTGATACCCGCCATCCGGAGAGATGGCAGTCACACCTGGGGCAAGTCGAGGGGTTCCTCCTAGTCAGCAAAATCACAGACGACAGAGCAAAGGCCGCCGCCCTCCTGTACATCAGCGGGCCCCCGGTATACGATGCTGCCATTGGGCTGTTCAGCCCGGTACCCATCACAGAAGTCTCCTACGCGGACCTGGTCGACCAGCTCAACAAACATTATATGCCAGCCCGCTCGGAGCTGTATTGGCGAGTACAATTCGCCCAGAAGAAGCAGCGACCGGACAAGCCCGCAAACGACTTCATCGCTGGGGTCAGGCATGCCACGCGTAACTGCTGCTTCCCCGACTTGGAAGACCACATCAGGGACCAAGTGGTGATAGGTTTGAGGGACGAGCGTCTCCAAAAAAAACTGACATCAAACCCAGACATGAGCCTAGCCGAACTGACCCGAGAGATAATGGCCTATGAATATAACCACAAGAAAAAACCGACCACCGCAACACCAGAAAGTCCAGCAACCGTATACCACGAGAACGCAACCCTCAGCGACAGCGACGAGTCAATGGACTTCACAGACGGTGAGGCCCTTCAGCGCAGGATGGAGCGTCGACAACAGCGGAGAAGCGACACGTCAGATCGCCAAAGAGCCAGAAACCCCCCGCCACCACGATACGAGCAACGGGCCACCTGCGCCAGCTGCAGGGGCAACCATGCCCGGGGAAGCTGCCGGTTCCGGAACGCAAAATGCCACAGTTGCGGAAAAACCGGCCACATCAAACCAGTGTGCCGAAGCCGGCCCCGTGACAACGTGCATGATCTGGAGGCCAACCGCCCAGGTAGGCCAACCGCCCAGGCCAACAAGGGAGGAGCGCCAGGAATCTTAGTGGGTACAATAGATAAGGTGCATAGCCTAAGTCCAAAAGTAAGGATCAGGGTAAAAATTCAGAGTGTCACCTGCCCCATGGAGGTGGACTCCGGGTCAGCAGTCTCCTTAATATCGTTCAAAACGTATCAGGAGATCTGCCAGCAAAGCAATAGGGAAATTCCCCTTAAAAAAACCCAGGTCCATCTAGCAGATTTCCAAAAAAAACCCATTCCTCTAGAAGGGAAGGCTAAGGTCGATGTAGAATACAAAAAATTCAAGGGACCCCTGGAAGTCTTAGTGACTCCAGGGAACCACACCAACCTAATTGGGCTGAACTGGTTCAGCCCTCTGGGCATCGCCATTACTGGGGTAAACACAGTAGAAGCCTCTAGCCTCGAAGCCGTCTGCAACAAGTATGCAGACGTCTTTGATGGCACACTAGGGAAATACACTGGCCCTCCCATCTCCTTAAAATTAAATCCAACCATCCAGCCCATAAAGATAAGAGCTAGGAGGGTTCCATTTGCCCTCAAAGAAAAAATAGAGAACGAGCTAGAACGCCTCGTAGGACTAGGGGTGCTGGAACCTACAGAAGGGGGAAGTTGGGAGACCCCAATAGTCACCCCAGTTAAACCTAACGGGGAAATTAGATTATGTGCAGACTATAAAGCGACCCTTAACCTAGCCCTCAGCCCCCATGCTTACCCGGTGCCAGCGGTGAGGGACGTCCTCGCTTCCATCCGCTCCGGCGCCATTTTTGCAAAACTTGATCTGATGCAGGCGTACTTGCAACTGCCTGTCACAAATGACACCGCGGAAGCTCAAACAATTGTCACCCACCGCGGTGCCTTTAAAGTGAAAAGACTCCAATTTGGCATATCGGCAGCCCCGGGTATCTTCCAAGGTATCATGGAAAAAACCTTAAAAGGGATACCCGGGGTCTGCCCCTATTTCGACGATGTTCTCATCGCCGGGGAAAACGAAGCAAACTTAGCTGACAGACTGTCAGCTGTGCTGAGCCGACTCAGAGAAGCCGGTCTCAAACTAAAACGGGAAAAGTGCTCCATCGGAGTCACTTCCATAGAATTCCTAGGGTACAAAATAGACACCCAAGGCATCCACCCCACCACAGAAAAACTAAAGGCTATTCAGACAGCCCCCAGTCCAAAGAATAAACAAGAGCTGCAAGCCTTTTTGGGGTTATTAAGCTTCTACCATGCTTTCCTTCCCCACAAAGCCACTATAGCAGAGCCTCTCCATAGGCTCCTAGACAAGGGATCTGCCTGGTCCTGGACCAAAACACATGAAAATAGCTTCCAGTCATTAAAAAATATTATCTGTAACAGTTCAACAGTCACCCTCTTTAGAGAAGACACACCAGTATGCATCGCTTGCGATGCATCTCCCTACAGAATTGGGGCAGTATTAAGTCATCTTTACAAGGATGGCACCCAAAGACCCATAGCTTTTTATTCACGCACCCTGTCAAAAGCTGAAAGAAACTACGCGCAAATCGATAGAGAAGCACTAGCAATAGTCGCAGGGGTAAAAAAGTTCCATGACTATCTCTATGGGAGACCCTTTACCATATTCACGGATCACAAACCCCTACTAGGAATATTCACTTGGGATAAAACAACCCCACAGATTCTATCACCAAGAATACTGCGTTGGTCCACCTTCTTATCAGCATATTCATACAAATTAATACATAAGCCAGGGAAAGAATTAGGGCACGCAGACTGCCTCAGCAGGCTACCAATTCAAGGCAAGGACCCTGACCCAGCCCCGGCAGGGCAGATTCTGGCAATATCCCAACTTCCTGACTGTCCCCTCTCCGCTAAAATTATAGCTAAAAATTCAGCTAAGGACAAAATACTCAGCAGAATTCTCAGATGGACAACCACAGGATGGCCAGCAAAAAATCCACACCCTCAATTCCAGCCATACTATAACAGGAAAAACGAAATATCTTCACACCAGGGATGCCTTTTGTGGGGAAACAGGGTAGTAATACCTGACAAAAACATAGCACAAACATTAGACACCTTACACGAAGGGCATCCAGGCATAGTCAAAATGAAGGCTCTGGCCAATAGTTATGTCTGGTGGCCTGGCATAGATAAAGAAATAGAAAAATATGTGGGAGGGTGCTACACCTGTCAGTCAACACGAAGCGAGCCACCCCAAGCCCCAATTCATAAATGGGAAACTACAAAAAACCCATGGTCACGCATACATCTAGATTTTGCAGGACCAATCCAAGGGCAAAGTTTCCTAATAATAGTTGACAGCTATTCAAAATGGTTAGAAGTAATTCCCCTTAGAAAAACCACTTCAGGGGCCACCATACAAGCCCTTAGGAAAATATTCGCCACCCACGGCCTCCCAGACACCATGGTCTCAGACAACGGACCTCAATTCACCTCTCGTGAATTTCAGATGTTCGCTATTAGACTAGTCACGTCTGCACCGTTCCACCCATCGACGAACGGGATGGCTGAAATTATGGTGCGCTTGACTAAAGAAGCCTTAAAAAAGTTTGTAAAGGGGAACTGGCAGCGTCGACTCAGCCAGTTCCTAATGTCACAACATACAACTCCCTGCACAACAACCGGCAAGACACCAGCAGAACTAAGATGGGTGAGGAGACTGATAACGTGCCTCGACAGACTTCATCCCGACACTTACACCGCGGAGCCAGATCACCCCCCCCACACCTCGTACATTTAAGCCTGGGCAAATTATCTGGGCACGATCATACACAGCCAAACATAAATGGGTCCAAGGGACGGTGTTACAACAAACAGGACCCATTTCCTACCTAATACACACGCCTACTGAAGGCAATCTACGACGGCACATTGATCAGCTCAGGCCAAGACAACCACAACACCACCCAGACCCTCACCCACAGGACCACCAAAACCCACCCCCCCGGAGACATATTGCCGATACCAAATCAAGGGGAGGAGGATCAAGAGAACTTGCCACTACCAGAACCAGACATCATACCACCCCCAAGGCGTTCAAACAGGAACAGAAGAGCCCCTACATATTTGAAAGACTACCAATGGGCCGGCTCCAACGACCAACAAGGGGGAGGAAACACTCCAGGGGAGCGGTAAGGGGTGCAATATATATGTATACAAAACGTTAGCAGTAGTTAAACCCGTTTATTCCATTTATTCTGTGAGGTAAACAAATCTGACAGGAGAACACGCGGGAACTTTGACAGCTGTCAAAGTTCCCCGCCAGGGCGCAGGCGCAGCCACTGACAGCTCGCGGCTGTCAAAACACCAAGCCATGCGGAAGTAAGAACTGTCAAGAGAAGACGGCGGGGATTGGCTCGGGCAGACGCGGCGCCAAAAGAAACGATCCTGATTGGATCTCCTTGACAGCTGCCGGCTATAAAAGCCGGACAAGTTATTCTGTTTTTGTCTTGTTCTAAATAAAGTCCTAGTTCAGTAACCTGTCGTCCGAGTGGTCCTTCGGCTACTTCAACGGCCACTTTCATCCAAGCCACGTTGTGCTCACCAATGGCACAGCCATGAGGCTTGGTAAATCCCCCCCCTTCTGACCCACATGAAACCATAGCCAGGCCTCCCATGCCTATGGTAACCCTAACCCCCACTCCCCCCCAATCCTAACGGGAGATGGGAAGCCCTGGGGGGAAAAACAGGAAAAGTTTGGTGGGGAAGAAAACAGTTTTTCCTGTTTCCCAAATGGGGGAAAAAACTGTTTTTCACAAGTTTTCTGGGTTTTTTTTCCAGGCCTTCCCATCTCTAACCCACAGTGCCTAATCCCCAACCCTAACCCACCCTCCACCCAGGGCAAGCACAATGCCTAACCTGACATTTGTGACTAGAAAAGTCATAAAATGGGGCAAACTTCCATTAACAATTGTCTTACTTAGCAACAGAAATTTTAGACTCAATTGTGGTCGTACGTTGAGGACTACTTGTATTTTAGTTCTAGTGGTGAGTCAACTCTACTGGGTCCTACATCTCATTTCTAACTGAAGACAAAAACAGACATAGATTTTTGGTGCAGTGATTTAAATCCAACAGCTTGGTTGTTGCTTGGTAAGAGCCACCCTGAAAACCTATAGACTTCTAATCATTGACTCGGTGTTAATAATGTGTATGTTGAGGTTCAAAGGTGAGGGTTACTGTGAGATAGAAAAAACAAATATTAGCTATTGAGCTAAAGTATATAAAAAAATGTAAAGATCTTTCCTAGCCTTGTTCTCCTAGCTTGGCTCCAGCTGCTGTCTTCCCTGATTCCTCAAACGTTTCCAAAATGTCTCTTTTGATTTCCTTCTTCATTGGGGTTCAGATGCTTCACTCAGTGGTTACTTCTCCACCTTTTCGCTTTCTGCCCCCAACGTGCAACTCTTTGGAGGTAAAGGCCGCTGCAGAAATGGCTCTTAACAAACTCAATGCACATCGGAAAGAAGGCTACGTTCTTGGCCTCCAGCGCATTTTTGATGTCCGTGAACTACCCCAGGTAAAATTTCCTTCTCCTATTGACTTCCTTCTTTCCTTCAATTCGATAGCATCCAACTGTAAAGATGTCACATTAAACTAAGGCTATCTGGATTGGTAAAGAAAACAAAAAACAAACAGCTATTCATTGTCACCCAATTCTTTCTTTTATCTGCTAGTTATCCAGATTCTTCCAAACTAGATTTGATGGATCTAATAATAAAATAATAAAAAATAGTAATAAAGTAATAATACAATAAAAAAGATGTTGAGACTCTAGAAAGGGTACAGAGAAGGGCAACAAAGATGACTGGGGGACTGGAGGCTAAAACATATAGGGAACGGTTGCTGGAATTGGGTATGTGTAGTTTAACGAAGAGAAGGGTGAGGGGTGACATGATAGCAGTGTTCCAATATCTCAGGGGCTGCCCCAAAGAAGAGGGAGTCAAGCTATTCTCCAAAGCACCTGAAGGCAGGACAAGAAGCAACGGATGGAAACTAATCAAGGAGAGAAGCAACCTAGAACTAAGGAGAAACTTCCTGACAATTAGAACAATTAACCAGTGGAACAACCTGCCTCCAGAAGTGGTGAATGCTCCAACACTGGAAGTTTTTAAGAGGAGACTGGACAGCCATTTGCCTGAAATGGTATAGGGTTTCCTGCCTGAGCAGGGGGTTGGACTAGATGACCTCCAAGGTCCCTTCCAACTTACTTATTATAATAAAAGGACAGAACTAAGGAGTAATTTTCCAACAGTGAGAGCTAGTGGAACAGCTTGCCTTCAGAAGTTGTGGGTGCTTCATCACTGGAGGCTTTTAAGAAGAGACTGGGCAGTCCCCTGTCTGAAATGGTATAGGTCTCCTGCTTGAACAGTGGGTTTGGACTAGAAGACCTCCAAGGTCCGTTCAAAGCTCTGTTCTGATTCATAAATTAAGTGTACGGAGAGAAGGGAAGCAACTATTTGTCCTACACCCTTTGTTGTGCATCATTACTAAATAATAAATAATAAATAAAATAATAAATAATAAATAAAAAATTATCTTCAACAGCAGATCCGAATACCCCTGAGCATTCCTCTTTTTTTAATGAGACAGGACTGTACCTGTCCTAGATCTTCCATGTTAAGCTGATGGGACCAGTTGTGGCTATAATGGATATTCCCCAAGTTTCAAATAATTTTTTTTGTTCCAGGCGTGAATCTTTTGGAGTAAATGGTTACAAAATTACAGAATAGAATTGGAAGGGACCTTGGAAGTCTTCTAGTCCAACCCCTGCTCAAACAGGAGACCCTTTGCCATTTCAGACAAGTCTAGTCTCTTCTTTAAAAAAAACCATCGTGATAGTGCACCCACAACCTCTGAAGGCAAGCTAGTTAATTATTCTCACTGTTAGAAAGTTTCTCCTTATTTTTAGTTTGCTTCTCTCCTTGATTAGTTTCCATCCACTGTTTCTTGTCTTGCCTTTTTGGTGATTTGAAAAATAAGTTGACCCTCCCTCCTTCCTTGTGGCAGCCCCTCCAATACTGGCTCTCTGGCCATTCGCACTCCATAAATATGTCAGCATTCAAAGCTCCGGCATATTTGGTATCTTCCTTCCAAGCTGCACAACTTGTACAGAATCAGTGTTCTAAATTCAATTTAAGCAAGCCAGCATTAATAGGAAAAAGTTTAAAAAGTGATACACGGACAGCTATCAGTTCTAAAGGAAAGAAGAAACACCTATCTTCTTGACCAGTATAAAAGTTCTAAACCTCCTCCTTTCGTATATTTGGAAATGAAGTTTGACAGTATTTTTTCAGTGTAGCATCTTGCAGATTGTAACTTTTTTAAAGCAAAGTAAGATATTTCTTAAGTTATGTCTGTGGTATCCAACCAACGTTTGGTGTTAGCTAAAGTCAGTGTATATTTTGGGGTTGGGTGATCGTGTGCAGGTTGTGCAGGATTAAAGCTTTCCCTTCAGGAGCTCAGTTTACGATCCCATACAGTGTATTCCACATGGGAGTTACAGAAAAGAAGGGAAAAAAATCCATCTCCACCACAACCAGAGCCAGATGAGTGATTGCACATCCCAGGGACCAATCCTGCTCATCTTCTAACCGGACACTGCTGGATTCATCAAAAGGGTAGTTGGTTTCCTGACACTGAGTGAAAGTGGGTTGAATTCTTGCCTTTTTCTGAATGATAATTTGAAGGTTAATTTAATTCCATGTAATGTACTTATGGTGATTGACACCCTGCTTTGCCTTTTCAAGAATTTTCCTTTGTTTGTCCATAGTGGATGGGTGGTTCTCTTTTCTATATCACCTTGGATGTATTAGAAACTGAATGTCATGTCCAGAGCAGAAACCTGTGGAAAGAGTGCAAAATTAGAGAGGCACACCAGACGGTAAGTGATCGATTACTTAGTTTAATAAACTACCAACTGAGATTGGAAGGAAGTTGAATCTGGGTTTTGAACTGGTTTGCAAAGGAGGCTGAAGGAGTCACTCCATCTTCTTGTCGTATCGCAACAAACATGCCTCTTCATCACCACATCCTTCACCACTTCTCCACTCTTTCCACTGGTTCCCTCAGCATGTGCATGCACATGTACGATAATTCTCCGCAGTGAGCTGCCACTTCAGATCCATAGTAGAAATTAGGGTTGCACGAAATTGCAGGAAGAAATGTTGGAACTGTGGAAATGGGGAGAACAAGAAATGTAGAAAATTTGACTCTCCTCATATTGGAAGGAAGGTAAACTGGAGTCCAAGGTGTGAGAAAGATACAGCTTTTGTTTATGTATCATGAAATCATTGGTAAAAAAAATGGGTGACTCTAACAAAAACTACTTTTTCTTGTTCCAGGTCTATGGCCAATGCAAAATAATAATTCATTTCAACAGGAATTCAAATCATTCGCAATTGTACAGTTATGACTGTGTTTTACGCCCACGTACGTATTTTCCTACATATAGGTTTGCAAGAAAAATGTATCTAAGCACATCTAACCCCCAATTGCAGTTTTACAGATTTCCCTGCAGAAATTTAAAAAGTAGGTGCAAAGTCCCCAAAATTAAATTTTAAAGATTTATTTCGGTCTTCAGGATATCTTAGCTACATCTGGAGTTTCTGTTTGCTCTATTTCTCAACCACAGGTGCTATTTGGCCCGATTTGATTTTCTATAAATTTTCACATGGCTCCTATGCTTTTTGCATGTGCAGTTTCTCACAATTTTTTATTCTAATGAATTATTGTTCATTTTTATGTTATACATATTGTACTTTAATATATATATTTCTGTGCAGATTAATGCCTTTACAAAATTTATTATCAGACTCAAAAACATGGTGACCTCCATGTTGTCATGATATTGCAATAATCTGATAAGATTTGTTGTACATGTACAGAAAAAAAATCCTGACAGAACAAATATGTTGTCCCTTTGCATCTAATTTTAATGCCTGAATTAAACTGTGAGCGAGGGACTAGCAATTGAAATTCTCCATCAAATTCAAACAATGAAACAAATATTTGTAATTAATCCAAGAATGGAATTCAGATTTTTTATCTTCTATTCAAGCCGAAATTTCACTTTATGTTCAATTCATGAAGCACTGTGTGACTTGGCAACCCAGTAAGACCTATTGTGTATATAAACAAACAAGAGTCAGATTGACTATAACATGTACAGTATGGACCTTTTATGACTTGTGGACTTCAACTCCCAGAATTCCTGAGCCAGCCATGCTGGCTTAGGAATTCTGTGAGTTGAAGTCCACAAATCATAAAGGGCCCATCATTCCCCACCTCTGATTTAGACAATATGATCATATGGTATCATGGTCAAGAGATAAAGAAACTCCATTTTCAATCCAATCCAAGTTTGTGCTTTCATTGAAATATATGAGCTGAAATCCAATTTTATATTGGACCAATGTTCTAATTCAGTGTTTCTCAACCTTGGCAACTTTAAGATAGGCGAGCTTCAATTCTTACAGTTTCCCACACATGAATGCTGGCTGGTAAATTCTGGCAGTTGAAATCCCCCCTCCATGAAGTTGCCAAGGTTGAGAAACACTTTCCTAAATGTTTGCTACATTGTTCTCTAGTTTCTCCAGCTGCTATGGCAAAAATCTGCCCTGATTGTCCAACCCCCAGAGACCCTTCTGAAGCCACTTTTTGGGAAACAGCGGCCGAGAGCCTGGCCAAATTCAACGCTGAAAGCAAACATGTTCATTATTTCACCATCCTCAATGTCACCAAAGCCAGATCGCAGGTAATGCTGAAATGTCAACACTGTGTCCTTGGTTTGTCTGGAAAAAAGTAATTCTTGTAATAATTCCCAATCTGGCATCCTTCAGATAGGTTGTGAATAAAACTCAAAGAATTCTGGAAGTAACTGTACCTAAACTTCAGAGAAAACCAGATTAGGAAACTAGCAAGTATACCTAGCCACCATCCAAAATTCCCAGTTCTAAGGACAAGTATTGTTCAGTACTATTTATTAGGCAGGAAACCATTTACCGTATTTTCCGGCGTATAAGACGACCCCTGACTTTTGAGAAGATTTTCAAGGTTTTTCGTCTTATACGCCGGAAAATACTTACATGCCAGTTGCCAAGTGTCCGACACAAGCCTGATTCAGATTCAGCCCTGTCTGATGCAAATGGTGCAAAGCCATGCGCTCTTCCAGGCCAGACTCTGCAAACAGCACGCCAGAAGCCGCAACCACCGCGGGAACTCTGAGTCCCCGCCTTTCGGCAGCCTGCACAACCAAGCGCGATTCGGCTTTGAGATAGCATTTGCAGACGGAGCAGCCGCCGCGTCTGGAGCCAAGCCCTGCCCAGGAGACGGTTGGCCAGGCGGGCCCAGAAGACGCGCTAGAGAGCCGGGCTTGGGGCGGCCATGCCAAGGCCCGCTGGCGAGGGCCGCTGCATGGTCTGCGGGCAAGAGGGGTGCCAAGTAGCGCTGTTCCGCACTCCATGACCAGGCAAGCGATTCTTCCGGTCGGCGTGGGTCAGGCGGTGCCTCGGCAGGAGCAAAGGTGCTCCCTTCCTACTGTCTGTCGCGGCCTACAGGCGTGACATTCAGCGGGGCCCCTCTTCGCAGCACGCCGCACAGGCCTCACCTGTCTCCCCATGGACGCATCTCCCTCGCTACGGGAGCCACCCCCGCCATCCCTGCACGCCACAGACGGAGGCCCACCTCAACTTGTCGTGAGCCTGCCTTCCGCGCGTCGGCTGCTTCTTCCGACCGTCCAACGCCGCATCCGTCCCTCCAGTGATCGCCGGCCTGGCTCGGAGGCAGGGGAGGCTCGCGAAGGGGAGGCTTCTCCCTCCCGTCTGAACCCCGGTGGCAATGGCGACAGCGGCGGCTCAGCTCCAAGCCGTTCCATCCCCTCCCCTGATCCAATGAGTGATTGATACACCAACGCCCGGCGCGCGCAGGACAACTCTACCGGGTCTCGCCAGGTGCCAGCGGGCTCCGCGGCATCCTTGACTGGGACCGGACCCATCCAGGCTGCAGTGCCTAGACGCGGTGTGGGCTGGGAAGTTTGGCGGCGACTTGCTGGCTGGGAGGCCTCTTTGGAGCGCGTTACCGGGGACTGCAGATCAGAGAGGTGAATAGTATTTTCCAGCGTACAAGACGACCCGGCGTATAAGACTTTTGAGACGATTTTCATGGGTTAAAAAGTCGTCTTATACGCCGGAAAATACGGTATTAGTCAGGAAACTAGCTAAGAAGGGTTAGGCTGGGTTGATGCTTGGATGGGAGAATGTTACAAAAGTTCTCAGAGTTCTCAGGGGATATCTTTAGTGATCCAAGTCATTTATCTGTTTGTTTGTTACATTTGTTTGTTGGGGGCAATTAAGCTGACTTTGTAATAATGCCACTTGGTGTGTGTGTGAAAGCCCTACTAAGCAGGCATATACATAGAATGAAGGCTACTGCTAAGTTTGTAAAGCCGCCCTGAGTCTTCGGAGAAGGGCGGGATATAAATGGAATTAAAATAAAATAAAATAAAATAAATTATTGGCCACCCGTGTTGCCGTGGGGCTACTCTGGCCAGCTCTCAACAATAAAATGGGAAAAATAATAAAAAATGTAAACATAAGAAGAGCAAGGCAATGAGTCAATAAAAATAAACAAGGGCAATAATATAAATTAAAAGATGGGTGGAGGGAGCAGGATGGGATCAGCTAATTAGTCAATAGCCACCTCCAGTGGACAAATAGTCCTTGACTTACAACAGTTCATTTAGTGACCGCTCAAAGTTACAACGGCACTGAAAAAAGTGACTCATGACCATTTTTCACTCTTGTGACCATTGCAACGTGCCCATGGATCACACGATCAAAATTCAGACACTTGGCAACAGACTCATATTTATGTCAATTGCAGTGCGACATTCTGAAAAGCGAAATCAATGGGGAAGCCAGATTCACTTAACAATCGTGTGACTAACTTAACATCTGCAGTGATTCACTTAACAACTGTGGCAAAAAAAGTTGTAAAATGAGGCAAAGTATGCTTAACAATTATTACAATTGTTGGGCTCAATTGCAGTCGTATGTCAAGGATTACCTATATTCCCCTAGTGGGTCCCGAGGCCAAACAGCAGAGTCAGATCTTTAGACCATTATTTGCTTTATTTTGGCAAGATTTCTGTCTACAGGTGAGCAATGATAAAGGAAACGTCTTTGAAATTACTCAGCATGTATTTCTTGGTTTTTTGGAGCATGTCATTCTGCAACTTGGTGCTCTATGGATCAGTTGGACTTTGATTTCCATAACTATTATGGGACCTGCTCTAACTTTTGCCTGTGACTTTTTCACAGTGGGTTGTTGGTCCTTCCAACTTTGTGGAGTACACCATCCAAGAGACCTCTTGTCCCAAAAGCCAGCCAGTGTCTGTCATCACTAAGTGTCCTCTGCTCCCATCCAACACTGCAGTGAGTATTCAGATATCTTGCACAAAATCTGTAAGTACATTTCTTTTCCAGATCTAATAAAAATGGAACTGAATAATTTGGGGAAGCCAGCTCTAATCTTATAGGTTGTGTGCCATGCTAAAAGATATTAATTTGAAATAACCTCTTGTGTGAGTACAGGAATCAGTTTTAGTTAGCCTAGGTTTTGGATTTAACACATTGTATGAATCCAACAATTCCATTTGAAGGACAACTGTTAGGCAGATACTAATATACTAATATAGCTTTAATAAATCTATTTGAAAAGAAATGGAAGAAACAGTAATAATACCATACCGAATCAGCAGAAGAAGTTAAATCTAAAATTAGATTTTGTAGAGGTAGACAGGAACCAGACAATGATAATGTTGAAACCCCTTGTACAGGAATTCTCCTATCATCCCTCCAAGGATCTAGGTCAGCTTGCTGGCCAACTCACCATGGCCATCTTGCCATGTCCAACTCACCCCGGACAATTCCACATGGGATAACTCAATGTGATAAAGGTTATCGGCACTGTTTCTTTGGCATTATTTCCATTGACATTTATCACATTGAGTTATCCCACATAGAATTGTTTGCATCGAGTTGTCCCACAGTAAGTTGATCATACAGGGACGCGGTGGCTCAGTGGGTTAGGACGATGAGCTTGTCGATCAGAAGATTGGCAGTTTGGTGGGTCGAATCCCAAGTGCCGCGTAGCAGAGTGAGCGCCTGTTACTCATCCCAGCTTCTGCCCACCTAGCAGTTTGAAAGCACGTAAAAATGCAAGTAGAAAAATAGGGACCACTACGGTGGGAAGGTAACAGCGTTCCGTGCACCTTTGGCGTCTAGTCATGCCAACCACATGACCACGGAGACGTCCTGGGACAAGGGCTGGTTCTTCGGCTTTGAAACAGAGATAAGCACCGGCCCCTAGAGTTGGAAATGACTAGCACGCATATGCGGGGGAACCTTTACCTTTACTTTTTAAGTTGACCATGGTGAGTTGTCATATGCCAAGTTAGCCGCAGTGAGATGGCCGCAGCAAGATGGCTATGGCAGGTTGGCTGCAGCGATATGGCTGCGGCGAGTTGGCCCCGGCAACATGGCTGTGGCGAGATGGCTGTGATGAGTTGGCCACATTCCATCCCTAGAAAACTAGCTGTCCATCCTTTGCTTGATAATGTCTACTGATGCAGTACACATAACTCAAGGAAGCAGGCTGTTCCATCTATGCAGTATCGTTTGGTGCTCTCTAACCCAACGTATAAATCAGAATGTTAATTATAATTTAGCGGAATTTTGCAGGGCAATTCTTTACTAACCAAAATTATATACCAATAGGAATTTAATAATTAAAATAACGATTTCACTCTGTAACACCAGAAAGCTATTCAGTCACCCCTAGAACAGTTGGACCAGTACAGTCTGAAAGAAAACAGAATATTTTGGAATTCCCAGAATACTATGTTATGTTCACAAATAGAAAGGAACTGATGAATAGCCTCACAGCACAGGAAATGTACATTGGAAGATCCCGCAGTACAAGAGTGTTAACAAAATGTATCTTCACTTCAAACTTAAGAATCAGTTTTCTTCCACTTTAGGAAATTCACGCTGAAAAACCCTATGTTATGCATGTAGCCCAAAAGAAATGAGAAAAAGAAAAAAAATCAGTTTCTAACAAGGATAGCGCACAAATTTGGGTTTGCCATGCTGTTCACTCTAACTGGAGCACGGAAACAGTTTTTTTGACGAGGAGAAATGGCATGCCAACCATAGAGACTAACAGAGAAGGCCCTTTGATACAGAACATCTGAGGAACAATATGTATTGCTGTCTCACTGCATATTAAAAACATGTGGCCAACTTAAACCTTTTGGGGATTTTTTTTTTGATGAAAAGTTTCTCTTTTGCTCTAGGAGGCAGGCCTATGCAAGGGCTCTGTGGTAAATAGTCGGATTGAAAATCGGAAATTTGTCACTGTGAAATGCCATTTCTTCCCACACCTGGTAAGTTCCTCAGACAGCTATCATCTGCAGAAAATATTCACTCCAGGTTTCTCAAACACGTTTTACTTTTTTAAATTTTTTAATTGGGGTTTTAAGTATACAGGGTTCAATTTAATATTTTTTAATTTGGTTTTTTAACTTTTGTATGGGGGATTTTTTAATTTCCTGTAAACCGCCCTGAGTCCTCAGGGAATAGGGCGGTATATAAATTTAATAAAATAAAATAAATAAAATAAATAAATAAATCATTGACTGAACTTTACCCAACACACCAATCAATTTCTCAGTTAAATAATAGCTTTAAAAAAATCACTAGTTAAGTCCTCGCTTGATTAAGCAGGTAGAAGATCTGCTTAACAACTTTACTGTTAGTTGTCTTTATTGTAAAGTTCTTGATTATATTTCAGTTTTGCATTCTACCTAAAGCCTCTGAAGTGAGGTAATTTACAACTCCCTAAATAAGATACAATAATAAGATAATGAAATGAAATGAAACGAACAAATATAAATAGAAACAACTGAACAACCCCCCCCCTGATTTTTTAAAAAAATGCATAAATAGGTTCATAGATAATTAAGGGTACCACAAGAGCATACAATTGGAAAGGTCTCACCTTGCTGCATCCAGACAAATTATTAACACCAACTGCCTTGAATATGCCACAAAATAAGCAAGCACAATTTATAGGTCCAGATACTGACAACCCCCTAAGCCACTTTTTTTGTATCTTTTGTCTTATTAGCCACCAGTTACAGATGAACAGACTCCACTGTCCGGATTGGAACCTGGGCAGGAAGAACACCATGACGATGGTAAAAGACACAGAAATCACCATGAAGAGAACAGACACCATCGTCACCACTCCCATCCTCATCACCACAAACATCATGGACATAAGCATGAAGACCAGGAGCCACACTCTCCTCACCACTCAGCTAACATCACCGAGATACAACCAGACCAGAAGAAAGTATTGGGTCGGGTGATCATCTATCCTCCTTCAAGCAAACATGTCTCACTACACTCCTTACCAGAGGTCCAGGAGCCCAAACCAACCTCTAACCCCAGTTTGACTTGTCCAGAACAGGAAGCCAGTCCTCACTCAGTAAAGTCAGCCAGGCCAGCCGTTCCTCCCTTCCCCAATGGGTTTTCAGAATCACCATCATGCCCAGGAGACCTTGCAATACAGGTCTATGGCCTTCACCTTCATAGGCCAGAACTTCACTAAAACTGAATGATGTACTGTAGGACCCTGGAATCTTAATCTAATAGAAACTCGTCAGATCTCCCCACACAAAAGCAGAATTCTCTTGGCTTCCATGTTCGCTAGTTTATTGTTTTGTAGCATCATACCAGCGAAGTTTTGATTTTAATTTAATTTTCATGAATAAAATACTGTTCGGATTCATACACTCTGGGAAGTGATGGATTATTTAAAACATGAGGTACCAAATGAGCAATTAGGTGCATGTAGACCATCAGGCTACTTCATAAATCATGGTTCAAAAATCTGAATGATTAAAGACTAAGAAATATAATTATGTCTGAACTCATTATACAGATCCTGCCTCTGTGGCTTGATGGCCCGGCAGAGGGCGGGGGAGAGAGGAACCAGCCATCCAAGCAGCAGGCCAGTGCATACATGTGCAGCTCGATTTGTGCAAGCAGCGGGCTGGCACACACGCAGGCATGCACAGCTGATTTGCACGTTGAGCTACACACTCGGATGCACACCCACTGGCCCACCACTCTGCAAGATGAGCTGTGCACGCTAGCCTGTCTCTCACACAGTCTGGTTGGGAATAGGCTACAGCCCCTGTAGTGGGCCATGGCCCAGGGGTTGGGAATTCCTGATCTAGCTATTCTACCCAGAGCCATCTGAATATAATTGCAAGTGTCAGAAAACCAACCTCAAAAAATGTCAGACATGCAGAAATCAATCCGAGTTGTCTCTTTCTAAGGGTTAAATAAACCTGTCATCTGGAGACACACCGAAGATTTGACCATGAATTGGACTGTGCAAGTCAAGCAAAAACAACTAAAACCATTTTTTGATTTGGAATTGAACAGATGGGAACCAGTTTCTGATATGATATGCAGTTTTGTAGCATCATACCAGCGAAGTTTTGATTTTAATTTAATTTTCATGAATAAAATACTGTCCGGATTCATACATTCTGGGAAGTGATGGATTATTTAAAACATGAGGTACCAAATGAGCAATTAGCTGCATGTAGACCATCAGGCTACTTCATAAATCATGGTTCAAAAATCTGAATGATTAAAGACTAAGAAATATTATTATGTCTGAACTCATTATACAGATCCTGCCTCTAGTGTCCCACAATAAACCTTAAAAGTGGGCCTTTAATTCTAAGTTAAGGTGGTGACTTTGTCAATTGCAGATAGTCCTTGACTTATACCATTTCATTTTGTGACGCGGTGGCTCAGTGGGTTAGGATGCTGAGCTTGTCGATCAGAAGGTCGGCAGTTTGGCGGGTCGAATCCCGAGTGCCGCGTAACAGAGTGAGCGCTTGTTACTCGTCCCACCTTCTGCCAACCTAGCAGTTCAAAAGCACATATAAATGCAAGTAGAAAAATAGGGACCACTACGGTGGGAAGGTTACAGCGTTCCGTGAGCCTTTGGCATCTAGTCATGCCGGCCACATGACCATAGAGATGTCCTCGGACAAGCGCTGGCTCTTCAGCTTTGAAACAGAGATGAGCACCAGCCCCTAGAGTCGGAAACGACTAGCACACATGTGCGGGGGAACCTTTACCTTTACCTTAAAGTTGCAATGGCACTGAAAAACTTATATTTTTCACACTTATGACCATTACAGTATCCCCATACTCATATGATCAAAATTCGGATAGGTGGCAACTGGCTCATATTTACGAGAGTTGCAGCGTCCCAGGGTCACATAATCACCTTTTGTGACCTTCTGACAGGCAAACTCAATGGGGAAGCCAGATTCACTTAACAACTGTGTTACTAATTTAACCACTTTAACAATTGTGGCAAAAAAGGTCGTAAAATGGGGCAAAACTCACTTAACAATGGTCTCACTTAGCAACAGAAATTTTGGGCTCAGTTGTGGTCATAAGTCAAAGACTACCTATATTGGCAAGATATCTTCAGTTTTACACAGAAAAAAACCCGGATGCATAAAAGTAGGTCATGATATCTCATGGGTTGTTCAACCATCACAGAAGTCTATATACTGGGATCTGCTCTTCAAATCTATGCAAGTTACCTCTTTCTTCCTGTATCCCAGTACTGGAGTTTCATGCTATTTTAGCCATTGGTTCAAATATTAGTCCCTCGTTTGGGAACCTCATTTCCTCTTGTTTACTCCATCAACACTATTTGTTTAGCTTAACCAGGGATCAAGGCAACTGGTTCAAGAACCTTGAGATCAGAGCTACCAAAAAGTAAACATCTCTTTGAGTTTATGGAATTAGCTTTCTAGTATCAGCTCAAAAGAGCTCCAATCTGTGACTTAAGAGGATCAAATCACTGCATAGCCCAAATGAAATTGCTAGCCTGTGCTCTATTTATTGTGGTATGGACCACATCCTGCCAAGCCTTGGTAGTCCCTGAAGACTGCAATGATGCCAGAATAGAGAAGAGTGCAGAGGTGGCCCTGGATTTAATCAATAAACATCGCAAAGAAGGCTACATTTTCGCCCTGTTCCGTATTGTTGATGCTCATGTGCAACATGTGGTAAGTACCACAGCTGTGGTTGGCTCCTCACTGATAGGGGCCTGGTTCCAGCATTGAGTCCATGTCTGTCATAATACTCTTGATTTAATGCAACCACTAGATAATTATTTGATTGCATGGTGTGATCATTTTGGAAGTACTTGTTTGTGTCACTTAGGGGTTGTTTTTGTTTTTTGAAATGGAACTTTTAAAGAACTTTTTTTTAAAAAAAACATTACTAATTAATTGGGGGAGCTTGTAAACTCACTTGAGCTTAATTTTAAAATATGCTTAATTTTAAAGTGCAAGTGTAAAATATGCCACTGTGAAGGCGAGGAATCTAGAATCTCTTCTTTTCCACCAATTTATGAGAAAAAATAAAACCAATACAGGTAGTCCTTGACTTATGACTGCTCCCTTAGCAACCGGTCAAAGTTACAACACACACACCCCTCCCCAAAGCTATTTATAACCTGGTTTCAAAGTTAAGGCCACTGCAGTGCTTTTGCAGTTGTTTACCTTTACAACCAACCACAGGTAGCAGCCCCCCCACCTATCCCCCCACTCCATTCTTCTGAATGCCCACATGCCTTCGCCTGCTCCCAGTCCAGTCACTCAGCCATCCTAAGGAAATTAGTCGGGCAGCAGAAGCTAGTGTTCCATTAGGAACTGTTACAGATTGTAGGCCAAGGCCTGCTTCCCACTCAGCAAACTCAAGGATTTGCAGGACTCAGCCTGCTCCATCTACTTGTGGAGTCTGTGGAGAGAGACAGAGAGACTCAGACACACACACACAGCCCTTACAGGATCACAAAAAGAATACCGGCTTGCAGAATAACATCTAGTTGTCATGAGGCAGCCTCTGTTGAAAAACTGGGTTTTCCGTTGCATCGGCCTAAAGGAAGAGAAAATTAAAAGCAAGTTTCAAAATGATGTCCTAGCAACTACGGTCACAGTTTCAGGAAGATGCGGAACCGGAACGAAGGAACGCTGTAGGCGTTAACTAAAGATATCCAAAACAGCGTTAGGTGTTGTAAGGTTTTTAGCTCAGAATTCCAATAAATCCAAAAAGATTCTGAACACGAAGCTACTGAAAATAACACGGTTTTATTCCTTTGATCAAAGTAATAAGCTGGGTGTCCCAGTCTCGTCACATGTACGAACACTGTGAGACAGAAGAGAATGAGCACATCCTAATAAAAAATTTCTTCCTTTTCTAACTAATACACATTTTCCCCCCTTAACGTTGCAAGTTTTCTGCACATCTAAAGATTTCTTTTTCGTTTGAATCTCCTTATCTATCAAGCATGTTGCAGTTCTGCATCTCTAAGCTCTGAATACGCAATAGCTCAATAGCTGGCAATTAACCCAGAAACTTAACTTGTTCCTTTGCAGGCACTGTGTTGTATATGTAAACAGTAATAATACTTCATTAACAGATTGTAAAAACTAGGGAAGCCGCCTGACAGAAAAACACGCGGGAACTTTGACAGCTGTCAAAGTTCCCTGCACAGCGCAGGCGCCACCACTGACAGCTCGCGGCTGTCAAACTCCGGACCAGGCGGAAGCCTGAGCTGTCAAAGTTCCCCGCACAGCGCAGGCGCAACCACTGACAGCTCGCGGCTGTCAAAACACCAAACCATGCGGAAGCCGGAGCTGTCAACAGAAGACGACGCGGATTGGTCCCGGTTTGACGCGGCGCCAAAATGAACACTCCTGATTGGCCCTCGCTGCCAGCTGCCGGCTATAAAAGCCGGACAAGTTATTCTATGTTTGCCTTGTACTAAATAAACCCTGTTGTTAACTAGCCTGTCGTCCCGAGTGGTCCTTAGGCTACTTCACTGGCGACGAAGGTGGGATCGCTCCGGAGCTGAAGTCACGGCCGAGGAAGAGAGTTCCCGGCAAGAGCTGTCACGGGAAGTTTTAACTTCCAAAGGAGCAACCCAGGACCGGACGACATGGCAAACTTCGGGCGTGTGAGGGAATTTGATACCCGCCATCCCGAGAGATGGCAATCACACTTAGGCCAGGTCGAGGGATTCCTCCTCGTCAGTAAAATCACTGACGACAGAGCAAAGGCCGCCGCTCTTCTATACATCAGCGGACCACCAGTGTATGATGCAGCCGTTGGCCTGTTCAGCCCAGTGCCCATCACAGAAGTCTCCTACGCGGACCTGGTGGACCAGCTGAACAAGTACTATATGCCGGCTCGCTCAGAACTGTACTGGCGGGTCCAATTCGCCCAAAAGAAACAGCGGCCGGACGAGCCCGCCAACGAGTTCATCGCCGGGGTCAGACACGCCGCACGGAACTGCTGTTTCCCCGACCTGGAGGACCGCATCAGAGACCAGGTGGTGATCGGTCTGAAGGACGAGAAGCTGCAGAAGAAGCTAACATCCAAACCCGACATGAGCCTGGCAGAGCTGACCAGAGAAATAATGGCCTACGAGCACAGCCACAAGAAGAAGCCGACAACCTCGACCCCAGAGAGCCCAGCGACCGTCTTCCAAGAGAGCGCAACCTTCAGCGACAGCGAAGAGTCGGTGGATTTCACCGACGGAGAAGCCCTGCAGCGCAGAATGGAACGCAGGCAACCAAGGAGAGGCGACACTTCAGACCGCCGTAGGTCCAGGAACCCCCCTCCGCCGCCGCCACGTTACGAGCAACGGGCCGCCTGTGCCAGCTGCGGGGGCAACCATGCCCGGGGAAGCTGCCGATTCAGAAATGCTAAATGCCACAATTGCGGAAAGACCGGCCACATCAAGCCGGTGTGCCGCAGCAAGGGCCGTGACAACGTCCATGATCTGGAGGCAAACTCCCCAGGTAGGCCAGCTACCCAGGCCAGCAGAGAAAAACCGCCAGGGCCCCTGGTAGAGACAATTGACAGGGTAAACAGCCTAAGCGCAAAGGTTAAGGTCTGGGTAAAAATTCAGGGGGTACCCTGCCACATGGAGGTGGATTCAGGGTCAGCAGTCTCCTTAATTGCATTAAAAACGTATCAGGAGATCTGTCGGCAAGGCAAGGGACAAATTCCCCTGAGGCAAACCCAAGTACACCTAGCTGACTTCCAGAAAACCCCCATTCCTCTGGAAGGGAGGGCTAAGGTCATAGTGCAGTACAAGGGGTTCAAGGGTCCCTTAGAGGTTTTAGTTACGCCAGGGAACCGCACCAACTTGATAGGGTTAAACTGGTTCGGGCCGCTAGGGATCGCCATAACGGGGGTAAACACAATTCAATCACCCAGCCTAGAAGCCGTTTGCAACAAATATGCAGACGTCTTCGATGGCACTTTAGGAAAATACACTGGACCCCCCATCTCCTTACAGTTAAACCCAGCAATCCAACCAATTAAGATAAGAGCTAGGAGAGTACCCTTTGCCCTAAAAGAAAAAATAGAAAACGAACTTGATCGCCTCATAGGCCTCGGGGTGCTTGAACCAACGGAGGGGGGGACCTGGGAGACCCCTATTGTCACCCCAATTAAACCTAATGGAGAAGTGAGAGTCTGCGCAGACTATAAAGCGACAGTCAACCTAGCCCTCAGCCCCCACGCTTACCCGGTGCCAGCAGTAAGGGACGTATTTGCTTCCATCCGTTCTGGCGCCATTTTCGCCAAACTCGATCTCACGCAGGCGTATTTACAACTGCCTGTCACTGAGGACACCGCGGAAGCCCAGACAATTGTCACCCACCGCGGTGCCTTTAAAGTAAAGAGACTCCAATTCGGCATATCGGCGGCCCCAGGTATATTTCAGGGTATCATGGAGAAGACCCTGAAGGGAATACCCGGGGTCTGCCCCTATTTCGACGATGTTCTCATCGCCGGAGAAAACGAAGCAAACTTAGCTGACAGGCTGTCAGCTGTGCTGAGCCGGCTCAGAGAAGCCGGCCTCAAACTAAAGCGAGAAAAGTGCTCTATTGGAGTCACATCCACTGAATTCCTAGGGTACAAAATAGACGGCCAGGGCATCCACCCCACCACAGATAAACTAAGGGCTATTCAAACTGCACCCAGCCCAAGGAATAAACAAGAGCTTCAAGCTTTTTTAGGGTTATTAAACTTCTACCATGCCTTCATCCCCCATAAAGCCACTATCGCGGAGCCCCTGCATAGGCTCCTGGACAAGGGCACTGTTTGGTCCTGGACCAAGATACATGAGAATAGTTTCCAATCATTAAAACAGATTATCTGTCACAGCTCAACTATCACCCTATTCAGAGAAGATACCCCAATATGCATCGCTTGCGATGCCTCTCCCTATGGAATCGGGGCTGTATTAAGTCATCTATTCAAGGACGGTACACAAAGACCCATAGCCTTCTATTCACGCACTCTGACCAAAGCAGAAAGAAATTACGCACAAATAGACAGGGAAGCCCTAGCAATAGTTGCAGGGGTCAAAAAATTTCATGACTACCTTTATGGGAGGCCATTTACTATATTTACTGACCACAAACCCCTGCTGGGCATATTCACTTGGAATAAAACTACACCACAAATTCTCTCTCCGAGAATATTACGGTGGTCCACATTCTTAGCAGCCTATTCCTATCAACTAATACATAAACCAGGAAAAGAATTAGGACACGCAGACTGCCTCAGCAGACTGCCCATGCAAAACAAGGACTCTGACCCAGCCCCAGCCGGTCTGATTTTAGCAATCTCCCAACTTCCAGATTGCCCCCTGACTGCAAACATTATAGCCAACAATTCAGCCAAAGACAAAATACTTACCAGAATCCTCAAATGGGCCACAACAGGGTGGCCAGCTCAAAACCCACAACCCCAATTCCAACCATATTTTAACAGGAAAAATGAGATCTCCACCCATAGGGGATGCCTGCTGTGGGGAAATAGGGTCATCATACCAGAGAAAAACATAGACCAAACATTACACATTTTACATGAAGGACACCCAGGCATTGTAAAGATGAAAGCGATGGCTAGAAGTTATGTATGGTGGCCAGGCATTGATAAACAAATAGAAAAGTACGTGGGAGGGTGCTATACCTGTCAGGCGACCCGAAACGAGCCACCCCAAGCACCGATCCACAAATGGGAAACTACAAGGAACCCTTGGTCACGTATACATTTAGATTTTGCAGGACCTATCCAGGGCCAAAGTTTCTTAATTGTAGTGGACAGCTATTCTAAATGGCTAGAAGTCACTCCCCTTAGAAAAACAACGTCCGAATCCACTATTCAAGCCTTAAGGAAAATATTCGCCACACATGGCCTTCCAGACACCATAGTTTCAGACAACGGACCTCAATTCACCTCTCGTGAATTTCAGATGTTCGCTATGAAGAATTGTATTAGGCTGGTAACGTCGGCGCCGTTCCACCCATCGTCGAACGGGATGGCTGAAATTATGGTACGGTCCACAAAAGAAGCCTTGAAAAAATTCGTTAAAGGGAATTGGCAGAGGCGTCTCAGCCAGTTCCTCTTGTCACAACACTCAACCCCATGCACAACAACGGGCAAATCACCAGCGGAATTGAGATGGGGGAGGAGGCTAATAACACGACTCGATAGACTGCACCCTGACACATACCCAGAAGAAAAAGAGCACCCCTACCCAAACCGCACACTCAACCCAGGACAATTGATATGGGCACGGTCATACACGGATAAAAACAAGTGGGTCCAAGGGACAGTACTAAAACAAACCGGACCCATTTCATACCTTATTGCCACACAAGCACACGGCAACATACGCCGCCATATTGACCAACTCAGACCCAGACAACCACCATACAACTCTGAGCAACCAAAGCATTCCGAGCTACAACCCCCCCCCCCCGGAAATACTTCCTATGCCAAACCAGGAAGAAGAACAGCAGGGGAACGAACTACCAGAACCAGACAATCCCCCACCCCTTCGCCGCTCCAACAGGAATCGAAGAGCCCCCACCTACCTAAGAGACTATCAGTGGGCAGGTTCCAACGTCCAAGGGGGAGGAAACGCGCCAGGGGAGGGGTAAGGGGTGTGTTGTATATGTAAACAGTAATAATACTTCATTAACAGATTGTAAAAACTAGGGAAGCCGCCTGACAGAAAAACACGCGGGAACTTTGACAGCTGTCAAAGTTCCCCGCACAGCGCAGGCGCCACCACTGACAGCTCGCGGCTGTCAAACTCCGGACCAGGCGGAAGCCTGAGCTGTCAAAGTTCCCCGCACAGCGCAGGCGCAACCACTGACAGCTCGCGGCTGTCAAAACACCAAACCATGCGGAAGCCGGAGCTGTCAACAGAAGACGACGCGGATTGGTCCCGGTTTGACGCGGCGCCAAAATGAACACTCCTGATTGGCCCTCGCTGCCAGCTGCCGGCTATAAAAGCCGGACAAGTTATTCTATGTTTGCCTTGTACTAAATAAACCCTGTTGTTAACTAGCCTGTCGTCCCGAGTGGTCCTTAGGCTACTTCAGGCACCATGGTAGAGAAGCAAAGTAATACATTTACAATCCAAGGAGAAATGGGGTGGAAAAAGAACGCTACTGTATGTTGCAAGCTATGGCAGTAACACTTTTAAAGTAACAGAAAGCTTTTCTTTCTCTTTGCTCAGCACAATTTACATTATACTGGAGCACCTACAGAAAGCCAACAAAATAAATGAACGATGGCTGGACTATGTTATACATGAAAAATGGATTTTACATAATAGATTACATTTTTGGTCCCTTCAGTGTCAAGTTCTGCAAGATTCGGGGAAAGCCTCAATACCACCACCACCACCACCTCATCTGTCCTAAATCAGGACTTTTCAACCAGTGGTACGGATACCATCTGTGGTACATTGGCACCTGGCAGGTGGTATGCAACCATCCTAGAAAAGTGGTAGTGAGGGAGGGGAATGAGCTGAATCAGTGGCAGCACCGCACAAGCCTGAGCAAGAGATGGCTGGAGCTGCAGGGCTGTCAGGGCTCAGCGGAAGCGCCAGGATCAGCGCCAGGCTCCAGCTGGAGCTCGGCGCTGATCCTGGCGCTTCTGCTGAGCCCAGAAGAAGTGCAAAATCAGCTGGAATGTTGCAGCATCTCCAGGGTCTTCTGATTTACATTCAGATGCTTGGCAACTGATTCATATTTAGGATGGTCACAGTGTCCCAGGGTCATGTGAAGTGACCAAAACCTGCTGCAACCACCCAGCGGACGGGGAGGAATAAAAACCAGACACCCCCACCCCACCCCCGCTGCCAATCCTCAACAGAAATGCTCACAACAATGAAAACCTCGGACAGGAGGAAGAGCACCGCCGGGCAGGCAGGCAGGTTCTTGCTCGGCTGTGGCTTGGGGGGCACCAGTGCCATTGTAACTTCGAACAGTCACTAAGTGAACTGTTGTAAGTCGAGGACTACCTGTACTTTTTTCCTTTTTTTTTTTTGGTCATCAAGTTTTTGACACCTTGCTAGGTGACTGGTGGTACTCGGATGTTGCCATATCCTAAAAGTGGTACAATGGGTGAAAAGGTTGAAAAGCCCTATTCTAGATAGTCAGACCTCCCCCCCCTCGCCCCAGAAAGGCTCATTAGCATCCTAAAATACACCCCAGAGACATGTGGGAATGGCATTAGTCAAGTCTGCTTGCGCATTAACAAGTAACCAATTGCAGCACTTGTTTCCTGCGGAAAACTACAAAAAGCCATGCCTGACTCCTCTTCCTCTTTGCTTGGAGGCTACTCCTTTGCTTATGTGCATCAATAAAGGAGTTTTGCTCAAGGACTGTCTTGTGGCCTGTGGACTTAATTGGGCATTGTCTCTGGGCAACAGACCACAATCCAATCATCTCTGTTTACCAGTCTGACAGGCCAGGCACCTCTCTGTAAAAAGAGAATGGTAACTTGGGTGTTGCTGGGCCCTGGATCTGGCTGTGGAGTATGCTCAGTCCTGCAAATCCCTCAGTGGCTGAGGAGGAAGCAGGCCTCCACATGCAAAATCTAACAGCCCTCCATGCACCAGTAGCTTCTGCTGCTTGATTTTAGGCTCCCTTGGGTGACTGAGTGGCTGGGTGGGAAGCAGGCTAAGGCCTGTGGGGACTCCAAGGGGTAGGAAGTGGAGCCCCGGGTGCCTCAGAGAATGGGGAAGTCTCTGAAGGGCAACAAACACTATCATCTAGCTCAGCGGTACCCAACCTCTGTGGCTTGATGGCCTGGCAGAGGGCGGGGGAGAAAGGAACTAGCCATCCAAGCAGCAGGCCAGTGCATACATGTGCAGCTCGATTTGTGCAAGCAGCGGGCTGGCACACACGCAGGCATGCACAGCTGATTTGCACGTTGAGCTACACACTCGGATGCACACCCACTGGCCCACCACTCTGCAAGATGAGCTGTGCACGCTAACCTGTCTCTCACACAGTCTGGTTGGGAATAGGGTACAGCCCCTGTAGTGGGCCATGGTCCAGGGGTTGGGAATTCCTGATCTAGCTATTCTACCCAGAGCCATCTGAATATAATTGCAAGTGTCAGAAAACCAACCTCAAAAAATGTCAGACATGCAGAAATCAATCCGAGTTGTCTCTTTCTAAGGGTTAAATAAACCTGTCATCTGGAGACACACCGAAGATTTGACCATGAATTGGACTGTGCAAGTCAAGCAAAAACAACTAAAACCATTTATTTGATTTGGAATTGAACAGATGGGAACCAGTTTCTGATATGATATGCAGTATTCAGAAATGATCCAAGCTGGCTTCTCATTGCTTTTTAAAAATTCACCTTGATATGGAAATCCGATTCAGTTTGGCAATTTGATCAGGTGGCTTCCTAATCAAATAATTCACCCTTGTTCTCTGCTGTTTGCTTTGTTCATTTATTTCATAATTTGAAGTGGGATTGCAATGACCTTTAATAATCCTGGATGCATGTCATCCTATTTTATCCTTTTTAGGAAGTTCTTGAGGAAATCAAGCATTTCAAAACACTAACCTATGTGCGTGTTTGAAATAAGCAGAAACCAGCGTATATGTTCCACCTGGAAATCAGCAAATACTGATTTTCACTGCTGTGGTTCAAGATCCACATTATCATGAGTAAAGACTAGATTGTGAGCTACTTTTTAAAAATGAAAATTTATCTTTTTTTTAATGAATCTACTTCTTAGTTTATTAAACATCTTCAGCAGAACATGCCCGATTTTCTTCCATTTCGCTCTTGTTCTTTTCCATTTCAGAAAAATGCATCCATAGCATACCTAACTTTGGATGTCTTGGAAACGCAGTGTCCTGTAATATCCAGAAAACACTGGTCATCCTGTGGACACAGACCATACTTAAGTATAACGGCAAGTAATGGCCATCTCTGTTCTTCCTAACATCAACTCTTTGAAATATACTACTGTGGAAAGTCCTGCTTTTGTAACCACTAAACCAACAGAAATGTGACGTTAACACATTATTTGTACTGCCATAATCTCATTGACAAATACAAGTTTTAGAAAAAGGTTTTTCTTGGCTGAGGCCCCAAAGTGTTCCACATTTATACTCCACAGCTGATATCATCTGCATGTTTGATATAATGCTATGTATTGATATAAGCTAGGGACGCGGTGGCTCAGTGGGTTAGGACGCTGAGCTTGTCGATCAAATGGTCGGCAGTTTGGCGGGTCGAATCCCGAGTGCCACATAACAGAGTGAGCACCTGTTACTCATCCCAGCTTCTGCCAACCTAGCAGCTCGAAAGCACGTAAAAATGCAAGTGGAAAAATAGGGACCACTACGGTGGGAAGGTAACAGCGTTCCGTGCGCCTTTGGCGTTTAGTCATGCCGGCCACATGACCACAGAGATGTCCTCGGACAAGCACTGGCTCTTTGGCTTTGAAACGGAGATGAGCACCGGCCCCTAGAGTCAGAAACAACTAGCACGCATGTGCGGGGGAAACTTTACCTTTACCTATTGATATAATGTTAAAGATAAGGACTGTTTGAGCTAAGTGTGACTCTAGGTGACTCCATAAACACATTCTTCCTGGATAATTTTTCAGCAAGTAGCAGCTCCTCAATGGATGTCAGTCTTCTTACCTGGTTTTGGCACCAAATGTCACTTCTCCACATACTTAAGTTTGGTTGAGCTTTTCATAAACACTTAGCTCAACCCACAGAGACAACTTAGCTAGATTAGAATCTTAATCTCAGACAATAATAAAGCTTCAAATGCAACCACAGTGCAGAGAAGCCAAAAGCCTCAATTTTTTTATGCTCCAGGGTTCAAACTTTAGACTTCTTCCTGCAATCTTTCTGAATTAACAGAACTTTGGCAAATCAACTGGTGGCCTTGGGATATGTTTACATCATGTCCTCCTCTAAGCTCGGAATTGCTGATTTCCCCTCTCACTAGCCTTAACCTTTACACTGCCCTGGGTGTCTTAGAAAGCCAAGCAGGTTCAGTGATGGTTAATTCTTGAATAGAAGATCCAAGAAAAACAAGGCTGCAGTAGAGAAAGAAGGGAACTTGAAAAACTATTCTGGAGAGAAGGACATGGTAAATCAAGCTTGTCATACTAGTACCAAGCACATTCCATAATCATGGCCAGGACATTGCTAAGAGCCAACTTTTAGTGACTTTTGTCTTTTTGTAAAATACAATTTGGAACTGATGCCTTTTCTTATGTCTTTCCCAGGATTTGGGACAATGTAAGGCTGTTGTATATATAAATGAACTTTCCGAAAGAAAACTCCTATATGCATACAACTGCACTGTCAGTCCAGGTATTCACATCTTCTAAATTACAAGTCCAGAATCAAATATAGAAGCATCTCAGTGACCTAGAGGGTGATTTTTTGCACCTTCAGACAATGTACAATCTTGTCTCCTAGAAAAGTTTGAGGGAAAAATCTGATGCTTCTGATTGTTCAGAGGATGATGGCAAGTCTGTACATACATACCAAATGCCACTTCCTTTAAACATTTTTTTCAGATGAGATAGATAGATAGATAGATAGATAGATAGATAGATAGATAGATAGATAGATAGATAGATAGATAGATAGATAGATAGATGGAAGGAAAGGAAGGAAGGAAGGAAGGAAGGAAGGAAGGAAGGAAGGAAGGAAGGAAGGAAGGAAGGAAGGAAGGAAGGGAGAGAGAGGGACAAGAATTATCATCTAAATGTATAGATACATTAAACAAGAATCAAGGCAAGACATTCAACTGCAGTTTGGGGAAAGGCAGAGATGACAGAGGATCAGGATTTGAGGTTATAGAAAGAGGTACCTATAACAGGAGGGTAAAAAAAATCAAGATGTTGGCTGAAACTTTCTGATCAAAGCCATTTTTTTAATTTATAGTCATATCCATTGGACCCTTTTCCATGGATATCCCTGGTCACAGATAAACATGGAGGACATGCTTTTACAGTATGTGCTTATCTCAATACTTCACCGTAAAAGCATGTCCTCCATGTTTATCTGCACAACCTCAGAAATTGCAGGCATATTAACTGATAGAAAGTCCAGGTTACTTGAGGGACTGTCTCACCTCACTGGGGTTGGCCCGACATCATATCTTACTGTGGGAAAGGTAGAATAGAATAGAGCTGGAAGGGACCATGGAGGTCTTCTAGTCCAGCCCCCTGCTCAAGCAGGAGGACCTATACCATCTCAGACAGGTGATTGTCCAGTCTCTTTTAAAAAAAAACGTTTTAAAGGTTTTGACTGACAGACATGAGACTTCTGAATTTTAATTTTTGGTGGCAGAAGCAGGGTGGTAATAGATATTATCACTCAGGTGATATCAAAAAATTTAAAAGGGACATTTTTGAGAACTTTAGTATTTAAAGATTACATCGGAAGATTAATTTTTACTAATTTGTTCTAGCTCTAATGTGTGAAGACAAGTCAGATCAATGATGCGGCAGTGTTGATAACAGTGCTTTTTTTTTTTACAGTTCCACCAAAAAAATATGAATGCAAGGATTGCCCTGTAAGAATAACAGTTCTAGAAGACGCTGATAAGCACACTGAAGAAGCCAACAAGATTTTAGAGAAGTACAGACTGGAGAGCAATGAATCAAATTATTTCAAGGTGGAGAAAGTCCAAAAGGTTGTCAGCGCAGTATGTATCCATGTTTTCCCGTGGAACAGTAGGCTTAGGTAAAAATTGTTTCCCAAGGTGTCCGGAAAGAAAGGATCAACAGTGGAAAATCCACTCCCATTATGCACCTTCCACTACTCTATCTCTTTCTGGTCGCCATGATGTAAAAAAAAATGTTGAGACTCTAGAAAGAGGACAGAGAAGAGCAACAAAGATGGTTAGGGGACTGGGGGCTAAAACATATGAGGAACAGTTGCAGGAATTGGGTATGTCTAGTGAAAAGAAGGACTAAGGGTGACATGACAGCAGTGTTCCAATATTTGAACGGCTGCCCCAAAGAAGAGGGAGTCAAGCTATTCTCCAAAGCACCTGAGGGCAGGACAAGAAGCAACGGATGGAAACTAACCAAGGAGAGAAGCAACCTAGAACTAAGGAGAAACTTCCTGACAGTTAGAACAATTAACCAGTGGAATGACTTGCCTCCAGAAGCTGTGAATGCTCCAACACTGGAAGTTGCTAAGAAGAGACTGGACAATCGTTTGCCTGAAATGGTATAGGGTTTCCTGCCTGAGTAAGGGGTTGGACTAGAAAATCTCCAAGGTCCCTTCCAACTCTGTTATTCTGTTCTGTTATTCTTTCTCTGTCTTCTTTCCTTCCTTACTTACTTTTTAAAAAGGTCATTCTTGTGGCTGCTATTCTTATGAATGAAATACATACCAAATTTAACCCATATCTTAACTGTATTAAAAACCCTTTCATAGTGTCATTACTGTATTGTACTAGCAGTGTCAAGAAGTGGCATATTTAATCCTCTTTACTGATCCCCTATCTTATGCCTAGGTTTATTCTGATTTAGAACAGACTCCATGGAATAGCCTGATTTTTCTAAAACTTTCCTAGGTGAAAAACTTACATCTACTCTGCAATCATCCTTAGATGCTAATGCCAAAATGAAGTGTAATGTTGGAAAAGTTGGATGTCATTTGATCACTGTTTTGTTTATTTTATGCAGGTGGCCGATCGTAAGGTATTCATTGTTGAATTCACCATAAAAGAGACAAATTGCCCTAGAAACACTGACCCAGCAAGTGTTTCCCAATGCGAATTCCTGCCTGATGGAAAAGCTGTGAGTTGAGAAGCCAAGAACTTTATTATATGCAAAAGTAGTTTGACTAATAAACTGCAGGAATAAAGTAGGTTAGTTGTGATACAGAACTTTTCATATAGGGCAAGAAAAGATAGAACACAAACTTCCTGTTATAGATCCTCAAATGTATCTTAGTAACAATTGAATAAGGACCAGAGGGATAAGCCTTTAAACTTTGCTCAAACTTTAGCTTCTAAAGGAGAAAATATTTTATTTATTTTTATTTTATTTAGTTATATTTATATACCGCCCTATTCCCTGAGGACTCAGGGCGGTTTACAGGGAATTAAAAATCCAAAATACAAAAATTAAGAACAAATTAAAAAAAAATATTAAATTAACCCTGTAGTCAGTTAAAAAGAACCCCAAATTAAAAATTCCTCCTCAGTCTGGGCCCGAGAGCTGAAAGAGCCAGGTCTTCAGGCCCCGGCGGAATGATTGGAGGTCGGGGGCAGATCTAGGTACTAATTTAGGGGGCAAATCTAGGTACTAAAATAGCAGATCTAGGTACTAATTTAATAAGGAGTCCTATAATTATTACAGTCAGGTGATCATCATTTACAACCTTCTTAGCCAGCTTCGGAGAAGCAGTCAATGGGGGAAGCTGGATTTGCTGAAAGACCACATGATTGACTTCACAACCGCAATGCTTCACTTAACATCTGTGGCAAAAATGGCCATAAAATTGGGCCATTGACTCACTTAATGACCATCATGTTTAACAGCAGTTGTGGTCATAAGTTGAGGATGACTGAGAGAGACAGAAAGATGGAGAGAGAGAGAGAGAGAGAGAGAAGGAGGGAGAGGGAGGGAGGGAGAGAGAGGGAGGGAGAGAGAGAAGGGAGGGAGGGAGAGGGAAGAAGGGAGGGAGAGGGGGTGGGAGAGAGAGGGAGGGAGAGAGGGAGGGAGGGAGAGAGAGGGAGGAAGAGGGAGGGAGAGAGAGAGGGAGGGAGGGAGAGAGAGAGATGATATATGTATCAAATTTAGAAAATCTAATACTATCACAAGTGTTACCATTTCTTTTTCTCTGTAGAACCTGGGATTTTGCATAGGAAGAATAGTTAAAGGGACACAAGGCCCAGATGTGATTGAAGTAGACTCCTGTGAAATCTATGATCTTCAGGTAAGAGTGCAAATGATTTAACAGCTTTGAGGAAAAACACATAGCCTTAAGGGCATTGGTAGCCATCAGCATGAATATGAATCACAGCATGCAGCACAATCTCAGTCTCCTCTTCAAAAGTCTTTACAAAAAGGGGAGGAGTTTACAATTTACCCACAACTCAGGTTTTCCCCCAAGAGATTGCAGCCTGTCTTAGTCACACTGGATCTCCAGATTTCTCTCATCTTCCTCCCTCCCTCCCTGTATCAGCCAAATAAGGAAAGTACACTACTACCATAAAACAGATGAAACAGGTAGTCCTCAGCTTGTGCCCATTCATTCAGTGACCATTCAAAGTTATGGCAGTGCTGAAAAAGAATGGACATACAACTGATCCTCGAAGTTCTCTCCACCATAGCATCCCAGAAGGCATGTGATCACAATCGGGACACTAGGGTGCCTGGATTGCAATGATGGCACAAGAGAGAGTCATAGTCACACGATCACAATTTGTGACCTTCCCTGCTGCCTTTCTGGAGCCCTGGTGACACACAGTGGTTAGAATGCAGTATTGCAGGCTAACTCTGCCCACTGCCAGGAATTCGATCCTGACTGGCTCGAAGTTGACTCAGCCTTCCATCGTTCTGAGGTCGGTAAAATGAGGACCAGATTGTTTGGGGAAATATGCTGGCACCATAAACCACCCAGAGAGTGCTATGAAGCACCGTGAGGTGGTATGTAAGTATAAATGTTGTTGCTATTGCTATTTCCACAAGCAAAGACAATCAGGAAGATAACAGGCAAGGTCACCAGTAGCTCCAGTAAGTTACTCTCACTTTTTCTCCTGCCCAGACCACCCCCTGTCCACACGCAGCTTTCACCAGCCTTCCAAGAGCCTTCGACAGCCTCCCACACTCCCTATGGCAAACCTTGCATCACCACTGCACTCCTTACCTGGACTTCCACCGCTTCCCACTTAACAACCCACAAATCTTGGGGTTACAAACAGCAACCAGGACTGCCTGGGATTGCCATTGCTAAAAATGTGGTCACATGACATCACACTGTACAACGGCATCACTTAGGGATAGTAATCCCAGTCCCAATTGCAGCTGTAATTCAAGGACTACAGGTAGTCCTCAACTTACAATCATTTGATAAGCGACTATTTAAAGTTACAACAGCACTGAAAAAAGTACTTACATTTACAACCATTGCAGCACCCCCACAGTCACGTGATCAAATGCCAGAGGCTTGGCAACCAGCATGTACTAATGACAGTTGCACTGTCCCTGGGTCATTTGTGATCAATTGTAACCTTCCCAGCCAGCTTCAACAAGCAAATCAATGAGAGAAGCCAGATTCACTTAATGACTGCAGAATTCGCTTAACAATTTCAGTGATTCGCTTAACAACTGTGGTAAAAAAAGGTCACAACTCGCTTAACAACTACCTCGCTTAGCAATGGAAATTTTGGGCTCAACTGTGGTTGCAATTCGAGGATTGTCTGTATCTGCATTTGAAGAGTGGTGCAATGCCTCATAATCAGATCATTCAGTTCAATCCCATATGACAAAATGTAACAGTAAACAGGCCAATGACTTGCAAGGTACTTTCACATACTGTATATTTTCATTTATATATTTATGTGTATTATTAAATGCTTTTGTTGCAAACTCTCCAAGGGGTCAGGAAGGGCATCTGGCCAGTAAACGCTCAGCTCCCGTCAGTTGCCCCAACTCTACCCTGAATTATAGGATTACAGGGTAGTAAAGAGGGAGTTTTTTATTGATATATTACTTTGATTTATGTATTTTGCATTTTTCTTGCAATATGTGTTACACCCATTCACAAATACATAGCAAATAGAGTTCCAAACTAACTTGGTTTCTTTTTTCTAATTCTCATTTGTGTTCCATACAATCATAAACGGTGGCTTGTCCTTTTAACTTCCTTTGCAAAGACTCTCAGCATCTTCCATCATCACCCTCACCACTTCCAGCACGATTCAGGAGAAGGCCATCATTGTTGCAATGTAACTGGGCATGAATGCAGACATCGGCTACATGATCATCCTTCTCACCATCATCATCACCCTCATCACCCCCATCATCACCATCATCATCACCCCCATCATCATCATCGTCATTCTCACCACAATCACTCTCACCATTCGGGACACCTCCAAGAGTATAGAGATCCACCAATTCTTGGCCATTATCAAGCTGGTCCTGCAGGTCCCAAAGGCAACCATAATTCTGAGCAGACGCAAGAGGAACATCCTGGCATTCCCCCTCCTCCAGGGCCCCAATATCCTCCTCCTCCTCCTGGTGGTCCCCATCATCTTCCTCCTAGTAAATATCCACCACCACCTCCTGGGCCTCCACCTCCCCGACCTTTTCCTCATAGACCAGTTGATCATCACCCACAGCCATGTGGGAGGTTTCCTCAATGTGGCCACTGGCATCGCTGCCACCACCATCATCACAGGTCTAATGACACCGCATATAACAGAGAAGAAAACAGCTACCATTCTTTCCCTAATAGTGGTGTGGGTTTGGTCCATCACATTCCAATTTTGAATGAACAGGGTGTCCTCCAAGCTCCTGGTGCCAACTTTCTTGACCAACCTTTGCCTGACCAAGGAAGACATGGAAAACATATAATACAACCTTTCCCGGAGGGGTCAAAGTCATGCCCAGGGAAGGCCAAATATGACCTCTTGCCAGGCCTTTTGTCTTTATTTCCTACACCATCAGCACATTAAAAAGCTTTTCATGGAAATATTATATCTGCATTTATTTGTGTTGATTTTAATTTAAATTCCCCATAAATGGTAACCACAAGAGATAAATATCAGACAGCATAGCTTGTATATAACCCCCTACTCAGGCAGGAAACCCTATACAGTTTCAGGCATGCTCTAGAAATGATTTGAAAAATCAGTGCTTTTTTTGTAAAAGAAAAAGGTGCCGGAACTCGCACATGTCATACAACCCGCCTTGCCTACCCTACAAGGTTCCATCCAAAAAAGGTGCCGGAACTCCGTTCTGAGCGTTCTATGAGGAAAAAAGCTCTGTGAAAAATGTATTTCAGATGTTGCATAATTGCATGCGCAATAATATGCCATTCTTTAAAACAACCTGTTTTTTTTTCAGTCTTTCCATAAAAATCTGGAAGGAAGATCCTAATGTTTTATGCTAAGGAGTATAATTGCATGCACCACATACAGAGAAAGTAGATTTTGTAGAAAGAATCTTCTTATGGAATGTCTGATTCTAAATATCTTCTTTATTTTATTTAGTCCAGTGGTATTCCACAGAGCTACCATATTTGGCAGAAAAAGTCCAAATGATTAGTATCTGGCAGCAAAAAAAAAAGGGAGGGGGGATTCCTGAATCTGTTTGCTACCACCTAATAGTTATGTAGAGTTTTGCAAACCAGATTTGGTAAACCAAGTTTCTTTTATGGCCAGCAGGGGTTGAACTGAGAGGTGACACCTGTTGCAAATTGCCGAAGGTAAAAAAATATTTTTACTTTTTCTCAAACCAAACTTTTATCAACTGTAAACAATCCAAAGGTTTCAAATTGTGGGTAAATCACCAAGGCCAATGTTATATCTGTAAAAGACTGTATTTGCACAACACATTTAATCAATGGCATATGCATAAGATATTGAATTAGTACTGTATCAGCCTTGATTACTTCCTGTGTGCATACACATGGAATAATATACTGTGCAGGTACAACTTATTTGGCTAGCCTATTGTGTAATGGGTAGCCTGGAAGTGCATTTTTAAGTGTTTTCAAAACTGGCAAAAAGGCTTTGCAATCAAGAGCACAAGTCCTGATCAGAGCTGTCGATGTAAAAGATGACCAGGCTGAGCATGAAGTTAGGGTTAAACTTGTAATCAGTTTGGAATCATTGCACAGCTACAAGAGACCTATGTCCAGCCCCCCCTCCCCCATGAATCCCATTGACCTTTATCTAGAGCCAATTTAGCTTTGACCATTAATTGACCAGATTCTGTGTGGAGGAAGCAATAATTAACTTTTCTCTGCTTTGAACTCAATGAACGTTCCTGGTTTTTTGCACCTGACAATAAGTGAGCAAAAACAGTCTATACCTGTATGTCATTCAGAAGGAAGTAACAACTGTTCCTATGTTGCTTAAATACAACCTATTGTTGAACGACAGCACCCACCCACCCTCCTAGAGAAGGAAATATTTTGAGGAATATTAAAAAAGGCAGAATATTATACTTCCCCAAAGGAATAAAGGAGAAAAATCTTAGACAGAAACCAGCCCCCAGTCTCCTTCCCCCAAGCAGGCCAGCTTTTAGAAATGGAGATTTGGGGGCCACCTCCTCATAAGCAAAATGCCTTCAGCCACAGCTCCAGAGAAGGTTTGAGCTGATGGGATTAGGAAAACAAAGACCCCAGGACAGGAACATAAACTTTAGGATATAATAGGATTAACCCACCACCTCTGTTCATTCCGCCGGGACCTGAAGACCTGGCTCTTCGAGCTCTCTGGCCCAGGCTGAGAATCTTAATTTTAATTTTAATTTTAATTGGGGTTTTTATTTTTTCAGGGATTGATGTAATTTTTTAAATTGTTTTTAACTTTTGTATTTCTTGTTTTAAATACCCTGTAAACCGCCCTGAGTCCTTCGGGAAAGAGCGGTATATAAATCCAATTAAAAAAATAAATAAATAAATAATAAATTAGAATATCAAAATTATTGTAGTTCTGATAACCCAACAATTTCATCTTATTTTTTTTTACTCCTGTTTAATCCTGTTATAAAAGGGACATGGTGGCTCAGTGGGTTAGGATGCTGAGCCTGTCAATCAGAAGGTCGGCAGTTTGGCGGGTCGAATCCCGAGTGCCGTGTAACAGAGTGAGCGCCCGTTACTCGTCCCAGCTTCTGCCAACCTAGCAGTTCGAAAGCACGTAAAAATGCAAGTAGAAAAATAGGGACCGCTACGGTGGGAAGGTAACAGCGTTCCGTGCGCCTTTGGCATCCAGTCATGCCGGCCACATGACCACGGAGATGTCCTCGGACAAGCGCTGGCTCTTCGGGTTTGAAATGGAGATGAGCACCGGCCCCTAGAGTCGGAAACGACTAGCACGCATGTGCAGGGGGAACCTTTACCTTTACCTAATCCTGTTATGGATATAATTATCTCCTCAAGCTTGGCAACAGAGAAGAAAAAAAATACCAATCCTTGGAATCGATTAAGTTCCATTCTTTCTCCCTTTGAAACTTGCTTAGTATCAGTCTGGAAAATATTCTTGAAGCCAACCAAAGTGACCTACAGTGAGAACCATATGTTCTAACCTTCTCCACGCCACTCAGCTGTTCAGCAGGACGGCCTCGTAGCTGTCCTCTGCAGGGTCCCCCCTTCTAGCAGACAGGTCTGGGGGAGGGAAAGGGCTGTCGGATGCCTCCATCTGATAGTTTTGTCCCCTCCTCCCCACTCCCGTTAATGGCAAGCCCACAGGGGTTTGACAGTAAATTTTGGGCTCAATTGTGGTTGTATGTCAAGGACTATCTGTAAAGCTGTATTTTGGTCTGTATATTTTCCACAGTTGAAAAAAATGTGAGCTCTCCTGCTCATATGTGTGTGTGTTCTGGTTGACACTAAACTGGCAGGAATAGCCAACACCCCAAAACTAGGTGTCATGGTTCCGATAAATGAGACAGTTCAAAAACATGTCAATGTTTGCAGCATTGACAATAGGCTCAAGATCCAGATGGATCTCAACAGACATGAACACTGGGCCCTATCTAACATAATGAAATTCAATGCAGAGAAAAGTAAGATTTTACACTTAAGTAAGAAAAACCAAACGTAAAGGTTCAGATTAGTGGAAATTTTTTGGGTCACACAATTGGCTGACTTACAGTAGGAGCCTTCCCGATATTGTTAGCATCCAAATTCTAGAAATAGATGAATGTGTCTGCTGCTCAACATCAGGAAGAACACAGGTTAACTCTCTGAGGATACAACCAATTTTAAAAAAAAATCTGTTGGATTACATATAGCTTCCACAACTGTTTACAATGGAACAGAACGAACTATTCCAAGCCTGTTTGTACACATATCAATAACCATGATGCAATGAAGAAGAGCACAATGGGATCACTACACTGTGCTCCCCCCCCCCTGAGGTGACCTGGCTCTGACCTGGGCCCTAATTCTGGAAGTGGCACCTCCTCCTCATGGGTATCTTGCTCCCTTCTTTAGCCATCTTCATCAATTTTAAGCCAGGTTTAGTATTACTATTTATTGTTTTAATGTTTCATGTTATTATTCTTATTGATTGTAAGTCATCTAGAGTCACCAATATGGGCGACGTATAAGTTTAATAAATAAATAAGTAAATGTGTTCATTATTTCTATTACAAAATCAACATAGATTATAGGATGTGATTCTTGAACCCTCTAAATTTTGGAATAATTGAATATAATAGAATAGAGCTGGAAAGGGCCTTGGAGGTCTTCTAATCCAGCCCCCCCCCTCAAGCAGAAGAACCTACACCATCACAGACAGGTAAATGTCTAGTCTCTTCTTAAAAATCTCCAGTGATGGAATGCCCACGATTTCTGGGGGGTAAGGTGTTCCACATCTGTAAAGTGTATATTTAACCAGAAAGATGGTAAAGAATGTTTCTGTTCTAAAGTTTAAGCAATTAAGCCTTGAGATCATCTTTCTGATAGGAAAATTCTATGTACGTCTATTTAAATCTAAACCCTAAATCCAGATTAATGAAACTCCTGTGACCAAAAGGAATATAATTAACAGGACAGCCTGGTAAACCAACATGCTAAGAAAATAGACCACAGAATCATAGGGATGGAAGAGACCCTGGTGTCCTCTAGTCTAACCCTCTGCTCAAGGCTGGAGACGTTCTATACTGTCAACAGGTGAATGTCTAGTCTCTTCTTAGAAATCTCCAGTGATGGAGCACCCACGATTTCTGGGGGTAAGCTGTTCCACTGATTAGTTGTCCTCACTGTTAGGAAGTTTCTCCTTAAGTCCAGGTTGCTTCTCTTTGATCAGTTTCCAACCATTATTGCTCTTCCTTCCCTCTGGTGCTCTGGTGAACAACCTGACCCCTTCTGCCTTGTGGCAGCCCCTCAGATACTGGAACACTGCTATCATGTCTCCCCTATTTCTTCTTTTCTTTAGACTAGCCAAACCAAAGTCCCGTAGCTGTTCTTCGTATGTTTTAGTCTCCAGGCCTCTGATCATTTTCGTTGCTCTTCTCTGAATTTTTTCCAAACTCTTAACATCTTTTTTGTGATATGGTGACCAAAATTGGCTGCAGTATCCCAGGTGTGGTCTTACTAGGGTTTTATAAAGCAGTACTAATACTTCATGTGATCTTGATTCTATGCCTCTGTTTATACAACCCAGGATTGTATTAGCTGCACGCTGCACGCTGCTGGCTCATGGTTAAGTGATTGTCCACTAGGATTCCAAGGTCCTTCTCACAATTACTGTTTTTAAGCCAGGTCTCGCCTGTTCTCACTGTCAGAAAATTTATCCTCCTAGGTGGCATCTCTCCTTAACAAGCTTCTACCCATTACTTGTCTTGCCCTCTGGTGTTTTGGAGAACAAGTCAACCCCCTCTTCTTTGTGACAGCCCCTGAAGTACTAGAAGACAATTATATATTATCATGGCTGGGTTCACACAATATGTTCACCTTAAATGCTACCCAGATTCATTTTAGCTTGCTAAAATCCCAAGATTGTTACTCAAAATTATTAGTAAGTAAATAGTAAAGGTAAAGGTTCCCCTGCACATACGTGCTAGTCGTTTCCAACTCTAGGGGCTGGTGCTCATCTCCGTTTCCAAGCCGAAGAGCCAGCGCTTGTCCGAGGACGTCTCCGTGGTCATGTGGCCGGCATGACTGGATGCCAAAGGCACACGGAGCGCTGTTACCTTCCCACCGTAGTGGTCCCTATTTTTCTACTTGCATTTTTACGTGCTTTCGAACTGCTAGGTTGGCAGAAGCTGGGACGAGTAACAGGTGCTCACTCTGTTACACGGCACTCAGGATTCGACCCGCCAAACTGCCAACCTTCTGATCGACAAGCTCAGCGTCCTAATCCACTGAGCCAGTGATGTTGAGCTATCTATTGCTCCGTTCTCTGCTTTTGGGTGCTTTTCAAGGGCCGTTCCATGGCTCAACTCTGCTCTTAACCAGCTCACATTATTCTGGAAAAAATAACAATTGGTATTTAGAAGCTGGTGCAAGCCAGCTCCAGAACAACTCTGGAGCACAACTCTTGCCATATTCTTGGCATCAGTGGTAAGACTATGGCAAGAAGATGAAACAAAGTCATCTTCTGCACTATAGCCATTTTGGGACTGTGTGCAGTGAACATTCAAAGGTGATTGGAGTTCCCAAGTTAAAAGCAGTGATACCACAAGGTCTGGAGAATCAGAGATAGATCCAGACCCCTCATGTGGGCTTTGGCAATGTTTATCCCCTTGTGGCAACTGATTACTGTATATTCCCTTTGCTGGATCTCTACCCCAGAGGCTGACTTCTGTAGCAATATCATCTTCAATAAAAGCCAGTTCTGCATCCCTGTTTTTTGTTAAAAGAACAACCTCATTTTTCCTGCCTTGGAGTTTTTTAAAACAGCAAGATGAAAAAGAGGCAAAAAAAATCTGATAACCCAGCAGTTCCATCATATATTTTTTTACTCCTGTTTACTCCTGTTATGGATATAATTATCTCCTCAAGCTTGGCAACAGAGAAGAAAAAATTACTAATCCTTGGAATCGATTAAGTTCCATTCTTTTTCCCTTTGAAACTTGCTTAGTATCAGTCTGGAAAATATTCCTGAAGCCAACCAAAGTGACCTACAGTCAGAACCGTATGTTCTAACGGTGACATTGTAAAGTAACAACCTGTATTGTGAACTGCACGTGAATAACCCTAGTATTTTTTTTAAAAAAAAACTAATGCTTAAATAAACCCCAAAGAATATTCACACTGACATACTTGAGTTCATTACGACCCAAGCTCATGAAACGTTTGTGTTAATTTTTGTTTACTTTAAGCGCACTGATTTCTGTTTGAGAGGATATGCCCCAACAGTTATATTGAAGCTCTTTCTCCCCTTCCCACATTCATCAGATTGCAGAAGGAACTTCTCTCACCTAGGTATGGAAGTCTTCATTCTGCTAGTCCTCAGCATTGGACTTTGCCAAGCCAAGGCTGTCCATGACGAATTGCGTAAAGATGATCCAGAAGTTGCCAATGCTGTGGCTACAGCAATAAAAATACTTAATGAAGACAGAAGTCATGGGAATAAATTTGCCCTCGGTGTCATCCTTCACGCCTTCAGAATAGTAAGTAAATTTGGTAACAACATCAAAAAGCTAATTAATGGGAAATTCATAGCTGGGAACTTGCACAAGAATCCACCATCAGCATCCCCTCTATCCAGTGTTGAATGGTGGTCATCTGAAAGTTTCCCCCAGATTTAATGTTTCATTTAAGAGAAAGATAAAATTATTACATGCATGGGAAGTTAGTCACCTTTACTGTTCCTTTGCTTTGGGATTTTTCTCTTCTGCAATCCGATTCCCCTACCTTAAGATTTGCTGAAAGGAACCTATTGCTATTCCAATGAGAATTTAGTGTCAGTAAGTGGACCTGCCCAATATAATCCAAAAGTATTGAACTTCAGCTCAATATAATTCCAAAAGCTGTGAGGGGTTTTGCATTCCAACCAAGCATTTTATTTTATTTTTTTAAAAAAAACTTTGTTTTGGGAGGGAAGAATTCTTCCATGTCTTCAAACAGCCTTCGTAAGTCTGATGCTTTTGAAGTCGATGGGATTTCAACCCCCAGAACTGGGATAATTACAGGAGCTGCCATCCCACATTTTGGCGGCACAATCTTCCTTCCCAATTCTGCTGATTGCCATACAAAGCATAATATTATGCAACCATTTGGTGCTTTCCATTTAACATTGCCTAACGTGGATTTCCATGAATTAAATTCACGGAATGAATCGGGAACGCTGAAATTGGCCCGAGGCATTTCAAGGGTCAGAAGTCCATCTGAGAGCTTGTGGGTACACAACACACACACAGCCCCTGATGGCAGCTTCCTAAGTCAATAGGGTGTGTTCACTTCTGAATTTTGTACTTGTGATGGGGGGGAAAATGAAACTTTGACTTTGGTTTTGTCAGTTATATAGATTTGTCGTTATAGAAATGGCTAGTTATATACTAATGTGTAAAAGCAAAAAAGTTGAGGCTGGAGTGTTTTTATCTTGTACTGTGCTAAAAAGAGTCAGAAGTCAATGCCTTTTATTTTTCTTTTTTCCCTTGTACCTTACATTTTCTTCTCCCCTCTCTTTTTTCTTCCCCTAATTTCCCATTTCTATTTCTCTTCCTATGTTATAGAGAGAGAGATAAAACAATAAAAGATAAATAATGAAATTGGGTGTTTTCTAGGGTTCACAGTACAATAGGGGAAGGCACCTGCATAATCCTAGGAAAATACCTTTTCCTCTCTGAATCCAAAGTGCTGCCCAGCTCTGTACAAAGCCATTATAGATAGTCCTCAGTTTATGACCATTAATTGGGATTAGAGCTTCTGTTGCTAAACAAGGTGGTTTTGATGAACTGTACCTGATTTTACTACCCTTTTTCGGCATGGTTGTTAAGAGAATCACTTCAGTTATATGAATCATGCAGTCGTTAAGCGAATCCAGCTTCCCTTATTGATCTTGATTGATAGAAGCTGGCTGGGAAGGTCATAAGTGATGAACACATGACCCCCAAGATGCTAGACCGTCATAAATACATGCCGGTTGCCAAGTGTCCAAATTTTAATCACATGACTGTGGTGATGCTACGATGGTTGTATGTGTGAGGACTGGTTAGAAGTTACTTTTTTGCAAAACTGCCGTAACTTTGCAGGGTTGCTGAAAAAATGATTGTAAATCGAGGGTGACCTTTATTGATACAACTTGTAACTATTTCTCTGAGCTTCTTTGAACTATTACATGCTGCGAGTACACAGACCATTGGCAGGTGTTTTTTTTAACTACTAGGATATGGGCCACCCAGGTGGATTGGCCACCAAATGAGAATAGCATAATTTTGGCATAAATTATACTATTTGTGTTTTTAATCACTGGTTGTGATTCACTTTATTCCTATGTTGTTTTAACTGCTAGCCACCCAGAATCATGTGTTTGAGACGGGCGGTCATATCAGTTTAATAAATACATAGATGAAACTGCAGCTGCACTCATGTACTTTCTCTTTTCAGGCAGGTCCTGGAAAAAAATTCTATATCATCTATCAAGTAAGAGAAACTGTGTGTCCAATAGCTGCGGATGAGCCTTGGCAAAAGTGTGATCTGTTAAGGACCTCAAAAGGAGTATGTATTTATTCTTCCTCCTTTGAAGTGACAAAAAAGTGTTTGGGGGGACAGCAGGAGAATAAGAGAGAGGTGTGCAGTATGAAGCTGCCAAGTTCACTATATGCAACGAGACAAAAGACGTCATTATGCCACCAGGCAAAAAAAAACATTAATATAAAACTTGAGGAGAAACTGTGTTTTGGCACCAGCCTCAGTGATGGGTATAACAGAATAACAGAGTTGGAAGGGACCTTGGAGGTCTTCTAGTCCAACCCCCTGCTCAGGCAGGAAACCCTAGACCATTTCAGACAAATGGCTGTTGAGTCTCTTCTTAACAACCTCACAGTTTCTGGAGGCAGGTTGTTCCTCTGATTAATTGTTCTAACTGTCAGGAAGTTTCTCCTTAGTTCTAGGTTGCTTCCCTCCTTGATTAGTTTCCATCCATTGCTTCTTGTCCTGCCTCTGGGTGCTTTGGAGAATAGGTTGACCCCTTTTAGTACAATTAGATGCATTGCCTATAACAATATTTCTCACATTTGGCTATTTTAAGACATGTGCAGTTCAGTTCCCAGAATTCCCCGGCCCCCAAGCAATGACTGCTGAGTCTGTAGGCAAGTCTGCATTGAGGAGCAGCTGGCCCTTTCAATAATAATCCTGCCTATCAGGCCCAGAGAAAATCACCTGACCCCTGAAGACCAATAGAAGGAAAGAATCAGATTCTGGGAGTTGAAGTCCACAAGTCTTAAAGTTGCCAAGGTTGAGGAGTCCTGGCGTAGTCTACATTCTACAGCTCTCTTGTTCTTTCTGTTTTGCCCCTTCCTGGTCAATTAATAATAGCAAGATATATAAGGACATAATAGGATCCAGAGATAATGTAACAGAATAATACATATAAGGGAATGAAGATATGCACTTCATATCAAAGGCTATGGAAATGATAAGTTCTGTTTCTTAACAATGGAAAGTGGATTTACACAACTCCTGATATTTAACACAGAGTTAAAATTGATGTCTCTTTTTGCTTTTCTTACAGCACTCTGGAAACTGCACAGCTGTAATTGACCTTAACAAGTCACAACAATTTACCTCCATTGAACAAAATTGCAAAATTAGACCAGGTAAGTAAATTTTTAAGTTAGCATTCTGAAAAATCACCCTTTTTTTACCTTGTTCCTAATAATAATGGAGAAAGAAAAAATCAGTGACCAGATTTAAACCAATACTTGGGGGGCTGGAATAAGGAAAGGGTGATACCACAGTAACCTGACCTTCAATTTCCAGTGTGTAACTCAGTTCATCATGAGCCAGACTACAGTTAAGAAGTGAATCGCTTAGCTGAAAAATAAGGAATTGCATAGTGTTGAAATAGAATGTGCAGGGAAAATTGTTTGGGCTTTTTGAATTTTTGGAGAATGATTAAGGGCTGAATGGTGAAAAAGTTAAAAAGTTAAACCTTAACTTTTAAACTGTAAAAAAAATCATTTTAATAATAATCATAATAGTAGTAGTAGTAGTAAGTTGGAAGGGACCTTGGAGGTCATCTAGTCCAAACCCCTCCTCAGGCAGGAAACCCTATACCATTTCAGGCAAATGGCTGTCCAGTCTCCTCTTAAAAACTTCCAGTGTTGGAGCATTCACCACCTCTGGAGGCAGGTTGTTCCACTGGTTAATTGTTCTAACTGTCAGGAAGTTTCTCCTTAGTTCTAGGTTGCTTCTGTCCTTGACTAGTTTCCATCCGTTGCTTCTTGTCCTGCTTTCAGGTGCTTTGGAGAATAGCTTGACTCCCTCTTCTTTGTGGCAGCTCCTGAGATATTGGAACACTGCTATCATGTCACCCCTCACCCTTCTCTTCGTTAAACTACACATACCCAATTCCAGCAACCGTTCCCTATATGTTTTAGCCCCCAGCCCCCCAATCATCTTTGTTGCCCTTCTCTGTACTCTTTCTAGAGTCTCAACATCTTTTTTTACATCGTGGTGACCAAAACTGGATGCAGTATTCCAGGTGTGGCCTTACCAAGGCATTGTAAAGTGGTATTAGTACTTCACGCGATCTTGATTCTATCCCTCTGTTAATGCAGCCTAGCACTGTGTTGGCTTTTTTGGCAGCTGCAGAACACTGCTGGCTCATATTGAAGTGATTGTCTACTAGGACTCTGAGATCCCTCTCACAGTTACTACTATTGAGCAAGGTACCACCTATACTATACCTGTGCATTTGATTTTTTCTGCCTAAATGTAGAACCTTACTTTTTTCACCATTGAATTTCATTTTGTTAGATAGTGCCCAGTGTTCGAGTCTGTCCAGATCCTCTTGTATTTTAAGCCTGTCTTCTGGAGTATTGGCTATTCCTGCCAACTTGGTGTCTGCAAATTTGCTGTGTTTCCCATCTATCCCCTCATCCAAATCATTGATGAAGATGTTGAAGAGCACTGGGCCCAGAACAGAGACCTGAGGCACCCCACTACACACTTCCCTCCAGGTAGATGCAGTTCCATTGAGGACCATACGCTGAGTACAGCCTGTCAGCCAGCTACAAATACATCTTGCTGGTGATGCTATCTAACCCACATTTTACTATCTTATCAAGTAGTAGGTTGTGATCTACTTTATCAAATGCCTTACTGAAGTCCAAGTAAATTATATTTAGAGCATTCCTCTGGTCCACTAATTTTGTCACTTGGTCAAAGAATGCAATAAGATTTGGGTATGATCTGTTTTTGACAAAGCCATGTTGACTTTTAGTGATGACTTTGTTTGCATCAAGGTGCTCGCTGATTTGTTGTTTGATTATCTTTTCCAGAATCTTCCCAGGTATTGAGGTCAGGCTGATAGGTCTGTAGTTTCCTGGATCTATTTTTTCCCTTTTTTGAAGATGGGAACTACATCAGCTCTCTTCCAGTCCTCTGGTAGTTCCCCAGTGCTCCAGGATCTTTGAAAAATATAGTTTAGTGGTTCTGAGATCACATCTGCCAGTTCCTTGAGAACTTTGGGGTGTAATCCATCTGGTCCTGGTGATTTGAACTTGTCTAAGCTGGACAGTTGCTTACTTACCATTTTCTTGCCTATCTTAACTTGCGTTTCTATTCTGTTTTTTATGGCACTGGTTTTGGTAGGTTGGACTGTTTTTTCCCTTTGTGTAAAGACAGATGCAAAAAATGAGTTAAATAGTTCTGCTTTCTCCCTGTTGCTTGTCACCTTCTTCCCATTTTTCCCCACTAATGGACCAATCATTTCCTTAACATTTTTCTTGTTTTTTATATGTTGGAAGAAGCTTTTTTGTTATTTTTGACTTTGGTTGCAAGCCTTAGTTCATTTTGAGCCTTAGCTTCCTTCACTTCATCTTTGCAGGCACGGGCTATTTGCTGATATTCTGCCTTAGTTATGTGCTCCTCTTTCCTTATACTTGTCCTTTTTATCTTTCAATTTATCAGAGAGTTCTTTATGCAGCCATGCTGGTTTCTTTTGAGAGCTGTTGTTTTTCTTCTTTGTTGGTATTGTGCTAGACTGGGCCTTTATTATCTCACTTTTCAAAATTTCCTAAGCTTCTTGAGTTGTTTTCCCCTTTAGGATTCTCATCCATGGAATTCTTCCCAAGGTCTCTCTAAGTTTATTGAAATTAGCTCTTCTAAAGTCCAAAAATCTAGTTTGGCTGTGTTCTATTGCTTGTGCTTCCAGAATGTTGAATTCCAATATTGCATGATCACATCCCCCCAAGGCTTCGACACTTTCTATCATTTCATCTCTTTTAGTGAGAATTAAATCCAATATGGCTAATCCCCTAGTTCCCTTCTCTACTTTTTGGGAGAGAAAGTTGTCTGCTAGGTTTGTCAGGAATCTGTTTGATCTTCCACTTGGTGCAGAGTTTGTCTCCCAGTTGATATCAGGGTAATTAAAGTCCCCCATTACTACTGTGATGTGCTTCCTACATACCTTAGTTAGCTGACTAGCAAAACGTTCATCTATTTCCTCTGATTGGTTGGGCGACCTATAGTATACACCTATGGCAATGGCATTTTTTTCACCTTTTATATTGACCCAAATGCATTCAAGTTTACAGTTTTCATCATTGTTGTGCTCTATTTCTGTAGAGATAAAGTTATTTTTTATATACAGTAGAGAGCAACTCCACCTCCTCTTTTGTTTAGTCTGTTTCTTTTAAATAATTTAAATCCCTCTAGCTGTGTGTTCTATTTTTGGGTTTCATCCCACCATGTTTTCGTAATGGCAACAATATAATATCCACCCTCATTTATCTGAATTTCTAGTTCACCCTGCTTACTGTTCATACTCTGTGCATTGGTGTATAGACATTTGAGTCCTTTATGACTGACCCTGTGTTTACTTGCTACATAACTTGTGTGGTGCCTGACTTCCCCTATTTTCTTAGATTGCTGGGGACAGTGATGTTCTGTATCAATTAACTTAATATGTCCGTTGTTTAGTTTAAATGTTCCTCCAGAAAAGCTGTGAATTTATTGCTAAGTAACTCAGTCCCTTTCTTGGATGGATGCAGACCAACTCTTTTGTACATTTTTTCATTGGACCAGCTACAGACATCATGATAATATAACCAAAGCCTTCTCCTTTACACCACTCCTTTAGCCACATATTAAATTCTGCTATACGCTGGCCTTTTCCATTTTGCTCCTTATATACTGGTAAAACCTCTGAAAAAGTGAGCCTACAGCCTATTCTGCTGAGTTCCTGCCCCAAGCTCTGCAAATCATTCTGCACACAGAGTACATCCTTTTGGGACAGATCGCTAGTGCCAAGATGTACAATAGCATCCACATCACAGTCATTGTTGGCATTGCTAACTATTTTGAAAATACGCTTCTTGTCCCTACTGGCAGTAGCACCTGGAAGACACCTGACCTCTTTTGAAATCTCTGTATCCTTTCCTAAATTTACATCCCTTATAACTGAATCACCAACCAGAAGGTGGCTTCTCTTTTGGGGTACCTTTCTTTTCTTGCATGACTGATGTGTAATACCTGATTCGCACTTCTCCCTGTCAAAAACAAGTTCATCTCGGACCATGGTCCCCTGCTTATTTGAGTTATCATCACAATTACCTTGACCTGTTTCCTTAATGTCCCTATTAAGGTCAGCAAGGGCACTGTATCTGTTATGCAGGGACACAGTGAAAGCTTTGGGTTTATTGTTCACAGCTCTCACCCTGCCAGATCCTATGGTTGTCCACACTGCCCTTCTCCTGCAGGATCTTTGTGGTAGAGGGGGCTGATAGCGCGGAGGCTCAGTAGAGTAGAAGGGCTGAGCTGAAAACCTAATTTCTGCCTGAAGTGCACAGATTACAGACCCTAGATAAATAATCTGTCCTTCTAGACTAGTGATTTGTGTACAGATAGGACATTTTCCCAGTTTGAAAAGAGTGCTGCGTAAGACAGCTGCAAAACAAGTGTTGCACTGAACTAAGCCAGACATGCTGAGATGAAAGGAATCTCAGATGCACTTGCCCTGAATGTACCACCACTATTTATTATTTTTAGTTATGTGATTTGCGCGCCGTTAACTCACCCACCTTAACTCACAGTATTGTAGCTTTTCCCAGCAGCCTCTGGCAGTTTAAAAGCAAAGAGGGTCCAATCAGCAAGGGCTTAGCTACTATGCTCCTCATGCACCTTAACTCACAGTATTGAGTATTTTGCCCCTTAAAAGTGCTGCACTACAACCCCATACATTCCTACCTTATAAGTTGTATTCAGAACTCCCAAAATTCATAGCTAGAATACTACTGGAAAGAATTCGGGGAGTTATAGTCCTAATAAACTTGGTCACCAGGAGGGTGGAGTTGGAGTAGAGTGCTATGCATCCTTTTGTCTAGCAAGATTATACAACGCATATATCGGCTGGGACTAGACTCACTTTTTATATGAATGTGCAAACTATCATATATGCAAAGTTAGATGTATATAAACCCCAATGTTTAAAAAGGAAGGTATAATTTTTTGTCTACCATTAATTTCTCTAAGATGAATTGCCCCTCATTGCTTATTTTTTTCCAAGCTACACTTCTGATTACTTACCTCTTTTTTATTTGTTTTTTACCTGTTTGTATAGTATAGTATAGTATACAAACAGGTATACTATTGGGGATGCAGTGGCTCAGTGGGTTAGGACGCTGAGCTTGTTGATCAGAAGGTTGGCAGTTTGGCGGGTCGAATCCCAAGTGCCGCGTAACAGAGTGAGCGCCTGTTATTCGTCCCAGCTTCTGCCAACCTAGCAGTTTGAAAGCACGTAAAAAAGCAAATAGAACAATAGGGACCACTATGGTGGGAAGGTAACAGCGTTCTGTGCGCCTTTGGCATCTAGTCATGCCGGCCACATGACCACGGAGACGTCCTCGGACAAGCGCTGGCTCTTCGGCTTTGAAATGGAGATGAGCACTGATCCCTAGAGTCGGAAACGACTAGCACGCATGTGCAGGGGAACCTTTACCTTTATACTATAGTAATTTTCATGTAACTTCCCTTTTTAATTTGCTTACTTTTGTTTCCCTTTTTGTAATTTAATATTGGCTTGCTTTCAGGACAGCAAAATGTAGCGCAATCCCATGCTAAATGTGCAGGCTGTTGGCATCACATAAAAAACCGTAATAGTCCAGAAGTGCTTCGTATTGTGAAATATACCATACAGCAATTTAACAATCAGAGCCAATACTCTTCGTTATTTCACTTTGCAGTAATGAAAAATGCTGAAGAGCAGGTTTGTATATATTTATTCCAATAATTTTCCATCTTAACTTTATAGAATGTGATGATTTTAATAGATTTTAGTTAAATCTGGAAAAAGTTGAATAGCAATAGCATTTAGACTTATATGCTACTTCATAGTGCTTTACAGCCCTCTCTAAGTGGTTTACAGAGTCACCATATTGTCCCCGCCACAATTTGGGTCCTCCTTTTACTGACCTCAGAAGGATGGAAAGCTGAGTCAACCTTGAGCAAGTCAGGATGGAACTGCTGGAGTGAGCCATGAATTAGCCTGCAATATTGCATTCTGACCACTGCACCACTACAGCTCTTCCTTGAATATGTGAATTTCCTCCCCTTGTGAATATTCTTGAAACCATCATTTAAAAAAAACAACACAGGCCTGAGAGAAACTGAAAGCTAATTCCTTTTTTTCCTAACAAGATATTTGTCCTGTGCAACTTCTCTTAATTTTTCTTGTAGATTGTTAATGGAATAAATTACCGTTTTGAATATTTGATAAAAGAAACAAATTGTTCCAAGAATGAATTTCCAGATCTGAGTCCAGAATGTAAATCCCTTCCTGGAGGGGTAAGTGAATTTCTTTTATGTCATATCCCAGAAAGAAAGAGAAAGAAAGAAAGAAGAGAGAGAGAGAGAGAGAGAGAGAGAGAGAGAGAGAGAGAGAGAGAGAGAGAGAGAGAGAGAGAGAGAGAGAGAGAAAGAAAGAAAGAAAGAAAGAAAGAAAGAAAGAAAGAAAGAAAGAAAGAAAGAAAGAAAGAAAGAGAAAAAAGAGAGAGAGAGAGATTCCTATACAATATGCAAGAATGTAGATAGGTAGGTAGTACAGTAGGGATGGATGGATGGATGGATGGATGGATAATAGATAGATAGATGGGGTCCTTGGTGCTCTCTGAGCTTGCTTGCTTTCTTGTAGATGTTTCATTACCTAACTAGATAACATCATCAGTGCTAGCAAGGACCAAGGACTCCTCATTTCAACCCTGAGCTACAAATATTCTCCTTCATACATAGATAGATAGATAGATAGATAGATAGATAGATAGATAGATAGATAGATAGATAGATAGATATCATTGAACAGTGTACAAGAAATACCTTTCTTCTAGCTTTCTCCTGAGTTGAACCTGGATGGAGAGCAGCTGGTGAACAGTTTTGTACAGGAAAAGTATGACTAGACAATATGTCAATGGACACTCAATCATCCAGGCCAAAGGTGTCTACACGTTGACTCATGGCAACTGGACCAAGCTGTCAGTCTGAGACGTTTCTTGGCTCATCCATCAGCTGGAGCAAAATTAGTTAAGCAGAGTCAGAGAGTAGTTGGAATGTACAAACTCTTGCCAAACCATGATTAGACAACCAGTATCAAGGAAGAGATGGAAGCCAAAATAATGGGCTGCAATAGCTGTCTTTAGGAACTTGCAGAAACAGCATTCAAGTAAGTTTTGTGTTTCTTTTTGGCAAAAGAGCTGCCTCGGCACAGCCACTAAAAGAAATACAAAGATTAAAACACAAAGTCAGCAATACTGTAATAAAGACTGACACATATAAATTCTTACCAGACTCATTTGGAATTTACCAGTGCTATCCATTCTGTGCCATCGTAACTTCAAACAATTACTGAAGAAGTAGTCACTATCTGCAATCAGCATGGTAAAGATAACTTACAAAGAGAAAACACAGTTCTGGTCTACTACAAAAATCTCCCATAAAAGTATTTGACCTGGAATTCAAATAATCACAGACAGCAGGTCGCAGAATACAATATTTTTGCATAAACCTGAGCAAAATGCAAGAATGACCTACAACTCAAAATTATAATTTATAGGGACAAATAGAGAAAATTAGAACTGTGCAGAAAAACAAGAAACTATGAATCCTGGCTGCAAATTGTTATTATAAAATAAAATAATATATAAACAGATGTTCACTCTGCTCTAAATTACCTGGCGTTTCCTCAGATTCCTGGAAATGTTAATGTTAATCAGACTATTATAAGAACACTCTTAGATCTCGGGGTTTTTTCCCAGGAACAATTTCCAGGTTCTGTCTGAATTCTTCCTCAAGCTTTTCCCTATATCCTGCAGAGGTAGAGGCCAAGATAATCTGACACCATGTGCATGTGGCAAAATGCTGTTTTCTGTGGATGCATGTTATCTGGAATTGGGAATGTGTATTCTGTGTGTGAGCTCGTGCTTTGTGCCAGTCATACTCACAGGGATGCCATCTGGAAAAATGTGAGTGAGACAAAGGAGCTATCTGATAAAAGCATGGTTCAAACTTCAGCTTGCTTTTTGTCCCCTTCCAGCTAAACGGTTTCTGTAAAGCTAAAGCCTACGCTGACAATAGAAACAAACTGATCCATGCACAAGTGGACTGCAGACTGCAAGGTTTGTAACTGCTGCATCTTTGATTCAGTATTGCTTGGGGTTCCACAGAAACGACAAATTCATATATCAGGCATTCAGTTCTTTAGTTCTGTTCCTAGAATCTCCTGTTGTGATTGCTTGCCAGCCCGTGGATCTGGCAGCTGGGTCTGAGGACTCAGAGGAGGAGGAGGGGCCTGGAGCATCATCAGAGTCAGCGGGAGGCACTGAGCAGCTCCAAGACTTACTGTCTGATGAGGAGCCTGGCCCCTCTACTCACACTCAGGCTGAGACACAGCTGTGCTGGGAGGCTGAGGGGGATAGTGATGACTCACAGCTGGGTGACATCCAAGATGCTTGTAAACGCTGGCAAGAAAAGAGAGCAGGACATAAGAATGCAATGGGGCGGCTCCAGAGGCAAAGGAGCAGGCATTAGGAAAGCCACGCCTTGGCTGCATAATAAAAGGGGAGGCGTGGGAGGTGCTGGTTGCCAAAGGCAACCGTTCGGGTTAAGAATCAAGTTGCGATGAACTGTTTGTTTTGCTCAGGTCTGTGAGTACTAAAAGGGGTTTGGGTTTGTCCTGCGGTTTCTCCCTGCTTGATTTGAAGAGGGGTTTCTCCTTGTGAACTTAACAAGGAGCTCAAGTCGGCTGGGACAGAAGATCTCCCTCTTCTGGCCATGCTTTCAAAAGATGCAGGGAATGGGCAGAACCCAGCAGGCACAGCCAACCAGAGAAGTAGAGGGGATGATGGGACTCGGAGTTCAACATTTGTAGATTCACAGATTGGCCATTTGAAAATAAATGTGATAGAAAAAGTCAGGTTAGATATAATGCTTCCAAAATTATTTACAGGCTACGGGTTTAGAACGTTTGACTTAACGACAACCCTTAAATATGAACAGGCTATATTACTGAAATTGGGATCAATGTTCTTCTTCCTTGAGCCGGCAACACGTTGATGCCACATGTTTTTGATACACAGCCTTTTTTTTAGCAATTTTCAGTTGTTCTTGGAAGTACTGCATAGCTTCAGCACTTTGCTGGCTCACGGAAGGACAATGCTGTCTGCCATTTTTGATAATGGGCAGTACTGTATAGTGAAATGGAATAAAGCATTCTTTTTATATGAACAAATTAGAGGCCATGATGAAACCATAGATAATAACCACCACTAACAAATTCCAAATTGCTGCAGAACAATTTGCACTCATACATTTCTTTTTGCATCGGCCAAATGTGTTCAATTTAACCTGTTTCAAAAAATAAGATAGATGCAAGCTGCCATTCTTGCACTTTTTCCTTTTTTTAGAATAACCCGATATAAACCTGTATTTTTATTTATATATTTTCAATAGATGAAGACAATAAGAGATCTCTTGCTCAAGAGTGTCCTGGTTGCCACAGCCCAATTTCTGCAGACAGTCAAGAACTGAAGAAGCCTCTAGAAGCTGTTGTGAAATTATTTAACCTTAAAAGCAGTGACTTTCATTTCAAAATTGTGGACATAACAAAAGTATCAGGAAAGGTTCGAATTCTGACTCTACCACTGTATTTTAACATAGTTTTTTTTTAAAAAAAATGGTTTGAGATAGAGAATTATCTTTTGAGCTTGCCTCTTTTCCCAATTCAGCTGGCCTCATACAAAGTTGATATTGTAATGGAAGACTAATGGCTCGCAACTTGGGCGTCCTCCTGGATTCACGACTCAATTTTGAAGACCATATAGGAGCCGTGACCAGGGGGGCTTTTGCCCAGGTTCACCTGGTGCGCCAGTTGCGACCCTACCTGGACCGAGATGCCCTACGCACAGTCACTCATGCGCTCGTGACCTCCCGTTTAGACTACTGCAACGCTCTCTACATGGGGCTGCCCTTGAGGACCACTCGGAGGCTTCAGCTGGTGCAGAATGCAGCCGCGCGTGTTGTGATGGGGGTTTCCCGATACTCCCATGTAACACCTCTACTCCGCGAGCTGCATTGGCTTCCGGTTGCCCTCCGGGTGAGATTCAAGATGCTGGTGATGACCTATAAAGCCCTGAATGGCTTGGGTCCGGGATATCTGAGGGAACACCTGCTGCCGGCATCAAGTTCCCTTCGTCCAGTGCGCTCCCACAGGGAGGGTCTTCTCAGGGTGCCACCGGTAAGAGATTGCCGGCGGACGACACCCAGGGATAGGGCCTTGTCAGTGCGGGCGCCTGCCCTTTGGAACCAGCTGCCAGTGGAGCTGAGGACTGCCCCCGACCTCCGTTCATTCCGCCGGGGCCTGAAGACCTGGCTCTTCGAGCTCTCTGGCCCAGGCTGAGGATTAATCTTATTTTAACTGGGGTTTTATTTATGTAGGGACAAATATATTTTTTTTAAATTAGTTTTTAACTTTTGTATCTTGGGTTTTTAATCACCCTGTAAACCGCCCTGAGTCCTTCGGGAAAGGGCGGTATATAAATGTAATAAAATAAATAAAATAAATAAATACATAAATATGTTTGAATTTCCCCCAAATAGATGGGTGGGCCAAATAGGGATGTAGCTTGGAGATACCGGATTGAGAAAGCTTGCAGAAATTGTGTTGGTAGATGATGAGTCAGATAAAGCACACATTTGTGTGACAGAAGATTTCAGTTTGAGCTCTAGGCAATTCCAGTAAGCATGGGAAAGATTCCTGACTCAAACTTTAGAGTGTCTTACTGGTGAACATCAACAATATTGGGCATGAGGGATCAGTGGCTGATTTGATTCATGACAGTTTCTCATATGCCTCTAAGGAAAAATAACAACAACAACAATAAATGATGATGATGATGATGATGATGATGATGATGATGATGATGATGATGATGATGATGATGATGGAAGGGACCTTGGAGGTCATCTAGTTCAACCCCCTATACCAGGCATGTCAAACTGCCGGCCCATGGGCCGGATGCATCATATTGAAACCACGCCCACCCCATTGCTGGCAATGGGGAAAAAGTCCCGATATGTCACATGACGTCATGTGATGTCGTGAGTTTGACATTCCTGCCCTATACCAAACCCTATACCATTTCAGACAAATGGCTGTCCAGTCTCTACTTAAAAACTTCTAGTGTTGGAGCATTCACAACTTCTGGAGGCAGGTTGTTCCACTGGTTAATTGTTCTAACTGTCAGGAAGTTTCTCCTTAGTTCTAGGTTGCTTCTCTCCTTTGTTAGTTTAATTTAATTTAATTTAATTTATTAATATTTCTATACCGCCCTTCTCCCTGAGGACTCAGGGCGGTGTACAGGGCAAGAATAATACACAGAAATGTACAAAAATTAAAAGATAATTAAATACATGCCCGATTAAAATACAGTTAATACATAATAAAAACCCAATAAAAATGATAAAAAACCCCATCAATCCCCCTCATGCCAGGCCGGCTTGCTCAAACAAGTATGTTTTCAGATCGCGGCGAAAGGAGCGCAGATCGGGCGCCGTCCGGAGCTCAACCGGTAACTGGTTCCATAGCTCCGGGGCGCCCACAGAGAAGGATCTCCCCCTGGGGGCCACAAGACGGCATTCTCTGACCGGTGGCACCCTGAGGAGGCCCTCTCTGTGGGAACGCACAGGGCGCAGGGAGCTTGATGCCGGCAGCAGATGTTCCCTGAGGTACTCCGGCCCCATGCCATGAAGGGCTTTAAACGCCATTACTAGTTTCCATCCGTTGCTTCTTGTCCTGCTTTCAGGTGCTTTGGAGAATAGCTTGACTCCCTCTTCTTTGTGGCAGCCCCTGAGATATTGGAACACTGCTATCATGTCACCCCTAGTCCTTCTTTTCATTGTTGTTGTTGTTAGTTGCGAAGTTGTGTCCGCCCCATCGCGACCCTACGGACAATGTTCCTCCAGGCCTTTCTATCCTCTACCATCTTCTGGAGTCCATTTAAGCTCACGCCTAATGCTTCAGTGACTCCATCCAGCCACCTCATTCTCTGTCGTCCCCTTTCTTCTATTGCCCTTAATCTTTCCCAGCATGAGGCTCTTGTCCAGTGAGTCCTTCCTTCTCATTAGGTGGCCAAAGTATTTGAGTTTTAGCTTCAGGATCTGGCCTTCTAAAGAACAGTCAGGGTTGATTTCCTCTAGGACTGACTAGATCGCCTTGCAGTCCAAGGGATTTGCAGGAGTCTTCTCCAACACCATAGTTCAAAGGCCTCAATTCTTTGGCACTCAGCCTTTCTTATGGTCCAATTTTCACTGCCATACATTGCAACTGGAAAGACCATAGCCTTGACTATACGCACTTTTGTTGACAGGGTGATCTGTCTGCTTTTTAATGTGCTGTCTAGATTTGCCATGGCTTTCCTCCCGAGGAGCAAGCGTCTTTTAATTTCTTGGCTACAGTCCCCATCTGCAATGATCTTGGAGCCTAGGAAAATAATATCTGTCACTACCTCCGTTTCTTCCCCATCTATTTGCCAGGAATTGAGAGGGCCAGATGCCATGATCTTGGTTTTCTTAATGTTAAGTTTCAACCCAGCTTTTGCACTCTCCTTCTTTACCTACAGCAAGAGGCTCTTTAGTTCTTCTTCACTTTCTGCCATTAGAGTGGTATCATCTCCATATCTTAGGTTGTTGATGTTTCTTCCGGCAATCTTAATTCCAACTTTTGATTCATCTAGCCCTGCTTTTCTCATGATGTGCTCTGCATATAAGTTAAATAGGCAGGGCAACAGTATACAGCCTTGCCAGACTCCTTTCCCAATTTTGAACCAATCAGTGGTTCCATGTCCAGTTCTCACTGTTGCTTCTTGGCCCACATATACTGTAGGTTTCTCAAAAGACAAATAAGATGGTCTGGTACTCCCATCTCTTTAAAAACTTGCCACAGTTTGTTGTGATCCACACAATCAAAAGCTTTAGCATAGGCAATGAAGCTGAAGTAGATGTTTTTCTGGAACTCTCTAACTTTCTCCATGATCCAGCATATGTTGGCAATTTGATCTCTAGTTCCTCTGCCTCTTTGAAATCCTGCCTGTACTTCTGGTAGTCTCGATCCACATACTGCTCTAGCTTGTAGGATTTTAAGCATAACTTTACTAGCATGAGAAATGAGTGTAATGGTACGATAGTTTGAACATTCTTTGGCACTGCCTTTCTTTGGAATTAGAATGTAAACTGATCTTTTCCAATCCTGTGGCCACTGTTGAGTTTTCTAAATTTGCTGGCAAATTGAGTGTAGCACTTTTACTGCATCGTCTTTTAAGATTTTGAATAGCTCAGCTGGAATACTGTCACCTCCACTAGCTTTGTTGTTGCTCAGCTTTTCTAAGGCCCACTTCACTTCACATTCTAGGATGTCTGGCTCAAGGTCAGTGACCACCTCATCGTGATTATCAGGGACGTTAAGCTCATTATTGTATAGTTCTTCTTTGTAATTTTGCCACCTCTTCTTAATCTCTTCTGCCTCTGTTAGGTCCCTGCCATTTTGGTCCTTTATCATGCCCATTTTTGCATTAAACGTTCCCTTCATCTCTCCAATTTTCTTGAAAAGATCTCTGATCCTCCCTATTCTATTGTTTTCTTCTATTTCTTTGCACTGTTCATTTAAGAAGGCATTCTTATCTCTTCTAGCTATTCTCTGGAATTCTGCATTCATTTGGGCATATCTTTCTTTTTCTCCCTTGCCTTTTGCTTCCCTCCTTTCCTCAGCTATTTGCAAAGCTTCCTCAGACAGCCATTTTGCTTTCTTGCATTTCTTTTTCTTTGGGATGGTTTTAGTTGCTACCCCTTGTACAATGTTGTGAACCTCTGTCCATAGTTCTTCAGGCACTCTGTCTATCAGATCTAATTCCTTAAATCTATTTGTCACCTCTACTGTATATTCAACAGGGATATGACTTAATTCATACCTGAGTGGCCTAGTGCTTTTCCCTACTTTCTTCAGTTTAAGCCTAAAATTTGCAATGAGAAGCTCATGGTCTGAGCCACAGTCAGCTCCTGGTCTTGTTTTTACTGACTGTATAGAGCTTCTCCATCTTTGGCTGCAGAGCATATAGTCAATCTAATTTCTGTGTTGACTGTCTGGTGATGTCCATGTGTAGAGCCGTCTCTTGGGTTGTTGGAAAAGAGTGTTTGCTATGACCATCGTATTCTCTTGACAAAATTCTATCAACCTGTGCCCTGCTTCATTTTGTACTCCAAGGTCAAAGTTGCCTGTTATTCGTTATCTTTCCTACTTTAGCATTCCAATCCCCCATGATGATAAGGACATCATTTTTTGGTGTTAGTTCTATAAGGTGCTGTAGGGATTCATAGAACCGCTCAATTTCATCCTCTTCAGCACTGGTGGTTGGGGCATAGACTTGGACTACTGTGATATTGAATGGTTTGCCTTGGATTCTGAGATCATTCTGTCATTTTGGGGAGTGTATCCCAGGATTGCTTTTCCTACTCTTTTATTGACTATGAAGGCTACTCCATTTCTTCTGAGGGATTCTTGCCTGCAGTAGTATACCTGATGGTCATCTGAATTAAATTCACCCATTCCTGTCCATTTTAGTTCGCTGATACCTAAGATGTCGATATTCAGTCTTGTCATCTCTTGTTTGACTATGTCCAGCTTTCCTTGATTCATGGATCTTACATTCCAGATTCCTATGGAGAAAAAATCTTTACAGCATCGGACTTTCCTTTCACCACCAGACACATCCACAGCTGAGCGTCCTTTCGGCTTTGGCCCAGTCGCTTCATTCTTTCTGGCGCTACTAGTACTAGCCCTCTGCTCTTCCCCAGTAGCATATTGGACGCCTTCCAACCTGAGGGGCGTCATATCGTTTTGCCTTTTGGTACTGTCCATAGGATTTTCATGGCAAAGATACTGGAGTGGGTTGCCATTTCCTTCTCCAGTGGATCACGTTTTGTCAGAACTCTCTGCTATGACCTTTCTGTCTTGGGTGGCCCTGCACGGCATAGCTCATAGCTTCATTGAATTATGCAAGCCCCTTCACCATGACAAGGCAGTAATCCATGAAGGGGTTCATTAAACTACACATACCCAATTCCAGTAACCGTTCTTCTATATGTTTTATCCTTCAGTCCCCTAATTATCTTTGTTGCTCTTCTCTGTACTCCTTATAGAGTTTCAACACCTTTTTACATCGTGGTGACCACAACTGGATGCAGTATTCCAAGTGTGGCCCTAGCACGGCATTGTAAAGTGGTATTAACACTTCACATGATCTTGATTCTATCCCTCTGTTAATGCAGCCTAGCACTCTGCTGGCTTTTTTGGCACCTGCAGCACATCTTTGTTTCTCCATTTCACTTGCTTGTTTTTATTAGAATCCTAGAGGAGGAATGGGTCCTTGGGGCCATTGAATCCAACAGGAACTAACCAGGCAGCAAGCCAGGTTTTTTTGTTCTTTGTGGGTTTATGCTATCCAGCATCCAGTCTAAATACAGTTGCAAATCATTTTTCTCCTTGAATTTCAGATGATGGTTGGACACGTGTATCGAATTGACTTCAAAGCTCAGAGAACAAATTGCTCCAAGACTCAAGTTGAGAATCCAGATGAGAACTGTACTGTTGTGAAAGACGGGGTAAGACACTAGGATTAGTTCAAGAGGAATATTTTACTTAAGAGAATGAGTTAATTTTAAAGCAGATTCTTGAAGCAGAACATTGGTGGGAAATGTTGCACTTCCCTATGGATGCATACTAAGTTTTGAGATAATCTTTCTGCTAAGACAATGTGATGTAGGTCTACTCAAGACCTAAACACAAGTTAACAAAATGCCTGTGCCCAAACAAACCATAAGATTAAAAGGATGGCCTCATTCACCCAATATGCCCACGTTAATCTACCTAGACTCATTATTTGGTTTAGTATTGGGCTATAATTAAGTGAAGTAGATCTACGCTCCAGTTTGCCCCAACTTGCTGTTGAATCAGTTGGAAAGCCCAAAATCCCACACTGGGAATGGTTTTTTTGCATGCATGCACACACATGCGCACTCACATATACACAGATGTAGGTCATGATTTTATGGCTTTAGTTTATACACCTTGCCTCAATGTTTTGAATGAATTCCTGTTCCCGGAAGAAAGAAATCATAGATAAAAAACACTATTCAGAAAACAAATTTTAAAAATGATCAGCATTTGGAAAAGAGAACACTTTTTTCCAAAATGCCAGTCAAAACATATTATTCTACATTGTATTTTATTTTTATGCCAATATTTGACAAGAAATGAGCGTTTGCATTTCTGTTTTGTTTGGCTGACAGGAACTGATGTTCTGCCATGCCTTAATTTATGTGAAACCCTGGGAGCCATCAGTCGCACCAGAGGTGACCTGCACAGACGAGCAACCTTTACAGGTATTCAAAGCTGTCTCCCCCCTGCCCCCCCATCACTCTCTCTTTCTAATACAGAATGCAATAATCAGTGTATAGTCCCAGAAATATTGGTACATTTCCCAAGGAATTGGTAATCGGTTTTTCAGATATTCAGTTACGGAGATAAATTAGAGCAGGAGTGTCAAACTCAATTTCATTGAGGGCCGCATCAGCATTGCGGTTGCCTCAGGGGGCCGGGTGGGTGTGGCCTGGGTGGGCGTGGCCTACTGGGTGGGCATGGCTAGAGTGCATATGGCCTAATGGGTGGGCGTGGCCAGCTCTACATCATTCACATCAAGGGTGCCTATGGGGGCCTGGACAGGAGTGGGACAGATCCGCGGGTCTCTGGCAGAAGGAGCGTCTCTGGGCCTTGTATTTGACATGTCTGAATTAGAGGAAATGGTAGAGAAGTCCAGAGATATTAATTGTATTCCTGAAATTGTTCCTCTTAAAAACGGATAAAAGCTCATTGGTATTGAAGGGTAGGATACATCGTCAAGAGCAGGTGTTCTTAATTTGGACCACATTTGCCTTAGTTGCTAGGGATAGAACAGGGATCTCCAAACTTGGCAACTTTAAGATTTGTGGACTTCAATTCCCAGAATTCCCCAGCCAGAATTCCAGGAATTGAAGTCCGCAAGTCTTAAAGTTGTTAAGTTTGGAGACCCCTGGGATAGAGACTGCCGATCAATACATATGGAGGCCACCAAGCTACGGGATAATGTTTAAAAGTTTTGCTTTGTAAGTTTAGCACCAGTGCAGAGTGATTGCCAGTCACCATCATGATATTATTACTTGCCTTCTTCCTACACAAGGCTCCCCATCCCTCAGATCAATGTGATCTCTCTTATAACCATATGACACACTGCTCTAGATACCCAACTGACTGAGACCTCCAGAATGCTTCTGCATCACACTCAGCAAACCAAAACCTAGCCAGCCAGCCAGAGAAGCCCTCTATCCATGCACCCATGCATCCATGCATCCATGCATCCTTATTTGTTATTTATTTATATCCCACCTTTATTATTTTTACAAATAACTCAAGGCAGCAAACATATCCAACACACCTTCCTCTGTTGTGATTCAGGGTCAGCCTGTGGGTTCGGCAGTTGGGTTGGACAGTTCAGAGGAGGAGGGGGGGTGTTGGAGACCTTGCTGAGGATAGTATTGAGGCTCCGCAGAGCCCTCAGCCAGGCCCCTCCCATCTGGTCACAACGCAGACCCAGCTGTGTGAGCCTGACAGCGTGGATGAAGATGACCCACAGCTGGCCCTGTTCAAGGACGCCCGACACAGGAGGCAGTCAGTCAGGAGTAAACAGAGGAAGGCAATGGGGCACCTCGGAAGGAGGCACAGAGAGGCCACGCCCTGAACTGTATTTAAGGGGAATGTGTGGGAGGGCTGGTTTGCTGAAGGCAACCGCTTGGATTGTTCCTGCTTCTTGGCTCGTGTTTTATGGTTGGTGTCTTGTCTTGCTCTGTTTTGTGTGGATAAATTTGGCAGGCGTGGTTCCAGCCTCTTGCCGTTTGTGGAGGGGTTGTCCCTGCCTTCTTTGCAGGGCCGGTGGCAGGCTGGTACAGAACATCCTCCTTCTATTTTGCCCACAACAACGCTATGAGATGGGTTGGGCTGAGAGAGAATGGCTGGCCCGTAGTTACCCAGCCGGATTTCATGGCTGATGCGGGACTTGAACGCGCAGTCTCTTGCTGTCTAGCCCAGTGCCTTCACCACTAGACCAAACTGGACCTCCTATAAGACTGAACCAGCCTCAGCTTCCCTGCTCCCACATGAGTGGCTGAAGGGGGAAAAAAAACACGGTCAAACCTCACCAGCTGGGATGAACCAGGTGCATGACTTCCTGTCCCTGCCTTCTTCCGCTCAGTTGCAGGTTGCAACCTGTTATAACCCCAAAACTAATTAGGGGAAGTTACCTTCAGTTTTCTGCTGCTGTGACTTGGATTTTTTTAAAAACTTTCTACTGCTTGCATTGGGTCAAAAACCCATGTCTTGCTTAACCTTCCCCTCAAAGTTTCAGGGGCAGAAAATCCTGGGAACTTGTAGTCTCATGTTCTAGTCTACATGTCTCAAAAACCAGAGGAACTCAGTGACTTATTTCTGCATTTCGCATTTCGGTTCAAGACCTCGGTTGCATTTTACTTTTCCAGCTGTCAAAGCCTTTATCTAACCTATCTGAAAAACCATTTTTTGTGTGTCTGTGCCCTTTCAGACTTCCGAACAGGGAAAGTTCAAAGATTCAGAGTTTCAAGTTACCTTCTACGATGACGCTGATACTATTAATGAGCACCACGATTTTTCAAAATGATGAAGTTCTTGGGATTTCTGACTGCATAAAAGCATAACATTTAAACACAGCTTCAGCCAAGGTCAGTCTGCTGCATCCCCTTGCCTAGCTTCTTTTGCAAAGTACATTAGTACAGTCAAAGCAGAACTGTAATTCAGTCGGCTTAGTCAGCCAGCAATATGCACAACTAACTGCCTTTTGCAGAACCAGCGTTGCCTGCATTCAGCCTTGGAGGAAAAAAAAAATTCTCTGGAAAAGAAAGGGGCCTTTGCATGTCTAGAGAAGCTCAGTGGGTGAATTATGTTACATTTCTCTGCAGTCAATTAGGGTGGAATTTCAAATATGAGCTGCTTTCCTATACCTCATTCCAACGATTATTTTGTGACAAGTTTACAACAATGGCACTAATTCAGTACAATTATGTTAATTAGTCCGCTCTTTTTGTTACTGGATGGACATACGTTTGACTGTATACCTTTCCTTGATTATCATAAATAAAAGACATATATCAAAATACTGGCGGGCTAAATTTGCTTCATTTCAAATATCAGAAAAGTCACTGAAGGCTTAGCCAAACTTACGTTTTCAGAGCCCAAATTGATGAGCAATTCTCAAAATGAAGGCGTCCCTCCCTCATGTTTTGAAAACCTGAAGCTAAAACATATCCATGCATGACCCAGCTAGGAAACACAACTAGGTGGTTTTCCTAGAATGCCTGTCTTATAGTCTTACATTTATCATCATCATCATCATCAATCATCATCATCAATTATTATTATTATTATTATTATTATTATTATTATTATTATTATTATTATTATTATTATTATTTATTATTCGTTCAGTCAGCCAGATGTTCAGATTGGATTGGGCATTATTGTCCACCTCTCAAGTCTTTCCAAAGGACCTGGGATTGCAGATATTGATGTTTGAGGTTGTTATATAAATTTTAATAAATAAATAAATAAATAAATAAATAAATAAATAAATAAATAAATAAATAAAGGTATTTTCACAGGATAGAAGCTGTTCCATGTGAAGCTGCCTTTAACAATTGATTGATGGTGATTTTATCAACGCTGATGATGTCCAAGAACTGATGCTCCAGTTGTTTGGGATTGCACCTGTTATTATCACTATTACCTTTCCTTCTTAACATTTATATGTGGCACGACTCCCAGTAACTCTGGGCATTTATGATGCTTTCCATGATTTATGTAGGCAGGCTTTTCTCTTTTCTGATGGTGGACAGATTTTAAATTTGAGGGACCCAATTTTTTTTCCCATAACAGCTCCCCAGCATTCATCTCAAAGGACAACCAATGACTTAAGGCAGTGGTGGGATTCAGCCAGTTCGCACCACTTCAGCAGAATCGGTAGTTAATATTTTGTTGCCCAGGGCCAGAATGGACTTCCAGAAGCGGCATTCACACAGAGAACCGGTTGTTCACATATTTGAATCCCACTGACCTAAGGCTCTTCAAGGGCTCCCTATGAGATTATTAGGCCTGCACAAGCCGTGTGCACATATGGATTACAGGTGCTACAGATAAAACCAGAATTGGCCGCCAGCACTGTGTAAACCAATTAATTCTAAGGGCAAAATACAGGGGCCAAGAGATAATTTGTAGCAAAAGGCAGAATTGCTAGTTGTCAGTGCTGCAGACATTGGATGTTTTTGCTCTGACAATGTAAGAGGCAGCCTTTTGCTTTAACTGTTTTGCTTTGAATCACTGAAGGGGGGGGGAATGTTAACCCGGATGTTTTGATAAGAGAAGGGATGGTGAGCTACAGAAAGGAAGTGAAACTTCATATGTTAAACTAATTGGAGAATGTGATTCATGACGTGTAACTAAGGGAGGGAATTGTGTATGATATGATATGTTCAGGGGAGGAGAATTCAGATTCTGACACCCATCCATGAGTGCCGATGCTTCGTTCTCATTATCATAGACTTTTTAGAATAAACAATCATGGAATGTTCTTTGATCTATCTCGTTAGTCGGAACCATGACACTGGTTTTGTTGTTGTTCTTGGCCATCAGGTGAAAAAAAAAGTGGCCATGACTCCATAAATCTTCTGTCTTGTGCCCCCAGATAGTTTGAGACTAAAGGTAAAGGTAAAGGTTCCCCCACACATGCGTGCTAGTCGTTTCCAACTCTAGGGGCTGGTGCTCATCTCCGTTTCAAAGCCGAAGAGCCAGCGCTTGTCTGAGGACGTCTCCATGGTCATGTGGCCGGCATGACTAGATGCCAAAGGCGCACGGAACGCTGTTATCTTCCCACTGTAGTGGTCCCTATTTTTCTACTTGCATTTTTACATGCTTTAGAACTGCTAGGTTGGCAGAAGCTGGGACGAGTAACAGTCGCTCACTCTGCTATGCAGCACTCGGGATTCGAAACACCAAACTGCCAACCATCGTCCTATGTGAAAATTCCCTATGTGCTTCCCCAAATCCATCAATTGCCCAGAAGACATGATGATTTTTTTTCCCGTCTAAGGTCTTAAAGGGAGGCATTGGGGAACCACTAGTTTGGGGCAGAGCTGAAAATGAGGCCGTAGTCTCCTATCCTTCCTGGCCCATTGCCTCATTCCTCCCAACAGCAGCATATGCCCTGTGATGTCCTTTGTCAGTCATTCTGGTGTCCCCCTGGCAATTAGCCTTTTCCCACGATCATATCTTTTCCCCCCACTCCCACAAGAATCTATTTTCTCATCACTGTTTATAAAAGTCTTCCGTAAGCTTGTTTGCAAGATCCTATTTTACGCAGCAGGTTCAGCTTTCTCTTTTGAGCTGTCCTGCTGATTGAGAGCTATGAGTGTTTTATATATATAGCCTGAAGAAACCCAGTCATGGCCACATGGTGGCGCTCAATTTACTATCAGAATGCCAGGCCCTCTGAAGATTCGTCTGGGCTTCTGGTTTCTTCCATTTAGACCAGGGCTTTTCAAACAGTGATACAGATACCACCTGCGGTACATTGGCACCTGGCAGGTGGTACGCAGCCATCCCAGAAAAGTGGTAGTGGGGGAGGGGAATGAGCTGAACCGGTGGCAGCACCGCACAAGCCTGAGTGAGAGATGGCTGGAGCTGCAATGGTTGTCAGAGCTCAGCGGAAGCGCCAGGATCAGCGCCAGTCTCCAGCTAGAGCTTGGCATTGATCCTGGCACTTCTTTGCTCAGAAGGCAGGTGTCTTGCTCAGCTGTGGCTTGTGGGGCACTTTTTTCAATGCCATTGTAACTTCGAACAGTTACTAAGCAAACTGTTATAAGTCAAGGACTACCTGTACTTCATCACTTTTTTCCTTTTTTTTTTTTTTGGTCATCAATTTTTTGACACCTTGCTAGGCGACTGGTGGTACTCGGATGTTGCCATATCCTAAAAGTGGTACAATGGGTGAAAAGGTTGAAAAGCCCTGGTTTAGACCGTGAAGTGGCAGCTGAGCTCCCTGTGCTTCATAGGGTAGCCCTCCTTCCTTGCTATCACTCGGCCTACCTGCTTTTGCCAGCTCTCAGAAAAGGCTGAAGGGGAGAATGACTGAAAGTGTCACTCCACGAACTGGCCAATGGATCTGTCACTTTAGTTAGTTGGCATGATTATCAGGGACCACCACCAAAGGTGTCCTCCATTTGAGGACACCTTTCTTTGTTTCAGGTGATACATGGTGCTCCTATTTGAGACAGAAGAGATCAGCCCTCCCCACGCTGATCATTTTTTACAGCTCTGGCACTGGTCAGCTCTGGTCAGTTGTCGAGCAAGATCCATATTCCCAAGCCTCCAACAATAGGAAAATCTAACAGAAATCAAACAGAAAGTGACTAAATTAGTAGACCAGCGAAACGCTGTGGGCGTAGTATACTTAGATTTCAGTAAGGCATTTGATAAAGTAGACCACAATCTACTGCTTGGTAAGCTAGAAAAAGGTGGAATAGACAACATCACCACCAGATGGATTTGTAGCTGGCTGACAAACCGTACTCAACAAGTAGTCCTCAATGGTACTACATCCACATGGAGAGAGATAAGCAGTACCACAAGGCTCCGTCTTAGGCCCAGTACTTTTCAATATATATCTTTAATTACTTTGATGAAGGGATAGAAGGGGAACTCATCAAATCTGCACATGACACTAAACTGGCAGAAATAAGCAACATCCCAGAAGACACTCAGGAGCCAAAGAGATCTTGATAAACTTGAACAATGGGCCCTAACCAACAAAAAGAGTTTTAATGTGGAGAAAAGCAAAGTTTTACATTTAGGCAGGAAAAATCAAATGTATAAGAGACCTGGCTCAAAAACAGAAACTGTGAGAGGGACCTTGGAGTCCTAGTGGACGATCACTTGACTATGAGCCAGCCATGTGCAGCAGCAGCAGAAAAAGCTAATACAATCCTGGGTTGTATAAACAGAGGCATAGAATCAAGATCACACAAAGTATTAGCACAATGGAAGACAAATTTGAAGTCACGTCACATACAGCAAAGGGTTTCTGCTGATACATCTGCAGGAGATGGGGCTATACAAGTACTGCATATGGTATACAATTCACCATCTGTCTCTAAAGCCACAGTGGTCTTTAGTTACATTGGCAGACTCGGCTTTGGTGAGAGACTTGCCTAAAAATTAAGAAGCCAACTTCACTTTAAAAAGTTTCTAATTCAGCTCTGTCCACCTGTTATTGTTCGGTTAACTCAATAGATCCTATCCCCTCCCCCCACTGTTAGTTACCTTTTTCCATAATGCTGTTCATTAGCTTTGAGAGAGAAAGAGAAAAGAAAAAAATAATAGTATATAGTGATTGGAAGACAAACTTTTTTTTCCAGATAAGTTTAGTTTCATTCTTATGTCTTCCAATATTTGAGGGGGCTGCCACAAAGAAGAGGGGGTCAAACTATTCTCCAAAGCACCTGAAGGCAGGACAAGAAGCAATGGATGGAAACTAATCCAGGAGAGAAGCAACCTGGAATTAAGGAAAAATTTCCTGACAGAACAATTAATCATTGGAATGATTTGTCTGCAAAACCTCCATCACTGGAGGTTTTCAAGACTGTACAACCATTTGTCTGAAATAGTATAGGGTTTCCTGTCTGAGCAAGGGGTTGGACTAGAAGATCTCCAAGGTCCCTTCCAAATCTGTTACTCTGTTATTCAGTTATATACGTTCCTGAAACCTATCTGCAGCCTCTACTTAATTTTCCAGTTCTTTTGCAAGCAATTTCAGGAACATCTGGCAACGGGAGTAAAAAAAAAAAGATGGCTATGACCACACAATCATTTTTGACGGTCTTTCCCCCTCCCAGATCTGCAAGCAAGTAATTCAAATAACCTTTTCCTTCTCTGGCCATGCACAGAATTTGTAGAGAGAATGTCTGTTTGTGACAATGTGCCATTTGCTAGACTTCTGCTCCAGAGTCTACAGAAATATTACCTTCAATAAAAGAAAGTTTTCCATCCCTGATTAAAGAAAACAACTCATTTTTTTCCTTCTTTGGAGTATTTTAAAATAGCAAGATGAAAAAAAGAAGAATAATCATTGTATTTCTGATGTCTCAGCAATTCCACCATAATTTCTACTGTGGCCATGGCCATAATTATCTCATCAAGCTTGGCAACAGAGAAGTAAAAGTTACAAATATATTCCACTCTTTCTCCCTTTGAAATGTACTTGCAGGCAGTCCTCAACTTATAACAGTTTGGTTAGCGACCATTCATAGTTACAATGGTACTGAAAAAGGTCACTTATAGCCATGTTTCACACTTACGACCCTAGCCGCGTCCTCATGGTCACGTATGGTAATCAAAATTCAGACGCTTGGCAACTGACTCATATTTATGACGGTTGCAATGTCCCAACGTCATGGGATGACCTTTTGCGACCTCCTGACAAACAAAGTCAATGGGGAAGTAAGATTCACTTAACAACTTTGTTACTAACTTAACAACTGCAGTGATTTACTTAACAATTGCCGCAAGAATGGTGGTAAAATGGGGTAAAACTCCACTTAGCAACTGTCTCGCTTAGAAACAGATATTTGGGGTTCAGTTGTCATTGTCAGTCAAGGACCACGTGCAGTGGTGGGATTCAAATATGTGAACAACTGGTTCTCTGTGTGGATGCCGCTTCCAGAAGTCCATTCTGGGTCTGGGCAACAAAATATTAGTTACCGGTTCTGCCGAAGTGGTGCGAACCGCCTGAATCCCACCACTGACCACTTGTATTATCATTCTGGAAAATGTCCTTGAAGTTACCGGTACTCAAAGTGACGTACCATCAAAACCGTATGTTCTGACCTTGAGATTGTAAAAAGTATCAACTTGCATTGTGGACTGCAGGTGAATAAACGTGGGTTTTTTTTAAAAAAAAAGCTTAAATAAACCTCAAAGGTTGTTTACATTGCATATAGACTATGACTTGAGGTCATGACATAGCTTTGTTTACCTTGAGTTCTCTGGTATTTGCTAGAAAGACATACCTCATCACATATTTTGAAGCTCTTTCTCCTTTTTCTACGCTCATCAGAAGCTCAAAGGAGCTTGTCTCACCTGGATATGAAAGTCTTCATTCTGCTAGTCCTCAGCATCGGACTTTGCCAAGCCAGTCCTCTCCGAGATGAAGTGGGCTGTGATGACCCAGAGGTTTTTGAAGCTGTGGCTAGAGCAATAAAAGCACTTAATGAAGAAAGGAGTCAAGGAAATAAATTTGCTCTCAATGTCATCCTTCATGCCTACAGAATAGTAAGTAAATTTGGTAACGATCAGAACCATAAAAATCTAATTAATGCGAATTTCATAATTGGGGACTTGCACAAGAATCCACCATCAGCCCCCGCCACCCACTATTGAATGGTAGTCATCTGAAAATTTATCCCAGATTTAATGTTTAATTTAACAGAAATTAAAAAATGATTACATGAATGGCAAGCAGTCATCCTTACTGTATTTCATTTGTTCAATTTCAGCTTTTTTTCTCTTCCGCAATCCCTTTCCTCCATCTTTAAAAAAATGCCCCTTTCCATTCCACCAGACTTATGTGATGCTAAGTGGACCCTTCTTAAAATAATCCAAAAATATTGAACTTCAGCTCAATGTAATTCCACAAGCTGTGTGGGGATTTGCACTCCAACCAAGTTATTTTACTTACAAAAAAAATTGTTTTGAAGTGGGCAGGGATTCTTTCAAGTCTTTAAACAACCTTCATAAATATGGGGGTATTTTTCAAGTACATTGGATTTCAGCCCCCAGAATTGGGGGTATTATTGGAGCTACACTCACACATTTTTGGAGAGCAATCTTTCCAATTCTGCTGCTTTGCCATACAAAATGTAACATGATGCAGCCATTCGGCGGTTTCATTTAACATTGTTGAATTTGGATTGCCATAAATTTGAAGTCTTTGGTAATGCTAAAATTGATCCATGTCTCTGCACTATTTATTTATTTATTTATTTATTTTTGGGACTTATATGCCGCCCTATCTCCCGAAGAACTCAGGACGGCTAATAACAATAAAAATACAATAATACAAAAGTTTTTTAAAAAGAATTTAAAAAAAGAATTAAAGAATTAAAGGAGATGTTCGCAGAGGAATCGGAAAAATCAGTCATTTTAAATGTAGATGCAGCTGGATTACTTATCTTTAGCAAGCTAAACTCTCCAACTGTAGCTCAGGTCCTGATGACTTTTTCTGTCAATATGAACATGGTTTATTGATACCTTTTTAAAGATTTTTTTTTGGAGGGGCGGAGAATGCTCCACTCTTAAAAAAAAACCAGTCTTGGTGTCTCTTAATTCTCTTCCATCCAAATCTTAACTAAGTTCACTTTAGGGAATCTGTCACAGTCAAATACCTTAGCCTAATCTTTCATACAGATTTTTACCCTTTCTTTTTTGCATTAGTTGTTTGTTTCCATCCACATATTATTAATAGATTATAATAGACTATAGTAGACTATCAGGGCTCTTTTAGAAGAGGCTGGCAGACATAAACTGGGAGTTGGGAATGAGAGAATTTTATTTTTTTAAAAAAATATTTTTATCCTGTCTTTATTAGGCAGCAAACATTCCTCTCTATTTCTGTGAGGGAGATGGGGTGTTCTAAAATATCATAAATAAATAAAAATAAATAAAATATTCTATATTTATAAAATACTCTGTATTTCTATAATAAAGTATTTATGTAATACTCCTTATAAAATACCTCTTATTTTTCCCACAATAACAACCCTGTGAGGTGGATTGGGTTGAGAGCCAAAGTCACCCAGCCGGTTTTTATGCCTAAGGTGGAACTAGAATTCAGTGTCCTGGCTTCTAGCCTGGTACCTTAACCGCTAAAACACGGGTGTCAAACTTGCCGCGTCACATGACGTGTTGCAACATATCACAACTTTTTCGCATTGCCGGAGCTGGGGTGGGTGTGGCCTCCACATGATGCAACCGGCCTGTAGGCCGGCAGTTTGGCACCCCTGCACTAGAACAATAATGGCAAAGCTTTGGGGCTTGACATGGAAATTTTCCAAATTTGAAAAATTCTTAACTTCACTGCTGAGGTGTCAAGAAAGAATTCTTTATTGCCCCCCCCCCATCTAGGCCACCCTGAACAGTGGCATTTGGCAGCAACCCCAAGGTTGGGCCTGAAGTAGAGGACCAGAGTTCAACTTCAGTCCTGGCCCCACTGCTGTCACTCAAAAAGGCTGCCTCACATCATTCCCCAAGGCACACAAGGTCGCTCCAGGTTGCATGGGGCCTTCTTTCTTGAATGTCTGTGGAGATTCTCAGTCATCCAGGTCATGGCTGTCCCAAAGGTGCTTTTTCAAAAGGCAACTGGACTTTGTTTTCCTTTGAAGATGTTTTCCTTGAAGTACCTTTGGAACTTTGGCGGGTCAAATCCCAAGTGCCGCGTAGCAGAGTGAGTGCCTGTTACTTGTCCCAGCTTCTGCCAACCTAGCAGTTCGAAAGCACGTAAAAATGCAAGTAGAAAAATAGGGACCACTACGGTGGGAAGGTAACAGCGTTCTGTGTGCCTTTGGCGTCTAATCATGCTGGCCACATGACCATGGAGATGTCTTCGGACAAACACTGGCTCTTCGGCTTTGAAACAGAGATGAGCACCGTCCCCTAGAGTTGGAAATGACTATCATGCATGTGCAGGGGAACCTTTACCTTTACCTTTACCTTACCTTTGGAACATCATTCTTGAGGCAACTTCAGAGAATGCTCTTTCATGGCCTATGCAGCCTCCAAAAACCACAGGAAAGCATGGCCCTCTCATGCAACTTCCAGTGAATCCAAAAGCTATGCAAGAGCACACTTCATTCTCACATGGCCTCACAACCTCCCAAAATTGCAAGAGTATGGAGCATGCTTTCAAGAATAGCTGTCAGGCATTGGTAAACACTTTGTGGCATGTCACTTTTGACACGTTTGTCATAGGTTCACCATCACTACAATAGACCATCTAATATTAATACTTCTAATATATTTTTCATGGAATTAAGCAAAACAATGCAAAACCATGACAAACAACACAAAACTGAGCTTGAATTGTTTGTGGTTTAGGATATTGTAGCTATCCTAATATAAGTAGCTCAACATGATAAGCCCTAATCAGTGGTGGAATTCAAATACCTGAACAACCGGTTCTCTTGTTTGATGTAGGCATGGGCCTCTGAGGCCTAGAACAGGCTTCTGGAAGTGGCAGCCATGCACTTCCGGTGGGCCATTCTAGGACTGGTTCTCCAAATGCAGCAAAATTTAGCTACCAGTTCTGCTGAACTGGTGCGAACCAGCTGAATCCCACCACTGGCCTTAATGTAGTTTATGTATCTAGGCATAAACAGGGAGATTGATCAGAGGAGCTGCATACACCTAATTTAACTTAAATTCAATTGGATTATATTTTTGTTGTGTTCCCACTCCAGCACTTCCCCTTCCTGTTGGTCAGTCCTTGAGTTTGTACTCAGTGGGCAAAATGGAGTCATGCCATTGATCCCCAGATTAAAGCAGTAGATGTTACATGACAAATAGGCATGTACCTCCAACAGTCATGCTGTCCAAGCAAAAATCAGACAGTGTTTACAGAGGTTAAATATTTGATCTGTTACACATTTACTGAAAGTTTGCTTTGGATTTCAACTTGATTTGCCTTCATAAGACTCTTGAATTGAAAAGACTGTTTTGCAGCGCAGCAGACACCTGCAAGAATTTTGATTCCAATAAAGTTCTAAATTCTTGAAGCTGGTGTGATAATTCCAAAGTTATTTAGCTTTAAGATGAGTCTGTCCAGATTTCTCTCAACCTTGACAACTTTAAGAGGTTGGATTTGGATTCCCAGAATTCCCGAGCCAGCATGCATTTTTGTCTCTAAAGCACCAGTTATCTGTTTGGCCTGTAGCACTTCTACCTGCATGAGAGTTGTAAAAACAAAATATTTCTACACTAACCAAAAAAAAAAAACAGCAGATCAGCAAAAGAGCTAGCACTAAACTAATTTTGCTGGCATTGTTTGGGAAACTTTTGTATGAAAGAATGGTCACTCCCGATGAAGGTTTCCTTAATTAAAGCTGAAGAACAATTTCTTAATCTAGGATCCTACAGATATAAAGCTAAAGATTTCCCTGTCCAGTTGCATCCAATTCTAGGGGGTGGTACTCGTCTTTATTTCTTAGCTGAGGGAGCCAGCGTTGTCTGAAAACTTTTCCACGGTCATGTGGCCAGCATGACAATATGCTGCAACTCAGAGCGAGGGACGAAACACAAAATGCTGTTACCTTTCCCACCGAAGTGGTACCTATTGATCTACTCACATTCTGCATGCTTCCCAACTGCTAGATGGGCAGGAGCTGGGGCAAGTAATGGGAGATTGCCCCATTTCAAGGCACTCAGATGTCAAACCTGGGCTGTCAAGCTCAGTGGCCTTAACCACTGAGCCATCAAGTCCCCGCCCTACAGATATACTCTATTATAATATTTAGGGAATGAGGGGTTGCTTGGATTCCAAGGGGCGGAAGTCCTGAGACTTTGTGGCTGCAGAAATAGAGCCACTATTGGAAACTTCCTAAATCAAATGGGTCTTTTTTGTGATCATGTGGCAGCAGGGGAGGTTGCTTGCACAGACCTAGGAAAACAACTTTCCTTCTCTGAATCCAAAGTGTTGCCCAGCTCCATACAAAACCTATTGCAGGTACTCCTCAACTTACAACCACATTTGGGACCAGGAATATCCATCGCTATGCAAGGGGGTTGTTAAGAACAGTCATACCCAATTTCACAACTTTTTTGTGCCGTGGTTAAGCAAATCACTGCAGTCCTTAAGCAAATCTAGCTTCTCCCATTAACTTTGCTTATTATAAGTCAGCTGGGAAGGTTAAAAATGGTGATCACCCCAAGATGCTGGACTGTTCTAAATACAGTACGTGCTGGTTGCCAAGCACCCAAATTTTGACCACATAACTGTGGTGAGGCTATGACAGTCATAAGTATGAGGATCAGTTGGAAGTCACTTTTTTCAGTGCCATTGTAACTTTGAACAGTTGCTAAACGAACAGTTGCAAGCTGAGGATTACCTGTATTGATACTTTAACTATTTCTTTGAGGTTTTTTGGATCATTACATGCTGTAGAAACACAGAAGAACATTGGCAGATTTTTTAATTACTAGGACATGGACCAAACGGGTGGATTGGCCATCAAAATAAGAATGCAACTTTGGGATAAATTATGTTGTTTATATTTTTAATCATTGGTTGTGTTTCAGTTTATTCCTATGTTGTTTTAACTGTTAGCCACCCAAAATCATCTGTTAATGATGGGCGGCCATATCAGTTTATTAAATACATAAATAAAACTGCAACAGCACTCATGTACTTTCTCTTTTCAGGCAGGTCCTGGAAAAAAGTTCCATGTCGCCTATCAAGTAAGAGAAACCGCGTGTCCAATTGATGCAGATGAGCCTTGGCAAAACTGTGATCTTTTGGGGATCTCAGAAGGAGTAAGTATTCATTCTTCCTCCTTTGATGTGGCAGAAAGAGTTTTATAGGGGGAGCAAGAAGAAAGAGAGGTGTACATTAGAGGGCTGCCAGGATCACCATATGCAACCAGGCAAAAGATGCCATTAAAACAGATTTGTGGAAAAACTGCATTTTGGCACCAGCCTCAAGGAAGAGTACTACAGTTTTAGGTGGATTTCTTGGCAGTTTTAAGACATATGGACTTCAACTCCCAGAATCCTCTAACCAATAGGCTACCTGAGAAATTCTGGGAGTTGAAGCCCACATGCCTCAAAGCTGTCCCTTTGGCCTATATTGTCATGTGACTGTTGAGTCTACATGCATGACTGTAGTGGGGACCAGTTGGCCCATTAAAAATATGACCCTGCCTTCTGTTCCCAGTTGGTGTCATCACCTGACCCTTAAAGGCCAATAGAAGGAAGAGATTTTTATCAGATTTGGGCAGACATTATTGAGTTAGAATTACATTAGGAGATTTTTCTTTATTTAAACTCTCTCTCTCTCTCTCTCTCTCTCTCTCTCTCTCTCTCTCTCTCTCTCTCTATCTATCTATCTATCAGCCAAATGATAGGATTACAAATGAAGATTACCATCTACCATCTGCTTTATTTGTCTCTCCAAAGACCTGTCTGCCTGTGCTCCATCACACATTATAAAAAATGTAGGATCTCATCTCAATGCAGGTAGTCCTCGACTGGTCAAAGTTACAACTGCATTGAAAAAAAATGACATAACCATTTTTCATATTTCTGACCTTTTTAGGATCCTCATGATCATGTGATCAAAATTCAGATGCCTGGCAACTGACTCATAATTATGACAGTTGCAGTGTCCCAAGATCATGTGATCACCTTTTGCGACCTTCTTACAGGCAAAACCAATGGGGAAAGCAAAAGCCAAATTCACTTAACCGGATTACTAATTTATCAGCTGCAGTGATTCACTTAACAGCTGAGGCAAGAAAGGTCGTAAATGGGGCAAAATTCACTTAACAAATATCTCACTTTACAACAGAAATTTTGGGCTCAATTGTGGTTGTAAGTTGAGGACTACCTGTATTTAAGTACAGGCAGCGAAGGTCTCACTAATAACCCATTGATTGTTGATTGTTTATTCAACAATATCAAAAATCTATGAAATGTGATCAGTTCTGTTTCTTAACAGTGGAAAGTGGATTTATAAACTCCTGAAAGGTAATTGTGATGTGCCACTTAACACATAAGAACTCAACTGATGTCTCTTTTTGCTTCTCTCACAGCATTATGGAAACTGTACAGCTGATATTGATACTGAGTCGCAAGATTTTTCTTCCGTTTCACAGAACTGCAAAATTAGCCCAGGTGAGTAACCTTTAAGCTAGCATTCAGAAAAATCATCATTTTTCTATCCTGCTCTTGATGATAATGGAGGAAAAAAAGAATCAGTGGCCCGATTTAAGCCAATAATAGTGAGGGAGGAAAAAAAAATCAGGAAAGGGTGATACCAAACGAAGTTGACCTTCGTTTTTCATTGTGTAATTCAGTACATCGTGGGCCAAACTACATTTAATGGATTGCTCAGTTGCCAAATAAGGAATTGTGTAATGTTGAAATAGAATGTGTAGGGAAAAAATGTTTGGGATTTTTGAGTTTTTAGATAAAGGGCTGAATGGTTTCAAGTTAAGGCTTTTAAACCATTCAGCCCTTTATCTTTCTCCAAAAATTATTACATAAGATATTCATTTTACTCCATAAAATCCCCAGGGGAAAAATTAGTTCTATTTTAGTCATGAGGGATTTTGGAGGGTACAATGAATGCCTTGCCCCTCAATGCCTTACTCCTTTTCTCATCTTAATCAATCCAAATACCCTTAAACAACAATAAAAAGAAACTAGGTTGTGCTAGATGTTCTGCTCCAAATACACACCCTTGCTTATCACAGTTAAACTTTTAAACTTTTTCTCCAAAACTTTGACTAATGGAGATGGGTGAAAAAGAAATCAGATTTCCAGTTACAACTCCCTCACTTTCCACACACAAACCTGTTCTGCTTTCTAATGGACATATCATCTTTGTGGAAAATTGTATTTCGGCTGCACTAAGGTCACTGACCAAATTAAAAAAAAGAAAGAGAGCTGTGTAGTCACTCTGTCAACCATAAAGTTTCATAGTTCTTCTAGCAGACAAGATGTGGTCTTTTCCCATGGAAAGGCTTTTTCCTACTAACTAGATCACCTTGGACTGGTTTCAGCTTCTTCTAGCAAGGTGGGATCTCTGTTATGTGGACACATCTTCAATGACCAGTAGATTGAGGGGGTAAAAGTGGTTCTGTGGAGAAACCTATTGTTAAAAGAAAAATCATCAATTAAGTGCAAGCCGGGAATAAATACAATGGAGGCTGTTTGGAAAGAAGGTTCTGTTCATTGAAGAACAAAACCAACAGCATATGGTTCTGGGGCAGCTGACAAATTGGAGTTGGGATAGGTGGGCTTTTTATACCTTCTTGGGCCTTGTATTTGAAACTGTTCCTGTTCCTGTGCCATGTACTTTGACCTGAGCTTGAATGTGCCCTTTTGGTATTCCTAATGGCGGTGGGTTAATCCTATTATGTTCCTGTCCTGTAGTATTTGTTTTTCTAATCCCATCATCTCAAATCTTCTCTGGAGCTGTGGCTGAAGGCATTTTGCTTATGAGAAGGTAGCCCCAAATCTGCATTTCTAAAAGCTGGCCTGCTTGGGGGAAGGAGACTGGGGGCTGGTTTCTGTCTAAAATTTTTCTCCTTTGTTCCTTTGGGGAAGGATAATATTCTGCCTTTTTAATATTCATCAAAATATTTCCTTCTCTGGGGGGTGGACTTGCAACACTATAATCCCCAATTAGATATAAAATCTGACTGATTATGGCCATACCTAGTGATGAACCAGTTGGTGTGGTGGTTAAAGTGCTGCCCTATAAACCAGGAGACTGTGAGTTCTAGTCAACTTTTAGGCACAAATGCCAAATGGGTAACTTTCGGCTAGTCACTCTCTATCAACTCAACCCACCTCACAGGGCTGTTGTGGGGAAAATAGGAGGAGGAAGGAGTATTAGGTATGTTTGCCAACTTGAGTTACTTATAAAAATCTCCAACAATGAGACGTGTTGCATATAAATGTAATAAAACAAACAAATAAATAAATTTAAAAATCTAATAATAACTTGTTAAGTGCTGAATCTGAACATGGGGCTGACAATGACAAACTATAATGAACCAAGATCTATTACGTGCCTTACTGAAACTGCCCCCTGATGTGCTTTCCAAGCTTCCATTTCCTAGAGTTGTAAGAATCAAATAAAATTAAAAGAGCCTTGGTGGAACAGCGGGCTAATGCCTCCTTAAGTAACACCAGCTGCCTGCAATTAGTGCAGGTTCGAATCCCACCAGGCTCAAGGTTGACTCAGCCTTCCATCCTTCCGAGGTAGGTAAAATGAGGACCCAGATTGTTGGGGGCAATAAGCTGACTTTGTAATAATGCCGCTTGAGAGGGGGGGGCAAAGCCCTAATAAGCAGGCATATACATAGAATGAAGGCTATTGGTAAGCACATTGATTTGTGCTTCTTAGATTGTAAGCCACCCTGAGTCTTCGGAGAAGGGCGGGATATAAATGGGATTTTTTTAAAAAATGGCATTTATTTAAGATATTTAAATAGTCAACCTTTCAGTCCAAGGTACAGAGAAGCTGCATGTTAAAAGAGAAAAACAGCTAATCAGGAACAGCTGCTAGTGACACCACACACCCCCAAAGGAAAACATACTGATAGGATGGGCCTTATCTCACACCCACTTTATAATTGTATATGAAAAATAGAATTCTACAGAGATGGCAGTACAGTTCTCACAAGTTTAGTGTAAAAAGTTTAACATCTATCAGTTATAAGGATTTGTAATATATGTTAGTCACAAAAGTTAGTCCTTCTCCAGGAACGCCCGGTGTAAAATGGCTGTGCAGATGCATCTCAGATTATTAAGACACATCACTGAACTAAACTGTTTAAAATAAAAAGGCAGATTTTTTAAAAAAAATAAAAATTCTTTTTTGGTTTTAAAACATGTCCACAATGTAATGGTGACACCTAGTTGTCAGCCGCATGCAGTGACCAAGATGTTGTGTTTCCAAAGTTAAAATTCAAAACCACAAGAAATGGACCTCTAGTTCCTCTGCCTATGGAAAAATTCCTCTTTGCACTTGGACAAAAACGCGGACAACCAGGACAATTTCTCCATCCCCCCTTTCCAAATCTATTAGAGATTTAATCATTATTAATTCTACAGCATAGTCGATACATGGTTGCCCTGAATTTGAACAAGTGAAACCAGATACTAAAATATGGGAAAAGGTAAATTTTGCAACAACATTTGAAGCATAGCAGGTCATAAATCTCCCACCTCACTGTCACATAGATCCTCACAATGTATACAGTTATCTGGTTTCTGGAGTTTCCTTCTGTAGCCCAGCGGTCCCCAACCTTTGCGGCTTGGCAGTCCAGCTGGGGGAGGGATTGAGGAAGTGGACCGCGTGAGTTCCCATCTCACACAGATACATCCGAGCCAGGCCACCTTTTCCTGTCCTTCAGTCTTTTTTTGCACCAAAGGTTTTTGCAAAAGGACGGAAGGCCTAAAGCAGCGCAAGATCGCTGCCATGAAGCCTTTCATCCATTTGCAAAAGCTTTGGGCATGGAGAAGAGAGGTGCAGTCTTGTGCTCCTTCAGTGGCTTGGCGGCTTGGCTGGGGGGGGGAGGGGAGAGGGGAACCAGGCCACGCAAGTGGAAGACCAGTCTACACAGGACCGCAACTCCACTCATGCAACAGAGAAGCCTTTGGTGTGCTGCTCACATGAGTGGAGCTGCGTGCATGTGTTGGAAGAAAGGTCTTCGTCGTGGTTCATCCAAGCTGGGAATAAACATGGCAACCGCTTTGGGAAGAAGGTTGTAGTTTATTGGAGAGGAGAACCAGACAGGAAGATGTCTGCCAGAAAAAAAGGACTGAGCACATGGAGGGAGTGGGTTTTTCTACCCTCTGGAGCCTTTTGTTTGGAGTTATTTCCTGTTCCTGTTTGAGGCTATTTCTTGTGTCATGTATTCTGAGCTGAGTCTGGGTTTGCCCTTCTGGTATTCTGCTAGTGATGGGTTACTCCTATTATGTCCAAAGGTCATATCCTGCTTCCCTGGGGCTGGGGTATGTAGATTTTAGGTGTCTTTGTCTTCTTAATCTCCCAGCTGTGGGAATGCAACCTTCCTGGATTTACATCTGCTTGGGGGAGGGAGACCTGGGGCTATCAAGAAAAAGTGGGCATGCTTTCCTGCCTCTTTTGAGAAAATATATTTTTCTGCCCTTTTAATATTTCCTTCTCTGGGGGGCTGACTTCCCACACATGCATGCACATGCTCCCACTAGTCCACCTCTCATGCAGCCCAGTTCCAAATAGGCCATGGCCTGGTATTTGGGGACCCCTGTTCTAGCCCATAAACAGCTTTGGGAGGCCTACTATGCGTTTCTAATCTAGTCTGTAGTTCATCTTTTCTGTTAGTCTTCTTCCAATTCCTTCCTTCCTAATACAGTATGTTGCAATCACAACTCCCAGAATTCATAGCCAGAAAAATTCTGGAAAGGAATTCTCGGAGTTATAGTCCTAATAGACTTGGTGGTCCCTAGGCGTAAGTAGAGTGGTGTGTGTCACTTTGTCCAGCAAGACTACAACAACCAAATATATATATTGCTTGAAGGCTGAGTCTAGATCTCACTTTTATTTAAATGTATGTGGAAATAACCATGTGTGCAAAGTTTAGAAGTCATAAACTCCAGTGTTTAAAAGGCAAGGTACGGTATAGTTTTTCCCTACCATTAATTTCTCTAAGATGAATTGCCCCACGTCGTTTGTCCTTTCCTAAACTACTTTTATTCCTTTCATTCCTTTTAATCGCTAACCTTTATCTGTTTGCGTACTGAGCGCTGCAGTAATTTCCACTTTTAATTTCTTTACTTTTGTTTTGCTTTTTCTAATTTACCGTTGGCTTGCTTTCAGGACAGGAGAATGTAGCTCGATCCCTTGCTAAATGTCTGGGTTGCTGGCATCCCATAGACCCTAAGAGCTTGGAAGTGCTTCCCATTGTGAGATTCGCCATACGGCAATTTAACAATCAGAGTCAACACTTTGCCTTATTTGAAATTGGAGAAATAAACAAAGTTACACGTCAGGTTTGTATATGTTCCTATAATTCCCTATCTCAACTTTACAGAATTAGGTGATTTGGATAGATTTATAGTTAAATCTGAGGGACGCGGTGGCTCAGTGGGTTAGGACGCTGAGCTTGTCGATCAGAAGATCGGCAGTTTAGCGGGTCGAATCCCGAGTGCCGTGTAGCAGAGTAAGCGCCTGTTACTCATCCCAGCTTCTGCCAACCTAGCAGTTCGAAAGCACGTAAAAATGCAAGTAGAAAAATAGGGACCACTCCGTTGGGAAGGTAACAGCGTTCTGTGCGCCTTTGGCGTCTAGTCATGCTGGCCACATGATCGCGGAGACGTTCTTGGACAAGCGCTGGCTCTTCGGCTTTGAAACGGAGATGAGCACCGGCCCCTAGAGTCAGAAACGACTAGCACGCATGTGTGGGGGAACCTTTACCTTTACCTATAGTTAAATCTGAAAATGCGGAATGTGAAGTATCCTTCCCTTGTGTATGTTTTTGAAACCTTCATTTGTTAAACTAAACAACACAGCCCTGTCAAATGTTGATAAAACGCACAGTGTCTGTGCAATTTTATTTAAACTACAGTGATACCACAGTACTTGACGTTAACTTGACGTTAACTGAGAGTATTAACTGGGGTTCTAATTGTATTTTAATTGTAAGTGGGGTTGTTAGTTCAAGGTTAGTGTAATCGTTTTAATTGTTTTTAATTTTTGTAACTTGCGTATTGTTTTTAAAAAAACCTTGTGAACCGCCCTGAGTCCTATGGGAGAAGGGCGGTATATAAGTCTAATAAAATAAATAAATAAATAAATTGGTTCCGGGAGGTGCAATGAATGCCAAAAACAAGGAATACCAAGCATAAGGAATAATGTAAATAGCTTTAATGCGTTTCCAAAAACAATGCACATTTTTAAGGCAATATGTAAAAAGATAGGGTCATATATCATTACATGAGAAATAAATCTAAAAATGAATAAATACTTAGATTAAATAAACACTTTACTTGTACTGATGAGGGGCGGGGAGCACAAAAATATCCAAAATGGCAACAAAAGCTTAGATAATATCGCAAGCAGACATGCACAGGGCAAGAGCTACTGTGTGACTAACATGTCACCTTTGTTTCGGGTGGAAAGGGTAGTGAGTCATGAGGCAACCGAGAATGACTACCTGTAGCTTCCATGTTGAGTGCCAAATAAATGACAAGTAGCAGGACAAAATTTTCTCATCAAAATGTGTTGAGTTCCAAATTTGATGAGTTTCAAAGCAATTGAGCACCAAGGTACCACTGTAATTTCTTTTCTCTTAACAAGGTACTTGTTCCATGCAACTTCTCTTAAATTTCTTGCAGGTGGTTAATGGATGGAATTACCGTTTGGAATATTCAGTGAAAGAAACAAATTGTTCCAAGAATGAATTTCCAGATCTGAGTCCAGCATGTAGACACCTTCCCAAAGGTGTAAGTGAACTTCATTTTTATCCTGCTCCTAGGAGCAATAGTGTAACATACTAGCACACACATATTCCTGCCAGACTCATTTGAAACTTACCAGTAACTGCTCCATCTTATTTGTAAAGTTACTTCACCTGGCATCCTCCTACTGGCAATTGAAAGAAACAAATATATCCATCTGTCCATGCATATATGTATATGGGTGTGTATGTGTATGCACACAAAGAAAGAAAGAAAGAAAACTCTTTTAATAATACCTTCTCTTAATTAGATAGTGTAAAGGATGTGGCTGGAGTGGCCAGCACTTCCTTTGAGATAGATCAGCATCAGCAATATGGGCCTTGTCAGGATTAGTAAGATAAAAAAAAATCAGTTTGTTAAAAAAAAAGAAATACAGTTCAACCATCCTTGCTTAATTTTAAATATTACATGTACACAAAGGTAGTCCTTGGTTAACAACAGTAACCAACAGTCCTCATTGCTGTTGTTAAGCAAGAATCGCAGATGGTTAAACTATGAGTTTCTTACAACTTCCTTTCATCTTGCAACAAACAAAGGCAATGGGGAAGCCAACAGGAAGTCAAAAGAAAACCTGGATTGCAGTGGCTGCTGCTGGACACAGGAGGGCGCACAAGCCCCAGCAGTACAGCACAAAGCCTCATCCAGCCCAGCCCAGCAGTACAGCACAGCTCAAAGCCCTAAGCACCACAACCCAGCAGCAAGCACAAAGTCCCAGTTGCCCCACTGAAGCACGAAGACCCAGCTGCTCCAAGCCCAGCAGTGGAGCATGAAGACCAAACCATGCCAGCCCAATAACCCAGCATTAGATCCCCAGCTGCAGCCATTCTGCACTCGGCAGCCATTGCTACTGTGCACTCTGCCATCTTCTTCTTCTCACTGCTGACAAGACCTCCCTGCATGGCTTTCTTCTTGAGGTCTCATGATGAAACCATCACACGTAATCTCAAGAAGATGACTTTGCACAGCTAACATCTGCCTCGCAAGGAGCCAGGGTGGACAGGCAAGGAGACCGCGAAGGTCATCTGGAGGCAGCAGTGTGTGGGGGGGAATATTCCTGTAAATTCTAAAGGTTAATCAGACCCCTGTAAGGACCCTCTTGATCTCTGGTTTTCCCAGCATTGGTTTTTGGCTTCTGTCTGAGCTCTGCCTCAAGTCTTGAAGGGACAAAAGCTTTTCTCCATATCCTGCAGAGGTAGAAGCCAAGATAATCTGACAGTGTGTGCCTGTGGCAAAAAGGCTCTTTTCTGTGGATGCATGTTATCTGGAACAGGGAATGTGCATTCTTTGTGTGAGCTCGTACTTTGTGCCAGTCATACTCATGGGGATGTCCATCTGGGAAAATCACCCTGAGTGAGAGACAAAGGAGCTGCCTGATAAAAGCATGGTTTAGTCTTCTCGCTTTTGTCTCCTTCCAGCGAGAAGGTTCCTGTACAGCTAATGCCCACGTTGACAATGCAAACACACTGGTCCATGCAGAACAGGACTGCAAAGTGCAAGGTCTGTAACTGTCATTCTGTAGCCGCTGCTTCCTTGATTCAGCATTGCTTGGTACATCACAATGATGACAAATTCATATTGCTTGCATTCAGTTCTGTAGGGTCTTCTGCTATATATATGCGAAAGCCCTGATAAAGTAGCTGAACAACAGTTCCTGTAATCATCCTCCTCCTCCTCTGGCCATAGTTCCAAAAGATGCAGAACCCATCAGGCACAGCTAACTAGTAGAGGGGTTGATGCAACTTGCAGTTCTGGATTTAGAGAAACAAAGATTGAGGGCAGAGGTTCGTTCTCTGAGCTTGTGGGTTGATTTCCAAACATTTCATTACTCCTAAACTCGGCTGAAGATGTTACCTAGCCTGGCAATGAAATCAACCCACAAGTTCAGAGAGCGAACCTCCACCCTCATCCTCCACCCAGTTAAAGATATTCGCCACCATCGCAAACAATGATTGGCCCTCCAAAAACAAAAGCATCAGGTTAATATGGCTTCCAGAATTACTTTCTTACACCCTGTCCCCGGGTTAACAATGTTTGACTTAAGGATGACTCGTAAATATGAATGAGCTGTCTATTAATAAAAATGGCGGACAGTGTTCTCCTTGCTCAAGCCAATGAAGTGCTGATGCCACCTGTTTTTGACATACAACCTGTTTTCATGAATTTTTAGTGGCTCCTGAAAGAACTGTGTGGCTTCAGCACTTTCCTGGCTCAAGGAAAGGGATAGGGCTCGCAACTTGGGAGTCCTCCTAGATTCACGGCTTACCCTGGAAGATCATATAGTGGCCGTGACTAGGGGGGCTTTCGCCCAGGTTCGCCTGGTGCGCCAGCTGCAGCCCTATCTGGACCGGGATGCCCTGTGTACGGTCACTCATGCGCTCGTGACCTCTCGCCTTGACTACTGTAATGCTCTCTACATGGGGCTTCCCTTGAAGACCACTCGGAGGCTCCAACTGGTACAGAATGCGGCCGTGAGAGTTGTCTTGGGAGTTTCCCGGTACTCCCATGTTACACCTTTGCTCCGCGAGCTGCATTGGCTACCAGTTGTCATCCGGGTGAGGTTCAAGGTCTTGGTTATGATCTTTAAGTCCTTACATGGCATGGGTCCGGGTTACCTCAGGGACCACCTGCCGCCGGCGTCAACTCCCCTCCGCCCTGTGCGTTCCCACAGAGAGGGCCTCCTCAGGGTGCCTCCGGTCAGGGAATGCCGACTGGTGGCCCCCAGGGGGAGGGCCTTCTCTGTGGGCGCTCCGGCATTATGGAATCAACTGCCGGTGGAGCTCCGGATGTCATCAGACCTCCGAACCTTCCGTCGCGGCCTGAAGACCCACTTATTTGAATTAGCTGGTCTGGCCTGATGGGGGAATATGGGTTTTTAAATTGTTGTTCTTAGTATTGTATTATTGTTTTTTTAACTGGGCATTGGTTTAATCTCTTTTTAACTTTTGTATTGTTATTTATATATGCCCTGTGAACCGCCCTGAGTCCCTAGGGAGAAGGGCGGTATACAAATTAAATAAATAAAATAAATAAATAAATAAAAAGGAAGGGCAATCCTGTGTGCCATTTTTAGTAATAGGCGATGATAGATAGATAGATAGATAGATAGATAGATAGATAGATAGATAGATAGATAGATAGATAGATGATGGATGGGTAGGTAGGTAGGTAGGTAGGTAGGTAGGTAGGTGGAGAGAGAGAGAGAGAGGGGGTGGGTGGATGGATAGATAGATAGATAGATAGATAGATAGATAGATAGATAGGTGGGTGGAGAGAGAGAGAGAGATGGGTGGGTGGGTGGATGGATGGATGGATGGACGGACGGACGGACGGACGGACGGACGGACAGACAGACAGACAGACGGATAGACGGACAGACAGACAGACAGACAGACAGATAGATAGATAGATAGATAGATAACCTTTATTGTCATTTTTTACTGTGGGTACAATGGCACACATTAAAAATGAAATTTAGTTGCTGGTTCTCAAAGTGTACACATACATAACACACATTTAAACATACTATATACAAAATATGTATAGGCCTACATATAAGTAACATATGAATATTAATCACTGCCCGTCTTGAATACATAATGGAAGGACGAAACTTGAGAGTTCACAAGGTTCCATACTGTATGGAACAAAACTGTGACTGAATCTGGATGTTCTGCTTCGGATACCACGAAGCCCCCTCCTCCCAGAAGGGAACAAGGAAAACAGGTTGTACAGTATAGTGGAGTGGAATACAGCATTCCTTTTATATACACAAATTGGTGGCCATGATGAAACCATAGATAATAACCATTTACTCACGGTAAATTCCAAACTGCTACAGAGCAATTTGCACTCATACATTTTTTGCAAGGGGAAAATGTGTTCAATAATCTCTTACAAAAAAATAACATAGATGCAGGCTGAAATTCTTGTAATCTTTCCTTTTCACAATAATCTGATATAAACTTGTACTTTTATCTATATATTTTCAACAGTTGAAGAAAAGGTGGAGCCTCCCATTGATGCATGTTTTGGTTGCGTAGTCCCGATTGCAAAGGACAGCCAAGAACTGAAGGAGCCTCTGCAAGCTGCTATAGAATCATTCAATGCAAAAAACAACAGTGACTTTCATTTCAAAATTGTAGCAATAGGAGAAGTCACAAGACAGGTTTGGATTTTATCACTGCTACTATTATATAGCAACTTTGCTAAGACAACATAGTTTGAACCTGAATCCATTTCCATTTCAGGCCCTCAGGCTGCAGAAACTCTCTAATGTTATTGTTGTTAGCTGCGAAGTCGTGTCCAACCCATCGCGACCCCATGGACAACGTTTCTCCAGGCCTTCCTGTCCTCTATCATCTTCTGGAGTCCATTTAGGCTCAGGCCTACTGCTTCAGTGACTCCCTCCAGCCACCTCATTCTCTGTCATCCCCTTCTTCTATTGCCCTCAATCTTTCCCAGCATTAGGCTCTTCTCCAGTGAGTCCTTCCTCCTCATTAGGTGGCCAAAGTATTTGAGTTTCAACTTCAGGATCTGGCCTTCTAAAGAGCAGTCAGGGTTGATCTCCTCTAGGACTGACTGGTTTGATCGCCTTGCAGTCCAAGGGACTCGCAGGAGTCTTCTCCAGCACCAGAGTTCAAAGGCTTCAATTCTTTGGCACTCAACCTTTCTTATGGTCCTACTTTCACAGCTATACATTGCAACTGGAAAGACCATAGCCTTGACTATACGCACTTTTGTTGACAGGGTGATGTCTCTGCTTTTTAGTGTGCTGTCTATATTTGCCATGGCTTTCCTCTCCAGGAGCGTCTTTTAATTTCTTGGCTGCAGTCCCCGTCTGCGGTGATCTTGGAGTCCAGGAAAATAAAATCTGTTACTACCTCCATTTCTTTCCCATCTATTTCCCAGGAATTGAGAGGGTCGGATGCCATGATCTTGGTTTTGTTAATGTTAAGTTTCAAGCCAACTTTTGCACTCTCCTTCTTCACCCGCAACACGAGGCTCTTTAGTTCCTCTAAACCAGGGGTGTCAAACTCAATTTCATTCAGGGCCGCATCAGCATTGCGGTTGCCCTCAGGGGGCCGGGTGGGTGTGGCCAGGGTGGGCGTGGCCTACTGGGTGGGCATGGCCAGAGTGCGTATGGCCTACTGGGTGGGCGTGGCCAGCTCTACATCATTCGCATCAAGGCTGCCTATGGGGGCCTGGGCAGGAGTGGGACATATCTGAGGGTCTCTGGGCCAGGGCCAAGGCAGTGGGGGCCATTCCCTCACTGCTTCCAGGATGGCTTCACGGGCCGCATGAAACCACTTCGCGGGCCGGATCTGGCCCCCGGGCCTTGTGTTTGACATGTCTGTTCTAAACTCTCTAATGATAGATGACAAATAAAGAAATAAATTTTGTTCCTTATTTCCATTACAAAAACCAACATAAATACAGGTTGTAGATTTTGGAATAATCAAATATAAATAGGTCTATATATAAGTGTCACCACTGCACTTATAAATTTAACAGGAGGAAGCTAAGCCTCTTGCTCATAAGTGCAGAGGTTGCCCTGTGCCCATTGCAACTGAAAACCCAGAACAGAAGGAGCCTTTGGAGGCTATTCTGAAATACTTAAAGTATTCTAAAGATATAAAGGTAAAGGTAAAGGTTCCCCCGCACATGCGTGCTAGTCGTTTCCGACTCTAGGGGCCGGTGCTCATCTCCGTTTCAAAGCCGAAGAGCCAGCGCTTGTCCGAGGACGTCTCCGTGGTCATGTGGCCGGCATGACTAGACGCCAAAGGGGCACAGAACACTGTTACCTTCCCACCGTAGTGGTCCCTATTTTTCTACTTGCATTTTTACGTGCTTTTTTTTTTATTGAAAAGTTTTAACATACAATTTTTCCTTTAAAAATCCCCCCTCCCCCTCCCTTCTCCCTCCCCCCTACCTCTCCCCCCTCCCCCCTCCCCCCTCCCCCCCGACTTCCCAGAGCTAAATACAAGGTATATATAAAAAAACAATCATAAACAACCATATACTAACAACCATAAACTCTAAAATCCATCACTCTCTAGCTTATATAGGATAAAACAAACCTTAGTGATATTAAATATATATAGAAAAACTAAAATAGAAAAAGAAAAGAAGGAAGACTTATTCAAATGCTACATAAAACTTCTTAACCCTATACTTGTTCTGGATAAACTCAATCCATTTTCTCCATTCCATAATATAGCGTTCTTGCGAGTGATCTTTCAAATAGGCCGAAATCTTCACCATCTCAGCCAGGCCGGAAACCTTTAAAGTCCACTCTTCTATGGTCGGCAGTTCCTCTTTCTTCCAGTACTGACCTATCAAAAGTCTTGCTGCCGTAATTAAATTCAACATCAACTTAGTGTCCACAACTGTAGCATCTGTAATTATTCCCAACAAAAAAAGTTGCAGACAAAACTTTATCCTCTGTTTAAAAATCTTCTGCATGTTCCACCAGACTTTTATCCAAAAGGCCTTAACCTTTTTACAAGTCCACCATATGTGAAAATATGTTGCGTCTTCATCACCGCACCTCCTCCAAGCTTGAGGAGATAATTATAACCATAACAGGATTAGGTAAAGGTAAAGGTTCCCCCAGCACATGCGTGCTAGTCGTTTCCGACTCTAGGGGCCGGTGCTCATCTCCATTTCAAACCCGAAGAGCCAGCGCTTGTCCGAGGACATCTCCATGGTCATGTGGCCGGCATGACTGGATGCCAAAGGCGCACGGAACGCTGTTACCTTCCCACCGTAGCGGTCCCTATTTTTCTACTTGCATTTTTACGTGCTTTTGAACTGCTAGGTTGGCAGAAGCTGGGACGAGTAACAGGCGCTTACTCTGTTATGCGGCACTCGGGATTTGACCCGCCAAACTGCCGACCTTCTGATCGACAAGCTCAGCGTCCTAACCCACTGAGCCACCGCGTCCCTCTTCTAAAGATATAGAAGTAATCAAAATTACAAACAGCTTTAAACTCTGCCTGTACATAGTACTCTATTGCAATTTGGTGTTTTTTTTTTTTAAAAAAGTCTGGTTTGGGCTAAGACAGTCACCTCTTGAGATTTCCCAGCTCTGCTGGTCTTGAACAAATTATATAGTGAAAGACCAGGATTTTTACATCTTAAGCTTTCCTAACTAGATGTCTTGCAGATACAGATAGTCCTTGACCTACGAGCACAACTGAGCTCCAAATTTCAGTTAACAAGACAATTGTGAAGTGAGTCTTGCCCCATTTTATGACCTTTCTTACCACAGTCGTTAAGTGAATCACTGCAGTTGTTAAATTAGTAACGTGTTGCAAAGTGAACCTAGCTTCTCCGTTGACTTTGCTTGTCAAAAGGCCAGAAGAGCTGGCCCTGGGACACCGCAGCCTTCATAAATATGAGTCGGTTGCCAAAGCATCTGAATTTTGATCATGTGACCATGGGGATGCTGCAATGGTCGTAACTATGAAAAGAGTTCATAAGTCATTCTTTTCAGTGTTGCTGTAACTTTGAACGATCACTAAATGAACTGTTGTAAGTCAAGGACTACCTGCGATGTCAAAGTGTTTGGAGACTGCAAGCTAGGAAAGGCCATTAGGCAGCAGAAACTCTATGCCTCAGGAACATGATTCTAACCACACACACATTTGTGGACAGAAAATCTCAGCTTGAGTCCTTGACATTTCCAGTTAAGAGCTGGGAAATTCCTGACACAAACCTTGGAGTGTCCTGTCAGGCAACATCAAGTATTCTGGGCATCATAGGTCAATGGTTTTGTTGTGATTCAGCGTCAGCCTGTGATACTGGCAGCTGAGTCTGATGATTCTGAAGAGGAGGAGGAGGAGGGGTTTGGAGAGCCTTTGGTGTCAGAGGGAGGCTCTGATGCACTGCAGGACTCTCAGCCTGGCCCCTCCCGTCATGTTCCTCATCAGACTCAGCCGTGTCAGCACAAGATATTGGACGTAGATGATTCACAGCTGGATCTATTCAGGGACACTAGGAGCAGGAGGCAATCCAGCAGAGTAGAACAGAGAAAGGCCATGAGGCAACTCAGTGAGAGGAGGAGAAGGCAATGAGAAGCCACACCTTGGGACTGCTGATAAAAGGGGAAGGTGTGGGAGGTGCTAGTTGCTGAAGGCAACCATTTGAAGATCTTCTGCTAGAGTCCTGGTCTGTTATTCCTGTTTAACTCTTGTTTGAACTTTTGGTTTAACTCTTGTTTGAACTTTTGATTTCTTTGTAAATAAATTTGGTTGTGTTTTTCCAGCCTGTTGACTATAAAAAGGGGTTGTCCCTGACATTCAAACAGGGCCGGTCATAGGTTGGAACAGAACAGGTTTGACTTGATCCATGGCAGCTTCTTATACACCTCTGAGGGAGCACCATCTTTCTTTGGCCATTTCACTTGCTTCTTTTTATTAGAATCCTAGAGGAGGAATGAGTCCTTGGGGCCACTGAATCCAACATGAGCTAACCAGACAGCAAGCCAAGGGGGTTTTTTTTGTTCTTCGTGGGTTTACGCTATTCAGCATCTAGTCCAGGGGTGTCAAACTCAATTTCATTGAGGGCTGCATCAGCATTGCGATTGCCCTCAGGGGGCCGGGTGGGTATGGCCTGGGTGGGCGTGGCCTACTGGGTGGGCGTGGCTAGAGTGTGTATGGCCTACTGGGTGGGCGTGGCCAGCTCTAAATCGTTCGCATCAAGGGTGCCTATGGGGGCCTGGGCAGGAGTGGGACAGATCTGAGGGTCTCTGGCAGAAGGAGGGTCTCTGGGCCAGGGCCAAGGCAGTTGGGGCCGTTCCCTTACTGTTTCCAGCATGGCTTCACGGGCCACATGAAACCACTTTGCGGGCCGGATCCGGCCCCCCGGGCCTTGTGTTTGACATGTCTGATCTAGTCTAAATACAGCTGCTCATCGTTTTTCTCCTTGAATTTCAGGTTGTGGCTGGGACAATATATCGATTTGGCATGATAATTCAGAAAACAAATTGCTCCAAGGCTGAAGTTGAGAAGCTAAATAAAGATTGTACGGCTGCTGAAGATGGTGTAAGGCACCGGGATTAGGTTTATGGAAATTTTCACTCATCCAGGTCATGGTTGTCCCAGAGGTGCTTTTTCACCTTGGACTTTCTTGGTTTTCCCTGAAGACGTTTCGCTTCTCATCAAAGAAGCTTCTTCGGTTGTCAAGGATGAAAGTCCAGTTGCCTTTTGAAAAAGCAGCTTCGGGAAGAGCCTAGGATTAGTTCAAGAGGAATGTTTTACTTAAGGGAGCAAGAGTTCATTTTAAAGTTGGTTCTTGAAACATAAAGTTGGTGAGAAATGATGCAATTCCTCATAGATGCATATTAAGCCTTGCAATAATCTTTCTGATAGAACAATCCTACGTATGCCTAAAGGTAAAGGTAAAGGTATGCCTACCCAAACTCTAAACCTTAAACACAAGTTAATAAAACTCATCTGCCCAAACAAATCATATGATTCACCCAACAGGTCCACTTTTTTGGTTTACTAACCATTTTTTTAGTTTATTAAAATACTATAATTTGTTATTAGAAAATGTAGTGAGAAGAAAGCATTGGGATATAATTAGATGAAGTAGAGTTCCACAAATCAGTTTTCCCCAAATGGCTGCTGTGTCAGCTGGAAACTTAAGATCCCAACCCACTTCCACATCCCTTCATTGAGAATGGTTTTCTAAGAGCACACTCACATATAGACACAAAGACACACAGAGAGACCCAGAAACAAAGTGATGCAGGAATAATAAGTCATGATTTTATTGCATTAATTTATATTCCCTGACTTAACTTTTTGAATGAATCGCTCTTCCCCGAATCATAGATAAAAGCCAAAAATATTCGGAAAACAAATAAAAATTTTGTCGCCTTTTGGAAAAGTGAATATTTTCCCCAAACAACACTCAAAATATAATTATTCTACCTCATAGATCAGTGGTGATGAACCTATGGCATGTGTGCCAGAGGCGGCACTCAGAGCCCTCTCTGTGGGCACATGCGCCATTGCCCTAGCCCCGCCTCCCCCCATGGGCCCCTCCTTACCAGCAGCCCCCCCAGAGGAGAGTCGCCATCCAGCGCGGCCTGTGCAGAGCAGCATAGCCAACGACATGGCAGCCGGGTAGTGGGGACAAGACTCCACCCTCACGCCCCATCATACACAGTTGATGCTGTGGGGCGCGGGTGGAGGGCGTGGCCACCATGGCACTGCTGGGCTGCCTGGGCAATCTGCGGTAGGCCCTGGAGGCGGTGAGTGGCCCTGTGGGTAGGCGGGGTGGGGACAGAGCGGGGGTGGGCTGGGGGCAGGGCGGAGTGGAGCAGGGGCAGGGTGGGGGGCAGGGGTGGTTTGTGGGCACTCGGTCTCTAAAAGGTTCACCATCACTGTCGTAGATTGTTTTTATGCCAATGTTCAACAAGAGATGAGTGTTTTCCCTTGTTTTTTGCGGGGGTGACAGGAGCAGTTGGTCTGCCGTGGCTCAGTTCGTATGAGACTCTGGGAATTGTTCATCTCATCTGAAGTGAACTGCCAAGAGCACCAAACCTTAGAGGTATTCAAATCTATAGGTAGTCCTCAATTGGGCCAAAATTTATGTTGATAAGTGAGATATTTGTTAAATGGGTTTTGCCCCATTTTATGACCTTTCTTGCCTCAGTGGTTAAGTGAGTCACTGCAGTTGATAAGTAAATCACTGCAGTTGATAAGTTAGTAACCTGGCTGTAAAGTGAATCTGGCTTTCCCCATTGACTTTGCTTGTCAGGAGGTCACAAAAGGAGATCACATGACCTTGGGACACAGCAACTGTCATAAATATGAGCCAGTTGCCAAGCATCTGAATTTTGATCACTTGACCCTGGGGATGCTGCAAAGGTCATAACTGGAAAACAGTCATAGGTCACTTTTTTCAGTGCCACTGTAATTTTGAACCGTCACTAAATGAACTGTTGTAAGTCAAGGACTACCTGTATTAATTTATTTTGAAGCAATCCATTGTTCCATGTATGATTCTGCTGTTTCTTGCCCCGCATACAGTTTTCTCAGGAGACAGGTAAGCTGGTCTTGTACTGCTATCTCTTTAAAAACTTGCCACAGTTTGTTGTGATGCACACAAAGGCTTTAGTGTAGTTGATGAAGCAGAAGTAGATGTTTTTCTGGAACCCCCTTATTTTCGCCATAATCCAGCAAATGTTGGCTATTTGATTTCTAGTTCCTCTATCTTTTTGAAAACCAGCTCGTACTTCTGGTGGTTCTCGGTTCACATATCACTGAAGCCTAGCTTGTAAGATTTTGAGCATAACCTTACTAACATGTGAAATAAGCACAATTGTACAGTAGCTTGAACCTTCTTTGGCATTCCCTTCTTTGGGACTGGAACGTAAACTGACCTTTTCCAATCCTGAAGCCACTGTTGAGTTTTCTAAATTTGCTGGCACATTGAGCACAGCACTATAACCGCATCATCTTTTAGGATTGTAAATAGCTCAGCTGGAATACGGTCACCTCTGCTATCTTTGTTGTTGGTAATGTTTCCTAAGGCCCTCTGGACTTTGCACTCCAGCATGTCTGGCTTGAGGTCAGCAATTACACCTTCATAATTATCAGGGGCATTAAGATCTTCCTTGTATTGTTCTTCTGTATAGTCTTGCCACTTCTTCTTCACCTTTTCTGCTTCTGTTAGGTCTCTTTAACATTTTTGTCCTTTGTCATCCCCGTCTCCATGAAACATTCCTTTGATATATTCAATTTCCTTGAAAAGATCTCTAGTCTTTCCTATTCTATTGTTTTGCTCTATTTCTTTGCATTGTACATTTAAGAAGGGCTGCTTCTCTCTCCTTGCTATTCTCTGGAAACCTGCATTCAGTTGGGTATGATGGCGGCGCCTGGAATGGCTGCGGCTGCATTGGCTCTTGAAGGCGAATAGTTTTGGGAGGGATAGTAAGGGATATAGGCCACATGATCAGGAAGATTTTAATGTGTTTGAGCAACGTGGTAGAACTAAGGTAACATTCGACATACAACCAACAATCTTTGCTGGCCTGGCGAGTTTCTAGTGGTTTTGGAACTGTTGGTGAGACCGTTAAAAGTCGTTGGCGCTGTTTGGATTTGTTCTACCAGCAGCAAGATCTGACTGCTGGCCCAGTGATGGATTGTATTGCAAATCAGGGCTGTTTCCAGAGGAGGCAGAGGAGGAGAGGACCTGGAGCTTATGGAGCAAAGGAACTGGATGAGGCTGTCAGCAGGCCCAGAGGAAGAGAGAGAGGCTTTTGGAGGAGTTGGTGGAGGCGGCAGCAGCGTGCTCCAGGGGCGAAAAGAAGCAAGGCCTCTTTAAGGAAAAGGTGGAAGAGTAAGGATCAGAAAAAGGAAAGAAGGCTAGGTTGTCAGAATACAAGCCAATTTGAGGGCTAATCCACATGGAGCCCCATTTCCATCTGTCCTGTGTGCCATCGTTCACTCCCTAGAGCAGGGGTCTTCAAACTTGGCCCTTTGATGACTTGTGGACTTCAACTCCCAGAACTCCTCAGCCAGGCATACATCTTCAAACTTGGCCCTTTGATGACTTGTGGACTTCAACTCCCAGAACTCCTCAGCCAGGCACACGCTGAGGAATTCTGGAAGTCCACAAGTCATCAAAGGGCCAAGTTTGAAGACCCCTGCCCTAGAGACTAAAATGGACAATGTGAAATTTGAGCGGGCCCCGAACGAGAAGTATATATCGGAGGTGGTGACCCTTTGAGAGCTGTATGCAACGAAATTTCATTTTGATGTATGCTGATTGGTGTACATTTAAAGTGACAATAAAGTTATCATCATTATCAATAAACAGTCTCTCCAGTATGCCCTTCTCTTCCCCCCCCCTCACTTTCCTTCTTTCCTCGGATATTTGTAAAGCCTCACCGGACAACCACTTCGCTTTCTTGTATTTCTTTTTCTTTGGGATGGTTTCAGTTTTCTGCCTCCTGTACAATGGGGAGAATTGGCTGATATAGAATGACAGTATATTAGTGCTTCGTTAAAGTAGGAATGTGGAATAAAATGTGCTAAGTGCATTTATTTATTACATTGTTTGGAACATTCCCAATAACTAAACAACATTTTCAGTTAATCTTCAGGCTACCTCCAGGTTTCACCCCTTTCCGAAGTTCAGTCCATGCTACAGAACCAAGTGCTGCGGAGAAATTCCATCCTGATCCAAGGGGACACCACATTCACAAAAATAGGAGGGTCTTTGGCCGTGCCCATGGACACAGAAAGGGCCACAAACATGGACATAAAAAGCCAACAGAGAGTTCTTCTGAAGAAGTTACAGTTTTACCACCTGTTCAAACTCCAGATCAGCTGCCTATTTCAAAACCTTTTGTGGAACAGGACGTTAACGGCAGAGCCCTCCACGAAGAAGGGATTGGGTTTCCTGATGTCTCCCCAATACACAGCACCTCTACAGATTCCCCCACTTTCTTAGATCACCTGCCAGATCTACCAGAACCACCAAAGTGTCCTGGAACACCCTGGAAGCCTAAAAGAGATCCAGAGCCTCTGGATACCTCCTTTGCCGATTTTGACCTTTTGGATGCTCTCCAGAAATAATAATAATAGTAAAAAAAGGCAGTGAGTTATTTCTCCAGAAATGTTCTGCTCTTATAAATGATGAAGTTCTTGGGATTTCTGACTGCACAAAAGTATAAAACTTAAATACAGTTGCAGCAAAGGTTGGCCTGCAGCATCGGCCTGCCTAGCTTCTTAATGTTTTGCAAGATACAGTAGTTGGCAAACAGTCAAACAAGAACTGTAATTCAGTCAGCTCAGCCAGCTAGCAATATGCACAACTGCCTTCTGGAGGACCAGAATTGCCTGCATTCAACCGTGGAGGAGAAAAAAATTCCCTAGAAGAGAGAAAGGGGCCTTTGCATGTCTAGAGCAGCTCAGTGGGTGAATTGCATTAAGTTTCTCTGCAGTCAGTTAGTCAGGATGTAATTTCAGATATGAGTTACTTTCCAACACAATGATTATTTTATGACAAACTTGCAGTACGTGCATTGAATTCCATACAATTATATTAATTAGTCCACTCTTTCTACTAGTGGCTTTGCAATACTTTTAATCACACACCTTTCCTTGGCTATCACAAATAAAAGACACGTACCAAAGCACTGGAGGGCTCGATTTGCTTTATTTGAAACATCAGAAAAGTCACTGAAGGCTTAGCCAAATTTATGTCCTCAGAGCCCAAATCCATGAGCAATGAACAACTTCTCAGAATGAAGTCCCCCTCCTTCATGTCTTGAACCCCTCCAGCTTAGACATACTCATGCGTACTTTCATTTGAAAACCAAACTGGGTGGTCTTCTTAGAAGGCTTGTCTTGCAGACATGTGGCACATTATTATCATGATGATGATTCATTGCACAGCAAGCCAGATGTTTAGACCAGGTTTGGCATCTTTGTCCACCTATCAAGTCCTTTCCAAGGACCTAGGGTAGGCAGACGTTGATGTTTGATGGTGTTAAAGATATTGTCACAGGATGTAAACTGTTATATGCCTGTAACAATTAGCTGATGATTTTCTCAATGCCAAAAAGGGTGCTCCAGATGTTTTGGGATTGCACCCAAGGCATCCATTGCTATCATATTACCTTTGCCTCTGAACATTTATATGCGTCAAGACACCCAGAAACTCTGGGCATTTAGGACGCTTTCCGTGATTTATCTAGGCTTTTTTTTCTCTTTTCTGAAGATGGACAGATTTTGCACTTAAGGGGCCCAATTTTGTTTTCAGATAGCTGTCCAGGATTCATTTTAAAGGCAACAGGTGACTAATGGCCTAAAGCTCTCCTAGGGCTCCATATGAGATTATCTGGCTTATGCAAGCAGTTTGCACAAATCAGCTACAGATGCTACAGATAAAAAGCCAGAATTGGCCACCAGAACTCTGTGAAAAGTCTGGGAAAGGGCAACCAATTAATTGTAAGGGCAAAACACGGGCTCAGATTTAGGCAAAAGGCAGAGCTGCTGGGTTTTGTCATCGTTCTTGGCCATCAGTGCCAAAAGCCAGTGGTCATCTCTCCCATAAAGTTTATTTTATTTATTTATTAAATTTATATGCTACCCATCTAATTGTTGCAATGACTCTGGGCAGCTTACAACAAGGGTTTCCAACCAGCGGTACGGGTACCACCTGTGGTACATTGGCACCTGGAAGGTGGTACGCGACCATCCTAGAAAAGTGGTTGCAGGGGAGGGGAATCAGCTGAACCGGTGGCAGCACCACACAAGCCTGAGCGAGAGATGGCTGGAGCTGCAGGGCTGTCAGAGCTCAGTGGAAGCGCCAGGATCAGTGCCAGGCTCCAGCTGGAGCTCGGCACTGATCCTGGCGCTTCTGCTGAGCCCAGAAGAAGTGCCGATCAGCTGGAATGTTGCAGCATCCCCAGGGTCTTGTGATTTACATTCAAATGCTTGGCCACTGGTTCATATTTATGACGATCACGGTGTCCCAGGGTCATGTGAAGTGACCAAAACCTGCTGCAACCACCCAGCAGATGGGGGGAATAAAAACCAAACACCCCACCTCACCCCACCCCCACTGCCAATCCTCAGCAGAAATGCTCACAACAATGAAAACCTCGGACAGGAGGAAGAGCGCCGCCGGGCGGGGAGGCAGGTGTCTTGCTCAGCTGTGGCTTGAGGGGCACTTTTTTCAGTGCCAATGTAACTTCAAACAGTTACTAAGTGAACTGTTGCAAGCGAGGACTACCTGTACTTCATCACTTTTTTCCTTTTTTTTGGGTCATCAATTTTTTGACACCTTGCTAGGCAACTGGTGGTACTCGGATGTTGCCATATCCTAAAAGTGGTACAATGGGTGAAAAGGTTGAAAAGCCCTGGCTTACAGAATAACAGAAAGTAAAAAAGAAAAAAGATAATGCTTCCTGTCTGGTGCCCCTAAATAGTTTGGGATTACACGCCCCCCCCAAATTCTCAGCCCGTGTAAAAATTCCCATCATGCTTTGCAAAATCCATCAGATTACACAGAGGACATGGCCCTTTTCTTTCTTGAACATTTAAAAGGTACCTCGGAGCACTGATGATGTTACCTAGTTTAGGTAGTGAAGCGTCTGCAAGAAAACAAGCAAGCTCGGAGAGAAACAAGGGCCCCCTCATACTTTGGAATCTTTGAAAAGAGCCAAAAGAAGCTTCTAGAGTCCCTCTGAAATGTTAAAATGAGGCACGGAGGTTACTCTTTCGGGCCTGGGGCTTGGCAAAGCTGCAAATGATGCCGTAATCTCCTATCCCTCCTGGTCCATTGCCTCATTCCTCCCAACAGCAAGACCAGCACCTTATGGCTCCCCATGTTGCATTCCTTACTTGCATTCCTTTTGGGGGGGAGGAAATTATTACTCTAAAAAAGATGAATTGCATTTTTATGACCGCTGCCACCAAAAAAGGTTTCCACCCCTCCATTACCAACACAGGCAGTCTGGCAATTAGTCTTCTCCCACGATCAAATTCCCCCTCTCCCCCCCACCCCAGGGATCTATTTTCTCATCGCTGTTTATAAAAGTCTTCCGTAAGCTTGTTTGCAAGATCCTATTTTACGCAGCAGGTTCCGCTTTCTCTTTTGAGCTGTCCTGCTGATTGAGAGCTATGAGTGTTTTATATATATAGCCTGAAGAAACCCAGTCATGGCCACATGGTGGCGCTCAATTTACGATCAGAACGCCAGACCCTCTGAAGATTCGTCTGGGCTTCTGGTTTCTTCCATTTAGACCAGGAGTCCTCAAAATTGGCCGCTTTAAGACTTGTGGACTTCAACTCCCAGAATTCCCCAGCCAGCCATGGCTGGCTGGGGAATTCTGGGAGTTGAAGTCCACAGGTCTTAAAGCGGCCACGTTTGAGGACCCCTGGTATAGTCCGTGAGGTGGCAGTTGAGCTCCCAGTCTTTCCTACGGTAGTCCTCTTTCCTCGCTATCACTCAGCCTACCTGCTTTCGCCAGCTCTTAGAAAAGGCTTATGGAGAGAAATGTCTGAATGTGTCCCTCCACACACAGGCCAAAGGATCTGTCCTTCTAGCTGGTTGGTGTGGTTATCAGGGACCACCGCCAAAGCTGTCCTCCATTTTGAGGACACCGTTCTTCGTTTCAGGTGCTGCATGGCACTCCGATTTGAGACAGAAGAGGTCAGCCCTCCCCCTCGCTGATCATTTTTCATAGCACTTGCTGGCACTGTCAGTTATTGAGAAAGGCTCACATTTCCAAGCCTCCCGGCAAGTTTGTGACAAGGAAATCTAACAGGAATCCAGCACCAGCAAATCATATTAATATGAGAGATTTTTACACAAAGTAGACGGTTCGGTTGTAATGTGTATTTTTTAATCATTTTACCTAACATCACCCAAACAAATGCATTGTTTTTTCTGAATAATACACTTTCCTAAATAGAATACACTTTCCCAGGGCTTTTTTTGTCATAGAACGCCCAGAACGGAGTTCTGGCACCTTTTTTGGATGGAACTTTGTAGGGTAGGCAATGTTAAGTCGTGGGCTCTGGTGAGCAGGAATGAAGACACACAGCTGAGTACAGAGGAACTCATTCTTTATTCAAGCTGGAACTGAACTAGGACTTGGGCCGTTCCCCACCACAATATATAGCCAAACCCTATAGTAGCAACCAATCAGATTGAACCCGTGCTTGCCACCTGAGGGTGACCAATTGCAGGACCGGAGAAGTCCTGTCTGGGTTGCTGTAGAACCATTAGCTCTCCAGCAACGCATGTGGTGTGGTACCAAAAGCCCAGTACATAACAGGCAAGGCGGGTTGTATGACGTGTGAGTTCCGGCACCTTTTTTTTTTTACAAAAAAAGCACTGCACTTTCCTAAATAGAATCAGAAACAAACAATATGCTCTGATCTGCCTCATACAGATGTTCTGAAACAGATATCCCAAGTCACTATTCGAAAAAAGTTTACGCCCGTGGTGGTGAACCTATGGCACACGTGCCACAGGTGGCATGCAGAGCCCTCTTTGTGGGCAACCATGCCATCGCCCCACTCCTAGGCCTTCAGCTGGATTTTATAAAGCCTTTTCACTTTAGACCTCTGCTGCCGTGTGAAAAAAAAAGGTTCAATTAATCAATCAATTTCAACTTCTCATGGGGAAAAAAAGATCTCGCAAAGTTGGAATTGATTGAAGTTTTTAGTCCCACCCAGTCTGCCATTACCACCGCAGCCATGCCCACCCAATGGGCCATGCCCAGCCAATTGGCCACACCCACCCAATTGGCTACACCCAGCCCATGGGATGGAGTTTGGGCACTCAGTCTCTAAAAGGTTCGCCATCACTGGTTTAGGCAAAACATCATATTTTAATAGTACTTTTTTTTCCCTTGCCTGTGCCAAGGACCCGTTAAAAACTGTGGTATATCATGAAGATAATAGGACCCAGGTCTCCAGGGTGTTACTTTATCAAGTCAATCTTTTTGAGGGAGAAACAACAGATTCATTAGACCTGTATTATGGAAAACACAAGTCCCAAGCCTCACAAGGAAATTATAACTCCGCCGCACCCAGAATTGTATTGTTTTCACGTGATGCTTTGTGAAATGTTGTGCACATAACCTTGCATTGTTTCATCTGGCTAAAAACGTTCTCCAGGTGCTCAAGAAAAGAAGGCTTTCGTGTCCCTTTTGAAGTGCTGGTTTGGATCCTGGCCCTTATTTATTGGCATTATTTATTTCTGAGAGTTCTGTCTGTACCATTCCCAACTGGCTAAGAGCAATGCATGAAAAAAACCATAACACCATTTTTTTAAAAAAAGGAAACTAAAAAACAATACATAAGGATGCCTTCCCCTGAGGTCAGGCCAAATTGGCATCCCTAAGGCATTATGAAATAACCAGATTTTCTACAGCTCTGTGAAAATCCAGCACAAGGGGAAGCAGCCTGCATGTTGAGGGCTCTCGAAGACGAAGCTCCCTCAGTGACAAAATCCTCAACAAGTCTTCTCTCTCTGGTCTCCCTAGATGGGCAGATTCATTTTGGAGCCAAAATTCTTGAAGACATCCAGGTCTGCAGTCATGAAGGGCTTTAAAGGAGATAAATAGCATTTTGAACTGTACACAGGGTTTCCCTCTAACCAATGCGACCCCCAGAATAAAGAGATTATATTGGTGAATGTAGATGCTCCCACAAGTAGCTGGGTGTCAGGTGCAAGGAAACAGAACAACTCTGTGAATCTGCCAAAACAGTTTATTGTTGATCACCTATTTTACAGGAATCTCACCAGACTGACTGCATTTCCTTTGGAACTGGCAGATAAAGGCTTCAATGATCTGCTGTTTCCTCCCCCAGAGCAACTCTATACTAGAATGTCTTTTTATTCCCCCCCCCCCTTTCTTTTAGCCAGTGATTCCACTACACTGGGCAGTT